>NC_134102.1:37438347-38063347 GCF_000715075.1 Nicotiana tabacum | reverse complement strand
GATGAACCCTGAACCGATGAAGCACGTGATGAACTCTAAGCTGGGAGAGCACTGAGAGATGACTGACCCGGATATGCACTGTATGAACCATGGCTAGCTAACGCACCACGATGAACCGGACCAGCCATCTAAGCGGGCCTATAAGGACGACCCCTGCTGTGGTAGGACTGCCCTCCAGAAGAAGCACCGCTGAAACCACCCAAACCACGTGACCTCTTGGCCTCCCTCTCCTCATGCTCCTGACGCTACAACATTTTAGGCCTCTAGCCACCCCCGAGAAGTGTGGCCTAAGATGCCAAGATGTATAGCATTTGATCAAAGGCAACACTTTACGACTTTAGGCAGCGCTTTTGGAAGGGTGGCCTAAAGTACCGTAACCTTTGACTATTGGCCACGCTTTGTAGGTGTTTCCTTAGAAGCTACGCTTTAAAAGTGTGGTCGATATGATACAAAGGCCACGCTTATATTTTCTCATATAGGCACACTTTTATGACATAAGGCTACATATTTGAAGCGTGATCTTTGTCACCTTATAGACCACGCTTTTAAAGCGTGGCTTCTAAAGCAACATTAATCATGAACAATGCCAGATTGACAATCCCTATGGCCACATTTTCTAAGCGTGGCAATTGTGTCTACACTATAAATTAATTTTTCAAATATTTATATTAGCCACAATTTTATGGTTAAAAAATTATATTTGTTTACATTAAGTTCTGTATTCACATTTATTTCAAGCATATATGTTATGATCTCAAGTATTAAAGTAGATAATAAGTAACAGAATAAAAATAATTAAAATACATATACTTGAAGCAAACTTCAACAAAGAAACATAATCTATGTACTACCCATAGTAATAAATCACTGCTTCAAGAAGTTCAATATCAAAGAACTCTACAAAACCGAATGTATTCATATACATAGTATCAATAATAATAAACAACACAATTGTTCAAAGGGTCTTCACCATCCACTATAATAGATCAAATTGATTTGTGCCCACCATTTTCAATTACATCACCCGCATTTTCCTGCACATTCAAAATAAAATTAAAAGTTAGAAACAAACCTATATATAGTATGCCCTGGTTATATCTTACTAAGAACTAATGAAATTTATTTTCAGTACTATAACATAACTAAGTTAAATTAAAAAAAGATGTACAAGTAAAAGAGAAGCAAAAATGTGAATTAACATACACTTTACTTAAAAATTATGTTCACTTATCTCAACTTGCATCTACAAATTAACTTGCGATTCTTACTTTAGATAAGGATCAAATGTAAAAGTGCAATAGCTAGCCAAGATGAATTCGGTCCTAACATATATGGCAACAAATCTAGCAAATTAGATAATCTCTAATAAATTTCTAACTTGTTTGATGGGGAAGTGAACCAAAATCTCCCATAATGTTGGCGGATATCAACTTATGTGAATTTCATATCAACAACAAATCTGTTGATCCCTGAACATTGATCTGGGGTTAAGATTTTCCCCCATTTTACTAAACCATAAGCTAAGATCATTGCTACATATAATTTTCTCCCGACATGGTCACATGTATAACAATAGAATTCGCTCGGCATGGAAATAGGCATAGCAACAGAATCCGCCCTACATAGTCACATGCATAGCAACATAATCCACGCTACGTAGTGATGGTAGGCTATAATATCGTGTTTTAGTCGCTTATTGCACTCTAATTTACCACACTTTATTTGTGTTTGAGCTTTAATTGATAGTGTTTTGCACTTATTGTGTATTTTATGCTTTGTAGGAGTGATTCCGATCTATGTAAATGTTATTGAATGAATTCGAGAAATTTAAAGCTTTGAAGCTTGAGTAAAAGCCCAAGGGATTAAGCCGGGATCGTGTTCGAAGGTCGAGGACCAAGTCTGGACGTCAAAAATCAAAGTTTGAGCCGTACTCTCAGAAAGCCCCACTGTCGCGACACGTGGGGCACCGCGATTGCCCAAATTCCGCTGTCTGTCAAAATTGTTAGCTCTCGGCTATGAGAAGGTGATTTCGTTTGGGCCCAACCCTACTTAGTATAAATACATAGAAAACGTTATTTCTTGAACTTTTGACATATTTTGAACATAAGGAGGCTAAGGAGGAGTGGGAAGAATACGAGCACAAGGATTTCATCATTCCTTCCTCACTCAAGACCCGATTTTGGATTGAATTTATGTTTTCCTATACTTTAATTTTATTTGTGATGAATTTCTCCATATCTATGGAGTATTTCCATTTAGGGTTTGATGGATTTGGTGTATTGATGATTGTTTGTAGATTATAACTCTAGTTTTATGTATTGAAGTATTTTTGGATGATTTAATTATTGAATCTATATTCACTTGTTCATGTAATCGAGAGAGGCAAAACTTGTGATATCTTTGCATTATTTTGTTGGTGGAGTTTATAGATTCTTTTAAGTAATCAAAAGAGGCTAGTTGAATCATTGATTAAACCTAGTTAGGTGAATAATCGAAAGAGGTTTTCCTAAAGACCAATCCATTATGCATTCTTGCATATCTTCACGTGGTTAAATTGGTTCATCTGGTGAGGTTAAGACTTAAACGAGAGAGAAGTTTTTGCTAAACGTTTGAACTAATAGTTGAGTGAATTCGAGAGACTCACTTGAACATTAGAAGTGAATTATCTAGAGTTAGATCCCGAATAATTATCTTGCACCTATCCTATCAAAACCCTATCTTCTCCCATTGATAACCTTCTGTGCTTATTCCTTGTTTCGATTGTCATTAGTCAATAGCTTTAGATTCTTAGTAAACTTTAGTTAGACAACTTATAAATCTCAACTGTTGATCATCTTGGATAGAGACCAAGCTAGAAACTATAAGAATACTGTTTAACTCCAATCTTTGTGGACATGATATTTTACTATACTATATCTGATTAGCGATCATAATTTCAGTGTGTGTTTTGCGCTCATCAAATTTTGGCACCGTTGCCGGGGATTGGCAATCAATAATGTTTGAAATAGTTTGTAATGCTAATTTAGGAATTTTTCTTTTTCTTTTCTTTTCTTTTTCCCTTTTTATGATTGGTGTTCTTTGGCTGTGCGCAGGTTATAGGTTAAGATTGGTACATGAATCGAGCTTCTGCGAAAGAAGTGATACCATACAAGCCAAAGATAGAAAAACAACTGCAACAACTGAGGAAGGAAATAAATCTCGCTGAGACGTTAGAAAAGGTTGGGCAATCCTTAACCAAAGAAATAATGGCTGGAAACAGTGATGATAATGTAGATTTGGCTACAAGAGAGGCAGCCTAACAATGAAAAAATGCCGCACGGGATGTTGAGGAAGCAGCTATCAGAGAAGCACAGATTATATACGAAGAAGAGATGGGTCAGAGAATTTCTCAAAATCAACCCTTGGCTGTAGACCAGTTTGGAAATATAGCTCCCATGCATGGGAGATCATTAAGCGATTATGCTAGACCGGTCTACAATCAAGGATTATCAAGTGTTAGAACACCTCCACTTGTAGCCAACAATTTTGAATTGAAGCAAGGGTTTCTTCAAACCTTTCAAAATTGTTATGTCTTCAGAGGGAAGATGAACGAAGATTCAAATACACATTTAATGGACTTCGAGGAGGTTATGAATACCTTTCAATAAAATGGTATGTCACAAGATGCAGCATACTTAAGGTCATTCCCCTTCACACTCAAAGATGATGCAAACCAATGGCTTCAAAGCTTACCCACAGGATAGATTAGAACATGGGAGGAGATGACCAGAAAATTCCTTGATAAATATTTCTCTTCCGCTAAAACGGGCAAGTTTAGAAGAGAAATCCATAACTTCTTACAGAAAGAGACTAAAACTATTTTTGAAGCATGGGAAAGGTTTAAAGAGATTGTTAGAAAGTGTCAACATAGTGGAATTGAACTCTGGATGCAACTTCAGGACTTTTGGGATGGATTGACACCGGCCTCACGTAGAACATTGAGAAATGTAGCTGGAGGCCCTTTGATGAAGAAGACTCTAGAGGATATAGTCAGAATTTTTGATTAGTTTTTTGAAGATGCAAATCAATGGCCTTCTGAGAGTGCTGAAAGAAGAAGATCAACTGGTGTTCATCAAGTTGATGCTAATACATCGGTGCAGGCACAACTTGATGCTATGGCTAAAGAAATTCGAAAGATGACCTTAGCCTCGATACAAAGTGAGCCTCACACAACTTGTGATATATGTGGAAAAGGAAACCTTACTCATGAGTGTCAAGCCTCAATTGAGGAAGTAAATGCTATGGAAAATTACAACTTTAATGCAATGGGTTAGAAGCGCCCGGGTTTTTCATGGAGTTCACCTGGGGTTACCGCGAATGCATGGCAACAAAACAACCCCAGATTTCAGTGACAAGGAGCTCTGGGTTTTATGAATCAGCCAAGGTAGCAATTTCAGCCTCAACAGCCCAAAGAAATCCGAGAGGGTTCCAGGCACTCTCCCTGCTGATACTGAAAGAAATTCCAAAGAAACAGTGAATGTTGTAACCTTGAGAAGTGGGCAAGTGTTGAAAGATTCCACTCCGATCCAAAAAAATGTGATACTTGAAAAAGAAAGTGGGGAGCAACTGAAAAGTGATGATGACAAGAAGAAGAAAGGCCCAATGAAAATTGAGAAAAGAAGAAGGAAGAAAAATCGAGAAGGGAGGAACATGAGGAGAGCAAGCATATGCCAGCGCTACCTTTCCCTCAAAAGCTATATAGAGTTAAGCTGGACAAGCAGTTTGAGAGATTTCTAGATATGCCGAAACAGGTTCATGTAAACTTACCATTCACAAAAGTGCTCTCACAAATGTATGTTTATGCCAAATTCTTGAAGGAGATCCTTACAAAGAAGAGGAAGATAGAAGAGACCTTAGTGGTTAAGATCACATAGCATTACAGCGCAATAATGCAAAATAAACTCCCATAAAAATATGGAAATCCAGGTAGTTTTATTATACCTTGATCTTTATGCTCTATTAATTTTGATAAGTATTTATGTGATTTCGGTGCCTCAATTAATTTAATGCCTCTATCTATTTAAAAGAAACTGGAGAAAGATATTGGAGAGATAAGGTCTGCACAAATATCATTGCAGCTGGTAGACCAAACGACTTTAATACCCGAGGGGATAGTGGAAGATGTGTTAGTTAGGGTGGATAAGTTCATATTTCACGTGGATTTTACAGTGGTGAAAATGGAGGAAAACAATGAGGTCCCCCTTATCTTAGGAAGATCATTCTTAGTAACGGGTAGAGCGATATTAGATATACACAAGAGAAAACTCATGCTTAAAGTGGGTGAGGAGACTGTAACTTTCAAGATGGATGTAGAAAAAGTGGTGCAAAAAGGAAAACCATCTACAAGTGTTGAGTGGAAAGTGAAAGGCTCGAAAGACAAGGCTACGGTGAGTGAGAAATATAAGTGTGGGGTGTACCCCAAGAAGGCTGAGAAGAATTTGTCTACATGGATGTGTGCATTAGTTCGGGCACGAGGAATGGAGCCCGACTTCGACTCAGACCCCGACTAGATATTCGGGGAAGTTTCCTCTACCTTATGCTTTTTAATTATGTGTCATGGGGATATGCCACAACTTAAAGTATGGGGTGTGGGATATGTTGCATGTATTTATATTAGTATTAGTTTTTATTTTGTTAGTTTTAGTAGTTAGAGATAGAAAAACAAATTGAAAAAATCATATAATTTTTAAAATTTTTGATTTTTATTTTTGATTTTTACCGATGATGGATATCATTCGACAGGTTTCTTGAGGGATTAAAGATGAAGTAAAAAGACAAAAAATATTTTCTTTTGTAGGTAGTGTAATAATTCTCCCTGGTTATTCTTTGTGTCGCGGTTCTTTTTCAAGGGTTTTGTTTGAACCGGGTGTAGTTAATTTTTATTTTTTTTAGGAGTAGGAAACCTTGTACTGTGATTTGAATTGAAGGAAATATCTCTTAACTTTATTATGCCTTGAGAATAGTAAGTGCTTTAGTTGTGACGTTTAGGCTCAGTTTTTGACTTTTGTAAACGTACCTTAACTTATATGATCTTAACTTTGCTTAATTGCTTTGACTAGTGTGTCTTGATAGTCCGATCCTGAGTGAGTTATGTGCCATGTGTGTGTGAGGTTTTGTGTATTCTGTGCATGATATATTTGATGTCTAGAATTTGCCCCACGTGTTTGCAAAGCGAAGTAGTAGTTTATTTAGTATTGGAAGTAATATAAGAGTTTCTTTGTTGATCCAGATATATGCTTTTACCCACCTAATTGTTATGTATCTTAGTTAACCCCGTTGAGCCTATAATCCTGTTCTTTGGCAACCACATTACAAGCCTTACCCACTTGAATTTGTTATGAGCTTTGTAAAAGTTGAAGTGTGGGGTGGTTGGTTTGGCTTTTGAGTGGAACTATTGAACTAAGGATAAAGGTGTAGTATTTTGAAAAAAAGTAAGAGCCACTTGAATTGAAAAAGAAAGGAAAAAAAATAAGTGGATGATTGTGAAAAATATTCATTGATAGTGGTAACTTGATTTAATCGTGCTTAAAGAAGTAGGGAGTTATTGTATATTGATGTGAAGGTGGAGTTATGGCTTGAAATAAGTGTGGGGGGTTTGAATGGTTAATTATACGTATTAAAGTCCTTAGGGAGGTGTAGTCATTCTTATATCCAAATGTATCCTACCCATCCCACAACCTACATTACAACCAATGAAAGTCCTACTTGATCCTTGATTGAATAAGCTCAATTAGTAGAGTAGTACACTACGGGCAAGCCTATGGTACGTCTTTTGTGGCATATGAATGTTGTTTCTGAGAGTGAGTGAATTCTTTCTATCTTGAGTTCCTAATTGTTCTTAAATTTGATTATGTGCGGAACTACTCTCAATTGTTGTGTGAGGGCACTTGATTCATGAAGGAAAGGCAACGTTGTTGACCTCCATATTAGAGTAAGTGAGCGGGGTATAAATAATTCGTGGTGGTTTTGAGTCAAATCTTGAGGCGAGGATGTTACAGTGTTGTGCTAAATCTGTTTTAAATATTTTTGGTATGATGAGTTATGAGAGTTGTTGAAAAAAGGCCATGTCTATATGAAGTGTAGTTTGATTGCTCGAGAACGAGCAATGGTTTAAGTGTGGGGTGTTGATGGTTTAGTCACTTATTGCACTCTAATTAACTGTATTTTATTTTTGTTTGAGCTTTAATTGATAGGTTTTTGCACTTATTATTTGTTTTATGCCTTGTAGGAGTGATTCCGATCTATGTAGATGTTATGGAATGAATTAGAGTGATTTGGAGCTTTGAAGTTTGAGTAAAAGCCCAAGGGATTTAGTCGGGATCATGTTCGGAGGTCAAGGACCAAGTCTGGACGTCAAAATCGAAGTTGGAGCCGTACAGTGAGAAAGCCCCACTGCCGCGGCGCGTGGGGTGCGGCGGCTGCCGAAATCCTTTTGTCTATGAAATTGTGAGCTCGCTGGATTTCCCCACTAATGCCCCACATGGCGCGTCGCCCCATGCGGCACGCCTGTGTAATGTTTACAGAGCCAATGTCCTATTTCGGCTAGGAGAAGGTGGTTTTGTCTCGGCCCGGCCCTACTTGGTAAAAATAAATGGAAAAATATTATTTCCTGGACTTTTGACATATTTTGGACCTAATGAGGTTGAGGAGTGGGAAAAACACGAGCACAAGGATTTCATCATTCCTTCCTCACTCAAGACCCGAGTTTGGACTGAATTTATGCTTTTCTATACTTTAATTTTATTTGTGATGAATTGCTCCATATCAATTGAGTAGTTCCATTTAGGGTTGATGGATTTGGTGTATTGATCATTGTTTATGGATTATAACTCTAGTTTTATGTATTGAAGCGTTTGTGGATGATTTAATTGTTTCATCTATATTCACTTGTTCATGTAATCGACAGAGGCATAACTTGTGATATCTTTGCATTATTTTGTTGGTGGAATTCATAGATTCTTCTAAGTAATCGAAAGAGGCTAGTTGAATCATTGATTAAACCTAGTTAGGTGAATAAACGAAAGAGGTTTTCCTAAAGACCAATCCATTACGCATTCTTGTATATCTTCACGTTTTTAAATTGATTCATCTTGTGAGGTTAAGACTTAATCGAGAGAGGAGTTTTTGCTGAACGTTTGAACTAATAATTGAGTGAATTCGAGAGACTCACTTGAACATTAGAAGTGAATTATCTAGAGTAGGATTGTCATGCCCCAAACTTGGGAAGCGCGACCGGCGTTCAACCTAATGAACCCGGTCAAGCAAGACTGTTAGATACTTTCTACCCAACTCACCCATGATCAAGAGAAGATATAGTTTAATTAATTAGATAGTAGGAAGATCATGTATACAATACTAAATCATTTCATTAGTTACATCATTTTTAAGTCTCAGAATACACACATTCTTATGGTTTGAGTGGACCAAGTTATCAAAACACAACATAACTTGTTCGACTTATCTAGCACCTATGTAAAACCCACATTGTGTCGACGAATCCTATAAAAGACACAAAAAGAGTGTTATGATAGTGCCGACAATAAGGCTCCGGCTATACCTCAAAAGGTGATAATAATATGAACAAAAGATACAATACATGACCCCGGGATGAAGTGGGGTTCACCAAGTCTGTTGGGAAGAGGAGGTACCACTATCGCTGATCAACACTGCTTGCTATGGAACCACCTGCATCCATTTAAAGATGCAGCGCCCCCGGCAAAAGGGACGTTAGTACTGTCGAATAATACTAGTATGTAAAACTAAACACCATCTCAATAGAATGAATAATAACACAAGGGGAGGGGGGGGGAATCATGAATTAAATAAGAGCTTCAAACAATACTAAAACATCAAGTTAAGAACCACATAAGTTTTCAAGTAAATTTCCATGTTATTAGGTTGGGTGATCTTTAGTGCCGATATACCACAATTCACAATACCACCATATTCTTACACGGAGTCCGATCACGACCCGATCGGCTAGGTCGTCTCATTTGAGACATCAACCATAACCACAATTTCAATTATAATTTCTAGCATAGTCACCACCACGTGTGCGGCATGGCGTCCGATCACGACCCGATCGGCTAGGCCGTCTCACCTGATTTACCTTTTTCAATCAATCATCTCACTTCATACTTCTTTCACCTCTTTTCAATGCAATGACACAAGTGGCCACAATTATAAAGTCATTCTTGGCACTTGGCTTTCATAATTCCAGTTCTCCTTTCCACATTCAAACATCATTATCATCATCAACAACAATAAGGCTTTCCATTCAAGACATTAAATACATATATGAGCAATTAGGGAATCTTAGGTACATAGAGGCTTTTCATACAATTTGGCATAACATCCTTTGCTCGATCTTGACTTGAAGTCTTAATGTTTTAAACACATATTCCATATTTTTAACATCTATTCCATATTTTTAACACATCCGCAAATGATAAGATGACATGATAAAGCATTTAGAATACATATTTAATATGTATCCTTCAACACAAGCATATTCGGAATAGACAATTCTATAATGATCAATTTAGGACTTACACCAATCACACGAACACCGTGGGATTCAATTCTAAGAAGAAGGGGTTTAGCCAACATACCTTGTCCGCGATTTCCTTAAGTTACTACAACACCCCAACACTTCTAGCAATAACAATCTATAGGAAGATAGTGAAAATCGGTTAATAATTAGAAGGATTCCCATGATGTAACTATCTTAGGAATTTTGTCAAACACCTACATGCGAAATAGACTACAAGGCTGTACAATGGAGATCCTTTCATCCCTCAACCACTTTCAACAAGAAACTACCCAAAATGGTTTATTACTCCACATACTACAACTTTGTGTCACATGCATGGCCTATTTCCAACACCACAGTATTTTTGAACTCATAACCTCTTGTATGAAAGCTTAGAAGTAGGACTTACCTGGATGAAGGATAATCTAGTGGTTGACTTCCTTGATTCTTGAATATTGGTGCAAGATTGGATGATTGGGATGTTAAGTTTTCTCCTTCTCCCTCTAAAATGCTCTTACCTCTCTCTAAACTTTCCAGAAAATTGCCCCAAATAAAACCCCAAAGGGTATTCATTAAAATGGGGTCGGGTTATAAAAAAAACCAAAATTTGCACAACCGCGGCGTATGGGGTGGCGCGTGGGGAGGCGCAGTAGTGAAAATGTGTCTAGAAACGAAATTTTGAAGTGTTCAGGAAATCCCCACAGGCGCGCCGCGGTAGTGTAGAATTCTGCCAGCGTTTGGTAATTTGGTCATAACCATTTGTAGGAGTGTCCAAATGATGAACGGTTTGAAGCGTTAGAAACTAGACTCAAATATTTTTGATTTGATAGGTTGTTCATCACATAACTCCTTATATATATATGTAGATATGCTTGACTAATGTTTGATCTTGTGAGTACTCATTTGAAACTTTAGTCTATCATGAAAATTTTCAACTTGCCTTGGACTTATGTCACGACCCAACTGGAGGGTCATGACTAGCACCCGGGCCATACTTGCCGAGCACCAACGTACATTTTATCTAACCTTCCTTATTATCTTTAAGGGCTGACAAGATCAATATAAATGGTAGACATGGATCATGAACATTCAACAATGAAAGATAATGTCATTAACATACATAACATGGGACGACAAGACTGTCAAGAAACTATATATAAGGTACGAGCTACCATGCTGCCATGAAAGACTATACAACAAAAATCAGCCGACAAGGCATTCCAAACCATACATGAGTCGACACCTGTCTATGAGCCTCTAAAGGAACATAAGTGCTACAACATTGCCGGAACAGGGCCCCGACATACCCATAATGTCTATAACAAAAATGCATACCAAGACCACGGCAAGTCTGGAGAAGGGATCTCGCCAATAATCGCTGAACTAGACAGCCTACTGTGGTGGGGGAGCTGCGTCTACCCGTCTATCAGGACCTGCAGCATGACATGCAGCGTCCACAAATAAAAAGAATGTCAGTACGAATAAAGTACTGAGTATGTAAGGTAGGAAAGCGTAAGTAAGAAGAGTAATATAAACAGGGATAGAGAATATATAACCTGTGACATCTGGGTACCTCTGAGGGATACTGACATGAAATACATGATACATACATATATATACATAAACGTTTAAAACATATGCCTTTGTGGGCATCACCATCATCATATCGTACATGGCCGTAATAGGCTCGGTAAAACGTACTCGGCCATCATAGGGATTGGTAGAATCGTACCCGGCCACGTGGAGCTCGGTAAAACCCAACTGATCATTGGTTACACAATAGGTGCCGTACCCGGCCGACTATAGTGCGGCTTGGTAGAGTAAAATAGATACATATATATGATGCATGCTGGACTCATTGGAATCATATTTTGAACCTTTCGGAGTGACGTAAGGTCGGTATCCTTCGTACACGTTATTAGGATTAACTCTTCATCAAGAATCTTATAAGAATCAGGAACTACCAACAACATTTATAATATAAGAATAAAAGAAGTAACATCAATATCAATCGTTTCATAAGAAGGGCAGCAATGTAAGTACTGCTAGCTTCTAAGAGTAGAGTATCTTTGGGAGCTCGTTCATTACATTATGTACAATCAGAGTCATGAAAAAGAATGAAGGGGATAGACTCACATACCTTGTATATACTGCCCAACCTCAAGCTATGCAAATGTCACGACTCCTTAGTCTACAATAAGAGAAATGACACTATCATTATCGTTTAAGCGTCGTAACTATTATGTATCGACCGCAACCTATTTTACGATGAAACGGATAGCACCTCCCCTAATTATATGAATTCCCACAAGTCAATACAATCACCAAACAGCCCAAACAACATCATTAATAATCATATTGAGCCTCCCAAAATAGTCCACCAACCAACAATATTACTACCAAGCCTTTCGATATATATTTCACAAGTTCTAGCTTGAACGACCTAGCCGCAACCTAGATAATCTTAAATATATATAGAGTAAGAGGTTCCTTACCTTTAAACAGAAATAACAACTCCAATTTGACCTTAATTTTCCATGAAATATCCCTCTAATTCTGCCACAAGAACAAGGAAGCGAAACTAGCAATCAATTCGGGTTTTTCGGCACTAGAATTACTTTAGAAGACTTGAAATCACCTAGGGTTGATATTAAAAACTTAAAGGAGTATTTACAGAACATAAAAAACTTAAAACAACCTCCCACACGAGCTGGAACAACACAAAAATCAGCAACAACAAGAAGAACAAGAAACTTACTAGCGCCACGGGATTCCCGACACTTGATTTGTGTTGTTTGCCCTTTGTTTGGGTCTTGGATCATGAGAGAACCTTGAGAGAGTGTTTTTAGGGTTCTAAGGTATGAATATACTGAAAAATAATGACTTAAAACGGGGTTGAGGTATCTTATATATATCCATATGTCTTAAACCGCCTATGTGGGCCCCATAGAGAGCTGCTTGGCGCACTGTCGCGAAAACGCGAATATCTCTCTATTCCGAGATTGTATCGATGAACGGTTTAATGCGTTGGAAACTAGACTCATAGATCTTCAATTTTATAGGTAGATCACCCCATAATTCCAAGTACATTGGGAGAAAAATGTAGTAACATTTGACCTAAAGTTTAAGTAAAATTATAAACGTAAGTTGCGACAACTTTTATCGACTTTGTTTCATAACTCGCTTGACTTCAAGACTTATGATACGGATATTATATGATTCAAATACATTAAAACATGACCTCTTGGGACAATTAATCACCTCTAGTGTTACCCGAAAATACGGGTTACAACATCCTTGATTCGTTTAACTTCTAATACTTGTTAACCACTCTTATACACCCTTGTATCGTTTAAGACCAATAGGATTAACTTCTTATCATCTCAAAGATAATCTCTTCTTGGATTTACGTCGACTAACTTACGACGTGATCTAAAGTACACGAATTTGGGTTGTAACACCCTCTCACCCTTAGGAACATTCGTCCTCGAATGTAAGGGTTTATGGGGTGTCTAACTCATCGTGGATTCCGACGAAAATTTCTGGCTGAGTTTCCCCTATAAAATGGACACTAGCCAAACTTGCAAGAAGTTAAACCCAACTTATGGCCTTACAAGACTATACAAAGCATTATGGATATGTACATTATCTGCATATCACCATTTTGTATTAAAAAAAAGTATTCACAAGCTATTGCTTACCTCATAGAGCCGTTCCACTTTATAATGCATCCTTCTTTCCCCCGACATCCTTGTTATCTTCACTCTGGAATAGGTAAGGGTATTTAGACTTCATCTCCTCTTCTGCTTCCCACGTCATTTTTTCTATATTCTTGTTCCTCCATAATACTTTGACGGAAGCTACATCCTTTGTTCTCAGCTTGCGGACTTGTCGATCTAATATAGCCACTGGCACTTCATCATATGATAGATCCTCTATAACTTGTACATTTTTGATAGGGAGGACCCGAGAAGGGTCTCCAATACATTTCCTCAACATAGATACATGGAATATCGGGTGGACAAATTCCAATTCGGATGGCAATTCTAACTCATAAGCAACCTGTCCAATTCGTCGAAGAATTTTGTACGGCCCAATATACCGCGGACTCAACTTACCCTTCTTCCCAAAACGCATAACACCCTTCATCGGCGAGATCTTCAGGAAAACCCAATCACCAACCTCAAATTCCAAATCACGACGTCGGACATCGGAATAAGACTTTTGCCTGCTTTGTGTCATCCTCAGTCGCTCTTGTATCACTTTCACCTTCTTAATGGCTTGGTGAATCAAATCTGGCCCATATAATTCTGTCTCACCGACTTCGAACCATCCAACTGGTGATCTACATCTCCTCCCATACAGTGCCTCATACGGGGCCATTTTAATACCGGAATGGTAGCTATTATTGTAGGCGAATTCTATAAGTGCCAGATGGTCATCCCAATTCCCCTTGAAATCTAGAACACATGCTCGTAGCATATCTTCAAGTGTCTGAATGGTACGTTCAGCCTGTCCGTCAGTCTGTGAATGGAATGCAGTGCTGAGATTTACTTGTGTGCCTAAACCCTTCTGAAATGACCTCCAAAAGTTAGCCGTAAATTGAGCTCCTCGGTCTGATATAATAGATACCAGCACACCATGAAGCCTAACAATCTCCTTGATATACAACTTCGCATAATCTTCAGCCGTGTAAGTTGTCTTAACTGGCAGAAAATGGGCAGATTTTGTAAGTCGATCAACTATCACCCAGATGAAGTCAAACTTATGATAAGAGCGAGGTAATCCAATAATGAAGTCCATATTAATCACCTCCCATTTCTAGGTCAGAATCTCTATATTCTGAATCAATCCACTGGGTTTCTGATGCTCGATCTTTACTTGTTGACAATTAGGACACTGGGCTACAAATTCTGCAATAGACTTCTTCATGTTATCCCACTAATACTGCTCCTTAACTTTATGATACATCTTTGTTGAGCAGGGATGGATAGAATATCAGGACTGATGAATCTCAATCATAATCTTCTCTCGCAACCCTGCCACACTAGGCACACATAATCGGCCATGGTATCTTAGTGTCCCATCTCCTCCGATCTTGAAAGCTGTAATCTTACACTGCTGAATTCCCTCTCTCAATCTTACTAAGGTAAGATCTTCATATTGCCATGCTTTTACCTCGGCTACCAAAGATGATTCTGCTGTATTCTGTACGGTAACACCTCCGTCATCAGAGTCCAACAATCTGATTCTCATATTGGCCAGCTGGTGAAGCTCTTTGATCAACCCTTGTCTACCTGCCTCAATATGTATTAAGCTTCCCATTGACTTACGGCTGAGAGCGTCTGCCACAACATTGGCTTTACCAGGATGGTACAATATCTCGACGTCGTAGTCTTTTAGTAATTCAAGCCACATACGCTGCTTCAAATTCAACTCCTTCTGCTTGAAGATGTATTGTAAACTCTTGTGATCTGTGTAGATGTCAACATGGACGCCGTATAAGTAGTGCCACCATATCTTCAAAGCATATATTACTGCAGCCAATTCTAAATCATGAGTCGAGTAATTCTTTTCATGCTTCTTTAATTGTCTTGATGCATAAGCAATCACCTTCCCACGTTGCATCAATATGCACCCCAAACCTATACCTGAGGCATCACAATATACCACATAACCTTCTGTTCCTTCTGGGAGAGTGAGCACTGGCGCGGATGTCAATCGATTCTTTAGCTCCTGAAAACTATGTTCACAAGCATCAGACCACTGGAACTTGGTAGGTTTCTGTGTTAACTTAGTCAATGGTGCTGATATAGAGGAAAACCCTTCTACAAACCACCTATAATATCCTGCTAGCCCCAGGAAGCTGCGGACTTCTGACGGTGTTGTAGGTCTCGGCCAATTCTTCACTGCATCGATCTTCTGAGTGTCGACACTAATGCCCTCATCAGATATCACATGGCCAAGGAATGCTACTGAGTTCAGCCAGAATTCACATTTAGAGAGCTTAACATATAACTTATGATCCTGAAGGGTCTGTAATACTATCCGCAAGTGGCCCACATGTTTCGCCTCCGAACGAGAATACACCAGAATGTCATCAATGAATACGATCACGAACACATCAAGATAGGGCCTGAATACACTATTCATGAGATCCATAAAAGCTGCTGGGGCATTTGTTAGCCCGAACGACATCACCAAGAACTCAAAGTGCCCATATCTTGTCCGGAAGGCCGTCTTTGGAATATCCTTCTCCTTAACCCTCACCTGATGATACCCTGAACGCAAGTCAATCTTGGAGAAATACTTGGCACCCTGGAGTTGGTCAAACAGGTCATCAATCCTTGGAAGTGGACACTTGTTCTTTATTGTAAACTTATTCAACTGTCGATAATCGATACACATCCTTAACGACCCATCTTTCTTCCGCACAAACAAGACTGGCGCACCCCAAGGTGAAGTGCTAGGCCTAATGAAACCCTTATCCAGCAAGTCCTTCAACTGCGCCTTCAACTCTCGCAACTTTGTCGGGGCCATCCTGTATGGAGGGATAGAGATCGGTTGAGTGTCAGGCAATGCATCAATGCTAAACTCAATCTCCCTTTCAGGAGGAAGGCCTGGGAGTTCATCTGGGAAAACATCTGGAAATTCATTGACCACGGGGATTGATTGTAGAGTAGGCGACTTCGCCTCCGCATCCCTAACGCGAACAAGATGATAAATGTAACCTTTTGAGATCATCTTCCTTGCCTTAAGATAGGAAATAAACCTACCTTTCGGCATAGCAATGTTCCCCTTCCATTCAATGGCGGGTTCACCAGGAAACTGAAACCTAACCATCTTCGTACGACAGTCAACATTTTCATAGCATGAGGCCAACCAGTCCATTCCCATTATCACATCAAAATCAACTATTTCTAACTCAAATAAATTTGCCAAGGTTTGACGACTAAAAATCATCACAGTGCAACCTCTATATACCCTTCTAGCAATCACAGAATCTCCTATCGGAGTGGATACCGCAAGTGGTTTACTTATCAATTCAGTTTCAATGGCAAACTTATTAGCCACAAAGGGTGTAACATATGATAAGGTAGATCCCAGATCAATTAGCGCATATACATCATAAGAAAACATAGACAATATACCTGTAACAACATCCGGAGACGACTCGAGATCTTGTCGACCTACTAGAGCATAGGTTCGATTTTGAGCACCACTCGAACTCGGCACTGAACCTCTACCTCTACCACGACCTGTCGACTGTTGAAAACCTTGTGCTGGAGGTCGAACTGATGAGGAAGAACCAGACATAGATCCAGTCGGCTGAGCCATACCATCACCTCCTCTGTTAAGACAATCCCGCATCATATGGCCAGGCTGTCCATAAGAATAGCATGCATCGGAACCTCGACGGCACATTCCATAGTGGGCCTTGCCGCACTGATCACAACGAGGTGTTGGGGGTCTCGTCTGACTAGTATCTCTATGAAATTGTAAGCCTGATGCCCTCGAACTCTGACCTGAACCAGAATAGGTAAATCAATCATACCAAGGCCTCTGAAACTATGGAGGAGCACTAGCTACAGGTGGTGCCAAACTCCTCGAAGACTGGGGCTTGATACTGCTTATGAACTCATCAGAATACCCTGCAAATCTCGCCCTTTTATGCTGGCCCCTATCCTGCTCCCTATCTGCCCTTTGCTGGCGCTTACGATCCTCTAAGGTCTGGGCATCAGCCTGAATACGGGAAATATCCATGCCCTCTACCAAGGAGGCTGTTGTGCACTCATTTATCAGATGTGGTCCCAACCCGTTCACGAATAGGTGCACCCTATCACTCATCTCGGCCACCATATGGGGAGCATACCTTGCTAAAGAATCAAACTGTATATTATACTCTCATACACTCATATTACCCTGTCGAAGGTTCAAGAACTTATCAGCTCTAGCTCGTTGTATCTCAACTGGCAAGTAGTGACGAAGAAAGGCCTCAGAAAATTCCTTCCACACGGCTGGAGGAGCGTTCGGACCCCTAGATCTCTCCCAACTATCATACCAGAAAATCGCTAAATCCCGTAACCGATAAGAAGCCAACTCTACTGCCTCCGTATCACTAGCATGCATAACCCGCAATGTACGATGAACCTGATCAATAAATGTTTGTGGGTCCTCCTTGGGGTCTGATCCGGTAAACACTGGAGGGTCTAGATTAATAAAATCACGAACTCTCGCACTAACCGATTTATTAGCAGCACCGGTATTCTGCCTCTGAGCCTGAGCAGCTACCAAGCTAGTCAACAATTGCACCGCACTGCGTATATCATGGTCTGTAGTGCCAGACGGAGGAACTGGATATACGGGTGCCTCCTAATATCCTCTGGAGGAGACGGAGAGGTATGAGACGGCATCTCAATCTGAGCCTCACTTTGGCCTGCTCTGGCTGGAGGCACCTGAATGTTACCCTCTCCCACAACTGTATCAAGCCGTTTACTAATTGCTTGCTTCCTAGTCGAAGTCATCGCTGAAAGAAAACAAGGTGAATATTAGATATGAACACTTACGACTCAACTCTACGCACGACCTAGATTCAGGAAGAAGGTAACAACCCTAGATGTCACGTAGCCTCCTAATTATAAATGTGGCACGCTACACATCCATAATCAAAACTCTACTAAACACGACTCATAGACAACCCCTAGGACAGACTTGCTCTGATACCAGACTTGCTCTGATACCCCTAGGGATTCCCGACACTTGATTTGTGTTGTTTGCCCTTTGTTTGTGTCTTGGATCATGAGAGAACCTTGAGAGAGTGTTTTTAGGGTTCTAAGGTCTGAATATACTGAAAAAGAATGACTTAAAACGGGGTTGAGGTATCTTATATATATCCATATGTCTTAAACCGCCTATGTGGGCCCCATAGAGAGCTGCTTGGCGCACTCTCGCAAAAATGCGAATATCTCTCTATTCCGAGATCATATCGATAAACGGTTTAATGATTTGGAAACTAGACTCATAGATCTTCTATTTTATAGGTAGATCACCCCATAATTCCAAGTACATTGGGAGAAAAATGTAGTAACATTTGACCTAAAGTTTAAGTAAAATTATAAACGTAAGTTGCGACAACTTTTATCGACTTTTGTTTCATAACTCGCTTGACTTCAAGACTTATGATACGGGTATTATATGATTCAAATACATTAAAACATGACCTCTTGGGACAATTAATCACCTCTAGTGTTACCCAATAATACGGGTTACAACATCCTTGATTCGTTTAACTTCTAATACTTTTTAACCACTCTTATACACCCTTGTATCGTTTAAGACCAATAGGATTAACTTCTTATCATCTCAAAGATAATCTCTTCTTGGATTTACGTCGACTAACTTACTGCATGATCTAAGGTACGCAAATTTGGGTTGTAACAACTTAGGCCCCACATCACTTATAATATGCCTCGTACACTTATTATCGTATCCAATTGATATCCATCATATTAATAGCCCTCGTCTGCATACAAACTAATATAATTAGCACACATCAACTTTCTTAATAGCGCTTAAGTACTTCGAAATTTTTTGGGGTGCTACATTCTCCCCCACTCAGGATCATTCGTCTTCGAATGAGAAGTAGAGTCATCCCCAACACTGAACATAGCTTAACTATTTTCTCACACATCTCAAGCTCCCAATTGTTTGACTATCTCTCAAATTGTCTAGAAATTTCGGCAGAGTTTCCCTTGAAAATGGGCTTATCCACCTGCCAGAGAACCCCAAAAACACATACTAACAACATATATATAATCCAATGACGTAACATAACACCAAAAAAACACCAACAATGGCCTCATAAATAACATATAACTAGAAAGGAACACCTTTAACATCAATTGTACAAGTGATACACAATTCATAGGCGAAACTTTCATAGAAAGATTACATAGCTATTCAAACAAATAAGGATACTTCTTCTTCATCTCTTCTTCGGCCTCCCAAGTAGCTTCCTCAACCTGTTGATTTTGCCCCAACAGTTTTACGGAGGCAATTTCTTTGTTTCTCAATTTTCGGACTTGCCTATCAAGAATGGCAACTGGAATTTCTTCATCGGTCAGTTCCTCATTAACCTCAATAGTCTCAACTGGCACAATAAGCGACGGATCTCCGATTACCTTCTTCAACATAGACACATAAAATACCGGGTGTAGTAATGACATCTTAGATGGTAGGTCCAACTTGTACGCCACCTGGCCAATCCTCTGAATGAATCTATACGGTCTGACATACCTCGAGCTCAATTTTCCTTTCCTTCCAAACTGCAATATACCATTCATGGGGGAAACCTTCAAGAATACCCAATCATCTTCTTTGAACTCTAAGTCTATGCGATGACTCTGAGCAGTTTTCAACTGCTCCTTAATGATCTTAACCTTTTCCATAGCCTAATGCACGAGGTCTGGTCCTATCAACTCAGCTTCCCCAATCTCGAACTACCCAATAGGAGATCTACATCTCCTACCATATAATGCCTCAAATGGTTCCATATGAATACTATCATGAAAACTGTTGTATAAGCAAACTCTATGAGTGGCAAATGATCATTCCAACTACCCTTGAAGTCAAGAACACAAGCACGCAACATATCCTCAAACGTCTGAATAGTCCTCTTTTCCTGCCCGTCGGTCTATGGATGGAAGGCTGTGCTAAGATTCACCCGAGTACCCAAACCTTGCTGAAATTTCTTCCAAAAATTGGTCGTGAACTGAGCCCCTCGATCGGAAATGATAGAAACTGGAGTGCCATGCAGTCTGACTATTTTCTTGATATACAACTGAGCATACTGTTCCCCTGTGTCGGTAGATTTAACTGGCAAAAAGTGTGCTGATTTCGCGAGTCGATCCACAATCAGCCAAATTGAGTCAAACTTGCGCAGAGTACGCGTTAATCCTACCACAAAATCTATATTAATCATTTCCCACTTCCATATTGGAATTTCTATATTCTGTGCCAACCCACCAGGCCGTTGGTGTTTGGCCTTTACTTGCTGACAATTCGTACATCTTGCCACAAACTCTGCCACATTCCTTTTCATTTCATTCTACCAATAGACTTCCTTGAGATCATGATACATCTTTGTAGAACCTGGGTGCACGAAATACCTAGAAGTGTGAGCCTCAGTCATGATTCTTTCCCGGAGACCATCTACATTTGGAACACACAACCGTCCTTGGTACCTTAGTGTACCATCATCCATGCCAAGAGTAAAAGCCATAGTTTTATGTTTAAGAATCCCCTCCTTCAGTTGTACCAACAATGGAACGTCGTATTGCTTCTCTTTGACTTCCACAACAAGCAATGATTCAGCCCTATTTTGCATAATTACCCCTCTTTCATTAGAATCTGCAAGACAAACTCCCAAACTAGCTAACTGGTGAACCTCCTTAGCCAACGGCCTTTGACATGCCTCCAAGTGAGCCAAACAACCCATAGATTTCCGGCTAAGAGCATCCGCCACAACATTGGCTTTCCCCGGGTGATATAGAATATCGATGTCGCAATCCTTGAGTAACTCAAGCCATCTTCTCTACCTCAGATTCAACTCCTTTTGTTTGAAATATATAGAAGACTCTTGTGGTCCGTGAATACATCCACATGGACCCCATACAAATAATGACGCCAAATCTTCAATGCAAAAACCACCGCCGCAAGTTCTAAGTCATGTGTTGGATAGTTCTTTTCATGATTCTTGAGTTGCCTAGAAGCATAGGCTATAACCTTGCCTTGTTGCATTAACACACACCCAAGCCCGATCCTTGAAGAATCGCAATATACCACAAACCCATTTATACCCTCTGGCAGGGTCAACACTGGCGCCGTAGTCAATCTTGATTCTAAATCCTGGAAGCTCCTTTCACAAGCATCAGACCATTGGAACTTAACCGTTTTCTGAGTCAATTTAGTCAACGGAGAGGCAAGAGTAGAGAACCCCTCTACCAACTTTTTGTAATACCTTGCTAAGCCTAAGAAACTACGAATCTCGGTTGGCGTTGTAGGTGTAGGCCAATTCTTCATCGCTACAATCTTTTGAGGGTCAACCTTAATCCCTTCTCTGGAGACAACATGACCCAAGAATGTGACAGATTCAAGCAAAAATTCACATTTTGAAAATTTCACGTACAATTGGTGCTGATGAAGAGTCTACAAAACTACCCTGAGATAATCGGCATGGTCCTCTCGACCTCGTGAATACATAAGAATATCGTCAATGAACAGTATCACAAAGGAATCGAGAAAAGGCTTGAAAATCCGATTCATAAGATCCATGAAAGCTGCCGGACATTGGTTAGCCCAAAAGACATTACCAGAAATTCAAAGTGCCCATACTGGGTCCTGAAAGCTGTTTTCGGAATATTCTGCTCCTTGTTTTCGATTGGTGATACCCGGATCAAAAATCTATTTTGTAGAAGTACCTAGCACCCTATAACTGATCAAACAAATCATCTATTCTTGGTAACGGGTACTTGTTTTTTATTGTGACTTTGTTGAGCTGCCGGTAGTCAATAAACATCCTCAGTGATACATCTTTCTTCCTCACAAAGAGAACCGGTGCGCCCCATGGTGACACACTCGGTCGGATGAAACCCTTCACTAACAAATCCTTCAATTGTTCCTTTAGTTCCTTCAATTCTGTTGGTGCCATCCTGTAGGGAAGAATAGATATAGGCTGCGTGCCTCGCATCACATCAATCCCAAAATCAATCTCCCTGTCTGGCAAAATCCCAGGGAGCTCATCAGGAAAGACCTCCGGAAATTCATTGACAACTAGGAAAGACTCAAGTGTAGGTGGCTCAGCATCGGTGTCCGTAACCCGGACCAAATGATAGATATACCCATTATTAATCATTTTCGTGCCCTTAAGGTAAGAAATAAACATACCTTTTGGCATCACATTATCCCCTTCTACTCAACAACTGGCTCATTTGAAAATTCAAACCTCACAGTTCTAGTTCGGCAATTGAGTTTGGCAAAACATTAATAAAGCCAATCCATTCCCATAATTACATCGAAATCGACCATCTCCAAGTCAATGAGATCGGCCACGGTGTCCCGACCACGTACCGTGACAACTCAACCCCTATAAACCCGTGCGGCCACAATAGACTAGCCAACCGGAGTAGATACAGATGACGGCTTAGGAAGCTGTTCTGGTTCTATCCCAAATTCCATAGCAACATAAGGGGTAACATAGGATAAGGTGGAACCGGGATCAATAAGAGCATATACATCATATACTTGTGACAACATCTGGAGAAGCCTCTGCACTCTGGAGATCACTCATAGCATAGAAATGGATGGGTCCTCCCGAACTCTGCGCACCATCCCTAGATGCACCACACCCTGCTGAGGCTGGAGTACCCCGAGCTGGAGGGGGTGCTGAAGATGTAGCAGCTGTAGAACTGGATGGCTGTGCTGTGCCCCTGCCCGTACCCTGGCGGGATGAACGACACTCCCTATGAATATGACCACTCAATCCGTACCCGTAATATATAGGTAGGTCCATGTAACAGATCCCCAAGTGCATCTTCCCACACCTGGGGCATGGGGACCTCCGCTGCTGCTGGAATCTCCCTCCTGATCGGCGCTGCTAGTGGGGTCACCTGCTGCCATGATTGGGCCTGAAATGACTCCCATGCTGCTGAATGGGCCCTGCTGGCGGTGCAGTGGCTGAAGACTGAGTAAAAGACTGGGATGGCCCCGATGACCCTCCCCTAAAAGCTTATTTTCCCCCACCAAATGACTCCCCAAAGTTGCCCGCGGAGAGGGCCTTGCTGCTACCCTCTCGCTCCATTCTGTTCTTCAACTTACAGTTCTCTTTAGCTTGATAAAATGCTACCATCTTCCCATAGTTAATATCAGAATTCAAGGCAGCTGTAGCGGCCTCATTGATAACCAAGGGGCTAAGGCCCTGCACGAAACAACTCACTCTAGCCTCCATAGTCGGCAACATGTGAATAACATATTTTGACAGGCGCGCGAACTCTAAGTGATACTCCCACACACTCTTACTAACTTGTTTAAGATTCTCAAACTCTGCAGTACGGGCTGCCCTAGTCTCGGCAGGCAAAAAATGGTCCATGAAAGCGCTAGCAAACTCACTCCAGCTCGTTGGAGGGCTCCTCTCCTCCCGAGAGTCCTCCCACAACTCAAACCAAGAATAGGCCACCCCTTTCAGGTGGTAGGCAGCCAAATCCACTCCTTCCATCTCAGTAGCACGCATAACCCGTAGAGTCTTATGCATCTCATCAATGAAGTCCTGTGGGTCCTCTTCGAGATTAGCACATGTGAACCCCGGAGGATCAAACTGAAGAAACCTGTTCAACCTAGAACCAATAGAATCCCCTTGTTGGCTAGAAGAAGTGGGTGCAACATTTGACCTCTGGGCCTGAGAAGCCACTATCTGTGTCAGTATCTGGATGGCTTCCCTAAGATCCTCGTCAGAAATACCAGAACCGGAAGCTGGGGCTGTTGATACCCAATTTTTCCCTCATATTTTCTAAAAATGCATATATACTTTCAACATGGAATATTTGCATCATCATTTAGTTTACAAACCTATACCAGCATTTTCTATAATTTTCCATAATTTTTAGAGCTTTTAAATTGATTACTTGAATAATTATTTATTACTCCTTCAAAGTATTTGATGATGACTTAACTATTTAAAGTTACTATTTTTCGCACCTATAATATATGTTTCAAATATTTTACTTCATTTTATGTAATTACATTAATATTATTAAGCTATTTGCGTAATTTTGCAGTAATAGCCCATATCTGTACATAAATGCTCTTTATTTATATTACTTGTGTCAAAATAGCATTTTATATTTTTATAATACAAAGTTATTATTGTTAAGCATTTTAGTGCATAAATAATATTTTTACTTATTTGTCAATCATTTTTATAAATTATTTTCATGTATTTAAATAATAGCCTATTTTTAAACTAATTTTCTGAACCAAATTTGCCCAATATCTTTAGCCCAACCCTTGGCCCAAGACCAAACGACCCCTTAGTTATAACCCGGTCAGGACCCGGTCTGTGACCCGCCCGATTCTCCTCTAATCCTAGCCGTTGATCTCAAATGATCAACGACCCCTAGCCATTCCCTTGTTTTAATTAACTACCCATCACCCAAACCCTAACCCCATTTCCTAAACCCGCTGCCCCTAAACTCTCTCATCTCTCTTATTCCCTGATTAAGCCCCAGACGTCGTAACCCTTAATCCTCTCCGATTCCGACTCAAACATGGAATCAATCCATGATCTACTTACCTATTTTGTGATACTTTATCATTATACGCATGTTTACGGTGTTACTTAGTTCTTGCCCTATTTTTGGCAAAAACTACTTCTCAAGAACATACCGATTTACTTTGATTCTGTAAGTATCTGGATGATCTTTCATCTATATGCATGTTATATTGAACGATTCTTGCATTATTAGTTCGATTCAAGTCATCAGTCCCAACTAGGATTTAAGACTTTCCTTTTTTTTTCCTTTACTGATTTTTGATTGATTGATACTTTTCCTTTTCCGTGTTTCACTATTCTTTTCCTATTTTCTACTTTATTTTGCAATAAATATGACTTTAAATGATTTTTGGTATGATATTTTCCTTATTCTCTGCTTAATCTTCTGTATTTTTTTATTTTTAGTATTATTTGCATGATAGTTGTTATTCCCGGTTGATTTACTGAACCCCTTTATTCATGCCCTAAAAATAATCGATTCTAATTGACTCAAATATATCTTTCCTTATTTGTGTTTGAAGAATTTGTTTTCCATGTTTACTTGGTTGATTTCTACACTATATAAACCCCTCCTCTAAAACACCTTGGAGGGACCTCGGAATCTCCTAATCACTGCTATTATTCTCATTATTGTCCTCCTTTCACTTACTTATTCACTCTGTTACACTCGAATATTCTGTGAAAGTCTGGGCCGGCTGAAAGCCAAGGCTATTATACGACCTCCTTCGGTGCAAGCACTTCTCGGAGCCCTTCTCGAGGCTCTTGTGAACTCTGAAGCATCGGAGATCTGGGGTTCTTGCTATAAAGCTCTTTACTATCCTTTTGTTCGTATAAATTTTGCTACTGGTTAGTGCTTTAACCCCTGCAATGTTAATTTTCTTTCGTTCCTTCTGCATGCTTATATGTGTTTGAATTATATGAGTATGATTTAGTTTGTGAATCCCTAATATAGCACTATTATGATAATGATCGATACTCTTTTGTCATCATATGATAGTTGAATGTATGAGATAGTTTACTACTTTGTCCTTAGTTTGTGTTAGGCTAGTCTGCACTTCTATGCTTTTTTTTCTTCTAGAATCAGTCCTGTACCTCTAGCATCTGAATATGTTTCAGTTTTGAGTTTCAATGCGTGCCTATTTTGATCAAAATCTGACTGTTGCGACTATATATTGTTAGATATAGAGTTTCTTCATACCTTGCTTTGGATACTACTACAACTCTATGGAAATCTCCCTCTATGAATCATTTAGTGCTGAGTTTTGTGTCTGATTGACAGTTCTTTGTGTACTAGCCACAACTATATAGAACACTGCTTTAAGGTTCACTCTAAACATGTTTTCCTTAGCATCACTTAGTATGTTAAGATAAACATTCATTCTGCCTCAACTATGATCTTGCTCCCATGCTAATATGTTTTTCCAGTCTGTTTTTAATGTCTTGCCTTTTCAGTTTGTATCACAATGTCTAAATACTGATTAGTATGACCCTAAGATGCATGCTTAGCTTAATCAAAACTTCTTAGGTCTCAATTGGTTTAATGTCATGAATGATAATCTATGTATATCTTGCAAACTTGTTGCTTCCCTAATTTCTTTTAATATGAGACTATCTATATGGTGCTTTGCTGTCTTGCTGAACCTGCTGGCCTGCTTGATTAGTTGCTCTGTATGCTTAACTTGGTGTAGTATTAATTTATGTCCCTCTATCACTATCCACTCTCCTTATTTACCACTCATGCTATTCTGAATTCTCATTCTTAGTCGGCTGAAAGCCAAGGCTATCTAGGTTCTGTTGTCAACCTCCCTAGTGTGAGCACTGCTCGGGGTCCAATTGAGACTCTTGTAAACTCTGACACACTAGGGCTTGGTCCTTAGTCACTCCCTCAACCTCCAAAACTATTCCTACTATTCCATTTCCCCATGTAATGTACTGTGTGTCTGAATTTGGCTATTTCAAGTGGCGCAACACTTGGTGTTGTGGTTAAGTAAATTGGTTTGGATCCTTCTATGGACCTTGAGTCATGTATCGAACGCGACTCTCTGTTGAAGGCCTGGGTATGCTGTAGGAGATGTTGAAGGCCCTGACAATGCTGGGTATTTATTTGAGCCTACTGTGGGCCTGTTCACTGTTATGTGACATTGCTATTCTACTCACTATTGGGCCTGTAATAATCTTTGTATAAACAATTGGGGTTGATAGTAAAAGGGAATGGGGTAGATTTAATATTCATATGCGATGAGTAGATAACATGCCTATAGGGCTTAATGATGTGTTTGCTATATGTGTCGTTCACTCTCTATGTACACTATTAGAAATCATGCCATTAGGAAAATCACACACTCACACAACTTGTATGCTATCAAAGCATAAGTGCTTTATTTATCCCATGTCTACTGCTATGTGTCACTAGACAGCATGCCTATAGGAAATAAATGCCAATAACTGTCCTTCAATTTGCATAACTGCACCATGTTCATTAGATATCACGCCTATAGGATTTTAATTATTTAATTCACTATTGCACCAAAAAAAACATGCCTATAGGAGCTAAATATAAAAAATCAGTTCCAATCGCCAATCTTTAGAAATCCTGCCTATAGGGTATTACTACTCGCTCTAAACTGCTGATACTGGATTCTTCAAAAGTTGTTTACTGCTTAGCCACGCCACTATTAGAAAGCATAAGCAAATTCTGAGCATTTCCGATAATTTTTACTGTCCCTTACTGTGTAAACCACTTAGAGATCATGCTATAGGTTTTATTAACTTACAATCTGTAATCTCAATAAACAACTTAGCAATATTAGATACTCTCAAACTGGTAATTTAGAAATCATAGGTCTAAAGTAGTGCCCTGCATCTGAAACTTTTTGCACATTTGGATTAGATCATATAGAAACCATGTCTATAGAGCTTAATGATTTCAATCTTCCTCAATTCTTAAACTGTCTAATGCCTAACATAAAAATCTGTTTGGGTGCATTTGCTGTCTAACTGCGGAGGCTAACTTGAGCCTTTTAACTGTCCTTAAGTGCAGTCCTATTTATTTTGAATTGTCGCCTAGTTTTAACATTTTTGAGCAGCCTAAGTCAAGTCCAGAACCACCCAAAAATAGAGGTCCAAATGCCTCTTGGACCATAGGCATGGGACGGGTAGCGCACACATAAGGCATGATTTAGAATCAACTAGTGGGCTTTAGGTAATAACTTAAAGATAGTAATCGGGTAGCAGGAGATGATAGTCTGTGCCCGCTGAATAATACGAGTAACACCCCATCTTGAGGGAGTTACGAAGTATTATTTATGTTGCACGGGGTGATCCTTTAGGCTAAAAAACTTAGGACCCCCCATATTATTCCCTTTTTATATTTGAATTAAGTTTTTGTATTTCCTCGGAGTATTTTAATAAATTTCTTTTCAAACTTCTTGCTTTATCTGTCTTTATCCGACTAATTCATATAATTTAAGTTCAGCTGGGACCCACAGTTGTGGATCTCGAAGAGTGCCTAACACCTTCTCTTCGAGGTAATTTCGAGCCCTTACTCGATCTCTGGTGATGCAAACTAGTCAAAAGCGTGAGTCATATGCTAATAGGTGCCTTAACGCACCTTAAACCGTTAGGGGGCGACTCTCCTATTTTAATGCCTCCTTTAAAAGAGTTGTCACATGTCGAAACCCGATTTTCGAGATAGAAAAACGGGGGTGCGACGGCATGGCGACTCTACTGGGGATATACACTTAGGCTCTTACCATAATGAACTTGGCTTATGTGGATTAGTTTTCTCTGTTATAAATGCGCATTCCTTTTCCATCTTTATTTGTTAGATTTTCTATAACACGCACATCCCTTTCCCGTTCACCTTTACTTATCTAAAACCGTTATAACATGTACGGCCATTCCCTTCTCCTTCTTTATGTGCTTAAATTTGTTATAACATGCACATCCCTTTCCATATCCGTCCTTAATTGCTCTAACTGCTATTTATTAGCTATATCATGTCTCTCCCACCCCTACTCCCTTGCTCACTTTATTATATTCCCTATGTTCCACAAACTAACTTCTTCTTTTGTCTTTCTTATTACGTCCTTTATGTTTTATCTTAATACTGCGTTTATTGCTTTCACATATTTATCATGCAAATACTTGGCAATGTGTTATTATCTTTGCATATAGCATGCTCCACATCATATTTCACTCGTGCCTAACTAATACCATAGCGCCACTTGATGAGTGTCCGCGCTCTTCCCAAAATTACCCTTTTAATTTGGAAAGGCTTATTTGCGGTAAAACTAGTCGATCAGCGGTGCAGTCGACGGTTCCGTGCCTTTCCCTCTCAAGTTGTCCACTTGAGGGTACCGATCTAGACCTTTCTAGAAACCTCACTCCAATATCAACTGTGCATGCATCATGTCAAACCTAGTACGGATTAGGACGTTGTCCACGGGATAATCCTCTAAGATAAGCCTTGTCCAAAGTCCGCCGGGATTTCCATAGTCTCAATGGACACCATCACGTTATGTGCATTACTTGGAGAAAACATGCCGATATGTTAATCATTAATGTGTAAATACTCAGACCCGGAGGGGAAGGGGCTAACTCTATTTGTTTTGCAGAAAATGAGGCACGGAGTTCCCAGGTTCGGTATGGTTCAAAACATCCCACCTTTTCTGCTTGATTGGTGGAAGAACCTCTTACCTAGTGACCAGAATCATGTGAAAAGGGTCCATGGAAATTTACCTTCCTTATTGGACATCCGGCCAAATAACGCATTGATTGAGGCCGCCACTATGTTTTGGGATGAGAAAAGAGCTGTATTTCGCTTTGGTAATGTAGAGACGACCCCTCTCTTACAGGAAATAGGAGGCTTCGCTAGGCTACCATGGGATAGTCCGGGTTTATTAGTACCAGAAAATTGCACTCCCCGCCGTTTTTGAAAATGGTGGGTTTCAAGAAGAATGATGAATTACTTTGTCTGAGGGAGTCATACATACCATTTGAATTCCTTTATGGACGTTATGGTATAGAAAGTCATATCGCCTTCATCGTGATGAACTTGCCATTACTTCTTTAGGCTGGACACACCGCCGAGTTTTTGTGTTCATTGTCTGTTTCTTGGGGTTGCTGATGTTTCCGATGAAAGGGGGGAGGATCCACACTCGTTTAGCCATGGTCGCTAGGACTCTAATGGAAGGAATTTAAGGACAAACTTACACTATCATCCCCATGATCTTGGCCGAAATGTACCGAGCTCTAGATCGATGCAAGCAGGGATGTGGGCATTTCGAGGTTTGTATTCTGTTGCTATAGGTTTGGTTATTAGAACATTCCCAGAGAGGTGAATACCATCAGGAACTTCTGCGACGACCATTGAATGACTACATAGCGTACCATCATCCAAAAAGAATGACATTTATCCTAGATAGGTTCGCGCAACCTGGGAATGTTGTGAGCTGGGTGCGTTTCTTCAGCAATTTGACTAACGAAAGGGTACATTGGATGTTTGAATGGTTCCCTAGCAGCGAGTTCATCATCAGGTCAATAGAAACCACTAATTTTGTACTGACCGAGTTAGGAGGAATTTATCCTTATGCTCCTATAAGAGTAATGAGGCAAGTGGGAAGAAAGCAGGTTATACCTCGGGTTTCCAATATAAGGCAGAATTTAAAGGAAACATCATTTCGTTCAAGTTCGAGGTGCAGCATATGTGGAATCAAAAGGTTGTTGTAGAGAAAGACACTATCGAGCCAGACAGGTACCATGCCGGCCATATATACTTTTACCCTGTCGTGGTTGGTCGATGATATAGCGGGAGATGTCAAACCAGGGATTAATCTGGACAATAGGGTTATCGATGACGTTACTGAAGCACAAGTCAAGTATAGGATGCTGCGCAAAAGGGTTTTCGAGTCTGAAGCTAGACATTTGGAACAACACAAAGTGGATATGAAAGCTATCAGCGAATGGAAAGAAATTGCTACTAAATCAACACAAAGATTAGAATATTTGGAGCAAGGGTTAATGGAACTTGAAGGGAAGATGAGGAAGAGGCTATCAGATTGTCAGAATACGGAAGGCAGTGAGGGAGGGCACCTAGCAACGGCTTACCTACTATTGGACATGCACGACCTGGGGAACTTGATTGATGGATCCAAGAGGGCCAAGCATGGAGAAGGTCCCTTCGGGGCCAAATAGATTAGGAAATGATGTTCTTTACTGTTTTTAGCTTAGTTTTAGATTTTGAATGTAATAGGGCAAATGCCATTAGTGACTTTCTTATTATTGTCGTTTTTGTAAGGATTTGATCCATTTTCGCATTAATGAAATGACACAATTATTGGCATCAATTTTCTCCAAGTCTATGTGTCGTTTAGGCCTACCTCCGGCACAACGAGGTCCCCCAAATTAGGACGCGAATTTATTTACTGATTCTGTAACACATGTTCAATATTGCAAGCATTCTTTCAATAACCCTTACTGACTTGGTTACCTTTTTTTTTCTTTGTTTATTCCCATTCCCCAAAGGCTGGTTTGTACATACTGGCATCATCCCCATATCATACTAGATCTAGAGGTCCTCTACCTCTTCCTCCACCAAGTGATCCCAAAGGCAAAAGCAAAGGAAAATACAAAATGGACGATTTAAGCGGTATCAGAAAGGATAATGCAGAGAACGTTGAAACCTCAGACGGTTAGAATACTCCAGCACAGAACAAATTAGTCCTACATTTGGAACGGAAAATATTGGAACTACAAGGGGAACTTGAGCAGGTCCGGAACTTGGCAAACCTTTCCCTCACCCTAAACGTCCCTGACATCAACCAACAAAACACAAACGCCCAAAACCCGACACCTCCCCAAAACACGTAGAATCAAAACCCACCACCAAATCCTCCCGCACCACATCAATACACCACATCTTCTCAGAACCACAACCCTCCACTGATACCTACTCCTCAATAACACCATCACCACCTAACTCAATACCCACAAACAACCACATACCACACCCCTCAGAATGCACCATAGCCTACTCCTGACCAGCAAAACTCAACCAATGACCACCATTACGCCCAGATTCTCGGAGTCCACCAAAGCAATGCCATATATGTGGAAACCTTACCCCACACCCCACAACAGACCCTATACATACCTGAATCTGCCGAGAAGGACCTGCTCATAAAGAACATGGCAGAGGAACTCAAGAAACTTACTGGTAGGGTTCAAAGTGTCGAATGGAGGGCAAAGGCATTGAGGGTTTGAATTATCAAGATTTGTGTATTCAGCCAGATGTAGAACTGCCATAGGGTTACAAACCCCGTAAGTTCAAAATGTTTGACGGAACTGGTGATCTGAAGGTGCATTTGAGAACATATTATGACAAGCTTGTAGGAGTTGGCAGGGATGAAAGAATCCACATGAAGCTGTTCATGAGAAGCCTCACCGGAGACATCCTATCTTGATACATTAGTCATAACCAAAAGAAATGGGTTAATTAGGTGAGCATGGCATCATATTTCATGGATCGGTTTAGGTTTAACACACAAAATGCACCAGACGTTTACTACATTCAAAATCTCAAGAAGAAGCCAACAGAAATTTTCCGCGAATATGCTACTCGGTGGAGGTCTGAAGCTGTAAAAGTAAGGCCAGTGCTGGAAGAAGAACAGATGAATAAATTCTTCGTCAGAGCTCAGGATCCACAATACTACAAAAGATTGATGGTTATTGAAAACCATAAATTCTCTGATATCATCAAGTTGGAGAGAGAATAGAAGAAGGGATCAAAAGTGAAATGGTGACAAATGTTGAAGCACTCCAAGCCACAAATAAGGCCCTGCAGTCAGGAGGTATCTCCAAGAAGAAAGAAGTATGTGTAGTAATGGTAGCCCAAGGTCCGAAGTCTCCTCTCACATACCAAACACCTCTACCCACATATCTGCCTTCACCTCCCAAATACCAACAACCAGCCACCACTTACCATACCTATAACACCCAACCCGCATACTACCACTCACCACCAGCCCGCCAAAACTACCAAAAACCTAGATCAAATTTCGCCCGTAGACCACCCAGACAATACACCCCAATTGCTGAACCTATAGACCAGCTGTACGAGACATTGAAGGTTGCCGGTTATATCACTCCCATTCCCGCTATTACTATGGAAAACTATTCCCAGTGGATTAATCCAAACAAGACATGTGCCTATCACTCAGGCATGAAAGGTCATACTATTGATGAGTGTCGTACTTTGAAGGATAAGATTCAGGCATTAATTGACATGAAAGTCGTACAGGCAAAAGAGGCTGCACCCAAAGTCCGTAACAATCCTCTCCCAGATCATAGGGGTGGAGGAGTAAACGTGATAGAGACCGATGAAGAATGGGACTCAGAGAGGGCAATTGGACTCATTCGGGAAGGGGATAATTCTAAAACATCTCCAATCACTCTCACACCTGTCATGGTACAGACTCAGGCACCAATTGAAGTTGAGGTAGCTACACAAACTCCGTTTGACGTTGAAGTAACAACGCCCTTCACCGTGATGGTAGCACCAACGCCATCTTTTAAGTCTAATGCTATACCATGGGATTATGTTGCGGAAGCAAGAAGAAAAGGAAAAGCAAAAATGGAAGAAACAGGTGCAGCGCAAGGCATGACCAGAACTGGTAGGGTTTATACACCCGAGCATTTAGGAGGAACGAGCAAAGAAACTACATCTAAATCACCTGTCATTGAGACTGTCCCGGATGACCTTTGGAGAAAGGTGCAAGTAAGGGAATATTCTGTAATTGATCATCTGAACAAAATCCCTGCTCAAATATCAATTTTATCACTACTAAAAAACTCCGAGGCACATAGGAATGCCCTGATGAAGGTGTTGAACGAAGCCTATGTACCCAACAATATCACTAGTGGAGATATGGCCAACATGGTAGGGCAAGTGTTGGAAAGTCACAAGATCACTTTTCATGAAGACGAGCTGCCACCAGAAGGATTAAGTCACAACAGGGCACTGCATATCACAGTGCAGTTTGAAGATAAGTTCATTGCCAGAGTCCTGATAGATGGGGGTTCGAGTCTCAACATCTGTCCACTAACTACTTTGAAAAGGTTGGGTAAAGGTCTGCACGAGATACGAGCAGGAAGTATGAATGTGAAAGCATTTAATGGGTCTCAAAAGGCCACAATTGGGGAGACCAACCTCAACCTACAGATGGGCCCAACCTGGTTTGATGTTGAGTTTTAAGTGTTGGACATATCTGCTACCTACAACCTATTCTTGGGACGACCTTGGATACACGCCGCTGGAGCCGTAGCTTCTACTCTACATCAGGTCGTGAAGTTTGAGTGGAACCATCAGGAAGTGATCATCCATGGGGATATGAGTAATCCCATTTACATCAATCAAACTGTTTCGGTCATTGAGAATAGCAGGAAGTTGGGGGGAGAAACATACCATCGCATCGAGCGCGTCAACGTAATTGAAAAGGACAAATGGTGGAGCAGTAAGATAGAAGGCACATTGGCATGGACATGGTATGAACCTGGCAAAGGTCTCGGTAAGAATCTCTAAGGGATCACCAAACTAATACAGCTAAAGCGTCACAACATAACTTTTGGGCTTGGGTATGAATACACCTGGCACGAGTATCAGAATTGGTCGCCACCATGGCGTGGTCCTTATTACCCTCTAGAGCAACCAGTACCATATTTGAGCCAGTCATTTCATCAAGCTGATATGATGTGGGAGTCCGAAGAAGATGAAGTTCTAGCTGGTATAAGGAATCTATTTCTGGATGATGAAGACATGGATTGCAGTGCGATAGTTGAGGAGGAGGAGGAAGGCCTCATTATTCAGACCATGGAGAAGGGAGCTATTCTCAAGAACTGGACTGCTGCACCATCAAGAGCCCGTCCAGTTCCTGGATAGCCTAACAATTAACATCATTTATTTTTAAAGCAATTTTATGAGCATTTAAGACATTTTCAGTATTTTGTTATAAGCATGTTTTGTTTGAAATAATTGCTCGGGTCATCGAGCCGTACTTGTTTGACGTTTTCAAGATTTATCTAATGCATTGTTATTTTTAGTATTTATTATTATTCTTTACATTTTTCTCTACAACATTATTATTACCTATCCCGATAAAATTACGACTGTGACATGTAATGAGACAATGCAACATAAGGATAATGATTCAGAGGATCTGGAAGAGGATATAATACCCGAGGAAATTGTCCGAGAAGTGGAAAACTTTGAAAACAAGCCTAAGTCCAATTTGGATGAGACTGAAATAGTTAATTTGGGAGACTCCAAAACAGTCAAGGAAACACGTCTAAGCATTCACCTATCACCATCAGAGAATGCAGAGTACGTCCGGTTCTTAAAGGAGTATGAGGATATCTTTGCATGGTCCTATGATGATATGACCAGTTTGAGTACGTCCATAGTGGCTCATAAACTACCTACCAACCCTATGTGTCCGCCTATAAAGTAGAAGCTCAGAAAGGTCAAGCCAAATATGAGTCCGAAAATAAAGGAGGAAGTCACTAAGTAGATCAAAGCCAAGGTTCTCAGAGTGGTTGAATATCCGACCTGGTTGGCTAACATTGTGCCAGTTCCAAATAAAGATGGGAAGGTCAGAGTGTGTGTCAACAATCGGGGCTTAAACATAGCAAGTCCCAAAGATAATTTTCCGTTGCCCAATATACACATACTGATCGATAACTGTGCCAAGCATGAACTCCAATAGTTTGTGGATTGCTTCGCGGGATGTCATCAGATCTGGATGGATGAAGAGGATGCCGAAAAGACAACTTTTATTACACCATGGGGAGTGTATTGCTACAAAATGATGTCGTATGGCCTAAAGAATGCTGGAGCCACTTATATGAGGGCCATGACAACCATTTTCCACGACATGATAAACAAGTAGATAGAGGTGTACGTGGATGACATCATCATCAAATCCAAAAGAAGCACATATCATATAGCAAATTTGAGGAAATTCTTTGATCGACTTCGAAGGTACAACCTGAAACTGAACCCCGCAAAGTGTGCCTTTGGGGACCCCGCTAGAAAGCTGCTAGGGTTCATCGTCAGCCATCGAAGAATTGAGCTAGACCAGTCAAAGGTCAAGGCTATCCAGGTTTTGCCACCTCCAAAGAACAAGAAATATGTGATGAGTTTCTTGGGGCGTCTCATTTAAATCAGCCGTTTCATAGCACAATCAACTGTGATTTGTGAACCGATTTTCAAAATTATAAAGAAAGCCGCTACACCAAGTTGGACTGAAGAATGCCATAAAGACTTTGACAAGATCAAGGAATATTTATCCAAACCACCTGTTCTGGTCCCACCAGAACCTGGGAGACCTATGCTACTCTATTTATCTGCACTGGATGGGGCTTTCGGCTGTGTCTTGGGACAATACGATGAGACGGGAAGAAACGAACATGCCATATACTATCTAAGTAAGAAGTTCACACCCTACGAAGTACGATACTCTTTGCTGGAGCGCACCTGCTGCGCTTTAACTTGGATAGCTCAGAAGTTGAGGTACTGCTTCTGTGCCTACACCACATATCGCATATCAAGAATGAATCTGTTAAAATACAACTTCCAGAAACCCATGCCTACGGGAAACTTGGTAGATACTACTGAGTGAGTTCGACATCATCTATGTAACTCAGAAAGCGATCAAGGGACAAACGTTGGCGGATCATCTGGCGTAAAATCTTGTGGGCGGAGAATACGAACCACTAAAAACATATTTTCCCAATGAAGAGTATCATTCGCAGGAGAAGATATAAAAGAAACCTACAACGGTTGGAGAGTGTTTTTTGATGGAGCTGCAAACTTCAAAGGAGTAAGTATTAGAGCAGTTTTGGTATCAGAGATGGGCCAACACTATTTGGTATCTGCAAAACTTAGATTTCTGTGTACCCCTAATATGGCAGAATACGAGGCTTGCATCTTGGGGCTCAAGTTGGCCATTGACATGAACGTTCAGGAATTACTGGTAATTGGAGATTCAGACCTTTTGGTACATCAGGTTTTAGGAGAATGGGCTACAAAGAATACCAAAATATTGCCATATTTGTACTATGTACAAGAGTTGATGAAGACGTTCACAAAAATAGAATTCAAACATGTTCTGAGAATCTAGAATGAGTTCGCAGATGCGTTGGACTCTATCTTCCATGATACAACACCTAGACAATAATTTCATCGATCCTATTCCAGTAGGGATCCATTATTAGCCAGCTTATTATGCTCATGTTGATGAAGAAATTGATGGGAATCCGTGGATTTATGACATCAAAGAATACTTGGCAAAAGAAGAGTACCCAGAGCACGCAAATCATACTAAAAAACGCACACTCCGAAGATTGTCCAAACATTTCTTCCAAAGTGGAGGAATTCTGTACTGAAGGACTCCAGATCTAGGATTATTACGGTGTGTCGATGCCAAGGAAGAATCCAAATTGCTCGAAGAGATACATGCCGGAACTTGCGGACTACACATGAATGGCTTTGTTTTAGCTAAGAAGATATTAAGAGCAGGATATTTATGGATGACTATGGAAACAAACTGCATCAGGTATGTCTAAAAGTGTTATCAATGCCAAGTACATGCGGATATGATACGAGTGCCACCCAATGAACTCAATGCAACAAGTGCACCTTGGCCTTTATCCGCTTGGGGGATGGATGTCATCGGTCCAATCGAACCCGCCATTTCAAATGGGCACATGTTCATTCTAGTGGCCATAGACTATTTCACAAAATGGGTTAAAGCCGTATCTTACAAGGCTGTAACTAAAAAGGTCGTCGAAGATTTCGTTAGGGATCGTATTGTCTGTCGATTTGGGGTGCCAGAATCCATCATCACCAACAACGCCGCCAACCTTAACAGTGACTTAATGAAATATATGTGTGAAACTTTCAAGATCAAGCATAAGAATTCCACATCATACATGTCTTAAATGAATGGAGCTGTGGAGGCCGCCAATATGAACATTAAGAAGATATTAAGGAAGATTGTAGATAATCACAAACAATGGCACGAGAAGTTACCATTTTCCCTACTTGGATATCGTACCACGGTTCGCACATAGACCGGGGCAACTCCTTATTTGATGGTCTATGGCACTGAAGACGTCATTCCCGCCGAGGTAGAAATTTATTTTTTGAGAATCATACAAGAGGCTGAACTCAGTGATGTAGAAAGGATACGAAGTCGTTATGAGCAACTGGCTCTCATTGACGAAAAACGAATGGACGCAGTATGTCACAGTCAACTTTACTAGAACAGAATGTCCAGAGCTTTCAACAAAAGGGTCAGGCCTAGACAATTCACACCGGGGTAGTTGGTGCTAAAGCGGATCTTCCCGTATCAAAATGAAGCCAAAGGTAAATTTTTACCCAATTGGCAAGGGCCCTACATGATTCACAGAGTGCTAACAAGAGGAGCGCTCATACTCGCAGAGATGGACGGAGAAGTTTGGCCAAAACCTATCAACTCAGACGCAACCAAGAGATACTATGTTTAGATTGTTTATATTTCTTCATTTGATATAACTGAACTACATTTGACCTGATTCCCGTTTAAGAGGGGATACGTAGGAAACCCTGTGGGTTCGGTCACAACTCAATAAAGTCTTCATTTTTGCCATGATCAGAAAAGTGGGGCAGAATTTTGAGGAGGACCTCAACATTATAAAGCAAGTTCAGCCAACATTGTCATACACAGAATAGTCAAAGAATTGCTTTTAAACTGGGGCAGAATTTTGAGGAGGACCCTCAAAATTCTAAAGCAAAGAGGTCGCAATGTCTCTAAAATATGTCACTGTCATTGACACATCTAACTTAGTCGATATTGCATACTACTATATCTCAAATAACTATATTTATCAAATGCACGCATTTCTTTTGAAAAACTTTATTTTCTATAAACAGCCAGATGCTACCCAGGGTGACTCAAACAGGATCTCAAGACAGGAGCACAGGCAAAGAAAAAGACAAAAGCGTGAACCAACCTTCCCCTGCAAAACTCACAATTTTTCTTTGTATGCAGGAACAGTAAGACAATAATATCCTGTAAACACGTCAGGTCACTACCTTCAAGATAGCGGATTATCTATCCCAAGCATCTCCAGCTAAGAAACACTCTACTGTCACTCATCGTTTTCCTTACATCGAGACTAAGCATTGTCTCCTATTTTTGCATGAGGCTAAGCATTGCCTCCCGAATTGCATAAGGCTAAGCACTGACTTTCCTTGCATCAAGACTAAGCATTGTCTCTTATTTTTCATAAGGCTAAGAATTGCCTTCATAAATTGCATAAGGCTAAGCTCGACCTTTCTTTCCATAAGTCTAAGCACTGTCTCCTCTCCTTGCATAAGGCTAAGCTCGGCCTTTCTTTGCATGAGACAAAGCAATGTCTCCTAATTGCATGAGACTAAGCACTGTCTCCCTTTCTTTGCATGAGACTAAGCATTGTTTCCTATTTTGCATGAGGCTAAGCATTGCCTCCATAAATTGCATAAGGCTAAGCTCGACCTTTCTTTGCATGAGACTAAGCATTGTCTCCCCTCCTTGCATAAGGCTAAGCTCGGCCTTTCTTTGCATGAGAGTAAGCACTATTTCCTCTTTCGCATGAGGATAAGCATTGCCTCCCTAATCGCATAAGGCTAAGCTCTGCCTTTCCTTGCATTGAGACTAATCAATGTCTTCTAATTGCATGAGACTACGCATTGTCTCCTTTCTCTGCATAAGACTAAGCATTGTCTCCTTTCTTTGCACGAGACTAAGTATTGTCTCCTATTCGCACGACGCTAAGTATCGCCTCCTTAACTGCACAAGGCTAAGCACTGCATTCTTGGCATAAGACTAAGCATTGTCTCCTATTTTGCATGAAGCTAAGCACCGCTTCCCTTACTTGCATGAGACTAAGCGCTGTCTCCTATTTTGCATAAGGTTAAGCCCTTCCCCTCTATTGCATACGGCTAAGCACTACCTTTTCCTCAAGATTAAATACTATCCCCACTACACCACCTAAGACCTAACACTATCCTCTGTTCATCTAGGGCTAAGCACTGCCCTCATCATACACAAGACTAAGCCTTGTCTTGTCTCTTCTTCGCATGTGACCAAGCATCACATCTTTGCACTTCATAGGCTGAAATATCGCCATTTTGTCCAAAGGCGTCATAGTCCGAAGGCATCATCCTCATAGCCGGAAGAGGCTATTCCTTGGCCTGAGGATCTCTCAGTATTGCACATCATTATTCAAAGGCGTCATGGTTCAGAGGAACCATTTTCATGGCCCGTGGACTTCATCTTATGGACTGCGAATCCCCTATCACATGATTCATGGCCCAGGACGTCACGATCTAAAGACATCATCCCCACCGTCTAAAGACAACTTTCATGGTCCAAAGGGAATTTGCATCATGTTTAAATTCTCGCAATAATCCATATGTACTTGCATCCATCGTGTTTAAGTTTTGCAGGTAATCCAGGAAGTAACCATTCTCCTAACAGGAGAAATCTTCGCTCTATTTTCCGTTCAACGTTCACATCCTGCAATTATTTCAAATGCAACCAACCACCATTAGTTACCCACTTTAACTTGATAGCCATTCAGATACTCGTTTTGAGATACAATCATAACATTTCAGATTCACATTCGTGATTTCGCGCAAATTCATCTGATATTGTCCTACCCAAAAGAGCCTTTCCGAAGCATACGACTATTCCTACGACAACTCCATCGGTTTTGTTCACCGTTGGATCCAGAACTGCATACGACCTGATTCCCGTAACACCAGGGATATGTAGGCAACTCAAAAAACTAGTGTTCGACCTCCTTTATTCAAATCACTCCATTCGGTCAAAATCAGTCATCATTTCTTTTTCTGGCAACTCTTTCATCATTCCCGGGTAAAGAGGGGCAGCGGTTGAGACCTAATTTTCCCTCATATTTTTTAAAAATGCATATATACTTTCAACATGGCATATTTGCATCATCATTTAGTTTACAAACCTATACAAGAATTTTCTATAATTTTCCATAATTTTTAGAGCTTTTAAATTGATTACTTGAATAATTATTAATTACTCCTTCAAAGTATTTGACGATGACTTAACTACTTAAAGTTACTATTTTCGTACCTATAATACATGTTTCAAGTATTTTACTTCATTTTATGTAATTACATTAATATTGTTACACTATATGCTCAATTTTGCAGTAATAGCCTATATCTGTACAGAAATGCTATTTATTTATATTACTTGTGTCAAAATAGCATTTTATATTTTTATAATACAAAGTTATTATTGTTAAGCATTTCAGTTTATAAATAATATTTTTACTTATTTGTCAAGAATTTTTATAAATTATTTTCGTGTATTTAAATAATAGCCTAGCTTTAAACTAATTTTCTGAACCAAATTGGCCCAATATCTTTAGCCCAACCCTTGGCCCAAGACAAAACGACCCCTTAGTTATAGCCCGGTCGGGACCCGGTCCGTGACCCGCCCACTTCTCCTCTAATCCTAGCCGTTGTTCTCAAATGATCAACGACCCCTAGCCATTCCCCTGTTTTAATTAACTATCCATCACCCAAACCCTAACCCCATTTCCTAAACCCGCCGCCCCTAAACTCTCTCATCTCTCTTCTTCTCTGATTAAATCCTAGCCGTCATAACCCTTAATCTTCTATGATTCTGACTCAAACATGGAATCAATCCATGATCTACTTACCTATTTTGTGATACTCTTTCATTATACGCATGTGTACGGTATTACTTAGTTCTTGCCCTATTTTTGGCAAGAACTACTTCTCAAGAACGAACCAATTTACTTTGATTTTGTAAGGATCTGGACGATCTTTCGTCTATATACATGTTATATTGAACGATTCATGCATTATTGGTTCGATTCAAGTAGTCAGTCCCAACTAGGTTTTGAGACTTTACTTTTTTTTTCCTTTACTGATTTTTCGATTGATTGATACTTTTTCTTTTCCATGTTTGACTTTTCTTTTCCTATTTTCTACTTTATTTTGCCCTAAAATTGACTCTAAATGTTTTTTGGTATGATAGTTTCCTTATTCTCTGTTTAATCTTCTGTATTCCTTTATTTTTAGTATTATTTGCATGATAGATGTTATTCTCGGTTGATTTACTGAACCCCTTTGTTCACGCCCTAAAAATAACCGATTCTAATTGACTCTAGTATATCTTTCCTTATTTGTACTTGAATAATTTGTTTTCCATGTTTACTTGGTTGATTTCTACACTATATAAACCCCTCCCCTAAAACCCCTTGGAGGGACCTCGGAATCTCCTAATCACTAATATTATTCTCATTATTGTCCTCCTTTCACTTACTCATTCACTCTGTTATACTCGAATATTCTGTGAAATTCTGGGCCGGCTGAAAGCCAAAGCTATTAAACGACCTCCTTCGGTGCAAGCACAGCTCGGAGTCCTTCTCGAGGCTCTTGTGAACTCTGAAGCATCAGAGATCTGGGGTTCTTGCTATTAAGCTCTTTACTATCCTTCTGTTCGTATAATATTTGCTACTGGTTAGTGCTTTAACCCCTACAATGTTAATTTTCTTTCTTTCCTTCTGCATGCTTATATGTGTTTGAATTATATAAATATGATTTAGTTTGTGAATCCCTGATATTGTAACACCCCAAAAATTTTTGAAGAACTTAAGTGTAAAGCCCGGTAAAATTTGCAAAGAAAAATATGTTTTATGGTGCCAGCTTAGACTTTTTGGGTTGAACAATGCACGAGAATGAAAAGAAAAATTTTTGGCAGAAAAATGTAATTATGCGGTCCATTATGTGACCACAGAATCACTCTGCGGGCCGCATAATGGCCGCAGAAGTGAGCAGAAGAAGGGCCAGTCCGGGGAAATTATGCGGTCGATTATGCGACCGCATAACTATTTTGCGGTGCATTATGCGATCGCATAACAGTTATGTGGACCGCATAGTGACCGCATACACAGATAGATTTTGGCCAACTTTGCACACCAATATGCGACCGATATGCGGTTCGCATAACCATTATGCGGTCTCATATGCGACCGCAGAACCTGTTCCGGAGCTTCATTTTTGGATTTTTAAAACATGACCCTATTTCATTAAATACACTCTTTGGGCCATTTTTGAGCCATAATCTGATATTCTAGAGTGAGAGAGAGTGCCCTAGAGTGAGAAGGCGTTCTTCAATAATTTTCTTCAATTCTTGCTCAAGTTTTGGAAGATTTAGAAGGGAAGCTCACTAGGTCTTCATCCTAGAGGTAAGATTCTACACCCTAAACCCTAATGTCGAAATCTTCTGAAAATGGGTAACTAGCAAGGTAATTTTTGGGCATGAGAGTTGTTTATTTTATATGCATGCGTTATCAAAGGGTGTAGGAAGATTGTTGAGCTAAAAATGGTAAAGCTTGGGTTGTGGTATGATGGAATCCTTCATAAAAAAGACATTGAAACCGTATGCACATCTAGTGTTTGATAAAATGCTTAAGTGAGCTCGAACCATGATCATCTTCCGAATTTTGATTCAATTTGTTATATATCTATAATAAATTGAAGGTCCTAAGAATTTCGGAATATTTTAGAGTTTAAGGAAGCTCAAGTGAGGTATGTTGGCTAAAATCTTCTCTTAGAATTGAATCCCACGATATTCATGTAAATTATGTAAGTCCCGAGTGATTCATTATAAAACTGGCTATTCCGAGTAAGACTGAGTTGAAAGATATATGTTCAACAAGCATCCCAAATGCTTTACTCATGTTATGTTACCAATTGAGGCTGTGTTAAAATATGGGATGTGCATTAATAATGTTTTGACTTTAAGTCAAGTTCAAATGAAGGCTATTATGCCAAATTTTGTGAAATATCTCTATGTACTTTAGACTCTAAATTGCTCACATGTGTACTACACACCTTGATTTGAATTGTATTTATTGTTGTTGTTGATGATGATGATGATAATTGAAATTGATAAGGTGAGCATGAAATACTGAATATGGCCAACTTGCGAAGAATTATCTTATAATTATGGCCATTAGTGCCAATGAGATGAAACTATGTGAAATTAATATGAAATGCGATGATTGATATAAAAAGGTTGATGTCTCAAATAAGACAGCCTAGCCGGTTGGGTTGTGATCGGACACCATGCCGCACACATGGTGGTGATTGTGCAGGAAATTTATAATTTGAAATTGTGATTGTGGTCGATGTCCCTAATAGATAGCCTAGCCGATCGGGTCGTGATCGGACTCCGTGTTAAAGACGGTGGTATTGATAATGAGAGAAATTGTGGTTGATGTCTCTAATAAGATGGCCTAGCCGATCGGGTCGTGATCAGACTCCGTGCTAAGAGTACGGTGGTACTGGTTTTGTGAATACTAGTTTTGTGGAAAATGGTACATCGATACTAAAAATCTCCCAATGTGAGATATGAGAATTAATTTGAACACTGTCTTGATCCTAAATTGAGGTTTGATGTTAGTTAAGGTTTTCATCGATATTATGATAATCTTGTTTGTATTATTTGCCATTCTATTGAGGGACTATTTAGTTATACATACTAGTGCTATTCGACGGTACTAAAGTCCCTATTGCCGGGGGCGATGCATCTTTAAATGGATGCAGGTGGTTCCACGGCAGGAGATATTGATCAGTGATAGCAGTACACCTTCTTCCCAGCTAACTCGGTAAGCCCCACTTCATTCCGGGGTCATGTATCTTTTGTACTTTATGTATTCGGTTTGAGGTATAGCCGGGGCCTTGTTGCCGGAATTATCATTGTACTCCTCTTTATCTATAGAGGCTCCGTAGATATAGTGTGGGTTGTGTATTGGTGCTGGGAAAGACAAACTACGTTATGTTGTGGTTGTATTACTTGTTCTAGTTAAGACGACTAAAAACGATGGAACTATTGGTAATGAATTGGTATTGTGAACATGAACACATTTTTGTCTAATTAATGAAAATATGTATTATCTTCATTCGTGGATGAGTTTGGGTAGAAGGAAATCTAACAGGCTTGCTCGGTCGGGTTCACTAGGTTGAGCGCCAGTCGCGCTCCTCGATTTTGGGGCGTGACAAACTTGGTATCAGAGCCTAAGGTTTTAAAGTGTCATAGGATGTCTCAGAGCCGTGTCTAGTAGAGTCCTTATTATCGGTGTGTTGTCGACCACATCTATAATTAGGATGCTACATGGACATTTAGGAATAATACCCTTCTTTTATATTCTTGATCGTGCGATAAAGCTGGTTGTAAGAGTGTTCCTCCTTTTAACTCCTGAGTTGCTCTAATTTTCATTACATGGAGCCTAAGAAGAAGGGAAGAACTGGCCAAAGAGCTAATGTCACCCCAGTAGTGACAATTGATCATATAATTGATAATGCGGGTGAACACCCGAGGAGTGAGAATATTCCTCCAACTACTACACTGCCTGACTCTACTACAACTGATCAGACCGCACTTGTCCCTACACCTATTGAGGGTGGAACGGTCCCTCCAACTGATATACCAGTTTCACCTCCAGTTCCAGCTTCCGATTCTGATGTTTCTGATGTTGATCTTAGGGGGTCCATACAAATGTTGGCTCAAATAGTGGCTTCCCAGACCCAGAGGTCAAATGTGTCACCCACTTCTTCCAGTCAGCCAGGGGATTATACTGGTTCCAGGGTGAACAGGTTTCTCTAGTTGGATCCTCTAGTGTTTACGGGTACTAACCCAGAGGAAGATCCCCAGGATTTCATTGATGAGATGCACAAAACTCTCAGAGTTATGCGTGCTACTGAAACAGAGGCAGTGGAATTGGCCTCCTACCGCCTGAAAGAGGTGGCATATTCTTGGTTTGAACTATGGGAGGAGTCCCGTGAAGAAGGGAGCCCTGCGACGAGGTGGGGTCAGTTTGCCGATGCCTTCATTGATCATTTCTTGCCTGCCGAGACTAAGGCAGCCCGTGCTGCTGAGTTGGAGAACCTGAGGCAAGGTAGCCTGAGTGTGTAGGATTACCATATGAGATTTGCGTACCTGTCTAAATATGCTATTTACATGCTGCCCATTATGGAGGCTAGAGTTCGCCGATTTGTACAAGGCCTTAGTCCCTTGGTAATTAATGAGGCTGCTACAACTGCCTTTAATTCTGATATGAACTATGGAAAGATGGTGGCATTCGCTCAAGCCACAAAGACCCGTAAATTAAGGAGCAGAATGGAGCGAGAGGGTAGTAATAAGGCCCGATCTATGGGCAACTTTGGTGGTTCTTCGGGTGGTGGAAAGTCAACATTCAGGGGAGGGTCGTCAGGACCATCACAGTCCTTTGCTCAGTCTTCAGCTAGTGCACCGCCATCAGGGCCCAGTCAGCAACAACAATGGAGCCGTTTTAGGCCCAATCAGGGCAACAGTGGCTCATATCAGCAGGGTCGTCACGGTGGTAGATTCCAGCAGCAGAGGAGGCCCCCATGCCCTCGTTGTGGAAAGATACACCTAGGAATATGCTACATGGACTTACCCATATGCTACGGATGCAGATTGAGGGGTCACATTCAGAGGGATTATCGTTCGTCCCGCCAGGGTGCGGGCAAAGGCCCAACACAACCAGCTAGTTTTGCAGCTACTACATCCGCAACACCTCCTCCAGCTCGAGGCACTCCAACACCCGCAGGGCGTGGTGCAGCTAGGGGTGGAGCACAAAGTTCGAGAGGATCTAGCCATTTTTATGCTATGAGGGTTCGCCAGAATTCAGAGGCTTCTCCAGATGTTGTTACAGGTATATTGACTGTCCAATCTCATAATGTATATGCTCTTATTGATCCTGGTTCCACTTTGTCATATGTCACACCTTATGTTGCTATGGAATTTGGGATAGAACCAGAACAACTTTATGAGCCGTTCTCTGTATCTACTCCAGTTGGTGAGTCTATTTTGGCCGTGCGGGTTTACAGGGATTGTGTTGTCACATTGCATGGTCGGGACACCGTGGCCGATCTTATTGAATTGAGAATGGTCAATTTTGATGTGATAATGGGGATGGATTGGCTTTATTCTTGTTTTGCCAAGCTTGATTGCCGAACCAGAACTGTTAGGTTCGAATTTCCAAATGAGCCAGTTATTGAGTGGAAGGGTGATGATGTAGTGCCGAAGGGTAGGTTTATTTCTTACCTAAAGGCCACGAAAATGATCAACAAGGGATGTATTTACCATTTGGTCCGGGTTACGGACAGCGATGCTGAGGCACCTACACTTTAGTCTGTGCCTGTTGTGAATGAATTTTTGGGAGTCTTTCCAGATGAACTCCCTGGGATCCCACCAGACAAAGAGATTGATTTTGGGATTGATGTGATGCTAGACATGCATCCTATATCTATTCCACCCTACAGAATGGCACCGGCAGAACTGAACGAGCTAAAGGAACAATTGATAGATTTGTTAGAAAAGGGTTTTATCCGACCAAGTGTGTCGCCTTGGGGCGCACCGGTCTTTTTTGTAAGAAAGAAAGATGGGTCACTGAGAATGTGTATTGACTATCGGCAGCTTAATAAGGTAACAATCAAAAAAGAGTACCCATTGCCAAGGATAGATGACTTGTTTGACCAATTGCAAGGTGCCAGGTACTTCTCCAAAATTGATTTACGATCTGGGTATCACCAATTGAAGATCAGGAAGCAGGATATTTCGAAAATAGCTTTTAGAACCCGGTATGGGCATTTTGAGTTTCTAGTAATGTCTTTTGGGCTAACAAATGCCCCAGCAGCCTTCATGGATCTTATGAATCGAGCTTTTAAGCCATTTCTCGACTCTTTTGTGATAGTGTTTATTGACAATATTCTTGTATATTCACGAAGTCGAGAAGACCATGCCGATCATCTCAGGGTAGTTCTGCAAACCCTGCATCAGCACCAGTTATATGCAAAGTTTTCAAAGTGTGAATTTTGCCTTGAATCGGTCGTATTCTTGGGTCATGTAGTTTCTAGTGAAGGAATTAAGGTTGATCCTCAGAAAATTTCAGCTGTGAAGAATTGGCCGAGGCCTACAACTCCAACAGAAATTCGCAGTTTCTTAGGCTTGGCTGGATATTACAGAAAGTGTGTGGAGGGGTTTTCTACTCTTGCCTCTCCATTGACTAAATTGACGCAAAAGGCAATTAAGTTCCAATGGTTAAATGCTTGTGAAAAGAATTTCCAAGAATTAAAAGCAAGATTGACTACGGCATTGGTGTTGACTCTACCAGAGGGTATAGATGGATTTGTGGTATATTGTCATACTTCAAGAATCGGGCTTGGGTGTGTATTAATGCGACATGGGAAGGTGATAGCTTAGTCTTCTAGCTAACTCAAGAATCATGAAAAGAACTATCCAACACATGATTTAGAACTTGCAGCAGTGGTATTTGCATTAAAAATTTGGCGTCATTATTTATATGGGGTCCATGTGGATATATTCACGGACCATAAGAGCCTTCAATATATTTTCAAACATAAGGAATTGAATCTGAGGTAGAGAAGATGGCTTGAATTATTCAAGGATTATGACATTGATATTTTGTACCATCCGGGGAAGGCTAATGTTGTGGCGGATGCTCTTAGCCGAAAATCTAGGGGTAGATTAGCACACTTAGAGGCATATCAAAGGCCATTGGCCAAAGAAGTTCACCGATTGGCTAGTTTGGGAGTTCGTCTTACGGACTCTAGTGAAGGAGGGGTAATTGTGCAAAATAGGGCTGAATCATCGCTTGTTGTGGAAGTCAAAGAGAAGCAATACAACGATCCATTGTTGGTGTAGTTGAAAGAGGGGATTCATAAACATAAGACCATGGCCTTTTCTCTTAGCATGAATGATGGTACACTAAGGTACCAAGGGCGACTCTGTGTTCCAAATGTGGATGGTCTCCGGGAAAGAATTATGACTGAATCTCACACTTCTAGGTATTCCGTGCATCCAGGTTCTACAAAAATGTATCATGATCTTAAGGAAGTCTATTGGTGGAATGATATGAAGAGGAATGTGGCGGATTTTGTGGCAAGATGTCTGAATTGTCAACAAGTGAAGGCCGAACACCAAAAGCCCGGTGGGTTGGCACACAACATAGAAATTCCAATGTGGAAGTGGGAAATGATTAATATGGACTTTGTGGTAGGATTACCGCGCACTCCGCGTAAGTTTGACTCAATTTGGGTGATTGTGGATCGACTCACGAAGTCATCACACTTTTTGCCGGTTAAGTCTACCGACACTGCGGAGCAGTATGCTCACATGTATATTAAAGAAATAGTCAGGTTGCATGGCACCCCAATTTCCATCATTTCTGATCAAGGAGAACAATTCACTGCTATTTTTTGGAAGAAATTTCAGCAAGGTTTGGGTACTCAGGTGAATCTTAGTACAACCTTTCACCCGCAGATTGACGGGCAGGCTGAGCGGACTATTCAAACGCTTGAGGATATGTTGCGTGCTTGTGTGCTAGACTTCAAAGGTAGCTGGGATGATCATTTACCACTTATAGAATTTGCATACAATAATAGCTATCATGCTAGCATTCAGATGGCACCGTTCGAGGCTTTATATGGTAGGAGATGTAGATCTCCCATTGGGTGGTTCGAAATTGGGGAAGCAGAGTTGATAGGGCCAGACCTCGTGCATCAGGCCATGAAAGAGTTAGAATCATTAAGGAGCGGTTGAATACTGCTCAGAGTCATCAGAAATCCTATTCGAATGTTCGTCGTAGGGATTTGGAGTTCAAAGAAGATGATTGGGTATTGTTGAATGTTTCCCCCATGAAAGGGGTAATGTGATTTGGTAAGAAAAGGAAATTGAGTCCGAGGTATGTCAGACCGTACAAAATCATTCAGAGGATCGGTGAGGTGGCGTACAAGGTTGAGCTACCACCTGAGATGTCATTAGTACACCCGGTGTTTCATGTGTCTATGTTGAAGAAAGTAGTTGGAGATCCGACACTCATTGTTCCGGTGGAGACCATTGAGGTAAATGAGAAATTGACTTACGAAGAGATTCCGGTTTCTATTATTGATCGGCAAGTCCAAAAATTAAGAAATAAAGAAATTACCTCTGGGAAAGTGTTGTGGCAAAACCAATAGGTTGAAGAGGCTACTTGGGAGGCCGAGGAAGAAATGAAGAAAAAGTATCCTTATTTGTTTGAATGTCCATGTATTTAAAGTTGTGATCTAGGAAAAATATTACAAGACCTACTTTTTATGAATTTTATATCATGTGAACAATTGGCATTAAGGGTGTTCCTTTCTGGATATATATTGCTTATGAGACCATAATTGGTGTTGTTTTGTATTATGTTACGTCGTTGGGATACGTATATGTTGTTAGGATGTGTTTCTGGGGCTCTCAGACAGGTGGATAGGCCTAGTTACAAAGGAAACTCTGGCGAAAATTTTGGAAATTTTGGGAGTTAGTCAAATTTGGGGCTAGTCGAATGTGGTATGAAACAAACTGAGTTGCATAAGATATTAATAACAGGTTTTGAACCCTCATTCGAGGACGAATGATCCTAAGCGGGGGAGAATGTAATACCTCGGAAAATTTTGAAGAACTTAAGTGTAAAGCTCGGTAAAACTTGCAAAGAAAATAATGTTTTATGGTGCCGGACTAGACTTTTTGGGTTGAACAATGCACGAGAATGAAAGCGAAAAATTTTGGCAGAAAACTGTAATTCTACGGTCCATTATGTGACCGCAGAATCACTCTGCGGGTCGCATAATGACCGCAGAAGTGAGCAGGAGAAGGGCCATTCCGGGGAAATTATGTGGTCGATTATGCGACCGCATAACTGTTTTGTGGTGCATTATGCGATCGCATAACAGTTATGCGGACCGTATAGTGACCGCATACACAAACAAATTTTGGCCAACTTTGGACACCAATATGCGATCGATATGCGGTCCGCATAACCATTATGCGGTCGCATATGCGACCGCAGAACCTGTTCCGGAGCTTCATTTTTGGGTTTTTAAAACCCGAACCTATTTCGTTAATCTGATATTTTAGAGTGAGAGAGAGTGCCCTAGAGTGAGAAGGTGTTCTTCAATAATTTTCCTCCATTCTTGCTCAAGTTTTGGATGATTTAGAAGGGAAGCTCACTAGGTCTTCATCCTAGAGGTAAGATTCTACACCCTAAATCCTAAGTTTGAAATCTTCTGAAAATGGGTAACTAGCAAGGTAAATTTTGGGCATGAAAGTTGTTTATTTTACATGCATGTGTTATCAAAGGGTGTAGGAAGAATGTTGAGCTAAAATGGTAAAGTTTGGGTTATGGGATGACGGAATCCTTCATAAAAAGGACATTGAAACCGTATGCACATCTAGTGTTTGATAAAATGCTCAAGTGAGCTAGAACCACGATCAACTTCCAAATTTTGATTCAATTTGTTATATTTCTACAATATATTGAAGTTGCTAAGAATTCCAGAACATTTTAGAGTTTGATGAAGCTCAAGTGAGGTATGTTGGCTAAACTCTTTTCTTAGAATTGAATCCCACGATATTCATGTAAATTATGTAAGTCCTGAGTGATTCATTATGAAACTGGCATTTCCGAGTAAGATTGAGTTGAAAGATATATGTTCAACAAGCATCCCAAATGCTTTACTCATGTTATGTTACCAATTGAGGCTGTGTTAAAATATGGGCTGTGCATTAATAATGTTTTGACTTTAAGTCAAGTTCAAATGAAGGCTATTATGCCAAATTTTGTGAAATATCTCTATGTGCTTTAGACTCTAAATTGCTCACATATGTACTACACACCTTGATTTGAATTGTATTTGTTGTTGTTGATGATGATGATAATTGAAATTGATAAGGTGAGCATGAAATACTGAATATGGCCAACGTGCCAAGAATGATCTTATAATTATGGATAGTGCCAATGAAATGAAACGATGTGAAAGTAATATGAAATGTGATGATTGATATAAAAAGGTTGATGTCTCAAATAAGACAGCCTAGCCGGTCGGGTCGTGATCGGACACCATGCCGCACACATGGTGGTGATTGTCCTGGAAATTTATAATTTGAAATTGTGATTGTGGTCGATGTCCCTAATGGATAGCCTAGCCGATCGGGTCGTGATCGGACTCTGTGTTAAAGACGGTAGTATTGATAATGAGAGAAATTGTGGTTGATGTCTCTAATGAGATGGCCTAGCCGATCGGGTCGTGATCGGACTCCGTGCTAAGAGTACGGTGGTACTGGTTTTGTGAATACTAGTTTTGTGAATAATGATATTGTGGACAATGGTATATCTATACTAAAAATCTCCCAATGTGAGATATGAGAATTAATTTGAACACTGTCTTGATCCTAAATTGAGGTTCGATGTTAATTAAGGCTTTCATTGATATTATGATAATCTTGTTTGTATTATTTGTCATTCTATTGAGAAACTATTTAGTTATACATACTAGTGCTATTCGACGGTACTAACGTCCCTTTTGCCGGGGGCACTGCATCTTTAAATGGATGCAGGTGGTTCCACGGTAGGAGATATTGATCAGTGATAGTCGTACACCTTCTTCCCAGCTGACTCGGTGAGCCCCACTTCATTCCGGGGTCATGTATCTTTTGTACTTTATGTATTCGGTTTGAGGTATAGCCGGGGCCTTATTGCCGGCATTATCATTGTACTCCTCTTTATCTATAGAGGCTCCATAGGCATAGTGTGGGTTGTTTATTGGTGTTGGGAAAGACAAACTACGTTATGTTGTGGTGGTATTACTTGTTCTAGTTAAGACGACTAAAAATGATGGAACTATTGGTAATGAATTGGTATTGTGAACATGAACACCTTTTTGTCTAATTAATGAAAATATGTATTATCTTCATTCGTGGATGAGTTTGGGTAGAAGGAAATCTAACAGGCTTGCTCGGTCGGGTTCACTCGGTTGAGCGCCGGTCGTGCTCCTCGATTTTGGGGCGTGACAGATATACCCCTATTATGATAATGCTCGATACTCTTTTGTCATCATATGATAGTTGAATGCATGAGATAGTTTACTGCTTTGCCCTTAGTTTGTGTTAGGCTGGTCTGCACTTCTATGTTGGTTTTGTTTTTATTTTCTTCTGGAATCAGTCCTGTACCTCTAACATCTGAATATGTTTCAGTTTTGAGTTTCAATGCGTGCCTATTTTGATCTAAATCTGACTGTTATGACTATATTTTGTTAGTATAGAGTTTCTTCATAACTTGCTTTGGATACTACTACAGCTCTATGGAAATCTCCCTCTATGAATCATTTAGTGCTGAGTTTTGTGTCTGTTTGACTGTTCTTTGTGTACTAGCCACAACTATATAGAACAATGCTTTAAGGTTCACTCTAAACATGTTTTACTTAGCATCACTTAGTATGTTAAAATAAACATTCATTTCTGCCTCAACTATGATCTTGCTCCCATGCTAATATGTTTTTCCAGTCTGTTTTTAATGTCTTGCCTTTTCACTGTTTATCACAATGTCTAAATACTGATTAATATGACCCTAAGATACGTGCTTAGCTTAATCCAAACTTCTTAGGTCTCAATTGGTTTAATGTCATGAATGATAATCTATGTATATCTTGCAAATTTGTTGTTTCCCCAATTTCTTTCAATATGAGACTATCTATGTGGTGCTTTGCTGTCTTGCTGAACCTGCTGGCCTGCTTGATTAGTTGCTCTGTATGCTTAACTTGATGTTGTACTTAATTTTTGTCCCTCTATCACTATCCAGTCTCCTTATTTACCACTCATGTTATTCTGAATTCCCATTCTTAGCTGGCTGAAAGCTAAGGCTATCTAGGTTCTGTTGTCGACCTCCCTAGTGTGAGCACTGCTCGGGGTCCAATTGAGACTCTTGTAAACTCTGACACACTAGGGCTTGGTCCTTAGTCACTCCCTCAACCTCCAAAACTATTCCTACTATTCCATTTCCCCCTGTCATGTACTATGTGTCTGAATTTGGTTATTTCAAGTGGCGCAACACTTGGTGTTGTGGTTAAGTAAATTGGTTTGGATCCTTCTATGGACCCTTGAGTCATGTATTGAAAGCGACTCTCTGTTGAAGGCCTGGGTATGCTGTAGGAGATGTTGAAGGCCTGGGTATGCTGTAGGAGATGTTGAAGGCCCAGGCGATGTTGTGTATTTATTTGAGCCTACTGTGGGCCTGTTCATTGTTATGTGACATTGCTATTTTACTCACTATTGGGACTGTAATAATCTCTGTATAAACAATTGGGGTTGATAGTAAAAGGGAATGGGGTAGATTTAATATTCATATGCGATGGGTAGATAACATGCCTATAGGACTTAATGATGTGTTTGCTATATGTGTCGTTCACTCTCTATGTACACTATTAGAAATCATGCCATTAGGAAAATCACACACTCACACAACTTGTATGCTATCAAAGCATAAGTGCTTTATTTATCCCATGTCTACTGCTATGTGTCGCTAGACAGCATGCCTATAGGAAATAAATGCCAATAACTGTCCTTCAATTTGCATAACTGCACCATGTTCATTAGATATCATGCCTATAGGATTTTAATTATTTAATTCGTTATTGCACCTAGAAAACATGCCTATAGGAGCTAAATATAAAAAGTCGGTTCCAATCGTCAATCTTTAGAAATTCTGCCTATAGGGTATTACTACTCGCTCTAAAGTGCTGATACTGGACTCTTAAAACATTGATTACTGCTTAGCCACCCCATTATTAGAAAGCATGAGTAAATTATGAGCATTTCCAATAATGTTTACTATCCCTTACTATGTAAACCACTTAGAGATCATGCTATAGTTTTTATTAACTTATAATATGTAATCTCAATAAACATCTTAGCAGTATCCGATACTCTCAAACTGGAAATTTAGAAATCATAGGTCTAAAGTGGAGCCGTGCATCTGAAACTGTTTGCACATTTGGATCAGATCATATAGAAACCATGTCTATAGAGCTTAATGACTTCAATCTTCCTCAATTCTGAAACTGTCTAATGCCTAACGTAAAAATCTGTTTGCGTGCATTTGCTGTCTAACTGCGGAGGCTAACTTGAGCCTTTTAACTATCCTTAAGTACAGTCCTATTTTTTTTGAATTGTCGCCTAGTTTTAACATTTTTGAGCAGCCTAGTCAAGTCTAGAACCACCCAAAAATAGAGGTCCAATGCCTCCTGAACCATAGGCATGGGACGGGTAGCGCACGCATAAGGCACGATTTAGAATCAACTAGTGCTCTTTAGGTAATAACTTAAAGATAGTAATCGGGTAGCAGGAGATGATAGTCTGTACCCGCTGAATAATACGAGTAACACTCCATCTTTAGGGAGTTACGAAGTATTATTTATGTTGCATGTGGTGATCCTTTAGGCTAAAAAACTTAGGACCCCCCATCTTATTCCCTTTTTATATTTGAATCAAGTGTTTGTATTTCCTCAAAGCCTTTTAATAATAAAATTTCTCAAACTTCTTGCTTTCTCTGTCTTTATCCGACTAATTCTTATAATTCAAGTACAGCCGGAACCACAATTATAGACCTCGAAGAGTGTCGAACACCTTCTCTTCGAGGTAATTTCGAGCCCTTACCCGATCTCTGGTGATGCAAAGTAGTCAAACCCGAGTCATATGCGAATAGGTGCCCTAACGCACCTTAAAACATTAGGTGGCGACTCTCCTATTTTAATGCCTCCTTTAAAAGAGTTGTCACATGTCAAAACCCGATTTTCAAAAGAGAAAAACATGGGCATGACAGAGGCTGGAGATGGAACCGAAAAATCAGTTGGAGGAACCGTTGCACCCTCAATAGGTGCAGGAACTGGTGTGGCGTGGTCAGGTGTAGAAGAATCAAGCAGTGTAGTGGTCAGGGGATTATCCTCGCCCCTCGGGTATTCACCCGCATCATCAAATAAAGAATTAATTGCCACTCCTGAGGCGGCATTGATTCCTTGGCCAGTTCTTGCTCTCTTCTTATGTGCCATGTACTGAAAGTTAAAGGAATGCACGAGTTTGTAACGACCCGACCGATCATTTTGAACATGTGCACTTCGCTCGGTTATTTGAGGGCATGAGTAGCTCTATATGATATACTTTGACTTGTGCAAATCATCAGGTTTGGTTTGCAGGTATTTCAGAATCGAATTGGAAGAAAGAATTTCATTGTTGAAGCTTTAAATTGGGAGAATTTACCAAGTTTGACTTTTTAGCATTTGACCTCAGATTGGAATTCTGATAGTTTCATTAGCTTCGTTAGGTGATTTTTGGACTGAGGAGCGCATCCAGAATGTGATTTGGAGGTCCGTAGTGGAATTAGGCTTGAATTGGCGAAAGTTGGAAATTCAGCGATTTCGGTCGGCAGTGGAAAATTTGATATCGCGATCGGAATGGAATTCCGGAAGTTAGAGTAGGTTTGTAGTATCATTTTTGACATGTGTACAAAATATGAGGTCATTCGGACGTGGTTTGATAGGTTTCGGCATCGGATGTGGAATTCATAAGTTTAGAAGTTCTTAGGCTTGAATCCGAGGGCAATTTGGTATTTTGATGTTGTTTTGAGTGATTCGAAGATTCGACTAAGTTCGTATGGTATTTTAGGATTGGTTGGTATGTTTGGTTGAGGTTCCGGGGGCCTCGGGTGTGTTTTGGTATGAGTTTTGAGCAAGTTCGGGCATTTCTGGAACTCACGCATGGTTCAGGTGCTTTAAATTTTGCGGACCTCAGCAGAATTTTACGGCCGCGCTTGGAATTTCGCGAACCGCATAATTCTGCCGCGGCCGCACTCCAGGGAAAGTTCTACAGATCCGCTGGTCCGATTTCGGAAGCATATATCTTTTGATCTACAAGGAATTTTGAGATGATTCAAAAACCTAAGTTATAGCCCTTCGTATCTAGTTTCCAGAAAAGTAAATAAGTCATTGTTTGGACATATGGAGAGAACTTTATGGCCAAAATACTAAATTCTGGCAGTGCAGCCACCAAAAAGTGCGGCCGCACCAGTTTTTCGCGACCGCAGGACTTGGGAGGCGCGAGCGCGCTCAAAATTTCGCGAACCGCGAAGTGGGAGATCAGAGGTGCACTATATAAATGGGGTTTAGATTATTATTTCACATTTTGGACGGGGTTCAAGAAATTCATCTGGGTAAGTGATTTTAACTCGAATTTGGTTAATATACCTCAATATATCAATGATTTCATCATCTGATTAGTACTTTGAGGTGAAAATTTGGGAAAAATTGTAGAAACTTCATATAATGAATTTTTGGGATCTGAATGTCAATTCGAAGTCGGATTTGAGTGAAACTAGTATGGTTGGACTCGTGAGTGAATGGGTGTTCGTAATTTATGACTTTTACTCGATTCCGAGTCGTGGGTCCGGGTTTGAGCTAAGTTCGGGTTTTTTGTCTGAATTGGTAGTTTTTCTTGAGGAATTCATTCCATTAGCGTATATTGATGGTATTGTACTGATTGTGAATAGATTCGGAGCATTTAGAGGCCGAGTCGAGAGGCAAGAGCATCGTGGGGTAGAGATTTGATTGGTTTGAGGTAAGTAACGATTGTAAATCTAGTCCTGAGGGTATGAAACCCCGGATTTTGTATCATTATACTATTTTGAGGTGACGCACATGCTAGGTGACAGGCGTGTGGGCATGCACCGTTGGGGATTGTGACTTGGTCCATCCCATAGCAACTGTAAAGTTGTATATTTTGTTGAAACTATATGATACTTATGTGTTTTAGAAAGAGTTTCTGTAAATTGGGCTGAATGCCATGTTTGGGCCTTATGCCAGTGCTGTTTGAACACTTAGGGGCGTTTTCTTACTATTCTCTCACTGTTTTCGATTGAAAATCTATACTTAGTCATGGTTATACGTGTTTACTGCATAACTCAGTTTTTATTACTCTATTTTGATGCATATAAATGTTGTTTTGGGATGAATACTCTATTTTACTGAAATACCCGAGTGGCTTGAGAGGTTTATGACTGAGTGAGGCCGAGGGCCTAATTTGTGAGGATATATTTGGGATCGGGATACATGCTGCAGCATGTTTGATATAGGACGAGGGCCTGAGTGATTTATGCCATGATTTGGCTTGATATAGCGCTTGGGCTGAAGGAGCCCCTCCGGAGTCTGTACACACCCTCAATGAGCGCAGGTACCTACTGAGTGCGAGGGCCGAGTGAAGAGTGACTAGGAGGCATGAGTGATTGTGAGATATGTCCGAGTGGCGTGAGTGACTGTGAGGTATGCCCGAGAGGCATGAGTGACAGTGAGGTTTGCCCGAGGGGTTATTTATGATTTCATCATTATTGCTTACCTTGCATTGAGCCTTTATTTGAAAACTGTTTAAAAGTATCTTTAAATAATTTTTCTGGAATTGGGTTTAAACGAGATATTTTGATTCAAACCCTGATTTTTAAAGCATGTGGTATTTTACTGAGATTTCATGATATGAACTTTATATGCTTATTGCTCGTCACTACTGCTCAGTCTTTATTTACTGTTGTTACTTACTGAGTTGGCGTACTCACGTTACTCCTTGCACCTTGTGTGCAGATTCAAACATATTTGGACACGGTAGCAGCTGTTGACTATTCCGGTTGTAGATTTTCCTGGGGATAGCAAGGTAGCTGCCTGGCGATCGCAGCCCTGATCTTCTCCCTCTTATCTTCCTTTAGTTGTAATAAGCTATTTTCTAGGCTGAGTTAGTCTTGATATTGTTAGACAAATTGTAGTAGATGCTCATGACTAGTGACATCCTGATGATGGGCTTTTCTTTTCTGCATTTTTGTTTTGATTTGGACTCCTTTACGAAGATTTTTACGCTAAATAGCCTTGAAATTATCCTTGAAATGAAAATATCGATTTGTTTTGGAATGAGTCGGCTTGCCTAGTTCCACGATAGGCGCCATCACGATAGGTTAGGTTTTTAGATCGTGGCAGATTGGTATCAGAGCTCTAGGTCACATAGGTCTCACGAGTCATGAGCAGGTTTAGTAGAGTCTTGTGGATCGGTACAGAGACGTCTGTACTTATCTTCGAGAGGCTGCAGAACCCTTAGGAAAATTTTACCTTGTTGTATTCTATCATGCGGAATTGATTCAGCTTGGAACATAATCCTTGAGTTCCTTCCACACATTCGTATGTGCATGTGAGCGCTCGGTATCGGTTGTGCATCGCCGGCTTGTAATTCTATGAACAAGGTTGAGATGTGTATTATGTGTTTGTGGTGGTGGTAAAGTCTGGAGGACTTGAGGCCATGGTTAGACTGCAGCTTAGGCTCGGTAGCTTCAGTTGTAACCTATACATTTGGACTCATATGTCCGATAATATCCCTACGAGTGGAATTTGTGGCTCGATGAGCGATGGAATGGCTTTGTGGTGAGTATGACGTAACTGCGGGAGGTGTTAAGACGATATGAATGTGACGAGAAGTGTTTTCTTGAAATGTATATAAAGGCCATTGGGTGCTTGATTTTCGTTTTGATGTGACGTACGGTTTTGCGTGTGAATATTTTGAAGGATCTTTCACATTGTTAAATTTTGGGGCAAATTAAATTCTCATGTCTGTCAATGAGTTTGGACTCAAGAAGAGTAAGAGGTTGTGTAGTAATGGTGGTTGCCAATGGGTATTTTGATGTTGATGGATCGAGAAGGATAATCTTCGAAGAGACTTAGAGTCGATAACCTTCTATTGGTTCTGGTACGACAGAGATGCATTTCGAGTTGATGCAGCAATTGGGCAGCAAAGTATGAGGGAAGACATGACGGGAAGCGTTTCGCGGTGGTTGAAGTACTAGCGGGTCAAGTAGGAGAAGTAGAGGTTGCGAAGTTTCTTAAAGGAGATGATTTAACCGAAGTAAGAGTGGCAGATTAGCATATGAATTCATTGGTAGGGTAGTCGTGCGCCTTGAGAAAGTGTAGAATGGTTTGGAATCGTGTTAGTATGTAATTTGGCCTGCAGACTTTAGTTGGAGTGATGGTTACTGTATAAAGGAAGATTTAATATGGCAAAAAGGAGTGTGTTTGAAATGAAGAGAGGCGTGAAGATCTGATTATCGTGTCAGGTGCAATATGACTTGAGTTCGGAAGGTATTGTTGAACGTACAGTTGATGTCAATAGGGAAAGTGCAGACTTATACAAATGGTGGGCGAGCATGAACTTAGGAGAATTTACGGATTTCGTGGTCGTTGCACTCAGTGCAGTGTCATTGGGAGATGTCGGTAAGGAATTCCACAGGTGGGTTATCTCCTGTGTGCAGCTAACAGTGGCGTGATGTTGATGAAGCTTTTGCGAGGAATATTACTAGCTACCCGGTAGGAGGTCGCGTGTGTGTTTGTGGCTGGCGATTCAGAATGTTCATGAAAAGCTTAATAAAAGACTTTGAAAAGTCTGGCGGGTTAACGGTGCGAGATCTTTGTAATTGAGAAGGAGAAATCCTTGCGAGTTCTAATTTTATATAATTACAGCTTAAGGCTAAGTGGGGAGTCTTCTATCAACGAGCTGATTGCACGATTATATGTCGTATTAGTTTCGGTTTAGGGTATACTGGTGAATTGGTTGTGACTTGTAGAGGTCGAGATCGAGGATGACTCGGGTAAATGAATTTTTGGGAACAAGTTGTATTACACTCTATGGTATTCACGAATAATGTAGTGTACATAGAGCGGGAATTTGCTCGGTTGCGTAGGAGTGTGGGTTACTCTTTATTTCCCTTGGGTGTTGGTGTGCTAATGGGGCACAAGTTGTTTCGATCCGTTTGGTCGGTTAATTCGAGATTTGAGTAGAGTTGATGACTCTCAAGAATGTTTCTAATGGATTCAAGATTTATATGTAGCGATTTGGAATTTTCAAGATTTATATATATGGCTAGAAAACTGGGAGTTGCATTGAACGGTGTCGAGACTCGTGGCATTTTATATCATTGTGAATTATGCATTTCAGTATGAAGAAGGTGAAGGAAACAGTCTTAGGTTCACATAAAGTCTCTTCGGAGTAAGCATTTTTGGTTGTGGTAACTTTAGGATACATAAAAATGGAATTCAGTGACTTATAAGCTTCAGGGAGGTGTGATTCTATGCTAGAGTTCGTGGGGCAAGTTTTAGTTAAGGATAGTAGTGTTCTAACAAGGAAAAAGTAGCAATTTGAAGGCAATTTGGAAAGGACTTGGAGAAATAGGACAACTTGGTAGTAGGTTGGGTTAGTACAGTAATGGGTATGATCGGTTCTTTGGGTACTTATGACGTGGCTAGTAACTACAGGTGTTTCTTGGCAATGCTCTCAGATTTGGCAACCTGTGTGGCTTGGTGGAGTTAGAGGAATTCAATTCAGATGGCTTGGTTATGTACAAATGGATTTCAAAGTGTTCATGATGGTTTCTACCATGGTTTGAACCGGATATTTTCTACCGGTGTACGGAACGTGTTGTGTGTTAAGATTTCCTCCTAGAAAGAAGCAAGAAAGAGGTTTCTGACTAATAAGGTATGTAATTTGCTAGTGACTCAGAGTTGATAATGGAATTCTTATGCTTGTCACATGATGGCATAATAGATGTGGTGTGTTGTGCGGGAATAGGATTTACATGTACAAGGTCATAGTTCAGTTTTGAAGGGTAGGACATAAATTCTTAGGAAGCATGGACGGTTTCAGATGACTAGGTAAATGATATTACTATTTGGTATGTCTTGATGAGAGTGTACATTTTAGAAGGGGCGATGTGTTTTGATTTATGGGTATTTCGCTGGTATTGCGGCACTCTCCCGGTTGATCGACTGCTGATATTCAAATTTTTTCCAAGTGGCACGGAAGAATTTTTAAAGTATTTCTCGTGGGATGATTGTGTATGAGAGAGGTGTTAGGCATTCAGGCGGTGGAGGAGGAATCAAATATGGTGATTCATGTGTTCTATGGAATTAGAGATTGGGAGTTCTCAGGAGCAGATTGTTTCATGGTTGTGGACTGTAAAGTTGTGGCCGGAGCTAACCAGATGATAGAATGTGTTATGATTCAGTCATTGTGGACTTTCGGAGGTTATTTATCTATTGGTGGCTGACCAGAGTTGATTTGGGGCCCATTGGTAGGCCTAATTAGGATGTGTATTCTACACCGAGCTGGATTGGTTGGCTCCATACTGATATTGTTGAAGGATGTGCCATTCAGTCGATGTGAAGCTTATTCGTGTTATGAAATGACCTGTGAGTTACTCTTCTATGCTACGATGAGTTGTGATTTGTTGGTTACATGCACATATGGTGCGGTTCTATTGTGGCCTTATAGCAGAATTTGAGCAAGAATAGTATTGGATATTGCTTGGTTGATGGCGTATTGGTCATGTTCTTTCAGGTTTTGTGTGGCATGGTGTCGTTTTCTTCTCCGTGATTATGGTAATGCACCTTGGGTACTTGATGTCGAATTGTGCATGGTTATTGATTTTAGCAGGGTGGCTTGAGGTGTTTCATATGGACCAGTATTTGGATAGGGTCGCGTATTGCAGCAGAGTTATGTGGAAATGTGATCCTTTGTGTAAGATTCATGTGCTATGGTTCTACGGTGTGTGATGGGTTCTTAGCATTGCGTCGGGGTGGTACCCGTCGAGCTTGCGGAACGGTTCTCCATTTTCGGTAATTGTTACGATTGGGTACATTTGGAATGTTGCTATCTAGTGCACGAATTGCACGGGTTGTGGCTTTAGATTGTATTGATGTGTCATGTCACTAGAGTGGTCGTGTTGGATGAGACGAGGTCATTGGGCATATAATGGATGCTATCGGATATGATTGTGGTATAATTGGGAGGATAATATCGGAAGTCGGCTTTGAAATTGGCTATAGTTCTTGTAGAAGGAACGAGAGCTCCATGACTTGTGGTCTAATGAATGGTTATGAATTCGGTATGCTTCTTTCATCGTTGGAAGTGTACGAAGGTTTTAGAATGAAGTTTTGTCTGATATGAGGTTTATTACCGACACTGGGTTAATTTGAGCTGATACTGTGATTAGAAATCATTGCTTCGAGCATTCGAGCTATGCGATATTTGAATTTGAGTATTTGAGTTATGGTTACGGCTTTTGGTATAGTTTGTTCAGATTTATACGGTATGTAGATGCGAACTTCAGATCATATAGGAAATTTTGGATGTTGGAAATTTGATTCAAAGGCTTGTGGGCTAGGTTGAATTGAGAAATTTCAGTTATGTTGTGCTATTGGACCTGTATGGTATAGGGTGACGTGGGATCACCCCCGGGTATGTGCATGGGAAAGTTACACAGCGATTTGATGGCTTTTGGAACAACTCTGGGCACGTTCGACGATGAACATATGTTTAAGTGGGAGAGGATATAACGACCCGATCGGTCATTTTGAACATGTGCACTTCGCTCGGTTGTTTGAGGGCATGAGTAGTTCCGTATGATTTACTTTGACTTGTGTGAATTGTCGGTTTTGGTTTGCAGGTATTTCTAAATCGAATTGGAAGAAAGAATTTCATTGTTGAAGCTTTAAATAGGGAGAGTTGATCAAGTTTGACTTTTTAGCATTTGACCTCGGATTGGAATTCTGATGGTTCCATTAACTTCGTTAGGTGATTTTGGACTTAGGAGTGCATCCGGAATATGATTTGGAGGTCCGTAGTGGAATTACACTTGAATTGGCGAAAGTTGGAAATTCGACAATTTCGGTTGGCAGTGAAAAATTTGATATCAAGGTCGGAATGGAATTCCGGAAGTTGGAGTAGGTTCGTAGTGTCATTTGTGACGTGTGTGCAAAATTTGAGGTCATTCGGACGTGGTTTGTTAGGTTTTGGCGTTGGATGTGGAATTCATAAGTTTAGAAGTTTTTAGGCTTGAATTCGAGGGAAATTTGGTGTTTTGATGTTGTTTTGAGTGATTCGAAGTTTCGATTAAGTTCGTATGGTATTTTAGGATTGGTTGGTATGTTTGGTTGAGATCCAGGGGGCCTCGGGTGTGTTTCGGGGTGAGTTTTGAGCGAGTCCGGGCATTTCCGGAACTCAGGAATGGTTCTGGTGCTTTAAATTTCGCGGCCGCTCTTGGAATTTTGCGAACCGCATAATTCTGCCGTGGCCACACTCTGGGGAAAGTTCTACAGATCCGCTGGTCCGACTTCGGAAGCCTATACCTTTTGATCTACAAGGAATTCTGAGATGATTCAAAAACAAAAGTTGTAGACCTTCGTGTCTAGCTTCCAGAAAGATTAAAAAATTGTCATTTGGACATCTGTAGAGAAAGTTATGGCTAAAGTACTAAAGCCTGGCAGTGCAGCCATACAAACGTGCGGCCGTGCCAGTTTTTTGCGATCACAGGACCTGGGAGGTGCGGCCGTGCTCCAAATTTCGCAGACTGCGAAGTGGGAGATCAGAGGTGCACTATATAAATGGGGTTTAGGGTATTATTTCACATTTTGGACCTAAGGAGCTCGATTTGTGGCGATGTTTCGTGAGTTTTTCAAGAAATTCATCGGGGTAAGTAATTCTAACTTGAATTTGGTCAATATACATGAATATATCAATGATTTCATCATCTGATTAGTACTTTGAGGTGGAAATTTGGGAAAAATTGTAGAAACTTCATAAACTGAATTTTTGGGATTTGAATGTCAATTCGAAGTCGGATTTGAGTGAAATTAGTATGGTTAGACTCGTGAGTGAATGGGTGTTCGTAATTTATGACTTTTACCCGATTTCGAGTCGTGGGCCCGGGGTCTGGGTTTGATCCAATTTCAAATTTTTGGTCTGAATTGGTAGTTTTTCTTGTGGAATTCATTTTATTAGCGTATATTGATGGTATTGTACTGATTGTGAATAGATTTGGATCATTTGGAGGCCGGGTCGAGAGGCAAGAGCATCGTGGGGTAGAGAGTTGACCGGTTTGAGGTAAGCAACGATTGTAAATCTAGTCCTGAGGGTATGAAACCCCAAATTTCGTATCATTTTACTATTTTGAGGTGACGCAGATGCTAGGTGACGGGCGTGTGGGCGTGCACCGTTGGGGATTGTGAATTGGTATGTCCTGTAGCAACTCTAAAGTTGTATATTTTGTTGAAACTATATGATACTTATGTTTTTTAGAAAGCGTTTCTGTAAATTGGGCTCAATGCCATGTTTGGGCCTTGTGCCAGTGTTGTTTGGACCCTTAGGGGCCTTTTCTTACTATTCTCTCACTGGTTTCGATTGAAAATCTATACTCAGTCATGGTTATACATGTTTACTACATAACTTAGTTTATATTACTCTATTTTGATGCATATAAATGTTGTTTTGGGCTGAATACCCTGTTTTACTGAAATGCCCGAGTGGCTTGAGAGGTTTATGACTGAGTGAGGTTGAGGGCCTGATTTTTGAAGATATTTTTGGGATCGGGCTGCACGCTGCAGCATGTTTGATATAGGCCAAGGGCCTGAGTGATTTATGCCATGATTTGGCTTGATATAGCGCTTGAGCTGAAGGAGTTCCTCTGGAGTCTGTACACACTCCCAGTGAACGCGTGTACCTACAGAGTGCGAGTACCGAGTGCCGAATGTCGAGTGCTGAGTGACTGGGAGGCATGAGTGATTGTGAGGTATGCCCGAGTGGTATGAGTGACTGTGAGGTATGCCCGAGAGGCATGAGTGACAGTGAGGTTTGCCTGAGGGGCTGTATATGAGTGATAGTTTGCCCGAGGGGCTGTTTATGATTTCATCATTATTACTTACCTTGCATTGAGCCTTTATTTGAAAACTGTTGAAAAATATCTTTAAAGGATTTTTCTGGAATCGGGTTTAAACGAGATGTTTTGATTCAAACCCTGATTTTTAAAGCATGTGGTATTTTACTGAGATTTCATGAAATGAACTTTATATACTTATTGCTCGTCACTACTGCTCAGTCTTTATTTACTGTTGTTACTTACTAAGTTGGCGTACTCACGTTACTCCCTGCACCTTGTGTGAATATTCAGGCGTATTTGGACACGGTAGTGGCTATTGACTATTTCAGTTGCAGATTTTCCCGGGGATAGCAAGGTAGCTGCCTGGCGATCGTAGCCCTGCTCTTCTCCCTCTAATCTTCCTTTAGTTGTATTTAGCTATTTTCCGGGCTGAGTTAGTCTTTATATTGTTAGACAGATTGTAGTAGATGCTCATGAGTAGTGACACCCCGATGTCGGACTTTTCTTTTCCGCACTTTTGTTTTGATTTGAACTCCTTTACGAAGGTTTTTACGCTAAATAGCCTTGAAATTATTCTTGAAATGAAAATATCGGTCTATTTTGGATTGAGTCGGCCTGCTTAGTTCCACGATAGGCACCATTATGATAGGTTAGGTTTTTGGGTCGTGACAGAGTTAGAGGAGGAACAGTTTCACAATCAGTTTCATCGCACGATCCAGAATATCAAACAAGGGTATTATTCCTAAATGTCCAAGTAGCCTCTAACTTATAGATGTGGTCGACAACACACCGATAAGGAGAACTCTACTAGACACGGCTCCAAGACATCCTAGGACACTTTAAAATCATAGGCTCTGATACCAAGTTTGTCGCGCCCCAAACTTGGGAAGTGTGATCGGCGCTCAACCGAGTGAACCCGGACAAGCAAGCCTATTAGATACTTTCTACCCAACTCACCCATGATCAAGAGAAGACATAGCTTTATTAATTAGACAATAGGAAGATCATGTATACAATACTAAATCATTTCATTAGTTACATCATTTTTAAGTCTCAAAATACACACATTATTATGGTTTGAGTGGACCAAGTGATCAAAACACAACATAACTTGTTCGACTTATCTAGCACCTATGTACAACCCACATTGTGTCTACGAAACCTCTAAAAGATACAAAAGAGTGTTATGATAGTGTCGGCAACAAGGCTCCAGGTATACCTCAAAATGTGATAATATTATGAACAAAAGATACAATACATGACCTCGGGATGAAGTGGGGCTCACCAAGTCTGCTGGGAAGAAGAGGTACCACTATCGCTGATCAACACTGCCTGCTATGGAACCACCTGCATACATTTAAAGATGCAACGCCCCGACAAAAAGAGGCATTAGTACTGTCGAATAGTACTAGTATGTAAAACTAAACACCATCTCAATAGAATGAATAATAACACAAGGGGGAAAGTCATGAATTCAATAAGAGCTTCAAACAATACTAAAACATCAAGTTAAGAACCACATAAGTTTTTAAGTTAATTTCCATGTTATTAGGTTGGGTGATCTTTAGTGCCGATATATTACAATTCACAATACCACAGTATTCTTACACGGAGTCCGATCACGACAGCTAGGTCGTCTCATTTGATACATCAACCATAATCACAATTTCAATTATAATTTCCAGCACAGTCACCACCATATGTGCAGCATGGCGTCCGATCATGGCCCAATCGACTAGGCCGTCTCACCCGAGACATTACCCTTTTCAATCAATCATCTCACTTCATACTTCTTTTACCTCTTTTCAATTCATTGGAATAAGTGGCCACAATTATAATGTCATTCTTAGGACTTGGCCGTATTTCATAATTCCAGTTCCTCTTTCCACATTCAAACATCATTATCATCATCAACAACAATAAGGCTTTCCATTCAAGACATTAAATACACATATGAGCAATTAGGGAATCTTAGGCACATAGAGGCTTTTCATACAATTTGGCGTAACATCCTTTATTCGATCTTGACTTGAAGTCTTAATATTTTTAACACATATTCCATATTTTGAACACATACTCAAATGATAAGATGGCATGATGAATCATTTAGAATACATATTGAACATGTATCCTTCAACACAAGCACATTCGGAATAACCAATTCTATAATGATCAATTTGGGACTTACACCAATCACACGAACACCGTGGGATTCAATTCTAAGAAGAAGGGGTTTAGCCAACATACCTTGTTAGAGCTTTCCTTAAGTTACTACAACGCCCCAACACTTCTAGCAATAACAATCTATAGGAATATAGTGAAAATCAATTAATAATTAGAAGGATTCCCATGATATAACTCTCTTTGGAATTTTGTCAAACACCTACATGCGAATTAGACTACAAGGCTCTACAGTGGAGATCCTTTCACCCCTCAACTAATTTCAATAAGAAACTATCCAAAATGGTTTATTACTCCACATACTACAACTTTGTGTCACATGCATGGCCTATTTCCAACCCCACTGTATTTATGAACTCATAACCTCTTGTATGAAAGCTTAAAAGTAGGACTTACCCGGATGAATGATAATCTATTGATTGACTTCCTTGATTCTTGAAGATTGGTGCAAGATTGGATGATTGGAATGTTAGGTTTTCTCCTTCTCTCTCTAAAACGCTCTTACCTCTCTCTAAACTCACCAGAAAATCACCCCAAATAAAACCCCAAAGGCTATCTATTCGATCGGCATATTCAAATCCTATGGAAGGAGGATATGTCGATCACAGTTTTCACTAACGTTGTTTTCTTTTTTGTAGGAAAAGCTACTGTATCTATACCCCATTATACAAGGAGCTCCCAGTTGGTGATATTACTACCTAGTACTCATTCCACTGGGAGGGAATTGAATATGGGCACAATCATGGCAGATCACATTGCAAATTATGCGCTAGATGGTATTAGTATAGAATGGCATAGGTGAAGTTACTGTGTCTATGCCCTATTCTTGGATGGAATTTCAGTTGGTGGTATTAGTGCCATGCACTCATTCCACTGGAAGTAAGCCAATGATAGGCAAAATCATAGAAGCAAGGAAGAGTACTCTGCTGCCCAGACTTTCTGTGATATGCAGGTACTTTTGGAAAGCCAAAACAAGAGCATATGAAGTGCTTGGGAAGGATAATAAAGTGGAGGTTAACACCTCAAATACAGAGGAAAGAATTCAATTAAGTTTAGACATAGAGGTACAGCGGGACACACTCACATCTACTCTCAAAATGGACAGTTTCACTTATGACCACAGTTGGTGCAAGGATGCAGGACATGACTGTTGGTGGACCACATCAGTGTATATGTGGACTCGAGCAACATATACAGGGAGACAGACAAAGGCAAAACAATAGAAGAACCACATGGTACTGAGGGAAGGCACGGAATCAGCTGGAAAATGCAACAACATACATCACAAGGAATGCAATGGAAGCACCATGCCCTGCATATGGACCAACCTTAGCAGGATCTTCTGGGATAGAATGGGAACTATTTTCTACTTTAACATAGTGTTCGTTTTTGCAGGAAACATTACTGTAAGCATTCCCTTCCCTTGGCCCATCTCCCAAGTAATGGTATTAGTACTATGTACTCATTCCAATGGGAGGCAACCTAGGGAAGGCACAAGCATGATGATGGACTTTCACTACAAAATGCTAGGTCATTACGACACCTTGGGGGACCTTAGGCATGACTCATGTCATGATCATTTGTCCAATATACCAAGAAACATAATTGACCTAGCAATTTTATGTAATTATTTCGTCTCAATCACTGAACAAAGACAATCAATATCCAGTTCTTCTTGGATGAGGCAACACTTTTCACATGGATTAATGGAAGCTGTGCACAGTATAAAAAGAGACAACGCAGCAATTACAGCTAGTAGGACATACAGGGAACACAAACTGAGGAGGAAATCACATTCTTATTCATGGATCATACTCAAATTATGGAAGATAAAAGGTACGTTCACCATAAAGTTCTGGTGTTGGGCAGTGCTTGCAGCAGACAGTCGCGTTTGGATTCTTCAGGATGCAAAGAGTAATGAAGGCAGATCAGGTTCTGCATTGTCGCGCATGAACACTATGATGGGCCAAAATGACGAACAAATGTGCAAGAATTCATCGACACAAGAAGGCATTCTGACAACACCATCCAGATTCATATGGACGAAGTACTGGTCTACAATGAATTGCAAGCACTTCTGGGAGGAACGATGGAGTGGAAAACCATTACAATGGTTAATACAAACTCAAGAAATGGAGTGCAACATCACTATAATCTGGACAGTTGTCAACATGTTACAAAAGGTAAACGACCAATTTTGCAAGAAGCGGAGAACAAGAGTGAGCCTCAAATGTATAATGCAGGAGCTTATACATAAAAATTTCAGATGCTTTTTTAGTGTGCAAGTTGTAATATCAATGTTGAGTACTTCCCTCAACATGGATAATAGGAATTATGTACTTGTCAAATTTTACTTATTTCATCATGTAAGACGTCCAGACTTTCATTTTTGTTGTTTTGGACTTTTATATATAAAAAACTAGCCCTAGGCGCTTGCCTAGTTGATTGCCAAAAAAATAAAAATAAAATGGGGTCGGGTTATAAAAAAACTAGAATTTGCACAGCTACGGCGTATGGAGCGCCGCGTGGGGCGGCGTGGTAGTGGAAAATGTGTCTAGAAACGAAATTGTGAAGTGTTCTGGAAATCCCCACAGGAGTGTAATTTGGTCATAACTTCTTGTAGGAGTGTCCAAATGACGAACGGTTTGAAGCAATAGAAACTAGAGTCGAAGTTATTTCATTTGATAGGTTGTTCATCACATAAATCCTTATATATATGTAGATATGATCGTCCAAAGTTTGATCTTGTGAGTACTCATTTGGAACTTTAGTCTATCATGAAATTTTCCAACTTGCCTTGGACTTAGGCCTCTCCTTAGATTCGACATCACTTATAATATGCCTCGTACACTTATTATCGTATCTGATTGAGATCCATCATATTAATAGCCCTCGTCTGCATACAAAGTAATATAATTAGCACACATCAACTTTCTTAAAAGTGCTTAAGTACTTCAAAATTTTTCGGGGTGCTACATAGATCCCGAATAATTATCGTGCACCTATCTTATCAAAACCCTATCTTCTCCCATTGATAACCTTGTTTCTTATTCCTTCCTTCCATTGTTATTAGTCAATAGCTTTAGATTCTTAGTAAATTTTAGTTAGACATCTTATAAATCTCAATTGTTAATTATCTTGGATAGCAATCATGCTAGAAACTACGAGAATACTACTTAAATCCAATCCTTGTGGACACGATATTATACTATACTATATTTGATTAGCGAGCAGAATTTTAGTGTGTTTTGCGCTCGTCAAATAGGCATCCAGTCCAAATCATATCACACAGATCCAAGTATACAGGAACACATATATATGATGAATAAATATCAGATTTCGTGCTCCTGGACTGGTATAATAACATGCTAAAGTGTAGGCATGTGCAAAGTGTGCTATCATAACTCAAATCGGTAATTTCATTTCTGAAATATCAATTACCAAGTTATTCAAGGAATTAGCCTCTTCGTAACCTCAAACATGACTCAAATAGTTCACAACAATGTTACAAATATGAAAAACATTATATCTTAAAGCTTAAGAGTCAATTCTAGGTATAACATAGCCTAAGCACTAACCCGAGCATGGATAAATACCCCGGTGTTCCCACATAGGCTTAAACCCATCACATATGAATACCCATAGCACGTAGCTATGATAAATAATTCAGGCAACTAGTGCCTCAACCAAGTTTAGATAAGATACTTACCCAAAATAAGCCAAAACAAACACCGAGAAAGTCAAACAACACTCTAAAAATGCCATTACGTGCAAATCAACCCCCAAACAGCTAAAAACTAGCCAAAATCAACTCAAAATCATCAAATAATGCAAAAGAAAATAAACCCAAACGATAAAGATCGAATCTTTAATCAAAAGGTCAAAGTCAACCAAAAAGTCAACCCCATACTTGCACCTCGGAACACGACAAAACTCATAAAATCCGACAACCCATTAAATTATGAGTCCAACCAAACTAATTTAACTCAAATCCAACTCCAAATCGATGTTCAAAAGTCAATTATTCACTTTAAGAAAATTTAGACAAAATCCCCCGATTTCTCCACTTTAAATCCTTGATTTAGGTGTAATAATCCATGGAAAAGAAAACTATATAATCAAAACAAAGATAAATTACTTACCCTCAAGATTTGGGTGTTCAACGCCTCCAAACTTGCCTTACTTGTGCTCCAAGAACTCAAAAAGTGGAGAAAATAAACTCAAAATCCCGAAATTGGATATCTTAATGCACTGCCAGTGGTCCTTCTTCGCGATCACAGTCTCCAACATCGCGATCGCGATTCAATAAAATTCCAGCTCAGTTTTTACCCTTCGCGATCGCGGCCCTGTCCCGGTGATCACGATGAACAAATTCCAACAAGCTTGCCCAACTCTTCTAGATAGCCTCTAGTATAATGACTATAACCTTTTGTACAAAACTCCAAATAACAAACGGTTTAATGTTTTGAATACTAGACACAAAGGGCTACAACTTGTTTTTTAGATCATCTCTAAATTCTTTATAGATTACAAGATATAAGTTTCCAAAGTGAGCTCAGTGACAATAAAATTTCTTTTTCGCAAACGCAAACTTCCTTCGCGAACGCGATTCACATGTCCAATTTTTCCATTTTACTCTTCTCAATCGCGACCAATGCTCCGCAATTGCGGTGTACACCCTTGTAGCCAAAAACCAACAACTAAAATGGGCTTAAAATGGTCTGAATCCACCCCAAAATTCACCCGAGCCCCTCGAGACACCTTCCGAATATACAAACAAGTCCCAAAACATATTACATACATACTTGAGGCCTCATCACACATAATAACATCAAAACCACGAATTGTCGGTCAAGATCAATCTCTTAAGATAAACTTCAAACTTCAATCAAAATGTTTGATTCAAGCCTAACTAATCCGGAATGAATCCAAATTTTTCATACAAGTTCCAAATAAATATATCGAACCTATTCTAACTCCCGGAACAACAATCCGAACTTCATAACATTGAAGTCAACCCCAGGTCAAACCTATGAACTTTCCAAAACTTCAAATTGCCAACGTCCACCAAATAGTGTTGAAACCTTCTAGGAACATCCAAATGAAAATCCGGACATACTCCCAAGTCCAAAATCACCATCCGGGCCTAACAGAACCATCAAAACTCCGATCCAGGGTCAAAATACACAAAAGTCAAAGTTTGTCAACTCTTCCAACTTAAAGTTTCTAAAATGAGAATTATTCTTCCAAATCAATTTCGAATCACCCAAAAACCAAAACCGACAATACACTCAAGTCATAATACATCATACGAAGCTACTCATGCCCTTGAACTATTGAACGAAATGCAAATGCTCAAAGCGACCGGCCGGGTCGTTACATTTTCCCCCACTTAAACATGCATTCGTCCTTGAACGTACCAAGAATCATTCCAAAGCCATCAAATCACTATGTAACCATACCATGCACATATCTGGTGCTGATCCCACTGCACCCCACTCCATATAAGTCTGTCACCTCAACATAACCGAAGATTCTTCCTTCAACTTTAGTCCATTAACCTTGGAATCTAATTTCCAACATTCGAAATTCATTACAAGACTCGAATCTCGCATCTACATGCTATGTAAGTCTGAACAAGCTGTACCAAGCTATAATCATAACCCAAGATGTAATCACATGATATACCATATAACTCACATACTTACAGCAATAACTTCTGACCACAATAGTTGCCCAAAAACAAACCCTGTACTGGTAACAAACCTCATATCAACTAAAACCTTGTTCCAAACCTTCGTACAATGCCAATGGTGAATGAAACACATAGAAACTCATAATCACTTATCAGATCAACAAGTCATGGAGTTCATTCTCGTCCGACTAGAACCATAGCCAAATTCTAAGCCGATCAGTGTCATTATCCTTCCAAATATATCATAATCAAATATGATAGTGCTCATTCCAGGTTCACTAACCTCATCTCATCCAGTACATGCTGCTCGACCAACATGCCACACCAATATCACCTAGAGCCACATACCACGTAATCCGTGCACCAAACAAGCAACAACTCTAACGCACCCAAAAATGGAAAGAGAATCAAGTGAAAGAACAGTTCCGCAAGTTCAGCAGATACCACTACAAGCACAATGCTATAAACCCATCGCACAAAGAAGAACCAACAACAACCCAGTATAATCTCACTAGTGGGGTCTGGGGAGGGTAATGTGTACGCAGACCTTACTCCTACCCTAGGGTAGAGAGGCTGTTTCCGATAGACCCTCAACTCCCTCCTTCCAAGAACTCCCCACCTTGCTCATGGGGTGACTCGAACTCACAACCTCTTGGTTGGAAGTGGAGGGTGCTCACCACTAGAGCAACCTACTCTTGTCAAAGAACCAAAACACACAAAATCAACACAAAGTATCACATGCCAACATAAATTCTGCTGCGATGCATGACCCCATCCAAACACCGATCCACATAAAATACGTCACGCTATATTGTTGAAAATCAACAACCAAACGCAAATCCACAACAAACACACGAAGTTCATGACCATAACCATGGAGAAACGAATAGCAAAATATACGTCAAACGGAAAAGACCATAACCAAGGCACAATCAACCATTCACACACCCAAGAACCATCTCGTTCAAAATTTGCCACAAGGCCCAAATAGAAGCACATTTTGTGCGCAAATAACCAACAAAACACAACACACTATAGGATAGCAGAGTAACACATAGAACCTATCAGAACACGAACACGCTCACTCTAACTGAATGACACACCCCTCAATAATAGAAGTGCTGAGTATGCAAATCTGACCCGATGTAGACTACATATCCTCATTAAGCCTACCAATGGGCCCCCAAATCAACTCCGAAAATCCTCAAATAGATAAATAACCCTCCAAAAGTCCACAATAACCTAACCATAATACATACTCCCATCTAACTAACTTTGGCCATATATTCACAGTCCGCGACCAAGAAACAATCTGCCTCTAAGACTCCTGATTTCCAAATCACGAGAATACAAAAGAATCTCCACATCCGATCCCAACTCGATCGCTCAAATGACCGACAATCTCTCATGCACAATCATCTTACAAGAATTACTTCTTTAATCCTTCCGTGTCACATAGCAATATCTGAACATGAACAGTCGATCAACCAGGCGAGTACCGCAATACTAATAAAGCATCCATAAGTCAAAACACAATGCACCTTCTGAAATGCACACTCACCTCCGGTGATATCAAATAGTACAAGCATTCTTCTAAACATCTAAAACCGTCTGTGCGGTCTAAAACTCATGAGCTTCTCTTGAAACTGAACCGCAAAATTGTACATGAAAATCTCAATCCTAGACGTTGTACCGCTTCTATCATACCATCATAGAAATACACAATAAACCCTTTATCGACTCTGAGTCATCAGCAGAATACATACTCAATTAATTAGTAACCTTCCACTCGATCCAATCCAGGAGAAAATCATAATACGAAACACACTCCTCATGCCGGTAGAAATATCCATCTCAAGTTGTGGCAGAAATAATCGAGAAAACTTTGAAATCCTTTTGCACATAACCAAGTCATCAGCTCTGAATTCTTCTAACTCGACCAAGTCACGCAGGTCACCAAAACTTAAGAATATTACTACAAAGCACCAGTATAGCCTTACCAGATCATAAGAACCAAAAGAACTGACCATTCCCATTACCACGCCGATCTAACCGATTACCAAGCTGATCTATTTCTTTGAGTTCCTTTAGAACTTCCTTCAAGTTAACAACTCTCCTTACCAGAACACCACGATCCTCAATCAAAGCTCACCACAAGAGATTTTAGCATTAAACCATGTCGTCCTAAAGTCCATAAGCTATCGTATTTCCTTTTAAGCACTCAAAACACCGCATCAAAGATACCCACTCTGAAGAGACCTTATGTGAATTTAAAGTTATTCCTTTTACCTTTATGATACTGAAATATAGAATCCGTAATGATATAGAAATATCACGAGTCACGACATCATCCAATGCAAATATCAGATCTTAGCCATATACAAATCAAGGATAAATCCTCAAATGTCATGTATGAATCTTGAGCTCATCAGAACCATTCTCAAGAGTCATCCACCCTATTCAAATCTCAAACACACTGCCCAAATGAGCCGAACGACTTGTGCCCAATTAGCACACCAACACCCAAAGAAATAACCCCACCTTAATGAAACCGAGTGATTCCATTTTCTTAGCACTTTACATCCATCACGAACAATAAACATAAACCATTCCAAGACTTCCATATATCCATAACTTGTAATACATCATGCATCCAAAAATTTCCTTACTCGAGTCACCCTTGAAATCAACCTCTTTAAGTCATAACCGATCCACAAGCATGCCTCAGTCAACAACTAATATAACACATAACCATGCAATCCATTAATCGATAGAAGACTCCCTCACTTGGCCCAAATCCAAAAATCACAACATACGATAACCCACAATACTCTTACTTATTGCCATAATCCCATACTGTAATTCGATAAAATCATTCACGAACTTATATAGCACTAATCATAAAACTCCTCAAATCTTCTGCTAAACGCACATTAATTCTTATGATAGTCAAGTCCTCAAGTGATCCAAACTCAAATTGCAACATATGTATCCCACTGATAGAAATAAACTCCCCACACAAACATCATAAGGATCACACAACCTCAGAATATTCCACAGGAGAAGACCCTCATACTTAGCCTCAAGCTGGCATCTTTCTATGCCCTTTCACAATGACAACTACTACGCATCACTTAATCTTTCCTAGTTTGAACTCGTCAATAAGACATAAGAATCTATTTCATCCCATAAAAACATGAAAGATCCCTCAATAACGCTCATAATTCGAGAATATACAACACATCGAGACAGAAATCAAGCACCTAAAAGTCCTTTTCGCATTCCAACCAACCTTTCTCGTCTCATGAAAGCCATCTAAATACATCCTGCAGTCACATCATACTCATCGTATATCGATCCAACCACTCACCGAGTCATAAATCCCACTCCTAAGGGACACTAGAGGATATTTAAGTCCAAGTTCTTATACTTACACAACTGAAACCACCAAGCCCAAGCTAGGATCAAAACATGGCCTTAAGTCCTCCAGACTGGCCTATCACCAAAATACAGAAAAACACATCTCGTGCCCCATCCATATAATCATAAACCGTCAGTGTACAACTGATACCGAGCGCTCACATAACACATGAGTGGATGGAATAAAATCAAAGATATATGCTTCAAGTTGAATCAATCTCGCACGATAAAAAAGGAAAGATAGGAAGTTTATCCTAGATGTCATATAGCCTCTCGAAGATGGGTATGGACGTCATCATACCAATCTGCAAGACTCTACTAGACACTTGCTCATGACTCATAGAACCTATAAACCTAGAGCTATGATACCAACTTGGTAAGACCCAAAATCCAACTAGCCATGATGGCAGCTAACCCAAACCACTAGGTAAGTAAATTATCGATAAACATAATCCAAATGATATTAATAGGAAATAAATGATGAAATAACTAAATTCTTGTACAATAACTCAAGGACTGGTAGTACAAGTCATTAGGCACTAAGGCTTAGATTCACAAAACTGAAATGACATAATTACAACATCTGTTTGAAATGTACATAAACAGAATTCGAATCTAAAGCTGCCAAGGATAAGTGATAGCCATAAGTGGAATGCGAGTACATCTTCAATGCCAACTCCCGCCATACACAATAACATCAACCCCAAAATCTGCACGTAAGGTGCAGAAGTGTAGTGTGAGTACAGCCGACCCCATGTACTCAACAAGTATCCTAACTAACCCCGGCGAGGTAAATGATGCAAGAACTATAAATGTTACTCGTTATCACCTATACAGTTCATAAATTCAACAAGTATGGAACAAATATATGATAGAAAAAGGAAATCTCATGTAAAATACCTTGGTGCTCACAATTCTTTATTTTAAAGTATTTTGCTCAATCAGCAATCCAGCATATAAGGAAGATATGCAAGTAAATCATGTGAACAATCAAGGAAATTCAAGTAAACATGAAATGCAATAACCACATAGCAGTCCATTGCGGAGCACAATCCGATCAAAATACAGTCACAGCTCTCCCAGAGCTCACATCAACCAGAAACCCGTTGGTTTGTCAATCCGTGTGTACACCATCTAGAGAGAAACATGAGAGGGTGAGCCTATGGGGATGGATCCTTATCCACTACATAATATGAAGCTACTCATGCCTTCGAACAATCGAACGGAATGCAAATGCTCAAAACAACCGGTCGAGTCATTACACTTAGACACAAGAAGGGGGATTGAATTGTGTCTTGCCTGATTTTCGTATTTTCAAAGACCCTGGTTCTTTGAACTAGTTCATCACACTCAAACAAGAATAATTGCGGAAAAATAATCAACACAAAGATTTTTACGTAGAAAACCTCCTTGCTCAAGGGAGTAAAAACCACAACCTACCTAATAGGATTTTCTCAAATCTCCACTAATTTCAAAGAGCAGTTTTTAGGTTACAACTTAATAACCAAGCGGGCTAACTCTAGCACCCTAACCCCTACAACCAATCCAATTGTAGCAACCTCTTTCCAGACTAACACCAGCCTAGAAAGCTAACAAAAAATAAAGTCTCAATAGTAAACTACTATAGAACTTCTATGAAAGCAGATAGGTTACAATTCAGAACAAAAGACTCAATCTAACAACTAAAGAACTCAAGTAGCTTCATATTCAAGAGCATGTTCTTCAGTTGATTGAGTTGGATCTTCAAACTTACCTTGTTGCTTTTCTTGATATTGTCATAAGTATTCTCATAATTTTTCTGGATAGCAGTAGTCTTGAATTGTGGCAAAAAAGGTCTTCTTTTATAGGTGCAAGGTTTGGCGAAACTCTCCTTCAATTAACGCTTCAAAACCCAAAATATTTCGGTTAAGGAAATCCTTTCCCTCTTAGGCTATGTTTCCTTATTTGACTCCAACTTGCATTCTTCTTGCTTCCTACGAGTATTTTACGTATACGCATAGTCCTTTTATTACATGAAGTCCTCCAAAGGGCATATTTCTTTTTCACGTATAGGATCTTCTATGAATCTCTATTCGCATGGGAATGCTGGTCTTCTGCATCTGACTCTGTGACTTTAGCTAGCCTACTATAAACCTCATTCTTTTAACGTTCATCATACTTACTTAGGCACATCTTTACAGCAGTTTTGCAATATTCCAGCTAGACCCTGAAACCTGGTTCTTAACACAGTTTACAATCATTAAAGAACAATGTGTTCTCATCTCAACAAATTCCCCCTTTTTGATGATGACAAACCCATGTCCAAATAAGTCATCAACTTGCCCGATTTTTCATCAATATTCAGGATCATAGCCGGTTTCATTGGCAAGGCTCTTCTTTACGTTGTCCATGTTTGCACAAAAGTAAGGGTTTTGCCTTCCATTCATCGTAAACCCATAGATGGCTAGGCATATTTTATTGTTAATCCTGCAAACAGACCACTCAATATAGATATATTCATTGTTAACATTAGTTATTCAAGAATAAGGTTTATAAGCACACCCCTAAATTCTCTCTTTTGGCATAATAAAAAAAAACAACATGTCAGTAAGGTCAATGAGAGAATGCAGTAATGTAAAACTCATGGCCGTTGGGTCTACACTAACATGTACATATCATCAAGAGCATACATGAGTAATCAAAAATATTCTGTCCAGACATATATAATTAGCCAAAAAGTATGAAATATTATAGATTGTCATTTTTTAAACTATGTACCACATTAAGCCCAAAGGGGGACCCAAACCAAAAAATATTTGAACAAACCCGACAAACTGCCAACAATCATCAACAAAATGACAAAAACAAATCAGACACTAGTCATAGAGGGGGTGTAGGGCAAGGGATGGACAATAGGTATACTGGGAACCTAAGAGGACTCAGGATCAAGTTCTTTGGTGGAAGAGGGTTCTCCTTGAATTAGCGCTAGAAGCCTGTCAATTCTCGCAGCAGAGGTGTCAAATCCCAAACTATTCCCTAGACGTGATTGGCACCCAGCACACACCACCCGTCAGGCGAACCATACTTTCATACCTTAGCCATTAATTTGCAGCATTTGATAAATTAGATGAGTATCTAAATCATCTGATAATCAATAACGAATAATTAATATCTTAAAATATTAAGTTAAAAACTCTAACTCAAATCTCACACTAGACCATGGAGCATCTAAGATAAATACAAAGGATATTATATGAATAAATGATAAAGACTCTTTTGACAGCCTCCACGAATAATGCGGTGTCTTATCTCAATAATTGAATCAACTCTAGCGAACTCGTCGGCTACTAGCTTCGCCTTCAGCAATAGTATCTACATGGACATGTAGGTAAGGAGTGAGTTATACGTAAACATAACCCAGTAACATCCTCGACCTTCCACTCTGAATACCTCTGGAACAAGTGTTAGAAAATATAAATATACAACGAGCACATAAATAATGTGCACACAAATTCTTTCGCCATATAATTACTTCATAAGATCCAAAGAATTATTTAACAACACTATATATTTCAACACAAATAATACTAAGGACTTGTCATAAACGGCAGTGAAGAAAATTAACCAAACACCCTGACAAGTCCATGACAGCATACACAATGCTCTAAATCTATCACGATGGTATACACAATGCCCCAAAAATATTATGGCATCGAAGAAATGATTTCTAACACTTCAACGCCATAGCACAAGATTACGCTACACCACAAATCACTTATTAAATAATTTTTTGCTTTTTCATAAAATGATATATATTTTCAGCTGGTCTAAGACCACCGATTCTGCCAAGCACACGCTCGTCCCAATACATGAACCAGGCAAACAAAATATTCTTTCAAAATGGATTTGGGAAAAGCAAGCACCAAAACTTAAAGTCTCACTTACCTCGGATTCACTATCCAGGTACTCTTTTCAATAACTCAAAACTATACTCTTAGCTCTCCAGATCACCTCAAACTACACAAAAATAGATTTAGCACGGTCAAAAACCCTGGGGTGAATATTTTTATAATTTTTAACACAAGTTAAACTCGGGGTCAAAGGTTTACCTAAAAGGTCAACTCTAGTTAACATGTCAGAATCTTCGGACCATGCCAACCAATAGATTCTCCTCGTCGAGAGGATTCTAGAACACTAATCAAAATTAAAATTTGATAGAGTTTTCCCTTTCAAATTAATGAATTTGGTTGAAGAACCCTAGGGCTAGACTTTCTCAATTTCTAAACATTTGTGCATGTTTCTATCATAAAAATATTTTCAGAATCACGTAATAAGCTCTAATAAAAGTTAAAGATAATTACCTTGATGATTTGGGATGAAAATCTTTATTTTTCTCTTCTCTTTTCCTCTCTTTTTCTCCCTTTCTTTTCTTTTCTCCTACAGTGTTTTTTTTCCTGTTGCGTTCTTGCTTCTGCTTCATTCTTCTAGCGCCGCTGGATTCTTTTCCTTTTAAAGGGTTTCGTCCCTTTCACTTATTTTTATTTTATCCTTATTTTTTTTACTTCTTTTATTTTTAAATCTTTGGCTAAAGACAAAATAATCCTTTATATATAAAAAAATAATTATGAGTTATTACATTCTCCCACAGTTAAAATAGCTTTAGTCCTCGAACGGGTCTAAAGTCATGTTTTAGTATTAAATAAGTGAGGATATTTGATAAGTTAACCTGACTAGCACTCCCAAGTAGCATCCTCAGTGGAATGGTTGCACCAAAATACTTTGACCGAGCAATCTTTTTTGATCTTAATTTTTGTTCTTATCTATTAACAATATATATTGAACCTTTTGCGTAATTCTAATTCTCATCAAGCTCTACATCCTTGGGTTGAATTGCCAAAATACTTTGACCGAGCGATCGTCTTTAATCTTAATTTTTGTACTTATCTATTAACAATAGATATTGAACCTTTTGCGCAATTCTAATTCTCATCAAGCTCTACATCCTCGGGTTGCATCTTATAGCTATTATTATGTACTTATCGTCTCAGCATAGACACGTGGAATACAAGATGGACAACATACAATCTCAAAGGAAAAGCAAGTCTATACCGTACCAATCTAATCCAAAATCTCATACAGACCAATATATTTTACTTAGCTTACCTTTCCGACCGAATCCAATAACTCATTTCATGGAGGAAACGTTTAAAAGACCTCTTTCACCTTTCAGTCATGATCTCATTTTTTCGCCACAAAAGTTTTGTTTGTTCTATTCTATTCGAAACCATTCCGATATTCAAAGAAACCTCCTCTAAGGCTTGCTAAACCAAATTTGAATCTTATAGTTATGATTCCCCAAGTTCGAACCAACCAACTAGCAAATTACACCAACTTTATTTGAAGCCTCAAATAACAAGATATGCATAACAAGCTAGTAATTTTTATGAAGTACAAACTTGGTCAAAAGCAATTGATCATGAGTCAATTGTTATATAATATCCATCTGACTAGTATTGAAATCAGAGATCCATACTCTTTCATGTATCCATTGCATTGGAAAACATACAAGCTCTACAACCACAGTCCTATACTAGGAAACCTCCACCGTTCTTACATAAGGCAGTGTTGGAATACATCCAAATACTCCTACATAATATTCTCACATATGCGGTGGAAAATATCTATATGTCCCTATATAATACTCTTACGTACGACGGTGTTAGAACACATCCATACACGCCAACCTAAATATTTCATACGTTGTTACTCTTACATAATATTGCACTATTTCCTCAACATATTGCTTTATAGAATACTATGATGCATGAGTAATTCAGAATGAATTTGGCATGAGATCTCTATGAACCTAGCACGATCAACGAAACTAGGATCATAACTTTCGCAACAAATATGATAGACTAACGAAGTCTACAATGGTGTATTTTTATTTACATTCAGAGTTAACCATCTTTATGATAATTTTTTGAGTATCTAACACTCGTATTTAATATATGAACAGTTCAAACGCTGAAAAAAGTTACATTTTTGATATCTCATATCAACCCACGTCATCATTAGCTCGCATTCTCTGGTTCTAAGCCATATTTGTGGTTGTTGAAGTTACTAAATTTTATAAATATTGCATCTCTTGGAGTACAAATCTCCTCAAGTCAACCCCCTCGATTGTACATATTCAACTATTTTAGCTATAGTGCTCCTTCATCATTTTCTATCAAGTAGGTCCCGTCTCTAAGAGTTGATTACTAATCCTCCAATAAGGTCAATACTTTATACTGATAAACTTTGTTTGCTCAAAGAAAGACAATTGTAATGTCACATGTGCTCTAGCCTTAGCACATATTATACCATCGATCTATTACCCTTTTATTAGACATCATAAGGCCTAAAACACTATATTTCAAGAATAGATATTGTTACTTATAACTTCTATATTTAATCGGCTTTACCCCGATGTTTATAGGACCATCCTCAAGTGTTGAATATGTTTCTATCAACTATGAAACTTCTCCCATATGTCATTAATAACATAATAACTAGAAGTCTAAGGAACAATTTGCATACTTGGTCCATCTAGTCCACAACGATTACTAGTGCCTTTTACTATGAAAAAACCATCACCATATGTTCACACCAACCGTAACAAGTCTTAGAATATATTCTTCTGAATATCTAACTCTTTTAACTTTCACTCATGGTGTATGACTATCTCTATACTCCACGACTTACTCTTACTTTAACAACCAATTATACTCATGTACACTAGTTTGATATTCAACCTATTATTGTATTGGCGCAATAAGTCTTTTACCAAAGTCTTATTTTCTCTCACAAGCTGAAATTTACCCGGAGACACTCATTATGAATAGATTTTGTATCGCGTAGTGCCATTATCAGGCTTATACTATATGTACTTAAATTATGTAATCTTACGCCACAATCACACTTATAACATCACCATTATTATATTATTAATACTATCATATCACTTCATTAGGCATTAAGTTTGAGAATTGTATAAGCATTTGCCTCCAAATATCTTACACTACCAATTCCAATTGCCTAGACATGACTAAACCATTATACTTATTAGTTTCCCCTTAACTCTTCTCTCTCCTGATCAGACTCATAACTCGAATTTTGAATAAGTCACTCTTAGACAAAAATTATATCCTGAGACAAATTTGCAGATCAAACTTGACTAACTCCTAAACTTCATTAAAAAATTATTGAAAAGTTTCCGTAGAAAATAAAATTATCCCAAAATATACAACCTGTCCAATCTCAACCATAACAGATGCACACAACACGGCATGTACTCAAGATCACACTATACTTAACATATTATTAACAAAAACTTCCACGTCAATTGTGTCGTCCAACAGAGGAGGATACACATGTCCTAGTCATCTGCGAAAGGGACATCCCAAGGTTCAACTTAATTAAGCTCAAAGCATCAATAAGGAATAAAAGAAGGGAAAACATCCTAGATGTTCAATAGCCTCAAGGTCATAAGTATGGATGTCTACATACCCATGAGCAAGACTCTACCAACTACTGCTCCATGAACCATAACTTAAAGTCTACGCTCTGATACTAACTTTGTCACGTCCCAAACTACCCCCTTAGACGTGATTGGCACCCAGCACACACCACCTGCCATGTGAACCAAACTATCATACCTTAGACATTAATTTGCAGTATTTGATAAATTAAATGAGTATCCCAATCATCTGATAATCAATTATCATATGACTCTAGCCCAAATCTCACACTAGACCATGGAGCATCTAAGAGAATTAGAAAAAAGGTCATATGAATAAATGATAAAGACTCTTTTGACAGCCTCTACGAATAATGTGGTGTCTCACCTCAATAAGTGAATCAACTTTAGCGAACTCGTCAGCTACTAGCTTCGTCTTCAGTAATAGTATATGCATGGACATGCAGGTAAGGAATGAGTTATACGTAAATATAACCCAGTAAGATTCTCGACCTACCACTCTGAATACATCAGGAATAAGTCTTAGAAAATACAAATACACAATGTGCACATAAATAATATGCACACAAATTCTTGCATCATATAATTACTTCATAAGGTCCAAATAATTATTCAACAACAACACTATATATTTTAACACAAACCATACTAAGGACTTGTCATAAACGGCAGCGAAGGAAATTAACCAAACACCCCGACAAGTCCACGATAACATACACACTGCTCCAAATCTATCACGACGGGATACAGAATGCCCCAAAATTATTACAGCAGCGAAGAAATAATTTCCAATGCCCCAACGCCATAGCACTCGGCTACGCCAAATCACAAATCACTTATTAAATAATTTTCAGCTTTTTCGCAAAATAATATATATTTACGGGTCTAAGACCACCGATTCTGTCAAGCTCATGCTCGTCCCAGCACATGGACCAGGCAGACAAAACATACTTTCAAAATGGATTTTAGAAAAGCAAGCACCAAAATTTAAAATCTCACTTACCTCGAATTTACAATCTAAGCATTGTTTTCAATAACTCAAAACTACCTACACAAAAATTTATTTAGATCGGTCAAAAACCCTTGGGTGAATATGTTTATAATTTTTAACACAAGTCAAACTCACAGTTAAAGGTTGACCCAAAACGTCAACTCTAGTTAGAATTTTCGGACCATGACCACCAATAGATTCTCCTTGTCGAGAGGATTCTAGAACACTAATCAAAATCAAAATTTGATAGTGCTTTCCCTTTCAAATTAATGAATTTGGTTGAAGAACCCTATGACTAGACTTTCTCAATTTCTGAAAATTTGTCCACGTTTCTACCATAAACATATTCTCAGAATCACGTAGTAAGCTCAAATAAAAGTTAAGGATCACTATCTTGATGGTTTGGGATGGAAATTTTTATTTTTCTCTTCTTTTCTCTCTCTTTTTCTCCCTTTCTTTTCTTTTCTCCTACAATGCTTTTTTCCTGTTGTGTTCTTGCTTCTGCTTCATTCTTCCTGCGCCGCTGGATTCTATTCCTGTTCTGCAGAAGCTTTTGGAATTTCATAGTTTGATTTCTCCTCATGATTTTCAGCTATCCAAGCTCACCATTATAAGCAACATGTGTACCTTTCTTAGCTAAAATGTTAGATTCACCAAATATTACATGAATGCTTTTTTCAACACATTTTGTTCTTTTATTATATACCTTATAGGCTTTACTTTGTGGTGAGAAAGAAAAACACACTCATCACTTTTAGCATCAAACTTTTATAGAGACTCTTTCCCATTATTGTATACAAAATACTTACTTCCAAAGGTTCTTAGGTGGGTTACATTTGGTTTTATGCCTTTAAGTAACTCATATGGGGACTTCTCAATTATTCACCTAATTATGCATATATTTATAATGTAGCATGTAGTGTTTACAACTTCAACCCAAAAAGTCTTTGGTTTTATGCCTTTTTCCTTTAAAAATTAGGTTTTCAGAGTTTTCATTTGTCACCATACATCTTTTAGAAGTATAAAGAACTCGGTTCCCTTTGTCACACATCAGAGTCACACTTAGGAAACGGTTTTTCAATCCTTTGACATAATACACATTATCTATAGTATGAGAGTGAGACATACCAACCTTACTATGCCGATTATGTTTCCTTTTTTGCCATTTACAAAGCCCACACTCCCTATTTGTTAGGCTCTTAGTAAGAAAAAATAGTTTCTATTTTCAGTCATATAGGAGAAGCAAGCATTATCAGCATACCACCAATTTTTGCTTCCTCTCACCTTAGCCTGCAAAAGAAATTCATGGGTTAATTTTAGGAACCCTGACTAGCGTGGATCCCTTTCTTTGAGTAAAAGGATGAATAGCATTCTTTTTAGTCCATCTTGACAGTTTATTAACTTTATGTGAAGGACCGAGTTTCACTATTTTCCTTTTCTCAACATATGCAATATTTTTTAGGCCTGCTTAGATTTTAGATGGTCATGTTTCCTTGAAGTGTCCATTATTTCCATAGTGAGGGCAGAGATAATTGTCATGAATATCTACATACTTGCTATGTGGATTGTAAGAAATTTTAGTTTTAGTATGTCCTTGACCCTTTTTACTGTTACTGTAATTTTCATGTATCTTGAACATTATCTGGAAAGACCTGGTCTATTTTATGTTCTTTTCTAATTCAAACTTAGCCTTATCTAAGTTTTCTTGAAGTATCCTTGTATTTTCAGATTCAACTAGAAGTTAGTTATTGGACTCTTTTCTTTCACTTTCTAGTTTCTCTTAAATGTCAGTGATTGGCTCCTTGCCTTTATTTGGTGTATTAAGCAATCTATTGTTCTTAATTTCTAAGGCAACCTTTTAATTCTCTAACACAAGAATTTGGTCCTTAAGATCTACTATAACAACCTCACGATTTTTTTTTTACTTATTTTTAGATCTTTGTGTTCAAGTATAAGTGATGCATAGTCAGTCATTAATTGCTCCTTTGCATCAAAGAGTTTTTGATATGCATCAATTAAGATAGCTGATAGAGAAATCAGTTTGCCATTAATGCCAAGAGATCTTCCGATTCCAAGTCACTATGCTCTTTAGCCATTAATGAATGATCCTCATCTTCACTTCCATCATCATCATCAGACTCGTCGGTTGAGGATGGCTAAATGGCTTCCATGACTCTTTTCATAATCTTATCCATTGCCTTATTAGTCATTCTTCATCCAGGAACCCGGTCTTTCTTCTGTTTCTTTCCCTAACGAAATTATTTTTTTCCCACTCAAGTTCCCACATGGGACAATCTTTGATGAAGTGGTCTTTCTTTCCACACTTGTAGCAGGCATCAACATTATTATTATTAATATTATTATTATTATTATTATTATTATTATTATTATTATTATTATTGTTGTTGTTGTTGTTGTTGTTCTTCTTCTTCTTCCTATTCTTCTTCTCCATAGTCTTGGATTTTGATGGGCTACCCTTCGTCAAGAAACTACCTTTCCTTATTGCTCTCTGGAAACGTCGAGTCAGCAATGCCATATTATCTTCTTCAGCATCCTGTTTATGGGTTGTCTTGAGAACCAGGTTCTTGGTTTTGCGAGGTTCAACAACTTGTTGATCCAGGCGATCCTGATTGAGCTTTAGCTCTTAGATCTCCAGATTTCCAGTCAGATCATCAGAAGTCATTGTATTCAGATTCCTTGTTTCAATGATTGCATTCACCTTGCTATCCCATGATGGGGGCAATATGCTCTGAAGTTTCCTCACAATTTTGTTACACAGAATCACTTCTCTAAGAGATATTAAATTGATAATGGCAATCAGCGTAGTATGCTTCTCCAGGATAGTTTCCCCCTTTTTTATCTTGAACAATTCATATTACCTAATTAGCATGTCAATCTTTGACTGCTTTACTTTAGAGATACCTTCACGAGCACACTGCAGGGCATCCCATATAGCATTTGCATCTCTGTAGGCAGATATTCTATTGTATTCATCAGGGCCAATTTCACAGATCAAGAACTTCTTAGCTTTGGCAGTCTTTTGAGCTTCTTTAACATCTTCCTCGAAGTATTTTTCTATTGTCTTTGGTCCAGTGAGGACACCCTTGTCATCAAACAATATTGGGATTTTTGGTCCCTTCTCAACAATGTCCTAGAGTTCTAGGTATTTTCCTTCCAAGAAATCACACATCCTTTCCTTCCACCATCCGTAATATTTTTTATTGAACACTGGTGGCCTAACGGTTGATTGTTCTTCTTGAGCATTCGGTGGTGCAATCATAGTAGATCCTTTCAAGGTGTTAGCCTTTTATGAAAGAACTTCCTCTGATACTAATTGTTAATTTAGACTACACTTAGACACAAAAAGGGAGGGGTTGAATTATGTCTTGTGTGATTCTTCTTGTTTTCAAAGACCCTGATTCTTTGAACTAGTTCAGCACAGTCAAGCAAAAATAATTGCAGAAAAATAATCAACACAAAGATCTTTACATGAAAAACCTCCTTTCTCAAGGGAGTAAAAATTATGACCTACCTAGTAGGATTTTTCTCAAATCTCCACTAACTTCAAAGAACAGGTTTTAGGTTACAACTCAATAACCAAGAGGACTAACTCTAGTACTCTAACACCTACAATCAATCCAAATGTAGCAACTAACACTAGCCTAGAAAGCTTCTACGAAAGCAGATAGGTTACAATTCAGAACAAAAGACTAAACCTAACAACTAAAGAACTCGAGCAAATTCATCTTCAAGAACCTGTTCTTCAGTTGATTGAGTTGGATCTTCAAAAGTACCTTGTTTGCTTGCTATTTTCAGAAGTATTCTCACGGTTTCTCTCAATAGCAGTAGTCTTGAATTGTGACAAAATATCTTATTTTATCAGTGCAAGGTTGGTCGATTCAATTAATGCTCCAAACCCAAAATATTTTGGTTAAGAAAATCCTTTTTCGCTTAGGCTAGGCTTCCTTATTTGACTCCAACTTGCATCCTTCTGGCTTCTCATGAGTATTTTCCATATACGCATATTTCTTTTATTAGATGAGTCCTCCAAAGTGTGTATTCCTTTTTCACGGACAAGATCTTCTAGGAATCCCTGCTCGCATGGGAATACTAGTCTTTCGTGTATGACTCGGTAACTTTAGCTAGCCTCCTGTAAACTTGGTTCTTTTGACGTTCATCATAATCACTTAGGCATATCTTTACAGCAGTCTTGCAATATGCCAGATTAGACCTTGAAACCCGGTTCTTATCATAATTTGTTAATAATCAATATCTTCTCACCTCAACAGGATGCATCAATATAATCATATTATGTACTTAAGAGTTCCTTTTTTATTTGCTAAGACTTAGTAGAAAAAATATAGAGATCCTCAACTTGCTGAACCTCGATATAGAAAAATAATCTTTGCTATCTTCGTGAATATTATTTAAGCTAGTCCGGTTACAAACTATTCTAACGTAATCAATTCCCTTTTTCATAATTAACCATTCATCTTATAATTGTTTGAATTGAATTCGTTAATGATATTGTTGTTGTCGTTGTCGATGTTGGTATCACAATCACTAGCTACTAATAATATTTACAAATACAAGTAGTTTTATAGTAGTTACTTCATTTTGATTTACTTTTGCTCAATGAATTCAGTGTCCGCAAGGCTAATTGGTGATTACTACCAATTCTGATTTCACAAACTCGTCTCTATCTTTGTATATGGGTGAACTCGGGGTCAGCACGCACCCCGAGTTCTCGGTGAATCAAATGAAGTATGAATGTATGAGATAGAGACCGAATCTGAAAACTCTTTGGTTCGAGGCTGAAACGGGGTGCTCGCCACCGGGCCTGACAAGACAGCACTCCGCGAACCCGGAACGAGTTCCAAAGACCTCGGAAAGCATACAAACGGTTGCACACGAGTAACATAGGGCCGTGATATCCGCACCCAACCGAATATCATGGCGCGAACAAGGGAAAGTTTCTTATTCAATAGACACATTGTAATACGCATATCAAGGCAATACAAAATTTATTTCTCTTCTTTCTAGCTATTGGAAGGTTCTCATTTTAATCATAGTTCTCCATATACATTTGGCTTCAAATCGAGTGTCTGGTCGAGGGCAAAACAACTGTTAAGCTTAAATTTGAGCCCGGACTCAACGTCTCAACTGGTTTGGTTATTTGTTTCATCTTTAATTCGTTTATCTAACATTCTTGATTGCTTGTGTTGAATCTATCCACATATCCTTAAAACCGAGTACACATTTAATTGTTATCCGTTTTAAGGGTAAACAATCTTAATATATTTATCTTGGAATTAGTAACAAATTAGACAATTATGTCTATTCTAGTAGTAATAGCTCCTTGACTCATAAATGTCATATACTTTTCTTTTTATTCTATCCCAAAATGAATGCCATACTTTCTTATTTAGAAATAATTTAAATTTTATTTTACCCTTAATAATTTGATTTATAACAACACAAATTTTTATGACTTATTGTAGATCACAAAATAAAATTTCGCAAATAAAAATTCAATCTGCCAGCAATTTCATTCTCTAATTCCAGATTACATAAAGAAAGTTCAAGAGATTCAATTTTATTCTCTACAAGGGGTTGAGTTTAATAAGAAGATTTAAATTGGTACTCTTTCAACAATATGTATAAGACATAAAAAAAAAACTAAAGCAAGAAAGAGAATAAATCATTTCAAAGGAAACAAGAGAGTGAGAAATTTTTCCAGAGAAAACCCATAGGGAGAACGGTAACTACCCGACCGATCGTTTTGAGCATTTACACTTCGCTCAGTTGTTTGAGGGTATGAGTAGCTCTGTATGATGTAATATGACTTATGTGAATCGTGGGTTTTAGTTTTCTGGTTATTCAAAATTTATTTGAAAGAATGATTCTCAGCTAGAAGCTTTAAATTGGGAGAGTTGACCAAGTTTGACTTTTTGTGAATTTGAACTCAGAACGGAGTTCTGATTGTTCCATTAGCTCTATTGGGTGACTTCGGACTTAGGAGCGTGTCAAGATTGTGATTCGGAGGTCCGTAGTTGAATTTGGCTCGAAATGGCGAAAGTTGAAATTTTGAAAATTGTCACGACCCAAAATCTGACCTGTCGTGATGGCGCCTATCTCAATACTAAGCAAGCCGATAACATTAACAACCCCCGATTTCCTTTAAGTTTGAAAAATATAATATTTAAATACAATACAAAATCCCACAAACACTGATACAACACTCCCCAGAACCTGGTGTCATTGAGTACATGAGTATCTAATATGATTACTCGTCTGGAAATACAGTCTATGATAGTCTGAGACCAAATAAAATTATTAAGGAGATAGGGAAGGATGACAAGGTCTGCGAAACACGACAACTACCTCAGAATATCCGGAAACTCAACTGCGCAAAATAATCAACACCCGCTATGTCCGGGAATATCTGGATCTGCACACAAAGTACAGGATGTAGTATGAGTACAACCAACTCAGTAAGTAACAATAAAAAATAAGGAACTGAAGATAGTGACGAGCTACACAGTTATAGTTCATTTTTAGTAATTCTAGCAAAGAATAGACATGCTTTCAAATCCAGCATTTTAAATCACATCAATTCTATACAGTTCAAGTTCATGTATTCCGGATATAAAATTTTTTCGAAAATTTCACAACAATGACAAATAGCAACTAAGTGCAACAACAAATGAAAAGAAAGTACAGCCTCTAAGGACAACAATCACTCTCTGGGCTCCCACCCCTCAACACTGACACTCAATGGGTACCCGCGATCACTAGGGGTGTACAGACCTCGGAGGGGCTCCTACAGCCCAAGTGCTATAATCCGCACGGACAACTCACGTGCTGCACGAACAACTCATGTGCTATAGTATCAATATCTGGATTGGCACGGACAACTCACGTGTTGCACGGACAACTCACGTGATACACGGACAACTCACGTGCTATAGTATAATATCTCACAATCAGGCCCTCGGCCTCTTTCACTCACAAATCTCTCCAGTCTCTCAGGCTCTCAATAATAATGAAATCAACACAAACAACAATGATATTATGCATCAATAATGAACAATAGAGACTGGGAAAAAATATTGAAGTAAACAGTGAATGAGTACAAAACAGAAATTAAGCAGATAGTTCAACATGTACACAACCTTTGTGGGTCCGAACAGTACTAACATATAGCCTAAACATGGTTTCTAACATGACTTACAGTCAAATTTCCACAACACATAGAGAGTACATAGCTAACAATAAGTTATTCAACTTTACAGTTTCGATGGGACGGACAAAGTCACAATCCCCTCGGTGCACGCCCACAGGCCCATCACCAAGTATGTGCACCACCTCTAAAATAATCACATGATACAAAGTCTGGGGTTTCATACCCTCAGGACCAGATTTATAACTGCTACTTACCTCAAACCGTGAAATTCTTATTCTGCAATTTCTTTTTCTCGTGAATTGGCCTCCAAATGCCTAGAATCTAGCCATAAATAATTTGATTTAGTCAATACAATTTATTTGAATTAATTCCATAAGAAAATGCTAATTTTTCATAAAGATCTGAAATTTAGCTCAAAAATCGCCCGTGGGAGCAACATCCCCGGAACCCGACAAAGTTACAAATTCCGATAACAACTCGACCTCCAAATCTTAAATTTATGTTTTTGAAAGATTTTGCAAAAATCTTGAGTTCCTCCATTTAAATCCAAAATAAATGATGAATATAACCATATAATAATGAAATATAATCGCTTTCAGAATCGCCAATCCACATGGTGAAAATCGCTTCAATCCAAGCTCCATAGCTCTAACTATGTTAAAAAGGGCTGAAACCTCGAAATATAACTACTGCCCAGGTATTTACTCTTCGCGATTGCAGAAAATGCTTCACGATTGCGAAGCACAAAATGTTTCAGCCCCAAAATTGCTCTTCGCAATTGCGGAAAACCAATCACGATCGCGAAGAACAAACTCTCCAACTTTTCTAGACAGCCTCTAGTATAATGGTCATAACATTTTGTACAAAATACCAAATAGCAAATGGTGTACCTTTATGATAACTAGACACCAAGGACTATAACTTTCATTTGTTTCTCATCTCCCAATTCTTTATAGATTGCTAGATATAAGCTTCCAAAATCAGCCCTATGCAACAGAGATTTCCAAACTCTTCCCAGCCAGCCTATAGTGTATCTACCATAACTTTTTGTAAACAACTCTAAATGACAAATGATTTATCTTTCTAAAACCAATACATCAAGGTCTACAGTTTTCATTTTTGGATCATCTCCAAATTCCCTATAGATTGCGAGATATAAGCATCCAAAGTCGGATCAGTGTAGCAGAGATTTTGTTCTATGCGATCGCGAAAGAGCTTCCGCAATCACGATTCACAAGGCCTCAAACTGTTGTTTGCTCTTCGCGAACGCGACCAAATATTTGCGATCGCGATGCATACCTCTGTAGGAAAGAACCAGCAATTAAAAATGGCCTAGCAATGGTCCGAAACCACACCAAAACACACTCGAGCCCCTCGGGACCTCAACTAAATATACTAACAAGTCCTAAAACATCATACGAACTTAGTCAAAGCTTGGAATTACATCACACAACGCTAAAACCAAGAATCACCAATCAATTCAAGCCTAATGAACTTTGAACTTTCAAATTCTATATCTTGTGCCGAAATACATCAAATCAATCCTAAATGACTTCAAATTTTGCACACAAGTCATAAATGACATAACGAAGCTATTCCAATTTCCAGAATCGGATTCCACCTCGATATCAAAAAGTCAACCCCCCGATCAAACTTTCTAAAATTCAACTTTCGGCATTTCAAGCCTAATTCCACTATGGAGCTCCAAATAATTTTCTGAACATGCTCCTAAGTCCAAAATCACCATACAGAGCTATTGGAATTATCAGAATTAAATTTCGAGGTCGTTTACACATAAGTCAATATCCGGTCAACTATTTCAACTTAATCTTCCAACATGAAAATTCATTCTTCCAAGCTAACTCCGAAATACCTTAAAACCAAAACCGATAATTCACACAAGTCATAATACCTCGTAGGAAGTTATTCAAGACTTTAAATAGTTGAAAGGAGCAGAAATGCTCAAAACGACCGGTCGGGTCGTTACAATCTCCCCCACTTAAACATACGTTCATCCTCGAACGTGCCAAGAGTTGTTCTTAACCTTCAAATCTCTATTCCACCTTACCACGCACATACTCAAGGGTGATCTCATGACACCCTATTCTATATAGGCCTGACCACACAACCTAATTGAAAATCATTAATTTAACCTTAGACCAAAAGCCTTCTAGCCAAATTTCTAACATCCAGAATTCTTTTTAAGACCAGAATCTCATATCTACACACTGTATATGCCTGAACAAGCTGTATCCGGCCATAACCATAATCCCAGATATAATCGCATAACATACTACACAACTCGCATACTCGTAACACCATTTCTGAACACAGTAACTACTCAAAACCAACCAAGTACTAGTATAAAACCTCATATCAAGCCAAACCTCATTCCAAAAACCTTCGTACACTACTGATAATAAAAGAAACATGCAGAAATCTCATGACCCCTTATCAGAGCAACAAGTCATGAAGCTCTCTCGCCCCAATTAGAACCATAATCACTTTCTAAGCCGACTTTCAATATTATCCTCCCAAATATACCGTAATCAAACCTGATGGTAACCATTCTAGGTCTAATGACCTTATATTATTAAACACAATATCCCATAGACACGCCACATCAATATAACTCAAGCTACAATTGCGCAATCTGTGTATCCATATATGGGAGATGTCTCAAGGAAGAAAATCGTATTGCAAGTTCAACAATCACCACTACAACTGCAATGTTACAACCAACTCCTCAAATTGTAGAGTAAGCAAATTAATAAATCAGATAAATTATTAAAGAAATAAAATTTGCACACATGGCACGGACGACTCACGTGCCAATAATGTGAATCGCCTGGCATGGTCACAGGTCTACATGAGCAATTAAACAAGTACACTTGTATATGATAATGAAATAAGATTCTCATGCTCCTGGACTGGTATAAATAACATGCCATAGTGTAAGCATGTGCAAAATCTGCTCTCACACTTCAAATCGGCAATTTAACGCAGAAATAGTAACTGCCCCGTTTATTCAAGGAAATTAGCCTCTTTGTAACCTCAAATGAAGCCCGGATAGTTTTCAACAAAGGTATGAACCTGAGAAACGTTATAACTTTACGCTTAACAGTCAACTTTAGGCATATCATAGCCTAAGCATTCTTTTGAGTATGAATACTTGCCCTGATGATCGCACATTGGCTCAAACCTCACATATATGCACACTTATAGCGCGTAGCTATCACAAATAATTAAAGAAACTAGTGCCTCCACTGAGTTTATAGAAAATACTAATCTCAAACAGGCCGCAACCCGAAACAATATACTTCTAAGAACTCTCAGTCTCCAAATTGATCAAACACATGAATCACCATAACTGATCTCAACTCCAGCACTAGAATGACTAACACATCTTCCATTCACGATCTTCCCATGAGGAATACTTTCATAATACTTCCATGCCACATAGCAATAATTTGAATATCAACAGTCTATCAACCAGATGAGTACTGCAATACCAATGGACATCCGTAAGTCAAAACACAAGGCACCTTTTGAAATGCGCACCCTTCTCAGGGATTATCGAGCAATTATAACATTCATCTAAATATCTAAAACTGACCACTCTGTCCAAAATTCGTGATCTTCCTTTCAAGAATGAACTGCCACCTTGTACATGTAAATCTAAATCCGGCACAACACATCACATCTATCATGTGAAAGGCACCGGAATCTCATTATAAACTCTGAGTCACCACCAAATTACATACCCTATTAGTTAGAAACCTCTCTCTTGCTTCTTTCCAGGTGGAAATCACAATACACAACATGTTTCCCACACCGGTAGAAAATATCTGGTTCAAACCATGGTAGAAACCATCATGAACACTTTGAAACCCATTACACATAACCAAGCTATCAGAACTGAATTCCTCTAACTCGACCAAGCCACACAGGTTTCCAAATCCGAGATTATTGCCACAAAACACTCGTAAAGCCTCACCTCAACATAAGAAGTAAAAGAACCGACCATATCATTACCATATTGATCCAACTTGTTACCGATTTGTCCTATTTTCTACAAGTTTCTTCTGGATTATCCTCAAGTTGCCATTTCTCCTTGTCAGAACACCACTACTTTACCCAAAGCTCACTACAAGACATCCTAACATAAAACTACACCGCCCTAAGGCCGATAAGCCACTATATTCTTCTTAAGCATATCCATAAATACCACAACTATAACACTCACTCTGAATATACCTTATGCAAATTTAAAATTGTTTCTCTTTCCTTTCATATACTGAAATGTAGAATCCATAGTCAAACAAAATTACCGCACGTCCCGATACCATCCAATGTAAGTAACCGATTCTAGTGATATAAAAATTCAAAAAATTTTCAATTTTCATATATACATTTTGAATTCATTAGAATCCTCTTGAGAGTCATCCACTCTACTCAAATCTAATTTACTCTGCCGCAAACAAGACGAAAGACATGTGCTCCTTTAGCACGATCAACACTTAAAGAAGTAACCCTGCCTTAACACGACCAATCGAATTCATACTTCGTGCACACTACACCCTTCAAAATAACAACTTAATCATTCCATAATTTTCATATTTTTTATAACGTTCAATGTAACCCATATCCAGGAATTTACTTACCCGAGTCATCCTCGATCTCCACCTCTGTAAGTCATAACTAACCCACAAGTATGCCTTAAACCAAAACTAAAATTTAACATATATCCATGAAATTGAATTGTCAATAGCAGACTCCCCACTTGGCTCAAAGCCATAGAACAAAACACTCGATAACTAATAATACCAATACTTCATTACTGCCATAATACTACAGTCAGTTCAACGAAATTTCTTCTCAAGCTTATGCAACACCCACCATAAAATACCTCAATCATCCGCTAAGTTAGCATTTATTCTCGCGACAATCAATTCAAATTTTCTCAACCTAATTCAAATTCAAATCTCAACACACACGTCCCATTGGTAGAAAAGAAACTCTCTATTCACATCATAAGGAACACACCTACATAGATTACTGCGTAGGAGATAACCCACCTGCTTAGTCTCAAATTGGCATCTTGTTATACCCTTTCGCAGCCACAATTACTATGAAATCACTTAATCTTTCTGAGTCCAAACTCATTAACCAGACACGAGAATTTAATTTGCCCCTAAATTTAACAACATGAAAGATCTTTCAAAACATTCACACTCGAGATTGTATGTCACATCAAAACGAAAAATAAATCACCCAATGGCCTTCCTTTACATTTCAAGAAAACACTTCACGTCACATTTAAATCGTCTTAACACATCCCGCAGTTCTATCATACTCATCACAAAGCCATTCCACCGCTCATCAAGCCATAAATTCCACTCGTAGGGACATTACCGGACCTATGTGTCCAAATGTAAAAGTTACAACTAAAGCTACTGAGCCTAAGTTGCGGTCTAAACCTGGCCTCAAGTCCTCCAGACTAGCCCATCACCAAAACACATAATACACATCTTGAACCTCTTTCATAGCATCACAAGCCGGTGATGCATAACTGATATCGAGCGCTCATGTGCGCATACGAATGCGTGGAAGAAATTCAAAGAGTTATGTTTCAAGCTGAATCAATTCTGCACGTTAGAATACAAGAAAGAGAAATTTTCCTAATGGATCGGAAACCTCTCAAAGATAAGTATAGATGTATCCGTACTGATCCGCAAGACTCTACTAAACATGCTTATGACTCGTGAGACCTATGTTACCTAGAGCTCTGATACCAACTTGTCACGACCCAAAATCTGACCTGTGGTGATTGAGCCTATCTCAATACTAGGCAAGCCGATAACATCAATAACCCCCGATTTTCTTTAAGTTTGAAAAACATAATATTTAAATACAATATAAAATCCCACAAATACTAATACAACACTCCCCAAAACCTGGTGTCACTGAGTACATGAGCATCTAATATAATTACACGTCTGGAAAATAGGTCTATGATAGTCTGAGACAAAATACAGTAAACAAGGAGTTAGGGAAGGAGCGACAAGGTCTGCGAAACATGGCAACTACCTCAGTATCTCCGAAAAATCAACTGCGCGAAAGAATCAACACCCTGCTATGTCCGGAAACACCTAGATCTGCACACGAAGTGCAGGGTGTAGTATGAGTACAACCAACTCAATAAGTAACAACAATAAATAAGAAATTGAAGATAGTGACGAGCTACACAGTTATAGTTTATTTTCAGTAATTCCAGCAAAGAATAGACATGCTTTCAAATCTAGCATTTTAAGTCAAATCAATTCTATACAGTTCAAGTTTATGCATTCCGAATATTAAATCTTTTAGAAAATTTCACAATAATGACAGATAATAACTAAGTGCAATAACAAATGAAAAGCAAGTACATGCTCTCAGGACAAAAATCACTCACTGGGCTCCCAGCCCTCAGCACTCACACTCAATGGGTACCCGCGCTTACTAGGGGTGTACAAACTCCGGAGGTGCTCCTACACCCCAAGCGCTATAATCCACACAGACAACTCACGTATTGTACGGACAACTCACGCGCTATAGTATCAATATCTGGTTCCGCACGGATAACTCATGTGCTATAATATAATATCTGGATCCGCACGGACAACTCACGTGCTATAGTATAATATCTCAGAATCAGGCCCTCGGCCTCGCTCAGTCATAAATCTCTCTAGTCTCTCGGGCTCTCAACAATCATGAAATCAACCCAAACAACAATGATATGATACATCAATAATGAACAATAGAGGCTGGGATAAAATAATCAAGTAAACTGTGACTGAGTACCAAACAGAAATTAAGCAGATAGTTCAACATGTACACGACCTCTGTGGGCCCCAAGAATACCAACATATAGCCTACACATGGTTTCTAACATGACTTACAGTCAAATTTTCACAACACATAGAGAGTACATAGCTAACAACAAGTTATTCAACTTTACAGTTTCGATGGGACGGACCAAGTCACAATCCCCTCGGTGTACGCCCACACGCCCGTCGTTAAGCATGTGCGTCACCTCCAAAATAGTCACATGATACAAAGTCCGGGGTTTCATACCATCATGACCAGATTTATAACTGCTACTTACCTCAAACCGTGAAATTCTTATTTTGCAATTTCTTTTCCGCGTGAATTGGCCTCCAAACGCCTCGTATCTAGCCATAAATAATTCGATTCAGTCAATAAAATTTATTGGAATTAATTCCATAAGAAAATGTTAATTTTCCATAAAAATCCGAAATTTAGCTCAAAAATCGCCCGTGGCACCCACGTCTTGGAAACCGACAAAAGTTACAAAATCCAATCCGATACGAGTTCAACCATACCAATTTTATCAAATTTCGATAACAACTCGACCTCCAAACCTTAAATTTTCGTTTTTCGAAGATTCTGCAAAAATCTTGATTTCTTCAATTTAAATCCGAAATAAATGATGAATATAATGAAATAATCATGAAGTATAATCACTTTCGGATATAGAACACATACCCCAATCCATATGGTAATTATTGCCTCAAACATCGCTTCAATCTGAGCTCCATAGCTCCAAATATGTTAAAAATGGCTAAAACCTCTAAATATAGCTACTTCACCAAGTATGTGCACCACCTCTAAAATAATCACATGATACAAAGTCTGGGGTTTCATACCCTCAGGACCAGATTTATAACTGCTACTTACCTCAAACCGTGAAATTCTTATTCTGCAATTTCTTTTTCTCGTGAATTGGCCTCCAAATGCCTAGAATCTAGCCATAAATAATTTGATTTAGTCAATAAAATTTATTTGAATTAATTCCATAAGAAAATGCTAATTTTTCATAAAGATCTGAAATTTAGCTCAAAAATCGCCTGTGGGACCAACATCCCCGGAACCCGACAAAGTTACAAATTTCGATATAAACTCGACCTCCAAATCTTAAATTTTTGTTTTTGAAAGATTTTGCAAAAATCTTGAGTTCTTCCATTTAAATCCAAAATAAATGATGAATATAATCATATAATAATGAAATATAATCGCTTTTGAGAATCGCCAATCCACATGGTGAAAATCGCTTCAATCCAAGCTCCATAGCTCCAACTATGTTAAAAAGGGCTGAAACCTTGAAATATAACTACTGCCCAGGTATTTACTCTTCGCGATTGCGGAAAATGCTTCACGATTGCGAAGCACAAAATGTTTCAGCCCCAAAATTGCTCTTCGCGATCGCGGAAAACCAATCGCGATCGCGAAGAACAAACTCCCCAACTTATCTAGACAGCCTCTAGTATAATGGTCATAACATTTTGTACAAAATACCAAATAGCAAATGGTGTACCTTTATGATAACTAGACACCAAGGACTATAACTTTCATTTGTTTCTAATCTCCCAATTCCTTATAGATTGCTAGATATAAGCTTCCAAAGTCAGCCCTATGCAACAGAGATTTCCAAACTCTTCCCAGCCAGCCTATAGTGTATCTACCATAACTTTTTGTACACAACTCTAAATGAAAAATGGTTTATCTTTCTAAAAACCAATACATCAAGGTCTACAGTTTTCATTTTTGGATCATCTCCAAATTCCCTATAGATTGCGAGATATAAGCTTCCAAAGTCGGATCACTGTAGCAGAGATTTTGTTCTATGCGATCGCGAAAGAGCTTCCGCAATCGCGATTCACAAGGCCCCAAACTGTTGTTTGCTCTTCGCGAACGCGATCAAATAAATCGCGATGCACACCTCTGCAGGCAAGAACCAGCAGTTAAAAATGGCCTAGAAATGGTCCGAAACCACACCGAAACACACTCGAGCCCCTCGGGACCTCAACTAAATACACCAACAAGTCCTAAAACATCATACGAACTTAGTCGAAGCTTCGAATTACATCACACAACGCTAAAACCACGAATCACCCCTCAATTCAAGCCTAATGAACTTTGAACTTTCAAATTCTATATCTTGTGCCGAAATACATCAAATCAATCCTAAATGACTTCAAATTTTGCACACAAGTCATAAATGACATAACGAAGCTATTCCAATTTCCAGAATCGGATTCCACCTCGATATCAAAAAGTCAACCCCCCGATTAAACTTCCTAAAATTCAACTTTCGGCATTTCAAGCCTAATTCTACTACGGAGCTCCAAATAATTTTCTGAACATGCTCCTAAGTCCAAAATCACCATACGGAGCTATTAGAATCATCAGAATTAAATTTCGAGGTCGTTTACACATAATTTAATATACGGTCAACTATTTCAACTTAATCTTCCAACATGAAAATTTATTCTTCCAAGCTAACTCCGAAATACCTTAAAACCAAAATCGATAATTCACACAAGTCATAATACCTCGTAGGAAGTTATTCAAGACTTTAAATAGTTGAAAGGAGCAGAAATGCTCAAAACGACCGGTCGGGTCGTTACAATCTCCCCCACTTAAACATACGTTCATCCTCGAACGTGCCAAGAGTTGTTCTTAACCTTCAAATCTCTATTCCACCTTACCACGCACATACTCAGGGGTGATCTCATGATACCCTATTCTATATAGGCCTGACCACACAACCTAACTGAAAATCATTAATTTAACCTTAGACCAAAAGCCTTCTAGCCAAATTTCTAACATCCAGAATTCGTTTTAAGACCAGAATCTCATATCTACACACTGTATAAGCCTGAGCAAGCTGTATCCGGCCATAACCATAATCCCAGATATAATCGCATAACATACTACACAACTCGCATACTCGTAACACCATTTCTGAACACAGTAACTACTCAAAACCAACCAAGTACTAGTATAAAACCTCATATCAAGTCAAACCTCGTTCCAAAAACCTTCGTACACTACTGATAATAAAAGAAACATGCAAAAATCTCATGACCCCTTATCAGAGCAACAAGTCATGAAGCTCTCTCGCCCCAACTAGAACCATAATCACTTTCTAAACCGACTTTCAATATTATCCTCCCAAATATACCGTAATCAAACCTGATAGTACCCATTCTAGGTCCAATGACCTTATATTATTAAACACAATATCCCATAGACACGCCACATCAATATAACTCAAGCCACAATTGCGCAATCTGTGTATCCAAATATGGGAGATGTCTCAAGGAAGAAAACCGTATTGCAAGTTCAACAATCACCACTACAACTGCAATATTACAACCAACTCCTCAAATTGTAGAGTAAGCAAATTAATAAATCAGATAAATTATTAAAGAAATAAACTTTGCACACATGCGACGGACGACTCACGTGCCAATAATGTGAATCGCCTGGCAAGGTCACAAGTCTCCAGGAGCAATTAAACAAGTACACTTGTATATGATAATGAAATAAGATTCTCATGCTCCTGGACTGGTATAAATAACACGCCATAGTGTAAGCAAAATCTGCTCTCACACTTCAAATCGGCAATTTAACGCAGAAATAGTAACTGCCCCGTTTATTCAAGGAAATTAGCCTCTTTGTAACCTCAAATATAGCCCGGATAGTTTTCAATAAAGGTATGAACATGAGAAACGTTATAACTTTACGCTTAACAGTCAACTTTAGGCATATCATAGCCTAAGCATTCATTTGAGTATGAATACTTGCCCTGATGATCGCACATTGGCTCAAACCTCACATATATGCACACTTATAGCGCGTAGCTATCACAAATAATTAAAGCAACTAGTGCCTCCACTGAGTTTATAGAAAATACTCATCTCAAACAGGACGCAACCCGAAACAGTATACTTCTAAGAACTCTCAATCTCCAAATTGATCAAACACATGAATCACCATAACTGATCTCAACTCCAGCACTAGAATGACTAACACATCTTCCATTCACGATCTTCCCATGAGGAATACTTTCATAATTCTTCCGTGCCACATAGCAATAATTTGAATATCAACAGTCTATCAACCAGATGAGTATTGCAATACCAATGGACATCCGTAAGTCAAAACACAAGGCACCTTTTGAAATGCGCACCCTTCTCAGGGATTATCGAGCAATTATAACATTCATCTAAATATCTAAAACTGACCACTCTGTCCAAAATTCGTGATCTTCCTTTCAAGAATGAACTGCCACCTTGTACATGTAAATCTAAATCCGGCACAACACATCACATCTATCATGTGAAAGGCACCGGAATCTCATTATAAACTCTGAGTCACCACCAAATTACATACCCTATTAGTTAGAAACCTCTCTCTTGCTTCTTTCCAGGTGGAAATCACAATACACAACATGTTCCCCACACCGGTAGAAAATATCTGGTTCAAACCATGGTAGAAACTATCATGAACACTTTGAAACCCATTACACCTAACCAAGCTATCAGAACTAAATTCCTCTAACTCGACCAAGACACACAGGTTGCCAAATCCGAGGGTATTGCTAAAAAACACTCGTAAAGCCTCACCTCATAATAAGAAGTAAAAGAACCAACCATATCATTACCATATTGATCCAACTTGTTACCGATTTGTCCTATTTTCTCCAAGTTTCTTCTGGATTATCCTCAAGTTGCCATTTCTCCTTGTCAGAACACCACTACTTTACCCAAAGCTCACTACAAGACATCCTAACATAAAACTACACCGCCCTAAGGCCGATAAGCCACTATATTCTTCTTAAGCATATCCATAAATACCACAACTATAACACTCACTCTAAATATACCTTATGCAAATTTAAAATTGTTTCTCTTTCCTTTCATATACTGAAATGTAGAATCCATAGTCAAACAGAATTACCGCACGTCCCGATACCATCCAATGTAAGTAATCGATTCTAGTGATATACAAATTCGAAAAATTTTCAATTTCCATATATACATTTTGAATCCATTAGAATCCTCTTGAGAGTCATCCACTCTACTCAAATCTAATTTACTCTGCCGCAAACGGGCCGAAAGACATGCGCTCCTTTAGCACGATCAACACTCAAAGAAGTAACCCTGCCTTAACATGACCAATCGAATTCATACTTTGTGCACACTACACCCTTCAAAATAACAACTTAATCATTCCATAATTTTCATATTTTCATAAAGTTCAATGTAACCCATATCCAGGAATTTACTTACCTGAGTCATCCTCGATCTCCACCTCTGTAAGTCATAACTAACCCACAAGTATGCCTTAAACCAAAACTAAAATTTAACATATATCCATGAAATTGAATTGTCAATAGCAGACTCCCTACTTGGCTCAATGCCATAGAACAAAACACTTGATAACTCATAATACCCATACTTCATTATTGCCATAATACTACAGTCAGTTCAACGAAAATTCTTCTCAAGCTTATGCAACACCCACCATAAAATACCTCAATCATCCGCTAAGTTAGAATTTATTCTCGCGACAATCAATTCAAATTTTCTCAACCTAATTCAAATTCAAATCTCAACACACACGTCCCATTGGTAGAAAAGAAACTCTCTATTCACATCATAAGGAACACACCTACATAGATTACTGCGTAGGAGATAACCCACCTGCTTAGTCTCAAATTGGCATCTTGTTATACCCTTTCACAGCTACAATTACTATGAAATCACTTAATCTTTCTGAGTCCAAACTCATTAACCAGACACGAGAATTTAATTTGCCCCAAAATTTAACAACATGAAAGATCTTTCAAAACATTCACACTCGAGATTGAATGTCACATCAAAATGAAAAATAAATCACCCAATGGCCTTCCTTTACATTTCAAGGAAATACTTCTCGTCACATTCAAATCGTCTTAACACATCCCGCAGTTCTATCATACTCATCACAAAGCCATTTCACCGCTCATCGAGCCATAAATTCCACTCGTAGGGACATTACCGGACATATGAATCCAAATGTACAGGTCATAACTGAAGCTACCGAGCCTAAGCTGCGGTCTAAACTTGGCCTCAAGTCCTCCAGACTGGCCCATCACCAAAATACATAATACACATCTTGAACCTCTTTCGTAGAATCACAAGCCGGCGATGCACAACTGATATCGAGCGCTCATGTGCGCATACGAATGCGTGGAAGAAATTCAAAGAGTTATGTTTCAAGCTGAATCAATTCTGCACGTTAGAATACAAGAAAGGGAAATTTTTCTAATGGATCGGCAACCTCTCGAAGATAAGTACAGATGTATCCGTACTGATCCGCAAGACTCTACTAAACATGCTCATGACTCGTGAGACCTATGTTACCTAGAGCTCTGATACCAACTTGTCACGACCCAAAATCTGACCTGTGGTGATTGAGCCTATCTCAATACTAGGCAAGCCGATAACATCAATAACCCCCGATTTTCTTTAAGTTTGAAAAACATAATATTTAAATACAATATAAAATCCCACAAATACTAATACAACACTCCCCAAAACCTGGTGTCACTGAGTACATGAGCATCTAATATGATTACACGTCTGGAAAATAGGTCTATGATAGTCTGAGACAAAATACAGTAAACAAGGAGTTAGGGAAGGAGCGACAAGGTCTGCGAAACACGGCAACTACCTCAGTATCTCCGAAAAATCAACTGCGCGAAAGAATCAACACCCTGCTATGTCCGGGAACACCTGGATCTGCACAAGAAGCGCAGGGCGTAGTATGAGTACAACCAACTCAATAAGTAACAATAATAAATAAGAAACTGAAGATAGTGACGAGCTACACAGTTATAGTTTATTTTCAGTAATTCCAGCAAAGAATAGACATGCTTTCAAATCCAGCATTTTAAGTCAAATCAATTCTATACAGTTCAAGTGCATGTATTCCGAATATAAAATCTTTCAGAAAATTTCACAACAATGACAGATAACAACTAAGTGCAATAACAAATGAAAAGCAAGTACATGCTCTCAGGACAACAATCACTCACTAGGGTCCCAGCCCTCAACACTCACACTCAATGGGTACCCGCGCTCACTAGGGGTGTACAAACTCCGGAGGTGCTCCTACAGCCCAAGCGCTATGATCCACACAGGCAACTCACGTGTTGTACGGGCAACTCACGCGCTATAGTATCAATATCTGGATCCGCACGGACAACTCACGTGCTATAATATAATATCTGGATCCGCACGGACAACTCACGTGCTGCACGGACAACTCACGTGCTATAGTATAATATCTCAGAATCAGGCCCTCGGCCTCGCTCAGTCAGAAATCTCTCTAGTCTCACGGGCTCTCAACAATCATGAAATCAACCAAAACAACAATGATATGATGCATCAATAATGAACAATAGAGGCTGGGATAAAATAATCAAGTAAACTGTGACTGAGTACCAAACAGAAATTAAGCAGATAGTTCAACATGTACACGACCTCTGTGGGCCCCAAGAATACCAACATATAGCCTACACATGGTTTCTAACATGACTTACAGTCAAATTTTCACAACACATAGAGAGTACATAGCTAACAACAAGTTATTCAACTTTACAGTTTCGATGGGACGGACCAAGTCACAATCCCCTTGGTGCACGCCCACACGCCCGTCGTTAAGCATGTGTGTCACCTCCAAAATAATCACATGATACAAAGTCCAGGGTTTCATACCATCATCACCAGATTTATAACTGCTACTTACCTCAAACCGTGAAATTCTTATTCTGCAATTTCTTTTCCTCGTGAATTGGCCTCCAAACGCCTCGTATCTAGCCATAAATAATTCGATTCTGTAAATAAAATTTATTGGAATTAATTCCTTAAGAAAATGCTAATTTTCCATAAAAATCCGAAATTTAGCTCAAAAGTCGCCCTTGGCACCCACGTCTTGGAAACCGACAAAAGTTACAAAATCCAAACACTCATTCCGATACGAGTTCAACCATACCAATTTTATCAAATTTCGATAACAACTCGACCTCCAAACCATAAATTTTTGTTTTTGGAAGATTCTGCAAAAATCTTGATTTCTTCAATTTAAATCCGAAATAAATGATGAATATAACGAAATAATCATGAAGTATAATCACTTTCGGATATAGAACACATACCCCAATCCATATGGTAATTATCGCCTCAAAAATTGCTTCAATCTGAGCTCCATAGCTCCAAATATGTTAAAAATTGCTAAAACCTCTAAATATAGCTACTGCCCAAGTATTTACTCTTCGCGATCGTGAAGCGCAAAATTTTTCAGCCCCAAAATTGCTCTTCGCAATCGCGAAAAACCAATCACGATCGCGAAGAACAAAGTCCCCAATTCTTCCAGACAGCCTCTAGTATAATAGACATAACCTTTTGTACAAAAACTCCAAATTACAAATGGTTTAACTTTCCGAAAACTAGACACCAAGGGCTATAACTTTCATTTGTTGCTCATCTCCCAATTCCTTATATATTGCAAGATATAAGCTTCTAAAGTCAGCCCTATGCAATAGAGATTTCCAAACTCTTCCCAGCCAGCCTATAGTGTATCTACCATAACTTTTTGTACACAACTCTAAATGAAAAATGGTTTACCTTTATGAAAACTAGACATCAAGGCTACAACTTTCATTTTTGTATCATCTCCAAATTCCTTATAGATTGCGAGATATAAGCTTCCAAAGTTGTATCAGTGCAGCAGAGATTTTGTTCTATGCGATCGCGAAAGAGCTTCTGCGATCGCGATTCACAAGGCCCCAAACTGCAGTTTGCTCTTCGTTAACGCGACCAAATATTCGCGATCGCGATGCACACCTCTATAGGCAAGAACTAGCAATTAAAAATGCCATAGAAATGGTCCAAAACCACCCGAAACACACCCGAGCCCCTCGGGGCCTCAACTAAATATACCAACAAGTCCTAAAATATCATACGAACTTAGTCGAAGCTTCGAATTACATCACACAACTCTAAAACCACGAATCACACCTCAATTCAAGCCTAATGAACTTTGAACTTTCAAATTCTATATCTTGTGCCGAAATACATCAAATCAATCCTAAATAACTTCAAATTTTGCACACAAGTCATAAATGACATAACGATGCTATTCCAATTCCCAGAATCGGATTCCACCTTGATATCAAAAGCCAACCCCCCGGTCAAACTTCCCAAAATTTAACTTTCGGCATTTCAAGCCTAATTCCATTACGGACCTCCAAATGATTTTTTGGACATGCTCCTAAGTCCAAAATTACCATACGGAGCTATTGGAATCATCAGAATTAAATTCTGAGGTCATTTACACATAAGTCAATATCCGGTCAACTATTTCAACTTAAGCTTCCAACATGAAAATTCATTCTTCTAAGCTAACTCTGAAATATCTTAAAACCAAAACCGACAATTCATACAAGTTATAATACCTCGAAGGAAGTTATTCAAGACGTCAAATAGTTGAAAGGAGCATAAATGCTCAAAACGAACGGTCGGGTCGTTACAGAAAGTTTAATCGGGAGTGGACTTTTTGATATCAGATTCAGATTGTGATTCTGCGAATTGAATAGCTTCATTATGTTATTTGGTACTTGTGCACAAAATTTGAAGTCATTCCGGATTGATTGCTATGTTTCGGCATGAGTTATTGAATTTGAAAGTTCAAAGTTCTTAGATTTCGATTTGAGATGTGATTTATCGTTTTGATGTTGTTATGTGTGTTTTGAGGCCTTGAGTAGGTCCGTATTGTGTTATGGAACTTGTTGGTATATTCGTACGGGGTCCCGAGAGGCTCGGGTGAGTTTCGGACGAGGTTTGAATCATTTTATTTTATTTTGGATTTTCTCTAAGATTGTTGGTTCTGGTATGACCGCACCTGTGGCTTGTTTGCGCAGGTGCGAGGGTCGTAAAAGCAACGAAGGGGTCGCAGGAGCGGAAATATCACTGGGAGCAGGGTTCCACAGAAACGGAGATTGCTTTGTATCTACGAAGGCGCAGATGCGGTGAGTTGAGCGCATAAGCGGATTGGAAGCGCAGAAGCGACAAATGGGCGCGCACCTGCGAGTACGCAGATGTAGCTATTTATCGCATGTACAAAGGCAGACCTCCAGTGCTTTTCCGCAGAAGCGTGTTTTTGGTCGCATGAGCGGCTAATGTGTCGCAGGTACGAAAGTGCTGGGCAGAATGATAAACACAAGGGTTCACGATTTTGGCTTCATCTTAACATTTCCAAGCTCGGATTGAGGCGATTCTTGGAGCAATTTACATGGTGAAAATCGCCTCAAATCCACATGGTGAAAATCGCCTAAAAAATCGCTCCAATCCGAGCTGCATAGCTCCAACTATGTTAAAAATGGCTGAAACCTCTAAATATAACTACTGCCCAGGTATTTACTCTTCGCGATCGCGGAAAATGCTTCATGATTGCAAAGTACAAAATTTTTCAGCCCCAAAATTGCTCTTCGCAATCGCGGAAAACCAATCGCGATCGCGAAGAACAAACTCCCAAACTTTTCCAAACAGCCTCTTGTATAATGGTCATAACATTTTGTACAAAACTCCAAATTGTAAATGGAGTAACTTTATGATAACTAGACCCAAGGGGTATAACTATCATTTGTTGCTCATCTCCCAATTCCCTATAGATTGCTAGATATACGCTTCCAAAGTCAGCCCTATGCAACATAGATTTCTAAACTCTTCCCAGCCAGCCTATAGTCTATCTACCATAACCTTTTGTACACAACTCTAAATGACAAATGGTTTATCTTTTGGAAAACTAGATTTCAAGGGCTACAACTTTCATTTTTGGATCATCTCTAAATTCCTTATAGATTGCGAGATATAAGCTTCCAAAGTCGGATCAATGCAGCAGAGATTTTGTTCTACGCGATCGCGAAAGAGCTTCCGCGATCGCGATTCACAAGGCCCCAAACTGTTGTTTGCTTTTCTTGAACACGACCAAACGTTTGCGATCGCGATGCACACCTCTGTAGGCAGAAACCAACAATTAAAAATGGTCCTAGAAATGGTCTGAAACCATCCCGAAACTCATCTGAGCCCCTCGGGACCTCAACCAAATATACCAACAAGTCCTAAAACATCATACGAACTTCGTCGAAGCTTCGAATCGCATCAAACAATGCTAAAACAACGAATCGCACCTCAATTCAAGCCTAATGAACTTTGAACTTTCAAATTCTATATCTTGTGCTGAAATACATCAAATCAATTCGGAATGACTTAAATTTTTGCACACAAGTCATAAATGACATAACGAAGCTATTCCAATTTCCAGAATCGGAATCCACCTCGATATCAAAAAGTCAACCCCCCGGTCAAACTTTTCAAAATTCAACTTTCGACATTTCAAGCCTAATTCCACTACGGACCTCCAAATAATTTTCTGGACATGCTCCTAAGTCCAAAATCACCATACATAGCTATTGGAATCATCAGAATTAAATTCCGAGGTCGCTTACACATAAGTCAATATCCGGTCAACTACTTCAACTTAAGCTTCCAACATGAAAATTCATTCTTCCAAGTTAACTCTGAAATACCTTAAAACTAAAACTGATAATTCACACAAGTCATAATACCTCGCAAGAAGTTATTCAAGACTTCAAATAGTTGAAAGGAGCGTAAATGCTCAAAACGACCGGTCGGGTCGTTTTAATCTCCCCCACTTAAACATATGTTCGTACTCGAACGTGCCAAGAGTTGTTCTTAACCTTAAAATCTTTATTCCACCTTACCACGCACATACCCGGGGGTGATCTCACGTCACCCTATTCTATATAGGCCTGACCACACAACCTAACTGAAAATCATTAATTTAACCTTAGCCCAAAAACCTTGGAGCCAAATTTCTAACATCCAGAATTCTTTTCAAGACCCGAATCTCATATCTACACACTGTATAAGTCTGAACAAGCTGTATCTAGCCATAACCATAATCACAGATGTAATCGCATAACATACTACACAACTCGCATACTCGTAATACCATTTCTGATCACAGTAACTACTCAAAAACAACCAAGTACTAGTATAAAACCTCATATCAAGCCAAACCTCATTCCAAAAACCTTCGTACACTACTGATAATAAAAGAAACATGCAAAAAACTCATGACCCCTTATCAGATCAACAAGTCATGGAGCTCTCTTGCCCTAACTAGAACCATAATCACTTTCTAAGCCGACTTTCAATATTATCCTCCCGAATATACAGTAATCAAACCTGATAGTACCCATTCTAGGTCCAATGACCTTATATTATTAAGCACAATATCCCTTAGACACGCCACATCAATATAACTCAAGCCACAACTGCACAATATGTGTACCCAAATATGGGAGATGTCTCAAGGAATAGAACCGTATTGCAAGTTCAACAAGCACTACTACAACCGCAATGTTACAACCAACTCCTCAAATTTTGTGAAGAGGATAACCGTAGGCGCATATGCACAATTGTATAGGAAGGAAATTTATAAATTAGATAAATTATCTGAGAAATAAAATTCTCACACACGGCACGAACGACTCACGTGCCAATAATGTGAATCGCCTGGCATGGTCACAAGTCTCCAGTCCCAGCATATCATACAAGAGCAATTAAACAAGTACACTTGTATATGATAATGAAATAAGATTCTCATACTCCTGGACTGGTATAAATAACACGCCATAGTGTAAGCATGTGCAAAGTCTGCTCTCACACTTCAAATCGGCAATTTAACGCAGAAATAGTAACTACCCCGTTTATTCAAGGAAATTAGCCTCTTTGTAACCTCAAATATAGCCCGGATAGTTTTCAACAAAGGTATGAACTTGAGAAACGTTATAACTTTATGCTTAACAGTCAACTCTAGGCATATCATAGCCTAAGCATTCTTTCGAGTATGAATGCTTGCCCTGATGCTCGCACATTGGCTCAAACCTCACATATATGCACACTTATAGCGCGTAGCTATCACAAATAATTAAAGAAACTAGTGCCTCCACTGAGTTTAAAGAAAATACTCATCTCAAACAGGCAGCAACCCGAAACAATATACTTCTGAGAACTCTCGGTCTCCAAATTCATCAAACACATGAATCACCGTAACTGATCCCAACTCCAGCACTAGAATGACTAACACATCTTCCATTCACGATCTTCCCATGAGGAATACTTTCATAATTCTTCTGTGCCATATAGCAATAATTTGAATATCAACAGTCTATCAACCAGGTGAGTACTACAATACCAATGAACATTCGTAAGTCAAAACTCAAGGCGCCTTTTGAAATGCGCACCCTTCTCAGGGATTATCGAGCAGTTATAACATTCATCTAAATATGTAAAACTAACCATTCTGTCCAAAATTCGTGATCTTTATTTCAAGAATGAACTGCCACCTTGTACATATAAATTTAAATCTGGCACAACACATCACATCTATCATGTGAAAGGCACGAGAATCTCATTATAAACTCTGAGTCACCACCAAATTACATACCCTATGAGTTAGAAACCTCTCTCTTGCTTCTTTCCAGGTGGAAATCACAATACATAACATGTTCCCCGCACCGGTAGAAAATATCCGATTCAAACCATGGTAAAAACCATCATGAACACTTTGAAATCCATTTGCACATAACCAAGCTATCAGAACTGAATTCTTCTAACTCGACTAAGCCACACAGGTTGCCAAATCCGAGTGTATTGCCACAAAACACTCGTAAAGCCTCACCTCATCATAAGAAGTAAAACCATACCATTACCATATCGATCCAGCATGTTACCAATTTGTCCTATTTTCTCCGAGTTTCTTCTGGATTATCCTCAAGTTGCCATTTCTCCTTGTCAGAACACCACTACTTTACCCAAAGCTCACTACAAGACATCCTAACATAAAACTACACTGCCCTAAGGCCCATAAGCCACTGTATTCTTCTTAAGCACATCCATACATACCACAACTGTAACACTCACTCTAAATATACCTTATGCAAATTTAAAATTGTTTCTCTTTCCTTTCTTATACTGAAATGTAGAATCCATAGTCAAACATAATTACCGCACGTCCCGATACCATCCCATGTAAGTAACCGATTCTAGTAATATACAAATTCGAAAAAATTTTAATTTTCACATATACATTTTGAATCCATTAGAACCCTCTCGAGAGTCATCTACTCTACTCAAATCTAATTTACTCCGCCCCAAACGGGCCGAAAGACATGTGCTCCTTTAGCACGATCAACACTCAAAGAAGTAACCCTGCCTTAACACGACCAATCGAATTCATACTTTGTGCGCACTACACCCTTCAAAATACCAACTTAATCATTCCATAATTTTTATATTTTCATAAAGTTCAATGTACCTCGTATCCAGGAATTTACTTACTCTAGTCATCCTCGATCTCCACCTTTATAAGTCATGACTAACCCACAAGTATGCCTCAAACCAAAACTAAAATTTAACATATGACCATGAATTGAATTTTCAATAACACACTCCCCCAATTGGCTCAAAGCCATAGAATAAAACACTCGATAATTCATAATACCCATACTTTATTACTGCCATAATACTGCAGTCAGTTCAACAAAAATTCTTCTCAAGCTTATGCAACACCCACCATAAAATACCTCAATCATCCGCTAAGTTAGCATTTATTCTCGCGACAATCAATTTAAATATTCTCAACCTGATTCAAATTTAAATCTCAACACATACGCCCCATTGGTAGAAAAGAAACTCTCTATTCACATCATAAGGAACACACCTACATAGATTACTGCGCAGGAGATAACCCACCTGCTTAGTCTCAAATTGGCATCTTGTTATACCCTTTCGCAGCCACAATTACTATGAAATCACTTAATCTTTCTGAGTCCAAACTCATTAACCAGACATGAAATTTAATTTGCCCCAAAATTTAACAACGTGAAAGATCTTTCAAAACATTCACACTCGAGATTGTACGTCACATCAAAACGAAAATAAAGCACCCAATGGCCTTCCTTTACATTTCAAGGAAACACTTCTCGGCACATTCAAATCGTCTTAACACATCTCGCAGTTATATCATACTCATCACAAAGCCATTCCACCACTCATCGAGCCACAAATTCCACTCGTAGAGACATTACCAGACATATGAGTCCAAATGTACAAGTTACAACTGAAGCTACCGAGCCTAAGCTGCAGTTTAAACCTAGCCTCAAGTCCTCCAGACTAGCCCATCACCAAAACACAGAATACACATCTTGAACCTCCTTCATAGAATCACAAGCCGGCGATGCACGACTGATATCGAGCGCTCATGTGGGCATACAAATTTGTGGAAGGAATTCAAAGAGTTATGTTTCAAGCTGAATCAATTCTGCCCGATAGAATACAAGAAAGTGAAATTTTCCTAAGGGATCGGCAGCCTCTCAAAGATAAGTAAAGACAACTCCCTACCGATCTGCAAGACTCTACTAAACCTGCTCCTGACTCGTGAGACCTATGTTACCTAGAGCTTTGATACTAACTTATCACGACCCAAAATCTGACCTGTCATGATGGCGCCTATCTCAATACTAGGCAAGACGATAACATCAATAACCAACTCAGTAAGTAACAATAATAAATAAGAAACTGAAGATAGTGAAGAGCTACACAGTTATAGTTTATTTTCACTAATTCCAGCAAAGAATAGACATGCTTTCAAATCCAGCATTTTAAGTCAAATCAATTCTATATAGTTCAAGTTCATGTATTCCGGATATAAAATCTTTTAGAAAATTTCACAACAATGACAGATAGCAACTAAGTGCATCAACAAATGAAAAGCAAGTACATGTTCTCAGGACAACAATCACTCACTGGGCTCCCAGCCCTCAGCACTCACACTCAATGGGTACCCGCGCTCACTAGGGGTGTACAAACTCCGGAGGTGCTCCTACAGCCCAAGCTCTATAATCCGCACAGACAATTCACGTGCTGCACGGACAACTCACGTGCTATAGTATCAATATCTGGATCCGCACGGACAACTCACATGCTATAATATAATATCTGGATCCGCACGGACAACTCGCGTGCTGCACGGACAACTCACGTGCTATAGTATAATATCTCAGAATCAGGCCATCGGCCTCGCTCTGTCATAAATCTATCTAGTATCTCGGGCTCTCAACAATCATGAAATCAACCCAAACAACAATGATATGATGCATTAATAATGAACAATAGAGGCTGCGATAAAATAATCAAGTAAATTGTGACCGAGTACAAAACATAAATTAAGCAGATAGTTCAACATGTACACGACCTTTGTGGGCCCCAACAATTCCAATATATAGCCTAAACATGGTTTCTAACATGACTTACTGTCAAATTTCCACAACACATAGAGAGTACATAGCTAACAACAAGTTATTCAACTTTACACTTTCCACGGGACGGACCAAGTCGCAATCCCCTCGGTGTATGCCCACACGCCCGTCACCAAGCATGTGCGTCACCTCAAAAATAATCACATGATACAATGTCCGGGGTTTCATACCATCAGGACCAGATTTATAACTACTACTTACCTCAAACCATGAAATTCTTATTCTGCAATTTTTTTTTCCTCGTGAATTATCCTCCAAATGCCTCTAATCTAGCCATAAATAATTTGATCCAGTCAATAAAATTTATTGGAACTAATTACATAAGAAAATGCTAATTTTTCATAAAAATCCGAAATTTAGCTAAAAAATCGCCCGTGGGGGTCACGTCTTGGAACCCGACAAAAGTTTCAAAATCCGAATACCCATTCCGATACGAGTTCAACCATACCAATTTTATCAAATTCCGATAACAACTCGACCTCCAAATCTTAAATTTTTCTTTTTGGAAGATTTTACAAAAATCTTGATTTCTTCCATTTAAATCCAAAATAAATGATGAATATAACCATATAATAATGAAATATAATCGCTTTCAGAATCGCCAATCCACATGGTGAAAATCGCCTCAAAAATCGCTTCAATCCGAGCTCCAAAGCTCCAACTATGTTAAAATGGCTTAAAACCTCGAAATATAACTACTGCCCAGGTATTTACTCTTCGCGATTGCGGAAAATGCTTCACGATTGCGAAGCACAAAATGTTTCAGCCCCAAAATTGCTCTTCGTGATCGCGGAAAACTAATCGCGATCGCGAAGAACAAACTCCCCAACTTTTCTAGATAACCTCTAGTATAATGGTCATAACATTTTGTACAAAATACCAAATTGCAAATTGTGGACCTTTATGATAACTAGACACCAAGGACTATAACTTTTATTTGTTGCTCATCTCCCAATTCCTTATAGATTGCTAGATATAAGCTTCCAAAGTCAGCCCTATGCAATAGAGATTTCCAAACTCTTCCCAGCCAGCCTATAGTGTATCTACCACAACTTTTTGTACACAACTCTAAATGACAAATGGTTTACCATTCTGAAAACTAGACATCAAGGCTACAACTTTCATTTTTGGATCATCTCCAAATTCCTTATAGATTGCGAGATATAAGCTTCCAAAATCGGATCAGTGCAGTAAAGATTTTGTTCTACGCGATCGCGAATGAGCTTCCGCGATCGCGATTCACAAGGCCCCAAACTGCTGTTTGCTCTTCGCGAACACGACCAAATGTTCGTGATGTCGATGCACACCTCTGTAGGCAGAAACCAGTAATTAAAAATGGCCTAGAAATGGACTGAAACCACCCCGAAAATCACCCGAGCCACTCGGGACCTCAACCAAATATACCAACAAGTCCTAAATCATCATACGAACTTACTCGAAGCTTCGAATTACAGCAGACAATGCTAAAACTACGAATCGCAACTCAATTCAAGCCTAATGAACTTTGAACTTTTAAATTCTATATCTTGTGCCGAAATACATCAAATCAATCCGGAATGACTTTAAATTTTGCACACAAGTCATAAATGACATAACGAAGCTATTCCAATTTCCAAAATCAGATTTGACATCGATATCAAAAAGTCAACCCCCGGTCAAACTTTCCCGAATTCAACTTTCGACATTTCAAGCCTAATTCCACTACGGACTTCCAAATAATTTTCCGGACATGATCCTAAGTCCAAAATTACCATACGGAACTATTGCAATAATTATGATTAAATTTTGAGGTCGTTTACACATAAGTCAATATCTGGTCAATTATTTCAACTTAAGCTTCCAACATCAAAATTCATTCTTCCAAGTTAACTCTGAAATACCTTAAAACCAAAAACGATAATTTACACAAGTCATAATATCTCGTAGGAAGTTATTCAAGACTTAAAATAGTTGAAAGTAGCGTAAATGCTCAAAACGACCGGTCGGGTCGTTATAGAAAGTTTGACCGGGAGTGGACTTTTTGATATCGGATTCAGATTGTGATTCTGGGAATTGGAATAGCTTGGTTATGTTATTTGGGACTTTTGCACAATATTTGAAGTCATTCCGGATTGATTTGCTATGTTTCGGCACGAGTTAATGAATTTGAAAGTTCAAAGTTCATAGATTTCGATTTGAGGTGTGATTCGTTGTTTTGATGTTGTTATGTGTGTTGTGAGGCATCGAGTAGGTCCGTATTGTGTTATGGAACTTGTTGGTATATTCGGACGGGGTCCCGAGAGGCTCAGGTGAGTTTAGGACGAGGTTCGGATCATTTCATTTTATTTTGGATTTTTGCTAAGATTGTTGGTTCTGGTGTGACTGCACCTGTGGCTGGTTTGCGCAGGTGCGAGGGACACAAAAGCAACGAAGGGGTCGCAGAAGTGGAAATATCACTGGGAGAAGGTTTTCGCAGAAGCGAAGATTGCTTCGCATCTGCGAAGGCGCAGATGTGGTGAGTTGAGTGCATAAGCGGATTGGAGGCGCGGGAGCGACAAGTGGGCGCGCACCTGCGAGTGCGCAGATGCAGGTATTTTACCACATGTGCGAAGACAGACCTCCAGTGCTTTTGTGCAGAAGCGTGTTTTTGGTCGATGGGCGGCTAATGTGCCGCAGGTGTGAAAGTGCTGGGCAGAATGATAAATACAAGGGTTCGTGATTTTGGCTTCATTTTAACATTTCCATGCTCGGATTGAGGCGATTCTTGGAGCAATTTTCATCTTGTGGACTGGGGTAAGTGTTCTCTACTCATTTTTTTATCTTATATTATGAATCTACCTTCATTTTCGGTAATTGGATTGTGAATTTTATAGAGGAAATTGGGGGTTTTGACCTAAAGTTTTATAATATGAATTTTTGAGTTTTGAACATCGAATTGGAGTCGAATTTGAGTGAAACTAGTATGGTTGGACTCGTAATTGAATAGGTTGTTGGATTTTGTAAATTTTGTTGGGTTCTGAGGTGCGGGCCCAGGATGGGCTTATGACCGATTTTGGGCTTTTGATTCAAGATTTGATCTTTTCGATCAGGATTGGTTCCTTTAGCATTGTTTGATGTATTTGAGTTGTTTTTGGTTAGTTTCTGAGCCGTTCGAAGGTCGGAACCCATGGGATGGCATTTTGGGGCATCGTTTGGCTTGCTCGGTGTTGGAATTGGCTTGTTCGATGTAAGTAACTCTTCTAATCTTAGTACTCAGGGTATGAAACCCCGAAAATACATGTTATATGATTGGTATTGAGGTGACGCACATGCTAGGTGACGGGCGTGTGGGCATGCACCATGTGAATTGAGACTCTGTTGTTCCCATGGCACTGTATAGTGGTCCTACTTTGTTGACATCCGCATGTTTACCATGTGATATAGTAGTTAAGCTGTCAATCATGTTAAATATCATGTTTAGGCTTTATGTTGATATTGTTATGACCCATAGTGGTCGTTTCTTGCTCTCATCTCACTGATTTCATTAGTATATTGTACTCAGTCATATTCATGCATTCATATCATATCTCAGTCTCAGTTGTTGTTTATTGATACATCATATCATTGTTGTCGGGCTAGTTTCATGGCATTGTGAGCCCGCGAGTGAGACTAGAGAGATTGATGACTGAGTGAGGCCGAGGGCCTGAGTGAGAGTGACAGTTTGGGATCGGGCTGCACGCCGCAGCATATGATATTGATTATATTTTATATGGATCGGGTTGCATGCCGCAACAAGCCTTCGGGCTATATCGGGCTATATATATATTATTTGATCGGGTTGCACGCCGCAACAATATTGGATCGGGTTGCACGCCGCAACAATATTAGATCGGGCTGCACGCCGCAATGATATAGCGCTTGGGCTGAAGGAGCCCCTCCGGAGTCTACACACCCCCAGTGAGCGCAGTCGACTATATATATATATGTGGATCAGACTGCACGCCGCAGCGGGTATTGTACAGCGCTGAGTGATTGAGTGTGCTGAGCATTGAGCATAGTGAGAGAGGATGCGAGACACTGAGAGACAATGACATTGAGTACTCTGAGAGTGTGAGTACATGAGCTTATCATCGAGATTCATTGCATTTGACATGCGTACTTGAGATACATGCATAGAGGTGCATTTCCTTCTGCTACCTAGTTTTGGGGACATTTATGATTTTACCTGTATCTTGACATGTAGGCATAGAGAAGTACTTTCCTCATGCTATCTGAAAATGACACATCTTACTATTTGTTGAAAGGAGTTTTGGGAAAAATTATAGTTTTTAAAACTTACTTGTATATTGGCTTTTCGTAAAAGATTTGGATTGTCACTGAGATACTTGAAAAGAAATGCCTATTTTTTTTACTGGAACTGTGAACGAACTGAGCCTTTTATTTTTGAGATTCTTCTTTTGCTATGGTACTATGTTGTTATGAACTGTTGTGGAATATTGGTGTTGGACCCGACCTTTCTGTTTGTTCGTCACTACTTTCAACCTAAGGTTAGTTTGTTACTTATTGAGTACATGGGGTCGGTTGTACTCATACTACACTTCTGTACCTTGTGTGCAGATGTTGGCTGCTGTTGTTGCTGTGTTCGATGGGAGCTAGATTGAAGATGTACCTGCGTCTCGGCTGTAGCTGCCTCTTGTTCGTGGTAGCTTTAGATCTGTAAAACTATGTTTATGTACTATTCAAACAGACTATGTATTTATTTTATTTCCACTTTGTAAACTCTATTCTTAGAAGCTCATGATTGGTACTATCAGTTCTTGGGGGAAATGTATAAGATTTAGATAATTTCTTTTGTTCAATTGTCTTATTAATATTATTGAAATTGGATGGTTATTAGTTGGCTTACCTAGCGGGTTGGGTTAGGTGCCATCACGACTAGTGGATTTGGGGTCATGACAAGAACTGAAGAAAAAATGTTAAAAAATGAAGAAGAAGGTGAAAAATAAAGAAGAAAGGCAAAACAAAAAAAGGAAGAATGGTGAAAAAATGAGTAAGAAAGGTGAATATAACTGAAATAAGGAGAATATTTATTAAAAAAAATGAATGTGAAAGAGGGTTAGGCTAATTAGCCATTATTTTCTGTCATTTGAGCCATTTTATGGCTTTTTTCAGCTTCCACGCGCTTCCAAACGAGTTTTTACACGTTATGTCATGCCAAAAACGAGGGGTTTTTAATATGAAGGGCAATATAGTTCATGGGGGTTTTGGGGACACCGAATAGTTTCAGTAGGAAACTGACAAAAATTTGATAGTCCAAGGGGGTTTTAGGGTATTAACTCTAATATATTTTCTTGGAATTAGTATCAAATTAGAAAACCATTTCTATTCTAGTAACAACTCCTTGACGCACAAATGTCATATACTTTTATTTTTATTCTATCTCAAAAAGAACGCCATACTTTCTTCTTTAGAAATAATTTAACTTTAAATTTGTCATTTTATCTTTAATAAGATGATTTATAGCAATACAAATTTGTGTGGCTTATTTTAGACCATAAATTTTAGAATTTTTCTTTATTTTAAGATTTCGTGGCTAGTCAAATCTGCCACATAAATTGGACCGGAGAAGTAATTAATAAAAAGTAGCACTATAGTATAGTATATTACTGCATAGTAATCGTACAACAGAGAGGGAGTCTCACGACCCCAGGTTTATTACATAAACGTTCTCTCAAGAAAACAATTACTCAACATATCTAATATAAGCAACATATCATGGCCACATCATTGGCATTATTCCTGACACCGTGCTGCTCATTAATAACTGATTCTGCAACAAAAGAAATAAAAATAAAAGTCATAAAAAAGAATAAAAGATCAGCAGATTTCCTCAGTCAAACAGTCCCGTTCAATTTAGGTATTAATAATACCAGGTATACAACTAATTAAACGAATTAAGAGTTCGTATGTGAAGCATTTTCTGGGTAATTTTTCACCAGAACGTAATTTCCTTATTTTTGTACCCTGTTTATTTTCTTCACATGCTTTAGTATCTCATTTTCATAATACAGCTTTCTCTTTAAAATATTCCTATTAGAGTACTATTTATAGTAACTAACATGTTGGTTCTACACGCTGTGAGTTCATCATTTGGATAACGGAAGATCTGGTTTTAGGTATACGAATAACATATACGAATTTTTACGTTGTCTGTTGGTTTAATCCGTTATAGCAGATTATCGGTATTATTTTATAAATTACTAATACCCCTACTATCGAAAGTAAATAATAGTTATCTTTTACCTAACTTGATTGTATAAGATAATATGCAGTATCAACATATAAATGTTAAAGTTGCAAAAATATGGAACTACGTACGTATCCATAGATCGATTTGAAGTGAACATGCAATTATTTTTTTTCTAAAACAAGGAATTAACTTATAAACACTCATAGCTTAACGAACTTTTAAAATGTCAGGTTACGGCCACAATTGTAATTAAAAAGTTTACTTAACTTGTAATAATTACTTTCTAATAAATTATTAGTCCAAATATCTTTTATATCGTCAGTACATAGAACTTACGTATCACAATCGATAGTCTTGGAAACGGGGACGTCCATGGCGACACCACACTTAGAAGCAAGAGCCTGAGCAGCATCATCTTTAAGGTTTGTGTAACGGTTGGCTGCTGCCTTAACACAGTTACAAGCTGTCCTTCTGTCATCTGTTGTTGCAGCCATTCCTTTCAAGTTTTTCACCCCACTGCAGCAAGCTGCTCCTGGCTCACCACCTTGTAAAAGATCGACAATCATAAAATAAGATGAAGAATCCAATTAAGGCTTTTACTTAGAGTTGAGAAAAGAAAAAAAAGATTCAGAAAATGGTAAAATAAAATTAACCGGCTTATATATCTTATAAAAAACAAAACATGAGCTACAATCAACTAAAGTAAGAGTTTAAGTTATTTCTATATAAAATTGATGACATAAAAAAATTACACTATTAGTGTAATTGAATCTGGCTAACGTGTTGGTTGCTTTATTTTTCAAGTTCTTGGGGCTTGTTTGTTATGAAAAGTTATCATGTTATTGCATAGAACTTAATCAGGTAGCGTAAAATATGCTCCTTCTATTTCATTTTGTATGATAATACTTGACTAGGCACAACAATTAAAAAAGAAAAAATGAAAGATTTTTTAGAACTTATGATCGAAACATGTCATGATATTTGTATGTTTGTTTATAAAAGTATATCATTAAAGGTAAATACAAAATTTAAACTTAAAAAAATTCTCAATATTATAGAAAAAGTGTCATTATTCTTAACAAACTAAAATAGAGAGTGTCGTTGTATAAATGGAACAAATTAAAAGTGGTATATGTGTTAGTGCACATAATAATTTAAACTCATAAAATAACACACCTTGAGTAAGATAAGGAACACAAGGAGCCAAAGCAGCGTCCACTTGACCACAAGTGATGGCCTGTGCTGGTTCAGCTATGAACTGAATCATGGCTAACACAACAACAACTGCTACAGCAACAGCCTTCATTTTCTTTCTCGTTTTGGATTTGAGGGGACTTTAGTTATATGTCTTTTATATATATGTGCTAAATACTCTCTTTGCTGTTTTTCCTTTTTGGTTTGAATGGCCTGTATTTATAGTGGATTGGAAACGAGAAAAGGTTAAATAGAGGATAAAATGTGTCAGGATTTTGCAAAATTAGTTATAGTAGTTTGTTTTTTTCTTTGATTCAATACGCCATATGGTGTGCCTAATTTAGCAAAGATGACGAATTATTAGCTGCGACTGTGGTCCCTTCTTGTTGCTCGTATGCGTCAGCACATTTCTTCAGAACTAACGTTTCATGCATGGATAGAGTAAGTAACAGAGAGTTTGATTTTTCTACATCATGGTGTAAATGTCTATTGTAATCTTAAATTGGTAATATAGAAAATAAAGTAAATACCTTGATGTAATTGGCTAATTTTATAGTATCGATGTATAATAACATGATTATTATGTGGCCTCTCGTGCTTTAAAAAAGTATTTACGTACTAAAAATTTGTAAAAGCACTATATAGCTAAATCTGGAAAATAAATAAGTAGAAGTAGGGAAATTTCCACACACTATTTTGAGTATAGCCTCAGTCCTGTCTCAATTCTATGGTGCACCGTTAAGTCTACCTTTTTTTTCTTCTGCTAAGGTCGTTCAGTTTACCTTGCTTTGTTTATATTATTTATGGGCAAGCTTGCAATTTGAGGAATGCCCGAGTTTGAAATAACATAAAAGAAAATGAAAATTAAGGATTGAGTTTCCGACCAAAAACAACATAGGAAATCTGATTCAAGAATGGAAAGAGCTCTTGCACTACCGTGGAGTTGTGATTGGGATATATATATATTTTCACCTTTAATCAAAGGTCTCGAATTAGAGCGCTTGAAATGAAAAGAATTCTGATAGGGAGCTTTTGACCCTTAAATGAGCCTTAATTATGTTGTGTAAATTCAAATTAACCGAATCTCTAACAAAATGAATAACGAATACCGTATAGAAAAAGAAAAAGAAAAAAAGAAAAGAAAGAGCTCGTGATAATTAAGACGCAGGCTGAAGAGCTTATGATTTTTTTGACAATTTACTACAACCAGTCGGGTTTTCGAAATTAGCATCCTTAAAAGGATACAATGAGATTAAGCCCAAAAATACACAATGGCCATACTCTATATCACACAGCTCTATGGTCCAAAAGTCTGTACCAGATAAATAGTTTTACCTGTACGGATAACTCATATACCATAATCACAGTCCATATAATAGAATCATATACAGACATGTATGCGTATGCTCATGAAATAATATAGATTCATGATCTCAAGACTCAGGAATCTGCTCATAAAACTTGTGGTACCAACACCCTCAATCTGTCTCGAGTATTAATAATTTATGATATGCCTATATGCACAAGAAATTATAGGTATATTATGTGCACCGAAAATTCAATTTAATTATGGGGATGTACTCCTGAAGGTAGTGTATGATTAAAGCTAATCTGGTGGCTTAACATAGCAAATATAGCTTATCATGTTAAATTCTATAAATAATAAAGTCTAGGCATGTTCCTAACATGAATAAGATTAGTCACGTACTCACTGAGTCAAATAAAATACGTGCATGATCGTGGTAAATCATAAAGCTCAACATATAAGGAGCATGTCACGACCCGGAATTTCCACCATCGGGACCGTGATGGTGCCAAACATTCCACTTGTTAGGCAAGCCAACCTTAGGGAATTATTAAGCCAATCCTTATTCAATTCAGTAAATAACAGCAAATAAGCTAAAATAGAATACAACGAGTGTGGAATAAAAAAAAAACTTCAATAATTACTACCACCCGGATCTGGTGTCACAACTCATGAGCTACTATGATTTACTACAAACAGAGTCTAAAAAGGGAAACAATACACTGTTTTGAAGTAAAGAAACAGTAAATGATAAAACTAGGAAGAGACTCCAGGGTCTGCGGACGCCAGCAGATCTACCTTGGGTCTCCTGACAGCAAATCGAAGCTGCTAAGCCTCACGATCAGCTAGGACCGGTACCAAAATCTGCACAAGAAGTGCAGAGTGCAGTATTAGTACAACCGACTCCATGTGCTGATAAATGTTTAGCCTAACCTCGACGAAATAGTGACGAGACTATGACAAGACACTCACATAATAAACATATGCAGATAACAGTATATGTACAAGAAAATAACAGTAACAGCTAAACATGTACTATTGGGAGGGGGACATGCTAAAGGGGCACAAAATATAGGAGATACAGCGGAAATGATAACCAGAACAATCAACATTCTTTTAACCAGTGGAAACAACTAAACATAATGAAAAAAATTGCACGGCATCACCCTTCGTGCTTTTACTCTCAACCTCACAATATAAATCAATAAATACGGCACGACATCACCCTTCGTGCATTAACTCTCATAACGTGGCACGGCATTACCCTTCGTGCATTAACACTCACATTATGGCACGGCATCACCCTTCGTGCATTAACACTCACAATATGGCACGACATCATCCTTCGTGCATTAACACTCACAATATGGCACAGCATCACCCTTCGTGCATTAACACTCTCCCTTACCATAATGCAATAAACAATTAACAACAGGGAGATAGAATAACAAGTACAAGCCTTACTTCAACATTTGGTTCCATAATATCAACCTCAATTTCGGAATCAATACTCAATTATCACCAGAAGGTCCACAAACATGATAAGAACGATCAATTTAACAATACTAGTCTAAACATGGATAACATGAACAAAGGAAGCTATAATTGCAAGAAACCAAGCCCCCACCCGCATGCTTTAACCCAACTATAACGCATAAGTACTCGTCACCTCACATATACGTTGTTCCCCAACATCTAAAGATGTAGCAAATAGACAAACAAGTCTTATTCCCTCAATGCTCAATTACTCACAACATTTAGCTCGCTCCAAAGGCCACTCAATGCTCAATTACCTCTTTTCCTCTAGAATTCACCTCCAAACCACTCGTATCTATCCACAAATGACTCAATACTATCAAATATTGCTAAAGAAATCAATTACAATGCATAAATTTAGATTCCCAAAAAACTTTTTCCCTAAAAGTCAAAAATCGACCCTGGGCTCGCTTGGTCAAAACTCGAGGTTCGGACCAAAATCCATTCACCCATTTACCCCCGAGCCCGATTATATAATATTTTTCGAAATCTGACCTCAATTCGAGGTCTAAATTCCAATTATGCAAAAATCCCTAATTCTACCCAAACCCCCAATTTCCATCATGAAAATCCTAGATTTTAGGTTGAAAACTCATGAAATGTAATAGGTAATTGAAAGAAAGTAGGTTAGAATCACTCACCAACAAATTGGGGAAGAAAATCTTTTAGGAAAATCGCCTCTAGGTCTTCTAGTTTTGAATTTTTTTAAAGAATGGAAAAATCCCGCAATTGGGACTGTTTTAAGTCACTGGCGTCAGGAGTTCATCGCGTTCGCATGAAACCTGACGCGTTCGCGAAGAGCATGGCCCAACTGACTTACACGATCGCGAGTAACTCTACACGTTCGCGAAGGTCTAGCCCGCCTCACCTCCGCGTTCGTGAGACTGGGCTCGCGTTCACGTAGAGTTACCTCAACTCCCCTGCCCCGGCTATCTAACGCTACGTGTTCGCGTATGGCTGGTCGCGTATAGCAGGCCCCCAATGCTCCGTGTTCGTGATCAAGGTTTCGCTTTCGCGTACAACAAAACCTCCCCTATCCCATTTTACCCTTCCCGATCGCGGGAGTATATTCGCTTCCGCGAAGAAGAAAACACCAGAAACCAGTAGAAGTGAAAACCAACAAACTTTCTAAGTTCAAATCATCCCGTAGCCTATTCGAAGCTCACCCCGAGCCCTTGGGGCTCTAAACTAAAAGTGCACATAAGTCAAAAAAATCATACGAACTTGCTCGCACGATCAAATCGCCAAAATAATACCTAGAACCACGAATCGGACACCAAATCAAATGAAATTTTTAAGAAAACTTTAAAACTTCTATTTTCACAACCGAATGTCCGAATCACGTCAAATCAACTCTGTTTCTCACCAAATTTGACAGACAAGTCATACATATTATAGTGGACCTATACCGGGCTCCGGAATAAAAATACGAAAAACCAAACATCAGTAAATTCTTAAAATCATTAAACTTTCAACTTTTAATTTTCCATCAAAATTTCATATCTCGAGCTAGGGACCTCAGAATTCGATTCCGGGCATACGCCCAGGTCCCAAGTTATGATACGGACCTATCGGGACCGTCAAAATACAGATCCGGGTCCATTTACTCAAATATTTGACCTATCGGGTCCGTTTACTGAACAAGTTGATCTAGAAACACGCGCGGACCGTGCACGTAACTCGAGGAGGATAAAAATAAAATTTTTAAGGCTTCGGATCATAGAATTAGGTTTTAAATTTTAAGATGACCTATCGGGTCATCACATTCTCCACCTCTAAAATAACCGTTCGTCCTCGAACATACATAGAAAAGTACCTGGGATGGTGAAAAGATATGGATATCTACTCCGCATGTCCGACTCGGACTCCGAAGTAGCTGCCTCAACGGGCTGACCTCTCCACTGCACTCGAACAAAAGGATAACTCTTAGACCTCAGCTGTCGAACCTGCCGGGCAAGAATAGCCACTGGCTCCTCCTCATAAGTCAAATCCTTGTTCAACTGGATAGAGCTGAAATCTATCACATGGGACGGATCGCCGTGATACTTCCAGAGCATGGACACATGGAATACCGGATGAACAACTGCTAAACTAGGTGGCAATGTGAGTCTGCAAGCCACCTCGCCCAGTCTCTCCAGAATCTCAAAGGGCCCGATATACCTAGGGCTCAACTTGCCCTTCTTTCTGAATCTCATTACACCCTTCATGGGTGATACCCGAAGCAACACTCTCTCTCCGACCATGAATGCAACATCACGAACTCTACGGTCGGCATAACTCTTCTGCCTGGACTGAGCTATGCGAAGTAGATCTTGAATAATCTTGACCTTATCCAAGGCATCCTGTACTAGATCTGTACCCAACAACCGAGCCTCCCCCGGCTCGAACCACCCAACTGGCGAGCGGCACCGCCTACCGTATAATGCCTCATAGGGAGACATCTGAATGCTCGACTGGTAGCTATTATTGTAGGCGAACTCTAGAGACGGACACGAGCAGAGTTCCTCAACTGCATTCCTTGATCAAAGATGGTAGACACGGGCACACCGTGGAGATGGACGATCTCGCAGATGTAAATCTCTGCCAACCGCTCCAAAGAATAGGTAACTGCAACAAGAATGAAATGTGCTGACTTAGTCATCCTGTCCACAATGACCCAAACTGCGTCAAACTTCCTCTGAATCCGTGGGAGTCCAACAACGAAATCCATAGTGATACGCTCCCACTTCCACTCAGGAATCTCTATCTTCTGAAGCAAACCACCAGGTCTCTGATGCTCATACTTTACTTGCTGACAATTTAGACACCGAGCTACATAAGCAACTATATCCTTCTTCATCCTCCTCCACCAATAATATTGCCGCAAGTCCTGATACATCTTGGTGGCACCCGGATGAATAGAATATCGGGAACTGTGGGCCTCCTCAAGAATCAACTCACAAAGTCCATCCACATTAGGCACACAAACATTTCCCTGCATCCTCAAAACTCCGTCATCTCTAATAGTAACCTGCTTGGCATCACCGTGCCGCACTGTGTCCTTAAGGACTAAAAAATGAGGGTCGTCATACTACCGATCTCTGATAGGCTCAAACAAGGAAGACCGAGCGACTGTACAAGCTAGAACACGACTGGGCTCTAAAAAATCCAACCTCACAAACTGGTTGGCCAAAGTTTGAACATCTGATGCAAGCGGCCTCTCACCGACTTGAATAAAAGCAAGGCTGCCCATACTCGCTGCCTTTCTACTCAAGGTGTCGGCCACCACATTGGCCTTCCCGGGGTGATACAAAATAGTGATATTATAGTCTTTCAATAGCTCCAACCACCTCCTCTGCCTCAAATTTAGATCCTTTTGCTTGAACAAATACTGAAGGCTCCGATGATTCATGAAAACCTTACACGGCACACCATAAAGATAGTGCCTCCAAATCTTCAGCGCATGAACAATGGCTACCAACTCTAAGTCATGGACAAGGTAATTCTTCTCATGAACCTTCAAGTGCCGCGACACATATGCAATCATCCTGCCCTCCTGCATCAATACTGCATCGAGCCCAACACGGGACGCATCACAATATAACATATAAGATCCTGAACCTGTGGGCAACACCAACACCGGCGATGTAGTCAAAGTAGTCTTGAGCTTCTAAAATCTTGCCTCACACTCGTCTAACAATCTGAACGGCGCACCCTTCTGGGTCAACTGGTCAACGGGGATACTATAGATGAAAACCCCTCCACAAATCAACGGTAATAGCTCGCCAAACCCATGAAACTCCTGATCTCCGTAGCTGAAGTGGGTCTAGGCCAGTTTTGAACTACCTCAATCTTCTTAGGATCTACCCGAATGCCCTCTGCTGGCACAACGTGCCCCAAGAAAGTTACTGAATCCAACCAAAACTCACACTTTGAAAATTTAGCATACAAATGGCTGGCTCTTAGAGTTTGAAGTACAATCCCGAGGTGCTGCTCATGCTCCTCTTGACTGCGGGAGTAGATCAAGATATCATCAAAAAACATGATCACAAAGGAGTCCAAATAAGGCTTGAACACTCGGTTCATCAAATCCATTAATGCTGCTGGGGCATTTGTCAACCCAAACGACATCACCAGAAACTCATAATGCCCGTAACGAGTCCGAAAAGCTATCTTAGGTACCTCGGATGCCCTAATCTTCAACTGATGGTAGCCAGATCTCAAATCAATCTTCGAAAACACCTTGGCACCCTGAAGCTGATCAAATAAATCATGAATCCTCGGCAATGGATACTTGTTCTTGATGGTGACTTTGTTCAACTGCCGATAATCTATGCACATCCTCATCGATCCATCCTTCTTCTTCATAAACAACACAGGTGCACCCCAGGGCGAGACACTAGGTCTAATGAAGCCCTTATCAAGAAAATCTTGCAACTGTTCCTTCAATTCTTTCAACTTTGGCGGGGCCATACAGTATGGCGGAATAGAGATAGGCTGAGTGCCGGGAGCCAAATCAATACAGAAATCAAAATCCTTGTCGGGTGGCATCCCCGACAGGTTTGCAGGAAACACCTCTAGAAACTCGCGAACAACTGTCACTGAATCCATGAAAGAAACATTCGCACTAGAATCGCGCACATAAGCTAAATAAGCTAGACACCCCTTCTCGACCATACGTCGAGCCTTCATATAAGAGATAACCCTACTGGTAGAATAACTAGGAGTCCCTCTCCACTCTAATAGAGGAAACCCTGGCAAGTCTAAGGTCACCGTCTTGGCGTGACAATCCAATATAGCGTGATAAGGTGACAGCCAATCCATACCCAAAATGACATCGAAATCAACCATATCGAGAAGTAGAAGGTCTACACTAGTCTCAAGACTCCCAATGGTGACTACACATGAACGATAAATGCGGTCTACAACAATAGCATCCCCCACAGATGTGGACACATACACAGGAGCACTCAATGAATCATGAGGCACAACCAAATATGAAGCAAAATAGGATGATACGTAGGAATAGAACACGAATTAAATAGAACTGAAGCATCTCTACTGCAAACTGAAACAGTACCTGTGATAACAGCGTCAAATGACCCTGCCTCAGGCCTGGTTGGAAAAGCATAACACTGAGGCTGGGCCCCATCACCTTGAAATACGTCCCTGGGACAGCCTCTAGCTGGCTGGCCTCCACCTCTAACGGCCTGACCTCCATCTCTAACAGTCTGGCCTCTGCCTCTGGCTAGCTGAGCAGGTGGTGCAGCAATTGGTGCCGGAACCATGGCATGAGAATCCTGATGCTGTGAGCTACCTGATGCCCGAGGGAAAAATCTAACAATGTGCCTCGGATCACCACAAGTATAACAGGACCTCTGCTGCTGTGACTGCTGACCTTGATGACCAGAGTAACCACCCTGAAAACTCTGGAGCGGAGGTTCACTAACAGGAGCTGGTGGTGCACTGTAGGCTAGCTGGTCGAAATAAGGAATATGAGGGCCACGACCACCTGAGGCACCATGGAATGCCTAAAGTGCTGAATAAAACGGCCTGGGAGAATGGCCTCTACCAAAAGTACCCCAGCCTCCAGATGAGGCATTGCTGAACCCCCGGAATGATGTGGTCTCTTGTCAGACCCTTGACCTCCCTGAGCAAGAACCATCTCGACTCGCCTGGCGGCATTGGTAGCTGCCTAAAAAGAAATCTCACTCCCAGATGTCTTAGCCATCTGCAATCTGATAGGCTGAGCAAGTTCGTCAATAAACCTCCTCACCCTCTCTCTCTTGGTAGGAAGCAAAAGAAGAGCATAACGGGCCAAATCCACAAAATGGGTCTCATACTGAGTAACAGTCATGCTGCCCTGCTGGAGACGCTTGAACTGATGACAGTGCTCCTCTCTCAATATGATAGGGAGAAACTTCTCTAGAAAGAGCTGAGAGAATTGGTCCCAAGTAAGAGCAGGCGACCCCGCTGGTCTGATCCACAAATAATCTCTCTACCATTTCTTAGCGAAACCAGTCTTCTGAAATACAGCAAAATCGATCCCATTGGTCTCCACTATACCCATGTTCCGTAGCACCTCATGACAGGTGTCAAGATACTCCTGGGAATCCTCTGAAGGAGTACTACTGAAGTGAACCGGGAAGAGCTAGGTAAACCTGTCCAATCTCCATAAAGCCTCAGAAGACATAACTGACCCATCACCGGTCTGTGCCGCAACAACCGGCTGAACTACTCCGACTGTAGTCTAATACTGGGGAGCCATCTGCTCAGGACCAGCCTGGGCTGGAACCTCCTCATTAAACTCTACCTGAGGCTCCACCGTTGGTGCCGCTGCTCGGGCACTGGGCTGAGCCCTGCCCATGCCTCGGCCTCTGGCACGGCCTTGGCCTCGACCTCTACCCCTCGTAGGAGCTGCCACTGGAGGCTCTGGCTGCTTCTCGGTTGAAGATGCGGTACGTGTTCTCGCCATCTGCGAGAGAATAAGAGTAGAAGAGTTCAATTAGCATTGTGAGAACAAAATCGCATGACAAAGAAGAATAGAAGTGGAGTTTGTTCCTAAACTTCATAGCCTCTAGGAGATAAGTACAAACATCTCTGTACTGATCTGCTAGACTCTACTGAGCTCGCTCGTTAATTTTGAGACCTAGGCAACCTAGTGCTCTGATACCAATATGTCACGACTCGAAATTCCCACCGTCGGGACCGTGATGGCGCCTAACATTCCACTTGCTAGGCAAGCCGACATTAGGGAATTATTAAGCCAATCCTTATTCAATGCAGTAAATAACAGCAAATAAGCTAAAACGGAATACAGCGAGTGCAGAATAAAATTAAAAAAAAACTTCAATAATTACTACCACCCGGATCTAGTGTCACAACTCACGAGCTACTATGATTTACTACAAACAGAGTCTGAAAATAACAGCAAATAACACTCTCCCTTACCATAACGCAATGAACAATTAACAACAGGGAGATAGAATAACAAGTACAAGCCTTACTTCAACATTTGGTTCCATAATATCAACCTCAACTTCAGAATCAATACTCAATTATCACCAGAAGGTCCACAAACATGATAAGAACGATCAATTTAACAATACTAGTCTAAACATGGATAACATGAACAAAGGAAGCTATAATTGCAAGAAACCAAGGCCCCACCCGCATGCTTTAACCCGACTATAACGCATAAGTACTCCTTACATCACATATACGTTGTTCCCCAACACCTAAACATGTAGCAAATAGACAAACAAGTCTTATTCCCTCAAGTCAGGGTTAGACACAACACTTACCTTGCTCCAAAGGCCACTCAATGCTCAATTACCGCTTTTCCTCTAGAATTAACCTCCAAACCACTCGTATCTATCCACAAATGACTCAATAATATCAAATATTGCTAAAGAAATCAATTATAATGCATACATTTAGATTCCCCAAACTTTCCCCCAAAAAGTCAAAAATCGACCCCGGGCCTGCTTGGTCAAAACCCGAGGTTCGGACCAAAATCCATTCACCCATTCACCCCCGAGCCCGATTATATAATTTATTTCGAAATTCGACCTAAATTCGAGGTCCAAATTTCAATTATGCAAAAATCACTAATTCTACCCAAACCCCCAATTTTCACCATGAAAATCCCAGATTTTAATTTGAATACTCATGAAATGTAATGGGTAATTTAAAGAAAGTAGGTTAGAATCACTCACCAACAATTTGGGGAAGAAAATCTTTTAGGAAAATCACCTCTAGGTCTTCTAGTTTTGAAATTTTTGAAAGAATGGCAAAATCCCGTAATAAGGACTGTTTTAAGTCACTGGCGTCAGGTGTTCATCGCGTTCGCGTGAAACCTGACGCGTTCGCGAAGAGCATGGCCCAACTGGCTTACGCGATCACGAGTAACCCCACGCATTCGTGAAGGTCTAGCCCGCCTCACCTCCATGTTCGCGAGACTGGGCTCGCGTTTGCGTAGAGTTACCTGAACTCCCTGCCCCGACTATCTAACGCTACACGTTCGCGTGTGGCTGGTCGCGTAGAGCAGGCCCCCAATGCTCCGCGTTCGCGACCAAGGTTTCGCGTTCGTGTATAACAAAACCTCCCCTAGCCCATTTTACCCTTCACGATCACGGGAGTATATTCGCGACCGCGAAGAAGAAAACATCAGAAACTAGCAGAAGTGAAAACCAGCAAAATTTCTAAGTTCAAATCATTCCGTAGGTTATCCGAAACTTATCCGAGCCCTTGGGGCTCTAAAACAAAAGTGCACACAAGTCCAAAACCATCATACGAACTTGCTCGCGTGATCAAATCGCCAAAATAACACCTAGAAACATAAATCGGACACCAAATCAAATGAAAGTTTCAAGAAAACTTTAAAACTTTTATTTTCACAACGGAACGTCCGAATCACCTCAAATCAACTCCGATTCTCACCAAATTCGACACACAAGTCATACATATTATAGTGGACCTGTACCGGGCTCCGGAACCAAACTACGGACCTGGTATAAACAAAACCAAATATCAGTAAATCCTTAAAATCTTAAACTTTCAACTTTTAATTTTCCATCAAAATTCCATATCTCGAGCTAGGGACCTCGGAATTCGATTCTGGGCATACGCCCAGGTCCTAAATTATGATACAGACGTACCGAGACCGTCAAAATATGGATCCGGGTCCGTTTACTCAAAAAGATGACCAAAGTCAACTCAAATGATTTTCAAAGCAAAATTTTATATTTTTCACAGTTTCTAACATAAAAACTTTCCAGAAACATGCCCAGACCGCGCACGCAACTCGATGAGGATAAAAATAAGAGTTTTAAGGCTTCGAATCATAGAATTAGGTTTTAAAATATAATATGACCTATCGGGTCATCATAGAGTAAATAATTATGTCCAACTCAACTATTCGTATATGATTTCTAATCATGAATAAGTATGTCCAAGCAGTCATTAAGTCATCTAAGGCATGTACAAAGAAGTCACACTATCCGATTACGACGTTACCATAGCCAAGGTCTACCCGAACATGGCCAAAACCAAGCGCATGCATATATGCTCGTCACCTTGCATATGCGCCGCTACCCTAAATCAAACAACACATAGCATATTTAGAGCGTATGGAGGATATTCCCTTTTACATGGATAGACAAGAGACTTAACTCTTTTCGCGACCATTACAGTTTTCAAAAACAACTTTTCTTTTCAAAACGCCTCTGACCGGCTTAAATCTAATCATATAATACTCAAACAAGTCAATAAAAACTTTAGGAATCAATCTCATACCGAAAAACATCAATCTGTGCTCAAAATAGAAAAGTAAAAAAAAGTCAACTTTGGGCTTGAAGCCCAAAATCCAAAATTGATCAAAGAATAAGTTTACCCATAACTTATATCATATAGATCCAGAAAATAACCCAATTCCATCCATGAATCGACCATCAAATCAAGGATTTATCATTTTCCAATTTTAGGGCTCAAAATCCTATTTCTATCAAACTAAATTATAAAATAAATACCAATTAAATTAAAGTAATCAAGAGGAATCATAAAACATGGATTAGATTCTTACCTTCCATTCAAGACGAGACAAATGCCGCAAAAATCGTCCAAATTCAAGATCTAGAACTCCAAATATGTTGAAAATACTAAATGGATGAAGTGTGAAATATATGTAGTAGTGATTTCCGCTTCCACGGCCAAACATCTACTTTTGTGGGTCCTAGGGGTCGCTTTTGTTGCTCTTTTTCTGCTTCTACGGTGATTTATTTTGCAACATATCTTTTTTCAACACTAGAATGGACATAACTCTCTCATACGACCTCGAAATATGACAATTCCTATTGCTATGGTTGTGAAATCATGATATGGATCTAATAGTTCAATAAAAATATAATATAGGGTTGGAGGACATTGGAGGACATGTTACATACATGTGTCATTAATTTTGGAGGATCATGATATCAGTTTTTACCACTAGAAGAGTTCACCTACAACAACAACTATCAGTAAAATATCTAGATGGCTCCGTATGAGGCTTTATATAGGAGGCAATGTCATTTTCTGGTTGGTTGGTTTGAGCCTAGGTAGGCTAGGTTGTTGGGCACTAATTTGGTCCTTGATACTTTGGAAAGGGTGAAGTTGATTTAGGAGTGGCTTCGTACAACACAGTCCAGGTTGAAGAGTTAAACGGAAAGGAAGGCTCATGATATGGTATATATGGTGGGTGAGAAGGTTCTACTTAGAGTTTCTCCCTTGAAGGGTGTGATGAGGTTCGGGAAGAAGGAAAAGTTGAGTCCTAGCTATATTTGCCCTTTTGAGGTGCTTGAGAGAGTGAGAGAAGTGGCCTACAGACTTGCTTTGCCGTCTAGTCTATCGGGGGTTCACCTAGTGTTTTATGTTTCCATGCTCCAGAAGTATAATAGGGATCCATCACATTTTTAGGACTTCAGCACGGTGCACCTAGACGGGGATTTGGCTTATGATGTGGAGCCAAAGGCTATTCTGGGCCAGCAGGTTTGAATTTTGAGGTCGAAGAACATAGCATCGGTGAAGGTTCATTGAAGAGGTCATCCAGTCGAGGAGGCTACATGGGAGACTGAGCAGGAGGTGGGAGCATATATTCTCACCTTTTGAGACTCTAGGTATGATTCTAGACTCTTTCGAGGATGAATATTTGTTTAAGAGGGGAAAAATGTAAGAATCCGACCGGTTGTATTTGAGTATTTTAGCCCTGTTTCCCCTATTTGAAACCATACATATGTGTATTTGTGGATACGTGACTTTCCGTGGTGGTTCGTTTGGATTCGTGGAGGTTTTGGAGAGAATTGGGACACACAGCCCCAAGGTTGGAAGCTTAAGTTGTAAAAGTTGATCAGAGTTTGACTTTTGTGTAGACGACTCCAGAATGGTATTTTGATGATTCCAATAGTTTTTTGTGATTTTGGACTTAGGCGTATGTCCGGATGTGTATTTGGAGGTGTGTAGGTTGATTTGGTGCAATTTGGAAAAATTGAAAAGTTGAAGGTTTAGAAGATTCATAGATTTGACCGAGAGTTGACTTTGTTGATATTGAGTTTGGATTCTGGTTCCAGGAGTTGAAATATGTCCATTGTGTCATTTGGGATGTTCATGTAAAATTTGGGTTCATTCCGAGTTGATTTGATATGGTTATTGAGTTATAACCTAAAAGTTGCTCTTTGAAACAATGAGATTGTGCCACGTCACCTGTTCTTATCACTCACAAAACAAACACACACGCATCTGAACCGTTGGTTCATTTGATCGACGGTTCACATGTAATCTCCGATTTTCTTTGGATTTTTAAACACCCGCCCCCAGAGATCTCATCTCCCACGTCGAAATTTCATAATCCGACGGCCACCAAAATTCCTCCCCAAAAACCTTAAATGCCCGAATTATCAGGGTCGTTGATCAAATAATCCAACGGCCCAGATCGTTTCCCCCCAATTTAACCTAGAGACCGTCTCGTCTCGTCTCCAAGCTCTAGATCATTTGTCACTCTGCCCAGCCGCCTCTCTTTCCCCTTTCTCTCTCTTTTCTCTCAACCTCACAGCCCAATCAATCACCAAACCTTGCACAAATTTGTGCAAGGTCATGAGTTTACCTAGAAAATCATCCTCTCTGCCTTCTCTATCCGTGATTCTCGCTGAATCTTTCAAAACCCCTAAATACGAATCCTAACCCCCAGCGATGAAACCTCAAATCGCCATTGACCTTTCAAATCCATGGCATGCATGATCATTCGTTTTGCTCCTGTACTTCAGATCTCGTCACTCTTTCCATTTTTACCATTCGATTTCAAAGCCCTAATCAAAGAAGTCAGACCAAAAGGTGAAACTTCAACTCGCCAGATTTCTTCCTTCGTCTTTTTAAATCGATGTAAGCCTGAGACGCTAGCTAATTTCATCATTGATATTCGATACCCAGAGGTCAAATACAATGACTTATGGGTATTAGGGTTTTGACTGGTTGTCTCTTACACGATCTTTCTTGCATCACTTGACAATCGTCACTCTCCACTACTGAGTTTGAATATGTGAAACACTAAGGCTTTAATGGACACTATAAATAGGGCTTTCAATACTCTCACCAACTAGACCTAACAGACCAACGAGAACTAAGAAATCCTAATACGAGTATAAAAACTATCACGATTTCAAAATCTTAGGCTCTCTCTCTCTGTCTCTAATTTCTATTTCTTTTCGTTTTCGAGTTCCTTCACTGCTCAAGAATTTAAAACTTTGGTTCTCATACGGCTAAGTTAAAATCTTGTTTGGTTTGCTACTCAAGAGGAGGTTAATACACCTCCATTCTTTCTCTTTAATTGCTTCATTTGGAAATCATGAATGTGTTATTATTTTCCTGAATAACTACTTAGTTTATAATATTTCTTCAGTTTGTAATTGTTTATTTTTGGTTCACCATGACTTGCTGATGATCTATGATAAGCTGTTATTTTTATCTAATGTTAATTAAGTAGTTGTGTGACTTTAATGACTTCGATATCTGTATTGAACAACCTATGTGATTAAGTTGCTTAACCTGCCTTGATGATATCTCACACCTACCTAGACTTCAGACTTTACTCTAATGTTCTGTTATAATCTTCATGCTCATCATGGTGTATTCTATTGAGTTCTGTTATTCTATACTTAGGTTTGATGTTATAGTGTTCCTGCTTATCATGTCATATTCATTGAGTTCTGTTATTCTATATTTAGGGTTGTTGTTGAAGTCTTCATGCTTACCATGCCATACTCTCTTGAGTGCTGTCATTCTATACTTGGGTTTGCTGTTAAATGATTCCAGTTAGGGTATACATGAAAGTATATAGCGTGACCTTGATTCACTTGGTCAAGGTTTGTAAAGTCTGAGTATTCAAAAATGCTTTCGTTTCTTCACATAAATGCTTTCTAACCCTTAAGTGTTCTTTGAGTCTTATTTATGAATGCTTTACATCCATGTCTAACTATTAGTTGCAAACAGTCCTACGAGGATGAACTTTCCTGTGAACATCAGTGGTATTTGTTATGATCAGCCTATCTCTTATGAGTTAGATTATAGTTGTACATGTTGTGGTTGAATGTTGACTGTTTCTATAATTTGAATGTGGCTCCACCATGCTTAATTATTCAACCTAGTCTGTACAACTGATTTAAGTATGTTTAGTATGATGTTTCCCCTATTCTTAATCCTCAAATGATACTGATAGCCTGATTCTGTAATGTTTGAGACTCATCTTGTCTTGTGAGGTTATAATCTTGCTTGAAATCTCTGTATATGTGGCAATTTGGTATGAGCCTTTGTTTACCCCTCATGACTTCATATTTTGAACACTGTTTTGAAATTATACTTAGTCCTTCCTTTCCATGATCATTCTGGATTGAATCTGGTATAGGAGAAACCTTTTATTGTTACTAATTAAGTGTAATAACTTTCCTGTGTCATTTTCTGAATCTGTAATAAGGATCTCAAGGGATTCAAGTAATGTTATTAAGCTAGGTGTATGCTCATGACAATGTATGGTGTCAAACTCATCTGTGACCAATGTTGAGGCATTTGTACATGTATCCCAAAGCTATTGCAATTTTGAACGATGTTCTATTTATCTATCGCTGAGATGCTTTATTCTCGTTGTATGTTTCTTTAGCAAAACCAGTATGATGTTCCTGCCTATGTGTGTATTTGGCATTAAAGCCTCATGTCTGTCTAGTATTTTAATCAATCACACAGAGCTGGAAGTATTGAAGTAGGGACTGTTTCTATATATTTTTCCTGTGTTATTCTGCTAAGGAAAAGTGTGCTTTTGTGGTAGGAAATGTCATAGTGGTTGATTTGTATTGAAAGAGCCTCATTGGCATTCAAACCTATAGGGAAGAATGAGTTGTTACTGGTTAGGAGTATTTGGGAGTAGAGTTTAACTCTAGGTTGGGCTGCTCTCCCCGGCACAAGCATTGCTCTGGGCCATGAGACCCTTGGGAACTTTTAATTGTTGGGGGATTCAAAGAGGGCATCGACCTTGAGTAGGATTCTCTTCTTAGCCCTTAATTCATTGACACTTATTACTCTCTTTAGGTTTGCTACTTAATGACAATGAAAGGTATTCAATGTGGATTATTCACTATACATAAACTCCACATTAGTATGACTTCCTTAGTATTTAAATACTGTCAGTGATCTTTTCTTTTAGTCTTTGTGTCATGCCCCGACCTCGGGGAACGCGACCAGTGCTCAAAAGATTTACCTCGGTTGAGCAAGCTTGCACAGTGCCGTCTACCCAACTCACCCACACATCATGAGAAGAATACATTTCATTAATAAGTCGATAAGATTCATGCAAACGACACCGGTTCATTTCTATTAGTTATGTCATTAACAAGTCCAATACAGTATGTTGTACAATCATAGTTAAAGTGGAACAGATGATACCATTATAACAATTTTAGTTTAACGTTTCCAAAAATAGATACGACCCACACTATGTCTACAGAGCCTCTAATCAGGAACAGAAGAGTGCCATGACAATGCCGGCAACAAGGCCCCGACTATACCTTAAAATACTATGTACAAAGGATAGAAGATACAGGACCCCGAAATGAAGTGGGGCTCACCAAATCAGCTGAGGAGAGGGTGTGCTGCTATCACTGATCAATACCACCTGCTATGGAACCACCTGAATCAATTAAAGATGCATCGCCGCCGGCAGAAAGGGACGTTAGTACATATGGAATAGTACTAGTATATAAAACTAAACACCCTCTCAATAGAACGAGCAACAGTAAATGGAGAATAAACATGATATCAATAAGAGACTCAAATGGTATCAAAGTGCCACATTAGGGGAAACGTAAATTGCACATAGGTTTCGGTAATTTACGTTGGGAGATATTTAGCACCGATATACCACAGTGTTTTAACACGGAGTCCGATCTCAGCCCGGTCGGCTAAGCCATCTCACCCTGAGATATACACTCACAATACCACCATGTGCGTGGATTGGCGTCAGATCTCAGCCCGATCGGCTAAGCCGTCTCACCACAATGTCGTGTGGGTTGACATTACATCACATCTAGCTAGCAATAATCTCATCCCATATAAAGGGAAACAGTCTCATAGAACGAGCAACAGTAAACGGAGAATAAACATGATATCAATAAGAGACTCAAATGGTATCAAAGTGCCACATTAGGGGAAACGTAAATTGCACATACGTTTCGGTAATTTACGTTGGGAGATATTTAGCACCGATATACCACAGTATTTTAACACGGAGTCCGATCTCAGCCCGACCGGCTAAGCCGTCTCACCACGAGACATACACTCACAATACAACCATGTGCGCAGCATGGCGTTCGATCTCAGTCTGATTGGCTAAGCCGCTTCACCACAATGCCGTGTGGGTTGACATTATATCACATCTAGCTAGCAATAATCTCATCCCATTTAAGGGGAAAACATCTCAACACACCAATCTTATCCCATATAAGGGGAAACCATCTCATCACATTAACACAGGGATTTACCCCTCAATCACTCCTAGACCAACACGTGTAGTTTCGGGGTTAGGTTGTTCCGACCTACCCTTCCTCGGTGGCTAATCGATACACCCAAAGCATTTGTTATTAAAAGTATTTACCACTCAATTCATATTTTTTTCATGTCATTCATTTTATTAACATCATTGTCCATAACGGAATACCATTCTTGGCACATTGGTCGTACTTCATAATTCAGCTCATTATTATAATCAACAACAATGCCTTTCAACATTAAGACTTTAATCACATGCATGAGCAAATTAGGGTCTTAGGCACATATGACTTCTTACACAATTGATATGGTAGCTTTCATAAGCATTCACGCTTTCAAAACATAACATAGTAACACACAACCCATACTTAAACCACATCCTCAAACATTAACTTAACATAACAAGAATCTTTGGAATACACATTCAACACATAATTATTTCAACACAAGGCTTATTTGACAGAAATTCAATTTATAAAGGGCATCACGAGACTTACAAGGACATTGCGGGGTTCAATTCTAAGAGAAGAGTTTAGCCAACATACCTCACTTGAGCTTCCTTAAACTCTAAAATATTCCAAAAATCTTAGCAACTTCAATCTATTGTAGAAATATGACAAATTTAAACAAAATTAGGAAGATACTCATGGTCCTAGCTCCTTTGAACATTTTATCAAATACTAAGTGTGCATTAAGGTTTTAAGGCCCTTTCGTGGAGGATCACATCATCCCACAACCCATTCTTTACCATTTTAGCTCAGCAATCTCCCTACATCCCCTGATAACATATGCATGCAAAATAAACAACTCTCATACCCAAAACGTATCTTACCAATTACCAATTCCTAGTTAAATTTCGAAATTGAGGTTTAGGGTGTAGAAATTTACCTCTAGGATGAAGACCTAGTGTGCTTTCCTTGATAATCTTCCAATATTTGAGTAAGAATTTAGGAACAATTGATTGAAGAACTCTCTCCCTCTCTAAAGCACTTTCTTTCTCTCAATATATATGGTTTTTACTCAAAAGATGGTACATATTGTCTATTTAACAAAGTAGGGTCGGGTTGTAAAAACCCAAAAAAATGAAGCTCCAGAACAGGATCTGCGGTTGCATATGCAATCACATAATGCATCTGCGGTCCGCGAAATGGACCGCGAAATGAACCTTCGGAACTGGGTAACTCTGTCTGGGTTTGCGGTCACTATGCGGCTCACAGACCTATTTTGTGGTCGCATAATGAACCGCAAAATAGTTCTGCCGTCGCATAGTCGACAACAGAATGGCACCCAAACCTACCAAGTCCTGCCTCACTCTGCAGCCCGCAGAGTGATTCTGCGGCCGCATAATGGACTGAAGAAATGCTTTATTCTGCCAAAACATTTCCTCAAACATGTAAGACTACTTCGGCACCACAAAACTTTAAATTACCTTGCGAAATTTTACGGGGCCTTACACTTTGATTGCGAATTTCATATATGGATATATGTATAGTACTGTTATTCTAATGACTTTCTCTTTTCTTTTGTGGACATGCACAATGATTTGTCCGCTGAGTTTTGTAGGAACTCAAGCCCAAATCCAGCCTTGCTATGGTCCAAGGGTCTACCATCGCTCGTCCCTGTTATTGTTGGGCCTGCCTTTTGAGGCCCAAACCTCCCAGAGTCACTTCTTTCCCTTCACTTCTTTATTTACTGTTTTCATTATTCTCCAGTTTTATTATGTCATTACTCTTTACTGTGTTCAACGTTGTTTTATCTCATTTGTGTATGACAATTATATATTGGATTGAATACTTTATTTTATCTTTTAACTCACATAAAGTAACTTAAGCAAGCCTTGAAGAACCTAGGATTAAAAGAAGCCTTAGTTAGAAATTAATTCCATGAACTGTTATTAACTTATTACGCTTTGCTAACTCTTTCCTTAAAGATTTGTGAAGCCCAACCCAAGGCTTAACAAATGCAGCAGCAGCAGTCTCTCTTTCAAAGAAAAATCGGGATTGTCACGAGTTTAAATTTTCTAATAAGGGGATCAACCATTTCGAAAAGATTAAAGTGTTGCTGCCCCAAAAACAAAGGCTTTCAAACAGTTTTCTTCAAGACCAACTGCTTAAATCCAAGGTACTTCTAAGGTTCATTTTTACCTCATTAAAATAATTTGAAATTCCATGATTTTGGAAACAAAGTGAATTAACTTAGCTTCTTTTAAAACATTTTTATAACAAATGTTCCATCTTTCAAAGTTCTTTTCAAGATTACATATACTAACGTTATTTTCCTAAAACTCTTCTTTAAAGTTCATCCTCTTTAAACCATGCTATTTCTTTATATGTATTATCCCCTAATATATGGTAAGCTACACTCTTTGAATACTAGTTAAGCTATAGTACAAACAATTAGTCCCAAATTTAGTCTAAGTCCTATGGAGCTACCTCAAGTTGATTTTAAGGGGTGCCTAACAACTTCCCATTAGAAGAACAAGAACTCTTACCCATAATCTCACCAGTTAGCAAACTTATAAAGAATATAACCTTTAGTAATTAAATAGGTACCCTAGTATACCTTTAAATATTAGGTGGCGACTCTCTTTTATCAACAACAGAGAAACTACAAGTTGAATCTTGTTTTGACTAGTGCAAAATATGGTGCAATAACATGACGACTCTGCTGGGGACTTCACACTTAGGTTCTTATCTTAGCAGACTTAGATTGACGTTGGCACTTAGATTTGTTTGTACATTTTCTTTAACTGTAGTTAAATTTGCAATTACATGCTTACCTACTTTATTTGCTCTTTGTGATTATTATTGCTGTACCCCTATCTGTTACTGCTTTACATACATTGTCACCATATTTCTCCCTATCGAGTTTTGGCCGTACACTATCATACACAATGGAACGTGAGGGTTGTCTTTTACACCCCCCTGAACCTTCTTTTCAAAACTCTCTAGTTTCAGAGAATGGCTTTGTCAGGTCAACCGACATAACTTCTCGTAGTCTCCAGTCCAACTCAAAAGTAGGAAACACTCTACGCTAGCAAAAATAGGTCATATTGCATAAACCTTAGGTGAGTTGGTCCATGTATCGACACACAATTAGGAAAAACCATCCTAATGTCAATGGGTCATGCACCCAACAACATGAATTTTATGGAAAGATGAACAAACCCGACGAGATATATAAAGATCTGAAGCAAACACTTAGCAAAACCTTTCTTTACCCATTTCAGAAAATGAAAATCAACCAAAACATCCCCGAGATTAACATGGTGATGGGAGCGCCACACAAGTTGAAGCAGTGGTGGAAGAACATTCATCGGAAACACGGAGATGAGATTCGGACACACCTAGGGGCACTGACTGCTTTGCTAAATATCCGAGCAGACATGGTGCTCACTCGCCTGCTGATTGAGTTATGGGATCCGACTAAGGTGGTGTTCAAGTTTGCTAACTGTGAGTTAGTACCCACATTGGAAGAAGTTACTAATTTCACAGAGATGTCGTTTACAGTGAGGAGACCAATACTACCAGTCACTATGGTCGGTTACAGGTTCCTGGATGCTTTGGGTTTGGCTAAAAGTCGAGGTCTGATAAATATCGAGGACGGATGGGTGAGCCAAGATCAGATGTTTGATAGATTTGGACATCGCGAAAGATATGAGTGGTATTCGAGAGAGTTTCAGTGTGATCAAGCAATGTGGGAGAGTCTCAGGCCTATCACTTTCAGATTGGCACTGTTCGAATTGTTGGTTTCCCACAGAGAAGGGGTTAGATCAACATCAACATATTACTCGTGGTCCTGGCAACCTTCCATGGTAATCTTCAAGCTACTCTGGTGGCGATGATAGTAGCTGACATTTTGAGGGCTTTGTCTGCATGTGCACGGGGGTATGATTTCTTTAAGGGTTGTAACTTGCTACTTCAGATTTGGGCCACAGAACGTTTCTTCCAGCGAGAGGCCACCATTGACTACTTTGTGGGCATCAGCAACATGATCTGCAACCACAATGAGAGGATAAGACATAGGGTCTCCCCATATGGGCAAGAAGAGTGGAGGGAAATGCTGACTAATTTAAGCGGAGAATGGGTCAACTGGAAGCTATCATGGTTAGGTGGGAGGGTAATCTTAAGGATTCCTCGAAAATACTTCATTGAGCTGATCGGACTTGAGGGCATCAAACCATGCTCACCCCTGTGTGTTCTCAAACAGTTCGGGATGATCCAGGATGTGCCTCTATGGACGAGGACAGCGCTATATGAGGATGAGTACAACAGACAGATTCCAATCCATAGGATAAGAAGGCTCCAAAAAGAGTGGAACGATCTGGTCACAATGTCGATGGGTCCAAACTCGTTGTGCACTCCAGAGTATTATGTCCGGATCAGCGAGGAAGATGAGCTAGCCTGACCAAGCAGAGAGGGTATAGCTTGGCTGGAGGATGCAGTGGCTACTTTGCAAATATACCATGAGTTTCTGCCATATTACCTTGTGACTACCTCAATGCACCGTAAAGTGGTTCCAGGATCCATCGATCACATGTTGCCACCTGCTGAAGACGATGACCGGGTAGTGGAGTACATCTAAATAGAATCTAAGATAGAGCCGGAGGGAGACTAGGAGAGGAGTCTGAGTTCAATGGCGACGAAGAGGAGTTTGAAGAAGATCCAGAGGAAGATCCAGAAGAAGAAGATGAGATGGGAAATGATTCCGAGGATGGTTACTAGAAGTTGGTTGATTTCCCCTTCTTTCCCACTTTGTACCCTTATCCCCGTTTTTCTTACTATCCTAAAGGGCAAGTTGTCCTATGCAGTTCTATGAATATCAGAAATAGTTATGTAACCTTTGTGCCCACTTATATGAGTCAAAACATTATCAATGAAAACAAAACTTTCTTTGGATATAAATGTGTCAAGTCTAATTGTTCGTCAAACATCTGCGATTTAGGCCTACCTCCGGCAATGAGAGGTCCCAAGAATTCTAGGAAAATGCGCTAGCCTAAATAAGTGAATTAATTGCTTTGTGTGATTTCCCACTGGTATAAATGAAGAAACTAACTTCTATTTCTTTTCTTCTTGTTTTTTAGTTTATTATTACTCCCCAAAAAGAAAAGTTGGTTTGTGTCGACCCGAAATTGACGGAACCACTATACAATCTAAGATCAAAGGGAAAGATGTGTAAGGCCCCATAAAATTTCACCTAAACCCCGGGGTTTCGTGGCGCCGAGGTAGAGTAATATGATTGAGAGTTGTAGAAACCGACTTTTTCGGTTGAACAGTGCGTTGGGGAGTTGAAGAAAAATTATTGCAGAACAGGGCATTTCTGCGGTCCATTATGTGACCGTAGAATTACTCTGTGGACCGGAGAATTACTCCGTGGACCGAAGATCCGTCGCAGATTGAAGCAGAGAAATTGCCAATTTAAGAGGTTATTTTGCAGTCCATTATGCGGCCGCATAACCATTTCACGGGCCGTACGATCCATCGTAGATCCAGCATGAGAAAACTTCGGAAGGAGGTTCTGTGGTCCATTATGCTACCGCAGACCTATCCAGCCTGCCCAGTTTTTGGTACCTTTTCCATGGTCCCCTTTGCGGGCCGCACACCTGTTTTGCGGTCTGGTCTGCGACAGCAGACCCGGCTTTGAAAAGTTTAAGTTTTGGAAAATTTCATCCGATCCCATTTTTATAAAAACAACTTGGGATTTATTTTGGCTAGTTCTAACTGATATTTTAGAGAGAGGAAAGTGATCTAGAGTGAGAGGGAGATTCCTAAGCTAGTTGTTCATCAATCTTTGCTCATAACTTAGAGAATTTACAAGGAAAACTCACAATATCTTCATCCAAGAGGTAAGGTTCCATACCGTAGTCTTCAATTTCGAGTTTGGGGTAGAAGATGGGTAATGTGGAGTGTAATTCTTAGGTATGGGGGTGTTATCTATGCATGCATATACTACCAAAGTGGTGGGAAGGTTTTTGAGCTCAAAAGGGTAGATGACATGTATATACTACCATAACGAAGTTGATTTATGTGGATTATTTGATGACATGTACAGCCTTTCCCTTATTTGTTTAAATAGCTATGACATATCCCCTCCCCTTATTTCCATTTATTTGCTATGACATGAACATCATTCCCTCCGTTGCTTTCATCTTGTTTAAGACTGCTACATCATGTCTCTCTCGTCCCTGTCTCCCTATTTTCTTCATTTAATTACATTCTCGCATGTTTTCATGAGTTAAACTTACTTTTGTCTTTTGTCTTTCCCTTTTCTTTTTTCTCCCTTTTATATTATTTACTATTTTTGTGCACTTTCATCATGTAAATATTTGGCAACGTGTTACTATTTTTGCATAAAGCATGCTCCCACATCATACTCCACTCGTGCTTATTATCAACATAGCGGCGCTTGATAAGTGTCCGCATTTTCCTAAAAAATATCCCATTAAACTAGAAAGGATTATTTGCACTAGACTAGCCGATCAGCGGTGCAATCGACGGTCCCGTGCCTTTCCCTCTCGAGTTGTTCACTTGAGAGTACCAGGCACGGGACCGTCGACTGCACCGCTGATCGACTAGTCTAGTGCAAATAATCCTTTCTAGTTTAAAAGGATGTTTTTTAGGAAAACGCGGACACTCATCAAGTGCCGCTATGTTTGTAATAAGCACGATTTAGGAAAACGCGGACACTCATCAAGTGCCGCTATGTTTGTAATAAGCACGAGTGGAGTATGATGTGGGAGCATGCTTTATGCAAAAATAGTAACACGTTGCCAAATATTTACATGATGAAATTGCGTAAAAACAGTAAATAATATAAACGGGAGAAAAAAGAAAAAAGGGAAAGACGGAAGAGAAAAGTAAGTTTAACTCATGAAAACATGCGAGAATGTAATTAAATGAAGCATATAGGGAGACAGGGACGAGAGAAACATGATGTAGCAGTCTTAAACAAGATGAAAGCAACGGAGGGAATGGTGTTCATGTCATAGAAAATAAATAGAAATAAGGGGATGGGATATGTCATAGCTATTTAAACAAATAAGGGAAAGGCTGTACATGTCATCAAATAATCCACATAAATCAACTTAATTTTAGTGTTTGATAAAATGATCAAGTGAGATGAACCTATGAATATCTTCCTAATTGTAGTTCAATTTTATCATGTCTCCAAATAGATCAAAGTTGCTAGGATTTTCGTAACTGTGTAGTAATTTAAGGAAAGCTCAAAGCGAGGTATGTTGGCTAAACTCCTCTTGTAGAATCGAATCCTTGATGTCCTCGTAAGTTGTAGTTATGATTGGCTCAAGCTCTTATGCCTCATGTTCTGAGCTGTTTCTTATAAACTTGACTATTACGAATTAACTCTGTGTCGAAAGTTATATGTTCAAAATGTTTTCCGAATGCTCTTATCATATTGTGTTATCCTTCGAGATTGTATTCAAATGTGACCATGTATCAAAATATTATGAATTCAATTATGTTTCAAATGCTAGTATTATGCCAAATTGTGGAAGAAAATCCAATGTGCCTAAGACTCTTATTTACCCATATGTGTACTAAAGGTCGTGATTAGAGATGCTTTGTTATTGATAATCCATGATGATGTTTGTAAGTGAAAGGGGTGATCATGACATATGAAATACGGCCGACGTGCCAAGAATGACATTACCTGTGTGGCCACTAGTGCCAATGAAATGAAAAGATGAGTAAAAGACTATGAAATGAAATGAAAGTCCTTTATATAATAAACAATTGGGAGTATCGTTAGTCATTGAAGAAGGGTAGGTTGAAATGACCTAACCCCGAAACTACACGTGCCGGTGTAGGTGTGTCTTGTGATTATTCCCTTTGTTTGGGATGAGATTGATGTGATGAGATTATTTCCCTTAAATGGGATGAAATGATTGCTAGAAAAGGGTGATGTCAATCCACACGGCATTGTGGTGAGATGGCCTAGCCGGTCGGGTCGAGATCAGACGCCATGTCGTACACATGGTGGTGATTGTGCTTGAGGTTGTGATTGAGATAATGATTGATATCTTGATAGTGATTGTGATTGTAGTTGATGTCTTTGGGTGATATGGCCTAGACGATCGAGCCGTGATTGGACTCCGCGCTAAAAATCACGGTGGTATATTAGTGCTAAAGATCTCCCAACCTAAAATATGGAAATTTACTTGAAAACTTGTCTTGCTCCTAACTTGATGTCTTGATGTATTTTTAGGCTCCCATTGAATATATAATTGTTCTTCCTTGCTTTATTACTCATTCTATTAGGAGGGTTTTTACTCATTCATACTAGCACTATTCCATATATACTAACGTCCCTTTTACCAGGGGCACTGTATCTTTAATGGATGCAGGTTGTTCCACGGCAGGCGGCTTTGATCAGTGATAGCGGTACACCCTCTTCCCGGCTGACTTGGTGAGCCCCACTTCATCTCGGGGTCATGTATCTTTTATTCCTTATGTAGTATATTTTGAGGTATAGCTGGGGCCTTGTTGCCGGCACTATCATCATACTTTTTTGTATTTTTTAGAGGCTCCGTAGACATAGGGTGGGTTGTATGTCGGTGTTGGGAGAGTCAAACTTGTAAGGTTGTATTTGTACCACATGTTCCCCTTCAAACTTTGAAAATGTATGCATTTTGACACATATAAATTACGTAATGATAATTAATTAGCGCTGTTCACATGATCCTCCTCATTGTCTAATTAATGAAATAGATCTTCTCTTTATTCAGGAGTGAGTTCGGGTAGAAGGTATTGTACAGGCTTGCTCGACTGGGTTATCTCGGTTGAGCGCCGGTCGCACTCCCTGATGTAGGGGCGTGATAAGATGTCTGCTATAGAAAACTCACCTGAACATGCTCTGGTCATAGCCGATAGCTTGGGGAGATTGGGAGAGAAAGACGATACTAGAAATGATGAACACATGGCCAGGATGGCCCAGGAGATGGAGTCTTTAAGGGAGAAAGTATAGCACATCAGGGAACTAGCACATCTGGCCGTGACAATGCTCCCTCAACCACCTCGCTTTCCTTCTTTGGATTCAATTCCTGACCGCTTTCCTTCCACATTACGCCAAAATAACAACATCGAAACTTCAGTCCCCACCACTCTAATAATACCTCCAATAACCCCTACAAACGCACCAAATCCTCTTATCCACACTCCCTACGTACCACAGTTCATTCAAACACCACAAAACCCATATATTACCACTAACGCAACTCACACCCCTCCTCGTGATGAAGTCACTTTAACCACTCACACAAATCAGCACATACTGGTGGCACATACTGCCGCCCATGAGCGATATGTTCCTCCTGTATATGCCGTTTCTGAACCTTCCTTTACAGAGCCTGTCACGGTAAGGGTGCCTTATATGATTGACCAATACGCTGAGATGGAGAGGGAAGCTAGGCGTAAGGAAGATGAGTCAGTGTTTTAGCAACTACAAATCTTGAGAAAACAAATGAAGAACCTCCAAGTAGCCTGAGGAAGTGAAAGTTTGGACTACGAGGATCTGTGCATCCATACGGATGTGGATATGCCAGTAGGGGGTATAAGACTCCAAAGTTCTATATCTTCGATGGAACAGGTGACCCCTACACACATTTGAGGGCATATTGTGACAAGTCAGTCAGAGTGGGAAGGAATGAGAAGCTAAGAATGAAGTTGTTCATAATGAGCCTGATGGGAGAAACACTTACCTGGTATACTCGACAAGATCCGTGAAACTAGAGAACCTGGCAAGATATGGCGGAAGATTTCATGAATCGCTTTTGATTCAACACGTAAATAACTCCTTATAGGTTCACACTGGTAAACCTACAGAAAAATCCATCCGAGTCATTCTAAGAATATGCACGTTGGTGGAGGTCAGAGGCCGCCAGGGCACAACCTCCACTGGACGACAATGAGTTAACCAAGTATTTCATCAAGGCCTAGGAAGGGATATGCTTTGAAAAAATGATGGGACAGAAATTCCATGAGCTGATCAAGATAGGAGATTTCTTAGAAAAAGGTATAAAATATGGTAAAGTATAGTTCATGGCTGCACTGCAAGCGACCAGCAAAGTAATCCAATCTGGGTCAATCGATAGCGGAAAGAAGAAGAAAGAGGAGGTCTCAGCATTCATCCCTTTTTATCATCCCAACCAACATCACGGAAACACCTCAATTCCCCAAACAACCATTCACCACCACCCGCTTACGCTCTAGTCTATAACACCCAACCATATTACCACCCCAACCCCAATACAACCCTCCTCGAGCCCACAATAATTCGAAGCCATAACGACCACATGCTCCTGTCCAAACCACTACCCACCAAAACCGACCAACTTATGCACCACGCCCTAGTCCCAATTTTGAATATAGGGGTCCCAGAAAATATACCCCGATTGCAGAGCCTCTAGCCCAATTGTTTGAAAGATTGAGAAGAGAAGGATTGATACAACCAGTGGAAGGAAGGGTTCTTGAGTATCCCTCCAAGTATTTTGATGCAACCAAAATGTGCGTGTACCATTCCAACATGCCTGGGCATGATACTGGAGATTGTTTTAAGATGAAAAATGAGATTGAAACACTGATCAAGAGTGGATCCATTCAGTGCACTCTGACTCCGCTGAATGTGAATCGCAATCCGCTGCCAAATCATCGAAACCAGGGGGTCAACATGATCACATTGGACGAAGAATATGTTCTGAAAGGAACGATTGTCACGATAGGAAATGCAGATGGCGCAAGGAATCCACCTCAAAGGGCTCCAATGAATACAGTCCAAGTGAGACCTATGGTGACAGTTCAGACTTAATAGTGACAACCTGCCATTGCAACAAGAGATGAGGAGAGTCGGTAATACAAAAGTTTCCCATGGACATACCAGCAAAAGGGGAAGGCCAAGATGATAGACTCTGTCGTAGCTCACGGTATGACTAGGTCTAGGAGATGCTACGCTCTTAAAAATGCATATCGAGGGAACTTGGGAAGAGAGAAGAATCAAATAAGGAACATAACAGACCCAGAAGCTGCCAAATTCTGGAAGAGAATGGCAACCAAAGAGTACTCCATGGAGGAGCAGCTGAAGAAAACTCCAGTGCAGATATCAATCATGGACTTGCTGATGAGCTCCGACAGTCATAAGGATGCCCTGTTGAAAGTACTAAGTGGGGTAAGTGTACCAAGAAACACCACCAGTGAGGTGCTGGACACGACAACTAGGAAAATGGTCGAAGCAAATATGGTCACTTTCATAAGAGAAGAACTTCCTGTCGAAGGCGTTAGTCACAACAAAGCCATTCATATCACTGTCAAATATGGGAACAAAGTGGTGTCCCGAGTGCTGGTGGATGGAGGTTTAGGAGTCCACATTTGTCCGCTCTCTACTCTGCGGGAGTTAGGAATGCATTTGAAGGAAGTCGAGGAAAGCCACGTGAGGGTATGGGCTTTTGATTGTTCACAGAAAGATGTTATTGGAGAAATTTATTTGGCTTTGCAGATCAGGCCAGTTGAATTTCCCATATTGTTTCAAGTAATGGATATCTCTTCTTCATACAACTTGCTGCTAGGAAGGCCCTGGATACATATGGAAGGGGGCGTCCCATCTACTTTACACCAATGCATGAAATTTGAGTGGGGATGTTAGGAGATCGTGGTCCATGGCGAATAGGGCCAATCAGGTTTTTGTAGAGCATGTTGTCCCATTCATTGAAAGGCTAGACGAAGTTGCTTTCCATGCAGTGGAAATCGTGCAGACCACCAAAATAGAAGAAATAAACAAAACTTGGGTGTGCAGTCGCCGTATAGATCCAACATGGATATGAGGGATATGATGAAATAGAGATACAAATCAGGAATAGGGTTGGGAGCCAGGTTAGACGGGATCATAGAGCCAATTGAACATAATGGGCAGAAAGGAAGGGCCGGCACAGGATACCATCCTCCGATGGGGAAAGCTCATGTCGGTAGCTCCAGGAAAAAGGTTTTTGTGCTAGAGCATGTTTTGGATATGGGGCAGAGATCAACACCAGAAGATGATATCATCGATGGAATGGGAAGGCTGTTCGTGAATATGATTGAAGAATGTTGTGAAGGAACTAACATCAAGACACCAACCATCAGAGATGCCGAACTAGGGGAAGAGCTGTGCAATTGGACCGCCAGTCTATCTTTGGTTCGTCGAGAGTCTTGGTAATGTGGAACTATAAAAGTTTTCTTTTTGAAAAGCACACGGTCAGTTGAGGCCTGCACCGTGTCTGTACATTTTTGTCATTTGACTCTTTTGAACACTTAGACGTTCCACTTTTGATGAAATAAAAAGAATCCCTTTCTTTAAATATTGCAACGTTATTTATCGCCTCATTTTACACTTAGTTTTTCTTTTCAGTAATCAAAAAATAAAAACCCGCGTTCCGCGATTGTGACATGTAACGAAACCATCTAGCAAAATGACCCAGATTACGAGGAGTATGATGAGAGTATGGTGCTAGACAATCTCTCACAGGAGATCGAACAGCTGGAGAGTCAGAAAAAGCCCAACCTCAAAAAAATAGAAGTGGTCAAATTCGGAAGTGAAGAAGACATGAAAGAAACCATAATCATTATTCATCTAGAAGCCGAGCAGAAGGAAAAACTAGTTGAGATCCTCCGACAATACATCGATGTGTTTGCATGGTCATATGATGACATGCCGGGATTAAGTACTGACATTGTCTCACATCGACTGCCCACCGATCCTACCAGACTGCCGGTCAAGTAGAAACCCAAAAAATTTAAACCTGATTTAAGTCTTAGGATAAAGGAGGAAGTGACCAAGCATATAGAGGCAAATGTGGTAAAGGTCACCAATTATCCCAGTAGGTTGGAAAATATCGTCCCAGTACCGAAGAAATATGGGAAGATCAAGATATGCATAGATTATCGAGATCTCAACAAAGCTAGTCCAAAGGACGACTTCCCTCTACCAAATATCCACATCCTCATCGACAACTACGCGAAGCATGAGCTGTAATCGCTCGTGGATTATTTTGCTGGATACCACTAGATCTTGATGCACAAAGAAGATACAGAAAAGACGGCCTTCACCACACCGTGGGGAGTTTATTGCTATAGGGTCATGCCTTTCGGTTTTATGAATGCCGGAGCCACCTACATGAGGGCCATGACGACCCTTTTTCATGACATGATTCATAAGGAGATCGAAGTATATGTGGATGACATCATCATCAAGTCTCGGAAAATTTCAGAGCACTTGGACGATTTGAGAAAAAATTTCGAGCGCTTACGGAGGTACAATTTGAAATAGAATCCGGCAAAGTGTGCATTCGGAGTCCCTGCTGGGAGATTATTGGGTTTCATCATAAGTAGGGAAGGGATAGAACTGGACCCATCAAAAATCAATGCCATTCATTAGTTGCCACCACACAAGAGTAAGAAAGATGTTATGAGTTTCCTGGGTAGGCTAAATTACATCAGTCGTTTCATAGCCTAGTCCACGGTAATCTGTGAACCCATTTTCATGTTGCTGAAAAAGTATACTGCCAAAAAATGGACAAAAGAGTGCCAGAAAGCCTTCGACAGAATTTAGGACTATTTGTCAAATCCACCAGTGTTAGTTCCCCACGAGCCTGGGAATCCATTGTTGCTATATTTGTCAGTCTTGGAAAACGCCTTCGGCTGTGTGTTGGGATAGCATGACGAAACTGAAAGAGAGGAGCAGGCCATCTACTACTTAAGTAAGAAATCCATGCCATGCGAGGCCAGATACACTTTGATAGAACGCATTTGATGTGCTCTGGCTTGGATCGCCTAGAAACTAAGGCATTACATGTCAACATACACTACGCATATGATATCTCGGCTCGACCCGCTCAATTATATCTTCCAGAAGTCGATGCAGACCGGAAAGCTAGCGAAATGGAAAATTTTCCTCAGCGAATTTGACATTGTGTACATAACTCAGAAGGCTATCAAGGGGCAAGCTTTAGCCGACTACCTCACAGAAAATCCAGTGGACGGGGATTACGAGCCACTCATTACGTATTTTCCTGACGAAGAGGTATTATTTGTTGGAGAAGATATTGAAGAGTCATACCCTGGATGAAGAATGTTTTTCGATAGAGCAACAAACTTCAAAGGAGTCGGAATTCGGGCAGTCCTAATTTCGGAATCCGGATAGCACTATCCAGCATCGACAAAGATATGACTTTGTTGTACCAATAATATGGCTGAATACGAAGCATGCATCCTTTGGATCAGAATGGCAGTCAATATGAACGTCAAAGAACCTTTGGTCATAGGGGATTCCGATCCACTAATACACTAAGTCCAAGGGTAATGGTCCCCCAAAAATGTCAAGATTCTTCCATACCTGCACTGCGTAAAAGAGCTATGCAAGAAGTTCACGAAGATTGAGTTCAAGCATGTCCCCAGGATTCAGAACGAGTTTGCCGATGCCCTTTCAACTCTAACATCCATGATCCAACATCCAGACAAGAACTACATCGACCCTATCGAGGTAAAGATCAAGGATCAACATGCCTATTGCTTCCATGTAGATAAAGAGCCATATGGTAAACCATGGTATCACGACATCAGGAGATTCCTTGCAACCAAAGAGTACCCGAAGAATGCTACTAATAGTCAGAAGCGAGCCCTCAGGAGGATGGCGAATGATTTTTCTTTAACGGGGAAGTCCTGTACAGGAGGACCCCAGACTTGGGTTTGTTGAGATGTGTAGGTATCGCCGAGGCAACTAGGTTATTAGAATAAATACACGCAGGAATACGTGGACCCCACATGAACGGGTTCACACTAGTCAGGGAGATCTTGAGAGTCTGATAACTTTGGATGACTATGGAAAGTGACAGTATCCGCTATGTACAGAAGTGTCACCAGTGCCAGGTTCACGGGGATTTCATTCGGGTTCTGCCAAACGAGATGAATGTGATGGATTCACCCTGGTCGTTCGCCGCTTGGGGCATGGACGCGATTGGACCTATAGAGCCCGCTGCATCAAATAGGAACAACATCATCTACCGATTTGGAATACTAGAGTCTATCATCATTGAGAATGCTGCTAACCTCAATTGTGACCTCATGAGAGAAATATGCGAGAAGTTCAGAATCTTCCACCACAACTCCATATCCTACAGACCACAAATGAATAGGGCAGTCAAGGCAGCCAACAAGAATACCAATATGATTCTGCGAAAGATAGTGCACAATCATAGGCAATGGCACGAGAAATTATCCTTCGCCTTACTAGGTTACCGTACCACCATGAGAACATCCACTGGGGCAATACCGTACTTGTTAGTATACAACACTGAAGTTGTGATACCCGCAAAGGGTCGAGATACCATCTTTAAGGGTCATTCAAGAGGCCAAGATGGACGATGTAGAGTGAATATGAGTCAGACTGGAGCAGCTCATGCTCATCGACGAGGAGAGAATGGATGCAATATGCCATGGTCAGCTATATAAGAATAGGATGGCCAATACGTTTAACAAAAGGGTGAAGCCTCACCAGTTCACACCGGGGCAGTTGATTCTGAGGAAAATCTTTCCCCACCAAGATAAAGCCAGAGGGAATTGCGCACCAAATTGGCAAGGTCCTTACGTGGTTCACCGAGTATTGTCGAGTGGAGCTCTCATCTTGGTAGAAATGGATGGAAGAATCAACACGAAGCCTATCAACTCAGATCAATCAAGAGATACTATGTTTGAAGACAAATAGAGTTAGGTTTTGTTGTAACAGAACTATGTTCAACCCGACTTACCATGGAGGGATACGTAGGTAACCCATGTAGGGTTCGGTTTCTCTCCCTCCTTTATTTTTTAATAGAAATCCAAACATCATTTTTTGTGTGTTGCTCTGTAACTACACAGACTTGATTACCTCAGAAAACAATACGTAGGCAATTCTCATCGGATTCAGTTGTCTTTTGTAATTGAACTACGTCCTGGCCTGATTCGATTTTGATATATAGGTAGTCTGAGTCGGTTTCATTATTAATCCCATCATTCTGCATATATTGTAATTGAACTATATCTTGACGTGATTCCATTTGGATACGTAGGCTACCTTAGTCAGGCTAAGTCAATCTTCATCATATTTTAATATCATCCACGAACTACGTTCAGACCTGATTCCATTTGGGATACATAGGCAACCTGAAATGGTTCGCTCATAACCTTAGGAAAAACCTTTGTAGTGCATTTGTTCGGATTAGGATGCAGTCACAACGGCAAGTAACCGTGTTGTCAAGCATCACAAAGGGTCAAAATCAACGGGATAGAGTTTTCAAGAAGCGAGCCTCATGTTTGGAGAACCTTTCGTAGCATGTCATAATCCGGAATGACAACACTTGTTTTAAAACAAAGCTTTTCAAAATGGTTTTTCTAAAATACAGTAATTTGTTCACCTATCAAACTTTGCGGCATAGACATATCAAAGGCCAGGGCAAACCAACACTGTGGTCGACACAAACCATCTTCCCCTCTCCGACTAAGAATTTTTCTTTGAGTGCATGGTCAATAGGAAGCAAGGAAATGTTAAGATCACACTGGGGAAAATGACGGATCTTCCACTTTCCTAGGATTATCTCCCTTTAATCCATCACTTGAATTATTTGGTACAACTAAAGCTAATCCTCTAATCCTTTGCAGGTACCTCGGAGTCAGACCGCTGAAGCAGAAAAGGCACATTGTACATAGCAAACTGCCTGCTCAACTAATCGTAGCACCTTGTACAAAGCAAACCATTGGCTTCACCATTGATGTCCTATACATAGCAAACCGTCTGCTCAATGAATTGAAGCACGTTGTACAAAATGAGCCGTTGACTTCACCAATTGAAGTCCTGTATATATAAAACCGCTGAATCTATCGGAGTGTCTTGTACAAATAAAACGTCGACTTCGCCAAGCAAAGCACTGTATATAGCAAACTGTTCATTCCGCCATCGGAATAATCCGCACCACCGCTCCGTCGCAATGGAGGCCAGAATAGACAGTCGCAAACCTCGTCACCGACGTTTTGCCAATCGATGGCCACAACTTAGCTTCACGGTCAAGAGTATCTCTTGGGCATGCTTTTTTTTCCTTTACTATTACCTTGAATATTTTGACGTTTTGCTCATGCAGCTTCAGGCATGATTACGTTTTAAGTCAATCACTCCCAAGCGAATTTTATTTTACATTTTCTCAGTGAAAAGCTCTCCCAACAAGAGAAGACGCACTCCACAAACCAAGCTCTCCCAACAAGCGGAGACATTTTCTCAGTGTAAAGCTCTCCCAACAAGCAGAGACACGTTTCAATGCTGTGACAGCTGCGGAACGATACACAACCCGGCTAACAAATCGAGTCAAGTTCAAGTATCCCATAATCCAAATCCCAAATAACTGCTCACCGGCAGCCAGTCATCATCATTCCTACATCATTTACATCACTTCTTAATATATTCTGCACTACAATATATTGGTATGCGTGTATTTCATTTTTTGCAGGAACAAATATTGCAACGCGAAACTCTTTCTAAGCAACAGACCAAACTACAATGCTATGAGGGACAACAAATTCATTAGAGGGCCAAGGATCCATGTTCAAGCACAAAACAACCAGTGGAACTCCAAATCTTCAAATCCTTCAAGTCAAGCCGCAAAGTTCAAGCTATCGTGAGTTCCCAATCCTCCATCTCACTGTATCGTCATAATACGATACTGGGACAATTCCTGTGAGTATCGCTTCCTCAAAATCCTCACTCCAGAACTACATGAGGCCTAATATTTATTAAGCCCGAGGTATGTAAGCAAATCAAAGCCAGACTTCGGCCCCAATTTCCCCAAAAGCATCCCGAAATCTCCCCCCCCCCCCTAAAATCATGCAATCCGTAATCTTCCTTAAATCCATATGCCATCCCTGCAATGTATGCCTAAAGTCAGGACAAAATTGGCTTTGGTTCAATTTTTTTTCCGAAAACTCTTCCACCATCTTCGGTCAAACATGTGCATTTGTTGACGGCCAATTTTGACCCTCCCTTTTAAAATTGATTTACTTATACTTAAATATTTACAATGAATGTTTTGAAAGCATTTTCTATCAATAATTACTTATTTTTTATAAATTAATTAAGTATTAATTTGGAAATTAATAACCTAGTATTTGTATTATGTAATTACAAGTATTTAAAATACTCCATAGAGGTTTTATACTTAATTTAACGAATTACTTCTCAAATTTTGATTAATTAAATTACTATGCTGATAATTCAAAAACTAGTGTTATAATTTAGAAAACAAAGTATTTTATAAATAATTAATTACAATTGTTAGTAGTATATTTGATCTTTATTATTTTACTACATTTTTATTTGGAAATAATTAACTTTATTTGAATTAATTTTAAAAAGGGCAAAAACTAAAGGGCTACAATTGCAATACCTAATTAAATACAAAGTTGCCATTCATTAAATCAATTTCAGCCCAATACACAAGCCCAGTCTGAAAATGATCCAGTCCAATTCCCTCCCTCTCCACCTTGGCAATCCATGACATTCTCATTGAATCAATGAGATCGTGCCACATCACCCATTCTTACCACTCACAAAACAAACACACACGCATCTAAACTGTTGGTTCATCTGATCAACGACTCATAATTTAATCTCCAATTTTCTTTTGATTTTTAAACACCCGCCCCATAGATCTCATCTCCAACGTCAAAATCTCATAATATGACAACCACCAAAATTCCTCCCCAAAAACCTTAAATGTCCGAATTATCAGGGCCGTTGATCAAATAACCCAACGGCCCAGATCTTTTTCCCCCACTTTGACCTAGAGACCGTCTAGTCTCATCTCCAAACTCTAGATCATTTGTCACTCTGCCCAGCTGCCTCTCTTTCCCCTTTCTCTCTCTTTTCTCTCAACCTCACAGCCCAATCAATCACCAAACCTTGCACAAATTCGTGCAAGGTCATGAGTTTACCTAGAAAATCATCCTCTCTGCCTTCTCTATCCGTGATTCTTGCTGAATCGTTCCTCTCTCATCATCAAAATTCAAAACCCCCAAATCCAAACCCTAACCCCCAGAGATGAAACCTCAAACCGCCATTGACCTTTCAAATCCATGGCATGCATGGTTATTTGTTTTGCTCATGTACTTCAAATCTCGTCACTCTTTCCATTTTTACCATTCGATTTCAAAGCCCTAATCGAAGAAGTCAGACCAAATGGTGAAACTTCAACTCGCCAAATTTCTTTCTTCGTCTTTTCAAATCGAAGTAAGCCTGAGACGCTAGCTGGCTTCATCATTGATATTCGATACCCAGAGGTCAAATGTAATGACCTCTAATATTAGGGTTCTGACCGATGGTCTCTTATGCTTCAACGGTCGATCTCTCACATCTCTCCTCTCCGGTAAAAATCCTTACTGATTTCCCCTCTGTCTCTCGGATTCTTTCACTCAATATTGCTTGCATCACTCGACAATCATCACTCTCCTTTAATGACTTTAATCTCTGTATTGAATAGCCTATGTGATTAAGTTGCTTAACCTGCCTTAATGATTTTCTCATATCTACCTAGACTCTAGACATTCCTCTAATGTTCTGTTATAATCCTCATGCTTGTCATGCTCCACATATGCTTGCATCACTCGACAATCATCACTTAGGTTTGCTGTTATAGTGTTCCTGCTTATCATGCCATATTCTTTGAGTTCTGTTATTCTATATTTAGGGTTGTTGTTATAGTTTTCATGCTTATCATTCTATACTTTCTTGAGTGTTGTCATTATATACTAGGGTTTGCTGTTAAATGATTCCAGTTAGGGTATACATGAAAGTATATATAGCGTGACCCTGCCTCACTTGGTCAAGGTTTGTGAAGTCTGAGTATTCAAAAATGCTTTCCTTTCTTCACAAAAATGCTTGCTAACCCTTAAGTGTTCTTTGAGTCCTTTTTATGAATGCTTCACATCCATGTCTAACTATTAGTTGCAAATAATCCTACTAGGATGAACTTTCCTATGAACATCAGTGGTAATTGTTATGGTTAGCCAATCTCTTATGACTCAGATAATAGTTCTCCCTGTTGTGGTTGAATGTTGACTATTTTTGTAATTTGAATATGGCTCCACCATTTTAAATTATTAAACCTAGTATGTACAACTAATTTAAGTCTATTTAGTATGATGTTTCCCCTATTCTTAACCCCCTAATGATACTGATAGCCCGAATCTATAATGTTTGAGACTCATCTTGTCTTGTGAGGTTATAATATTGATTGAAATCTCTGTATGTATGGGAGTTTGGCATGATCCTTTGTTTACCCCTCATGACTTCATATTTTGAACACTATTTTGGAATTATACTTAGTCCTTCCTTTCCTCTGTCATTCTGGATTGAATCTGGTATAAGAGAAACCTTATATTTTTACTAATTGAGTGCAATAACTTGCCCGTGTCATTGTATGAATATGTACTAAGGATCTCAAGGTATTCAAGTAATGTTATTAACCTCGGTGTATGCTCATGGCAGTGTCTGGTGTCAAACTAATCTGTGACCATCCCAAAGTTGTTGCAATTCTGAACTATGTGTTATTTATCTATCTCTAAGATGCTTGATTCCAATTGTATATTTATTTAGCAAAAACAGTATGATGTTCCTCCATATGTGTGTTTTTGGCATTAGAGCCTCGCATCTGTCTAGTATGTTAATCAATCACACAGAGCTGAAAGTATTAAAGTAAGGATTATTTCTATGTGTTTTTCCTGTGTTTTTCTGTTAAGGCAAAGTGTGCTTTTGTGGTAGGAAATGTCATAGTGGTTAATTTGCATTAAAAGAGCATCATTGGCATTCAAACCTGTAGGGAAGAATGAGTTGTTAGTGGTTAGGGGTATTTGGGAGTAGAGTTTAACTCTGGGTTGGGCTGCTCTCCCATGCACAAGCATTGCTCTGGGCCTTGAGACCCTTGGGAACTTTGAAGTGTCGGAGGATTCTAAGGGGGCATCGACCTTGAGTAGGATTCTCTCCTTAGCCCTTAATTCATTGACACTTATTACTCTCTTTGGGTTTGGTGTTTAATGACAACGAATGGTGTTCAATGTGGGTCATTCAATATACACAATCTCCACATTAGTATGACTTCCTTAGTATCTGTCAGTGATCTTATATTTTAGTATTTTCTTGCAAATTTCATCTATGGATATATGTATGGTATTGTTATTCTAATGACCTTCTCTTTTCTTTTTTGGACATGTACAATGATTTGGCCTGCTCAGTTTTGTAGGAACTCAAGCCCAAATCCAGCCTTGCTATGGTCCAAGGGTCTACCATCGCTCGTCCCTGTTATTGTTGGGCCTGCCTTTTGAGCCCCAAACCTCCCAGAGTCACTTCTTTCCCTTCGCTTCTTTATTTACTATTTTTGTTATTCTTCAGTTTCACTGTGTCGTTACTCTTTACTGTGTTCATGTTGTTTTATCTCATATGTATATGACAAGTATATATTAGATTGAATGCTTTATTTTATCTTTTAACTCACATAAAATAACTTAGGCAAGCCTTGGAGAACCTAGGATTAAAAGAAGCCTTAATTAGTAATTAATTCCATGAACTATTATTAACTTATTACGCTTTGCTAATTAAAGATTTTTTAAGCCCAAGGCTTAACAAAGGCAGTAGTCTCTCTTTCAAAGGCAAAATCGGAATTGTCACGAGTTTAAATTTTTTAAAAAGGGATCAACCATTTCGAAAAGATTAAGGTGCTGCTAGCCCAAAAACAAAGGCTTTCAAACAGTTTTCTTCAAGATCAGCTGCTTAAAACCAAGGTACATCTTAAGTTCATTTTTACCTCATTAGAATAATATGAACTTCCATGATTTAGGAAACAAAGTGTATTACTTAGCTTTTTCAAACCACTTTCATAACAAATGTTCCATCTTTCAAAGTTCTTTTCAAGATTACATATACTAACGTTATTTTCCTAAAACTCTTCTTTAAAGTTCATCCTCTTTAAACCATGCTCTTCCTTTATAGATATTATCCCCTAATATATGGTAAGCTACACTCTTTGAACACTAGTTAAGGCATAGTACAAATAATTTCTCCCAAATCTATTCTAAGTCCAAAATCTACCTCAGGTAGATTTTAAGGGGTGCCTAACACATTCTCATTAAAAGAACAAGAACCCTTACCCATAGCGTCACATGTTAGTAGACTTATAAAGAATATAACCTTTAATAATTAAATAGGTACCCTAGTATACCTTTAAATATTATGTGGTGACTCTTTTTCATCAACAACAGAGAAACCACAAGTTGAATCTTGTTTTGACTATTGCAAAATAGGATGAAATAGTAAGGACACGTGCTACTGGATCGAGCGAACGACCACCAGTACCACCAGCTAGGGCCGCGAGAGGCCGGGGCTACCATAGAGGCCAAGGTACAGCTCTTTTAGCAGCTAGAGCATCACGTGTAGGGCCACTATTTGCTCCAGCTCAAGAGCAGATACCATATGTGGTTGAGCCGGTGGGACCAGCTCAGGTGCCAGGTGTGCCCATTGTGATTCTAGGCCTTTAGGAGGCTCCGGCCAAGATATTGTCTATATGCACTAGCCTTGCTCAAGCGGTTTCAGTTCTGGTCGCACCAGCCACTTCTAAGGCGGGGGGAGATGCTCAGACTCCCGCCGCCCGTACTCCAGAGTAGGTGGTTCAGGGTCTTCAGATACCGGGGATACTACTAGCCCAGTCGGTTGTAGTTGCTCAGGCCCAGGTGGGTGCACCTGTGAGTGACAGGGAACAACAGAGGCTAGACTGGTTTGGGAGGCTCAGGTCTCCAGCTTTCAGTGGGGCCGAGTCAGAGGATGCTCAGAATTTCTTAGACAGGTGCGAGCATATCCTTTGCACGACTGGTATTCTAGAGACTAGTTGAGTCTCATTTTACTACTTTTCAACTGACAGGGGAAGCCTTCAGATGGTGGGAGGCCTATGAGTTGATCAGGCCAGCCGACGCTGCACCACTTACATGGCATGAGTTCTCATAGTGGGTTCGTCACCCGATCAGGTTGGTTCCTACAGAGAGGGAGAGAATTAGCGTCAACTATGGACTGCACTTTGTCATGGCTTGGGTGATTACATTCGGTGCTAGGTTCGACAAGGTGGTTGATATTGCTAGGCATTTGGAGCAGGTCCAGAGTCAGGGGCGTGAAGAGAGGGAGGCCAAGAGGCCTCATGGTTCGGGTGGTTTCAGCAGTGTTACTTCTGGAGGTCAGTCCCACCACGGTAGGGGTCGTCCTTATAGGCCCACTCAGATGGCTCGTCCGGTTCATGATGGTGTATCAGCTAGCCATGGTACATAGAGTGCTCGTCAGCCATTTTTAGTTCCCTCCTAGCTCAAATTTCATCTCGTGCTCCATCAGTTCAGGGTTCATCTATACCAGGTTCTTCTAATAGCTATTTTGGTTTTCGGTATCCGATTCAATCTCCACCACCATTGGCGGATCAGAGTGGCTTCCAGTGCATGGAGTTTGGACATGTGTGGAGGCAGTGTCCATATCATTTTGGAGGTCCAGTTCAGCAGAGGGGTCTAGTTATGACTTCCATAATGGTTACTTCACCACCCGCTCGCGGTAGGGCTTAGGCAGCTAAAGGTCTCCCTAGAGAGGGAGGCCGATCAGGTGGCGGTCAGGCTCGATGCTATGCTTTTCCCGCCAGGCCAGAGGCTGTTGCTTTAGTTGCAGTGATTACAAGTATTGTCTTAGTATGCCGCAGGGATGCTTCTATATTATTTTTCCCTAGTTTCACTTATTCATATGTATCATTGTATTTTTCTCATTATTTGGATATTCCCCATGAGTCCTTAGTTTCTCTTATTCATGTATCTACGCCAATAGGCAATTTTATTATTATGGACCGTGTGTATCGGTCGTGTGTGGTGACCATTGGGGGAATGGAGATGAGATTTGATCTCTTATTACTTAGTATGGTTGATTTTGATGTGATTCTGGGCCTGGATTGGTTGTCCCCATGTCATGCTATTCTGGATTATCATGCTAAGACCGTGATGTTGGCAATGTTGAGGTTACCTAGGATCGAGTGGAGAGGTTCTCTAGACTATGTTCCCAGTAGGGTGCTTTCATATATGAAGGCCCAACGGATGGTTGGGAGGGGGTGTTTGTCATATTTGGCTTTTGTGAGGGATGTTGGTGCTGGTACTCCTACCATTAATTCTATTTCGGTTGTGCAAGACTTTTAGAATGTGTTTCTAGCAGACCTGCCGGGCATGCCACCCGACAGGGACATTGATATTGGTATTGACTTGGTGCTGGGCACTTAGCCCATATCTATTCCTCCATATCATACTACAGCAGCAGAGTTGAAGGAATTGAAAGAGCAGCTTCAGGAGCTTCTTGAAAAGAGGTTCATTAGGCCTAGTGTGTCACCTGGAGGTGCACCGGTTCTGTTTATGAAGAAAAAGGATGGTACTATGCAATGTGCATTGACTATAAACAGTTGAACAAAGTTACAATTAAGAGAAAGTGTCCTTTGCCGCACATTGATGACTTATTTGACCAGCTTCAGGGAGCTAGAGTGTTCTCTAAGATTGATTTGAGGTTTGGGTATCACTTGTTGAAGATTTAGGACTTTGATATTCTGAAGACGACATTCAAGACACGCTATGGTCACTACAAGTTCCTTGTGATGTCTTTTGGGTTGACCAATGCCCCAACAACATTCATGCATCTGATGAACATCATATTCCATCCATATCTTGATTTGTTTATCATAGTATTTATTGATGATATCCTGGTGTACTCACGTAGCCAGGAGGAGCATGCACATCATCTGAGGATTGTAGTACAAACATTGAGAGAGGAGAAGCTTTATGCTAAGTTCTCCCAGTGTGAGTTTTGGCTCAGTTTGATGGTGTTCTTGGGGCACGTGGTGTCCAGCGAGGGATCAAGGTGGATCCAAAGAAGATTGAGGCAGTTCAGAGTTGGCCCAAACCATCTTCAGCTACTGAGATTCGGAGTTTTCTTCGCTTGGACAGATATTATCGTCACATCGTGGAGGGCTTCTCGTCCATTAGAGTGCCTTTGACCAGGTTGACCCAAAAGGGTGCTCCATTCAGGTGGTTGGAGGAGTGTGAGGAGAGCTTTCAGAAGCTCAAGACTACTCTAACCACAACTCCAGTTCTTGTTTTGCCTTTATTATCAGTTTCTTATACAGTGTATTGTGATGCTTCTCGGATTGGTATTGGGTGTGTCTTGATGCCGGAGGGTAGAGTGATTTCTTATGCTTCACGCCACTTAAATCCTCATGAGAAGAGCTCCCCGTTCATGATTTGGAGTTGGCAGCCATCATTCTTGCATTGAATATTTGGAGAAATTATCTCTACGGCATGTCTTGTGAGGTATTTACAGATCATCGGAGTCTTCAGCACTTGTTCAAGCGAAATGATCTAAATTTAAGGCAGCGGAGATGCTTGGAGCTGTTAAAAGACTATGATATTGCCATTGTTTTTATCTCGGGAAGGCCAATATGGTGGCCAATGCCTTGAGTAGAAAGGCGGTGAGTATGGGTAGCTTTGCATACATTATTGTTGATAAGAGACCATTAGCATCGAATGTTCAGGCCTTTGACAATCAGTTCGTGAGGTTGGATCTTTCGGAGCATAGCTGCGGACGTAGGGTCAGATTTGAATGCCCAATGTGGATGGGTTACGTGAGTTGATTCTTGAGGAGACCCACAGTTTGTGATATTCCATTCATCCGGGTGCCACAAAGATGTATCAGGATTTGAGGTAGCAATATTGGCAGAGAAGAATGAAGAAGGATATAGTGGATTTTGTAGCTCGGTTCTTAAACCGTTAGCAGGTGAAATACGAGCATCAGAGGCCGGGCAATTTGCTTCAGAGGCTTGAGATTCCTGAGTCGAAATGGGAGCGTATCACCATGGACTTCGTAGTTGGGCTCCCATGAGCTTTGAAGATGTTTGATGCTATTTGGGTGATTGTGACCAGTTGACTAAGTCCGGACATTTCACTATAGCTGGGACTACCCATTCTTTGGAGTAGTTAGCTAAGATTTGTATCCGCAAGATTGTTTGCCTTCACGGTGTGTCGGTGTCCATTATTTCAGATTGGGGCACGCAGTTCACATTGTAGTTTTGGAGAGCAGTGCAGCGAGAGTTAGGCACATGGGTTGAGTTGAATACAACATTCCACCTCTTGATATACAGACAGTCCGAGCGCACCACTCAGATATTAGAGGATATGTTACGTGCTTGTGTGATGGATTTTGTGGGTTCTTGGGATCAGTTTCTACCACTTGCAGAGTTTGTCTACAATAATATCTACCCATCGAGTATTCAAATGGTGTCAATGCCGGTCTTGGGTTGGTTGGTTTGAGCCGGGTGAGACTAGGCTATTGTGTACTGACTTGGTTCAGAATGCTTTGGAAAAGATTAAGTTAATTCAGGATCCATTTCGCACGACATAGTCTAGACAGAAGATTTATGCAGAGAAGGTATTGCTCATAGTTTCACCCATTAAGGGTGTTATGTGGTTCGGGAAGAAGGGTAAGTTGAGCCCTCGATATATTGGCCCTTTTGAGGTGGTTTAGAGGATTGGAAAGGTGGCTTACAAGCTTGTATTGCCACCTAATCTATCAAGTGTTCATCAGTGTTTCATGTTTCTATGCTCCAGATGTATTTTGGTGATCCGTCTCGTGTTTTGGACTTCAGTACTGTTCAGTTAGATGGGGATTTGACTTGTGATATGAAGCTGGTGGCCATTTTGGATCGGCAGGTTCAAAAGTTGAGGTAAAAGAATATAACTTCAGTGAAAGTAAAGTGGAGAGGTCAGCCAGTCGAAGAGGCTACTTGGGAGACCGAGCAGTAGATGCGGAGCAGCTATCCACGTCCATTTGAGGCTCCAGGTATGATTCTAAACCTGTTTGAGGATGAATATTTTTTTAAGAGGGGGAGAATAAAATGACCCGGCCGGCAGTTTTGATTATTGTAGCCTATTGCGATCACGAGAGGGGGTTCGGGTCGCGTAGAAGGATGAGACAGGTGGGGCAGCAGGCTTGTAAGCCTTTATGTTCACGGGAGATGGTTTACGATCGCGTAGGTATGGGTTCATTGGTCATCGCGTTCACGTAAGAGGATTTTTGGCAGTTGAGTTTTTGTGCTTCGTGAACGCGAGGCACTTTCCGCGTTCGCCAAGACGGACCTCTGGGCAGCAGATATTTAATTTCAAAATCGAGGGTTTTGACCCAATTTTCATATTTTGAGCTAGAGACCTCAGTTTTGGGAAATTCTTGAAGGGATTTTCAACGAGTTGATTGGGGTAAGTTATTATAACTCGTATTTGGTTAATATACATGAATCTATCATTGTTTTTACTATTTAATTAGTGTTTTGGGTTAGATAATTGGGGGAAATTGTAGAAACTTCATAAACTATATTTTAAGGATTTGAAAGGCGATTTGGGGTTGGAATTGGATGATTTTGGTATGGTTTGACTCGTTATTGAATGGGTGTTTGGATTTTGTAAATTTTGTTGGATTTTGAGACGTGGGCCCGGGGCTGTCTTTTTGACTTTGGTTAAAAGAGTTAGTTTTATCGTTTGGAATCGATTTCTATCACTTGTATTGATTGTATTAAGTTGTTTGTGGATGGGTTCGAGTCGTTCGGAGGCCGATTCGCGAGGCAAGGGCTTGTTGGAGTAGAAATTTGCACGGTTTGAGCTAAGTAACACTTCTAAACTTACTACTGAGGGTATGAATCACTGAACTACGTGTTATGTAGTTGCTGTTGAGGTGATGCACATGCTAGGTGATGGGCGTGTCGGCGTGCACCGTGGTAATTATGACTCGGTTGATTCCGTAGTACTGTGTAGTTATCAAATCTTGTTGTTATTGATGTAATCTGCATGTGTTAGAGAAATTGAGCTGTGATCCATGTTAGAAATCATGTTTAGGCTATATGTTGGTACTGTTGGGACCCACCGAGGTTATTTTTGTTGTTGAGTTATTTGCTTAAATTGCAATTATGTACTCAGTCACATTCATCATTTGTATATCATATCTTAGTCTCTGTTATCATTTAGTGTTATATTATGTATCATTGCTGGGGCTAATTGGCATGAGATTTGTGAGCCTGAGAGATCGGAGAGATTGATGACTGAGTTGAGGCCGATGGCCTGATTGTGAGTGATATTTATGGGATCGGAATGCACGCCACATCATGCTTTATTGATTCATGATGGGATCGGGATGCACGCCGCAACATTCCATGTTGGCTTATATTAGCGCTTGGGCAGGATTCGCCCCTCCGGTGTCTGATATGCTAGCAGTGAGCGCAGGTACCGTTGAGTGCTGAGTGCGAGTGACGATTGAGAGTGCAGAGCAATTGAGCGTGCTGAATGAGGTTGAATACTCCAAGAGTGAGATCATATGAGTTTATCATTGTGTTTTATTACAGGTGACATGCATATTTGACATGTAGACGTAGAGATGTGGCATTCCTCATGTTAGCTATACTTATCATATTTTAGTAGTATTGAGCTTAAACTGTTGAACATGAAAGCATGTCTACATTTCTGTACTGTGTATGAACTGATTATGAGACTTCTCTGAATTATTACTGTTATTTCCCTGTAATACCTGTACTATTATTATTTGGATTTGGACTGTACCTTTCTACACTCGTCACTGCTTTCAGCCCAAGGTTAGTCCTGTTACTTATTGAGTACATTCGGTCGGTTGTACACATACTACACTCTGTACTTTGTGTGCAAATCCAAGTACATCTGAACCCGGTGGTTGCTAGACTTGGATTATTATCTGCTTGGAGATTTTTGAGGTAGCTGCTTTGGCGTCCAAAGACATCGACTCTCCTTCTTTTCAGTTTATTTAGCATTATTCTATCTTTCCAGAAAATTGTATTAGAAGTTTTGACTGTGTTGAAATTTAGCAGCTCATGTACTCGGTGACACCCTGATTTTGGGGACTTTGTATTTGAGTCGCAGTTATTCTTATTGGTTATTTATGAGATTTTTTACTGTTAAACTTATTTTATCATTTTTTTCAATTTAAAATGCATAGTTATTTGTTATAGGCGCCATTACGACATGTGAGATTTGGGTCATGACATAGTCGAAAGTTGAAAATATGAAGAATTGGAGAGTTCACAAGTTTGACCGGGAGTTGCCTTTGATGGTATCAGGTTCATATTATTGTTCCGGGATATGGAATAGGTTGGTTATGCCATTTGGGACTTGTGTGCAAAGTTTGGTGTAGATTTAGAATGTCTTAGTGTGCTTTGATCTTGATGTTATTCGTGGTGTTTTGAGCATTGGGATGAGTTTGGATGATGTGTTCGGACTTGTTGGTGTGATTGGACGGGGTCCCATGGGGCCTCAGAGCATTTCGAGTTGATTTTAGACCATTTGAGTACATGTTGGCATTGTTGGTTTTTGGCTGGAATCTAGTGCAACGTACCTGCGGCATAGAGAAGCGCACCTGCGGAGCCGCATGTGCGAGTCCTTGGGCACAGAAGCGGAAGAAGGTATGGTCCATGAGGATCGCATCTGCACTGGAGTTGCAATGGAGCGAGGTCGCGTACGCGAGATGTGGAGATTTTGCTGTAAAAGCGAGCGGTCAACATGGTAAGTGAATCTAGCATCTGCAAATGTTTTGCCGGAGATGCGACGTCGCAGAAGCGACCATTATGACCGCAGGTGCTGAAATCCCTAGCAGTATGTTATATTTGAGGCTTTGCTTTATTTATCTTATTTTGAGATTATGAGTTCGGTTTGGAGCGCTTTTATGGCAATTTTCACCGACTTGGATTGGGTAAGTGTTCTTAACTCGGATTTTGGTTATTATTTATGAATTTATCTTTTATTTTTGAATTTGATTGGTAAATTTAAGGAAGAAATTTGGGGGTTTTGCCTACACTTTAAGAGAGTATATTTTGTGAATTTGAGTACCAATTTGGACTCGGTTTTGGAAACTAATTATATATTTAGACTCGGTAGGTTATGGGTCACTGGATTTCGGTATTGGTTTCCGATTTTGTTCATGCAGGCCCGAGTTGAATTTTGTTGACTTTTGAGATTTTCTTCAAAGATCGAAGCTTTATGGATTGAGGTCACTTCCTATAGTATTGTTGACTTCAATGGATGATGTTTTGCTTGTTTGCACGATTGGAGAGCTAGATCGAGATTTTGATGCGATTCGAGGTCGAAGACTAGTCTGGATGAGGTTCTTGCCTAAGCTTGGTTTGAGGATAATTTCCCCATTGGCTATGATATTTGTTATATGTTGGGGGTGACGTATATGCGAGGTGACGTGTATATGTGTGCTCTATGGTTATTCATGATCCAGCTAGAATCTAAGGCCATTAGATGCCTTGTTTTGCTATCATGCTTCTGTGATATCATGTTTTATCCATTTGTATGACTACGTGAGTTATTATTCATGTTAGAAATCATGTCTAGGCTATCTGTTTATTTTTTTGAGACACGACAGGGCAATTTTTGCTATATTGAGCTATTTTTCTTAGACGTAGTCATACTATTCAACCATGATATTATATCTGCATGTTATATCTCTATCTTTGTTCACTTTTGGTATGTTATCTCAAATGTTGTTAGTGTCCTTGCACGTGACGCAAGTTTGAGCTGAATTGTAGCACGTAGGTATATTTCGTGTGGTATATTGAATTATTTTTCTGTGAGTTATTAGCATATGAAGACGTGAGCGGATTGATGATTGATCTTGGGCCATAAAGCTGTGTTGGTATTGATATTAAGGTGACACGTGCGTCAGGCCCATGATAGGTTGAGTGGTATTGATATTAAGGTGACGCGTACGCCATGTCCCATATTGGTTTAGATAATATTGATCGTTGACTTTGATCTAATCAGTGCTTGGGCAAGGACCCGCCCCTCCGGAGTCAGGTACTAATCGTGGCCGCATGCACAGGGTCATATATATGTAAGTGTGTGGGAGTTGTGTCAAGCAATCGTACAATGCTGAGTGTGTGTATGTACGTGTGTGAGGGTAAATGGGCTTTGAGCCAGGTACCGTGAGCGTGCTTAGAGTATGATTGAGGGATACTTTGTGCCATGAAATATGAATGTGCTGAGATTATCTATACTTGACATTTAAATTGTGATTCTTTGTTCATTTGGCATGTATAACTGATATGCAGGGATAGAGTTGTATTATCCCTCATGTTAATTGGTATATGATGACTCTACTTGATATTTAGAGCTTGATATCACCGTTTTATCTTGTTATTTACCTGTCTTAGTGAATTCCGTGGAAGTTAATGCCTTGATTGTTATATCTGAAAAGCATGTTTATTTCTTATTCTATTGTGTTAAGCTAAGCCTATTATTATTTGAGCTATTTTCCTTTCACATGCTATTATTCTGCTGTTATTGTTATTGTTGACTATGAAATGTGAGCATCAGACCTTTCCAAGATCGTCACTGCTTTCAGCCCGAGGTTAGGCTTGCTACTTATTGAGTACATAGGGCTAGTCATACTCATACTACACTTTGCACTTCGTGTTCAAATCCATGTATTGTTGATCATGGTAGTTGTCCATAAGTTGGATCCATATTAGCTGGGTGATTTTTAGGTAGCATTGTTGTCCGTTCGCAGGACTTGAAGTCTCTTTTCTATGAGTTTATATTATTAATGTTCTATATTTTATAGAATAGTGTATTTCGAGATCAGACTCTGTATTTAAATTCTGTAGCGCTTATGTATTTAGTGACACCAGGTCATGGGATGGATTTAGTTGTCTTTTTATTATTGACTACAATTAATTATCATTATTTTTGTTGACAATACTATTTGATACTGCTATTTAAGTTTGTTTATGCTTATTGCTTGCTTGCATAGCATGCGGTGTTGGGTACCTTCACGACTCTGGTGGAAGTTTGGGTCGTGATAAGTTAGTATTAGAGCCCTAAGTTGTATAAAACTCATGATTCATGAGCAGGTCTAGTAGAGTCTTGTGGATCAGTATAGAGACGTCTGTACTTATCTTTGAGAGGCTATAGGGCTTTAGGAAACTTCCCCTTTCTTAATTTCTTATCGTGCGATTTTATCTCGACTTGAAGCCTATATCTTAAGTTCATTCCTACTCATTATTACGCGATTTTTGAGTACTTCTGATGGGCACCGGCAAACTTTGATGATGATACAGACATGGTGTGGGATGTGTTTCCCGTGTGTGAGAGGTTAGAATACTATTGTCACTTTGTGAATGAGTTATCATCTATTAAAGCCCTGGAGTTGGTGTTGTCCATGGGTTCGGGGACTTATATATTGTATTGTGAAGATTCACACGTTGATTTTGATGCGTGGGAGCAGACTGGTGGATTTATTGCTTAAGCTTACGGTCGAAGCAGCCCATGAGAATGATTAGTTGGTTCACAGTTTAAATCTTGGTATATGGGCCATGAATGTTTAGGCCCTGGTCGATATATTTACAAGATTGGGTATTTCTGGGTTGAGTAGAGCTCTCGCTTGTTTTGTTGCATAGTCATCCTTATTTGAATGCATCTAGGATCGTCAGTATGATGGTTTCCCTTTCCTTAGCCTTAGGAGCACGGTGTTTCGAGGTAGTGCTAAGGAGGTGTTCCTTGGTGTGGATGGTGTGTTATGACTTTTGGGTCCGATTTGCATCCCCATTGTTGATGATTCAAGGGAGATGACCCTTGAGGAGGCTCATTGTTATGGTATTCTATTCGTCCAGGTGTTATAGAGAGGTATCGTGGTTCGAGGCAGCATTATTTGTCATGTTTCATGGTGCTTGATTGTCAACAAGTCGAGAATAAACATCAGAGACCGAGTGGTTACTTCAGAAGATGGCTATACTGATGTAGAAGTGAGAGCATATCATTGTAGATTTTGTGCTAGGATTCCCACAGTTTTCGAGAATGTTTGATTCTATTGGGTTCATTATGGATAGTTGAGTGTATTTTATATTAGTAGCGACTTCTCATATTTTGAGAGTTCGAATTTGACGAGAAGGATTTGTTTGAGCTACTAAGGGATTGTGAATGCTTGATTATCATATTGGTGTGAATACCATCTTTAGTTGGGATGTGTTGAAAGGTCTTCTAGTTGTCTATTGATGGAATGAAAAAGATTTCTGCAGATTGTTGATGAATGTGGACTCGGGAGGATTCATTGATTACATAGAGTTGTACTATGGTAGGTCATAGAAATATGTTTATATAAGGTCACACTGGTGGACAATCTCTTGGTAGAAGGTTGGTGGTTTCCTGATATCTTATGAGGTTTCTATAAGGAGTTTTACCTTACACCTAGTCGGATGCATGTACTATGAAATGGGTTTGGATCGTTTTTGAGGAAGATGTAATGACTGTCACGAGGTTGAGTGTGCATTTGGGTAGATGATTTAGGATGCATCATGGTTGGTGCGCTAGAGTAATTCATTTGTGTAACAATGTAGGATCATGGTAGCTAAAGAGGAGCGGTCATTATGGGTTCCTGGATTATATGATGGCGACATAGCACTAAGTAGGGGAGCCTACCGTGTGTTGTGATAGATTCTAGACTCAAAGATGCTTGGGGATTAGATATGATCTTTGAGGGATGACTCTAACAATGATTTGAGCAAAGAACTGTTGGGTGCGAGTTGTATTTCACCTTAGTGATATGTAGAGATTGTGGAAGGACTCAGGTTCGATATTCTTCTATGGAAGTAGTGTGCAAGGGAAGGATTCGCTCAGTTATTTCATTTTGGTGTATTCAAGTGCTAACAGAGCACTAATCATTCGGCATGATTAGTTACATATTCGAGTTTCAGGATAGAGTGTACGACTCTTGAGAAGGTTCTGATGGATTCAAGAATCAATATGTGGTATCTAAGAATTTTCGAATTTGTGTGTGACAAACGATTCGAGAATTGTGTTGGTTATGGAAAGGACTTAGGGCATTTCTGTATATCGGTTCTTCGACGCAGCATTAGAGAGATGAAAGGGGGCAACTTCAGATTTATAAAAGGCTTATTCAGAACATGTACTTGGATTGGAGGTACTGCCAGATGTATAATACGGAATAAATGGCTCACGTGTCTTAGGACAACGAGATTTCACATTAGGATTACCGCGGATGAGTTTTGATTGAGGTCCATAGTATACTTGGAAAGAGTAGCATTGCTGTGAAGGTGGGGCATGAGTAATCTGAAGGATTTGAACCCGTTTAGCAATGGTTTAGTTTAGCATGGTAATGGAACAAATGGTTCCTTTGGCATTATACAGCTTTACAGGTGTCTTTGTGGTAATATTGTTGGGTTTGGTAGTCTGTGTGACTTGGGTGATTCAGAGGTATTTGGTTCGGTTGGCTTGGCTATGTTCATATGTATTCTGAAGAGTTGAGATGATTTCGACCACGACGTGCGGTTGATGTCCTCTACAAACATGAGAATTTTGTTGTGCATTGTGCTTTTCCCTTGAATTGATCTTAGTTGTAGGTTTTGAGTCGATGGAGTTTGTCTCCTAGTCATGATTCAAAATTGATAATGGGATTCTCGTATTTTTGCATATTAGCATGATTGATGCAGTGAGCTGTGTGGGATTGGGATTTACATAGACAAGGTTGCAGTACAGTTTTGATATGAGTATAATAAATTATGGACAACATGGGAAATATCAGATGTTAAGAGAATGCTAGAACTATTTTCGGTATCGCTTGGGAAGGGTGTGTTTTGTGGAAGATACATTGTGTATTGATTGCGGATGCTTGGATAGTACTACATCGATTGCATAGTTGCTAACCCAAGTTTTGTTGCCAGGTGCGGGAGGTTAGTATCTCCCATAGGATGATTGTGTATGTGTGACGTATCGGCCAGTTAAGTGGAAGAGCTAGGGATTAGGTATGGAGATCTAGGTATGTTACATCCCGTATTTTCGTACGATAAAGGTTCGTCGTAAGTTAATCGACGCAAGTTCGAGAATGAAATTATTTCATGATTATAAGCATTATGCTATTTTAAACAAGTGATGAGTAAATTGGTGAAGGTGAGAAGGTAAGAAAATCAAAGAAAATGAATTTCGTCGAAGTTTGACATTTTGGGATAAAATATGGCCCGAGCTAAAATACCTGATATTTATGGACTAGTACCATACAAGGTGCCACATGGCCATGATAGCGAGGTGTATAAGGTATGCTAAAAATGAGCAATATTTTAAGTAATTTGGGATAATTCTTAAGTATGTGGGTAATTGGTTAATTATTGGTTTGTGGGAGATTAACAAGTTAATTAAGAAATTTGTGGATAATCTTAATCAAGTTTTGGATAAGTTTAATAGCCAATAACGTGGCAGCAACTTAAAGATATTTGATGACTCTTCATTTTAGGCAACCAAACTAGATAACACACGGACTACATTTCTTAGTCATCCGTAACTTTGCCTCAAGGTCTCCGTAATTTGTTCCCGGATGGAGCAATTTATATTGGTAGTTACTTACTCTTGTTAAAAGCCTGGTTTTATTTAAAGTAGAATATATTTAAGTGACAAATAAGCTTCACGCAAAGTGCAATCTAGTTAGAAACAATTAGACAGAATTTCAAGTCATCCTTCAGTTGTTCTTGTAAAAAGCTCTCAACCAAGTTAACTTTTAAGCCATTCTTAGTTGCAAGAGTTGGCAGAAAAATTGAAAAGTATGAAAGCACCACAATATGATGTTGTATGTTACAACAGAGAGTCATATGAGCAACGCCAAGACCTTCGACAATCTAAATTAACGTGAGATTTTACAATTTTAAGGGAGTACGGTGCAACCTTTTCCAAGAATATCATACGAATTTTTGCCTATTCCAGGTATGTAAAGGCTAAGCTCTTCCTTCATTTTGCATGATCTCGCAATTACACAAGTTTGATAACGAGGTATAAAGAAAAAAATTCATGTCCCGGAATTTACGTATATTTTTCCTAGTCTTGTAAGTACAATATTCAATTAAGTATTTCCTTTTTCCAGTCAAGAGAGCAGAGAGTCTATATATACAGTATTATAGTATATTCATTACCATCGAGCTATAATCGATGGGCAGGCCCCTATTGGGCAACCTCTGATCAGATGGTAAGTTATATACCGAGCCTACTGTGGTCGAGCGCCTATGAGCGAGCCCAGTTGGCCGAGATACAGAGCCTAGTATGGCCGAGCGCCTATGAGCGTGCCTACTACGGCAGAGAAGTTATATATATACCAAGTCATATAAGGCCGGACAACTATTTTACTTACTATATTGAGAGAGTTGAGTCAGTATCAGCAGGTAAGCATATCTTCAGATTATCATTGACTTCCAGTTGCTTTCAGTTATTATATTATCAGTTCAGTTTTATCTTTCAGTATAGTGCCTTACATACTCGGTACATTATTTCATACTGACGTCCCTTTTCCTAGGGGCGCTGCATTTCATGCGTGCAGGTTCAGACAGACAGACGGGTATACCTCCTCATTAAGTGTTGCCCGAGTTCAGCTTGATCGGTAAGCTCCATGCCTTTCGGAGTTGCCGGGTCTAGAGCAATAGAGGCTTGTAGACATATCCTGTCAGTTAATGCAGTATGTTGGGCTTGTAGGCCTTTTATGTATATTTTGTTTGATTGTCAGCTGTAGTAGTTATGACGGCCTTGTCGGCCCAGCTTTTTAGTGACATTTAGTCAGTATTCGCAATTGTCTTGCATTGTGGCCGATGGCCAAAGTATGATATCATATGTTCAGAGTCCCTTAGTCGTAAGTTGGTACGCGAGGATAGGTTAGGTACCGGATGCCCGTCGCGGTCCATCGGCTCGGATCGTGATAAAAGTGGTATCAGAGCAGTTCTGTCCTAGGGAGTCTACAAGCCGTGTCTAGTAGAGTCTTATTTATGGGTGTGTCGTGCACCACACTTATAAGAAGGAGGCTACAGGGCATTTAGGACTATCACTATTTCTTCTTACTCTAGATCGTGTGGTAGAGCTCAGTTGTAAGAACTCAATTCCTAAACTCTATCTTATTCGTAATACAACGATGCTTACATCCAAAAAGGCAGTTGGTAAGAGATATATCTGTGGAAGAGTTGAGTCAGAGGAATTCAATTTTTGCATCATGCTTATGATGGATAAATATGAGGTATTCAACAGATTATGTGTATACTAAGATGTGTAAGCCTCTTGATAAGGAACCTTAAGGTAATAATATTTATCCACCTTTATGGTGAAAGACAATGAGAGATTCAGAAGATAAATACAAATTTGAAGAAGTAAAAGAAGCAAGATGAAGAAAGGTACGAGGTACCCAGTTAATAAAGATGATCATTATTTACAATTCAGGAAGAGAGATATAAGCATTCTAAGTTACCTTCAATAGTAACAAAGGTATGTGCAATCAGCCACATCCATCTCAGTTATGTCCAATGGGGGCTAACATGTTTTGTTTAAGAAAAGAACACGATATTAGGATCCGACTGGGGTTAGAGTAACCCAAAATGGTAAATGGATTGTTTATGTTAGTTGGCATTTCTAAAGGATATTACAAAGGTGCTAATAGATCTCCTTGTGAGGCACCTTGATGGTGCACCCTAAAATAGTACAGCTAGATAGGAGTACTACAAAGATAAGCACTGGAAGCCTGGAAGGGATTACTATTACCTTAGTGTGGCTCCCATCCCTGGTAAAAAGAGAATATTAGGCAATTCGAGGAGCCAGTGGATGGAGCAAAAGGGGCTAAAAGCAAAAGAATGTCTTGTTCGAGTTTTCAGAATAAAGTGATAGACATAAATGTTAGCGGGAAATAAGAAAAGAGTTAATGAAGCATTATGAGTAAGATATGATACATGGATGACAACGGTGGATCAAAAAGATGACAGTATTATAGAGTCTATTGTCAATTGAAGGAAAAGATGAGAGGTGACAGGCCTTGAGACAACAAAAGAATATAGGCCATAAAGTCATATCCCCATTTCAAGAAATAAGTTCGTGACTCCAACGCGACTATCAGAAGGAAAAGTTAGACCCCAAAACAATAGAAATCAGTATGGGCTGGTGAACAAGATAAACTAAACATGAATTAGGGACTGAGTGATTGGATAATAGTCAGCATCATGAGAATTTCAGATTTCATTCCGGCGATAATAGAGTGGACAACAGAAGAAGATTCATGAGAAATTCAAAGAATGGTCATTCAGGAAGACGCTTCCCTAAAGCAAGCAAGGTGAGTAAAGTTAAGCTTAAGGGACTGTATGTGCCAGTTACACTAAGTGTCACCCTCGCGCGTGAGGAGTTTCATTATCCTTGGTACTGAAGGATTACCGCGAGGCGAGTAAGAATCATCGATGATGTGAAAAGATGCCAAAGATGAGAGGGTAAAACATCTATACGTAGATTATCGTAGCACTAAATCTTAGTGCTCCCCTAAAGGGGGAAATATGGTGTGATGTGGAATTAGGTCAGAATTAAGTGGTTCTAGTAACTATGGAAATGGTAAAGGAAGAATGTGATAAGAATGAGAAAGGGATAAGATTGCACTTATTCAAGTCTTGCAGATACGCTACGATTCCACAACATTATGTAAAAATGACATCAAGGAGAGGAGGTAAGGTTTCCTGCTTAAGATGTTATTGATAGATAAGGAGCCAGTGCGGGACGTAAGTTAAGATAAAGAAAATGACCTATGAAAGATTACGCAGAATATTGATATGAGAATGAGCCAATGAGTAGTTAGTAATTGATTCAGGAAGATCCTAGTTATGGCTAGACAAGAGGATAAAGACAAATCAATAGATCGTACAAGATAAACGGAGTGAACCCCAACATAGGGAATTCAGTCTCGCAGATATGACATCGTGACCTTGAGAAATATTCGGATAGGAGTTGGGGTAGTTAAAGATACCATATGAGTGTTAAGGGAAGACAGTCAAAACTTCAGTTTGGGAGCAATCGTACAAGCATATAAGTATGGAGGTAAGTAACTAAGGAATTTTATATGTGAGTACAAACATTAAAAATTCCATCGAGTATACGATATAATAAGCTTGCAGCCTTGCAAGAATCAGAGGGTCCTCCCTAAGTACTACAATGAAAGACTAGCGGAGGAAATAAGGAATAAGGCTTTAACCAAGCACAGTCACCTAAAGAGGAAATTGTCAAGTAACAACAGTCTCACAACAACATTGTATGCACTCCATCAGCAGGTGGCACCTATCGTGGCTAATGAACGGGAAGAAAAAAATATATATATATAAAAAAAATATATATATATATATATATATATATATATATATCAAAATCAAAAGGTGATATTCAAGATCATATGGGTTGTATGGAATTCCAATACGTGTGGGCACTAAAATAAGCTAAGTATGCACGCAACAAGGAGGCAGAATGACCAGGAAAAGCAATTGCTTGCATTTAAAGAAAGTTGAGAAGGAATGAAAGGAATTATTCGATCAATGATCCAGAGATAATTACATAATGAATGTACCTAATATTTCGGAGTATTATCCATGCGGCATATATGTTGACAATCATACAGCCGCAGAAGATTTCGGTATAGCTTAAAAGAAAGAATTGAGCCCAGGTCATAGACAAAATATTAAATTGTTATAAGATTGTATCATGTATATTCCATAGCGTCCATGAAGGGCTAAAGTAATAACTACTGCCATGAGCCGCAAATCGGAAGATAGCTTAAGCATACATAAATGTTGATCACAAGGAAGAGGAAACTAAAGAGTTACAACAACGAAGTAAATCAGGAGTCTGATTATTAGACCTAGAAAATTATAGAAATTGCGTTTGAGAACATGGCAGAATCACTCTTAATATCAGAGGTGCAAGAGAGATAATGCAACAACCATATTCTATAATGGCTCTATAAGGAAGCCAGTTAGAAGAAGTAGCAACCTTAAAAGAAGTCGGTATGAAGCTCTCACCGAATTGTGTATACACCAGAGGTGCAAGTATTATAATAGATCTTTAAGTTGTGAATATGAATTATACCTATGTGGAAAGGAGGTCATGAAAGAGATAGAAGATGTGATGCGAGATTTTAAGGTAAGTAAGTTAAAAGTGAACAACATACGAGATACTCAGATGCAGAAGGTTGGGAATAGTCCATATTTCGGATAGAAGGCTAAAACCGCGGGGATTCAATATTCAGGAATAATAGCGGCATCATCAGTGGCATATTTTATAGCATATGGTTTCTAGGTATCGAGAGGTCTAGTTAAGAAAGTAAAAGAAGAGTTAGAGACGATGTGATGTCTCACTTGATGTTCCAGAATAACACAAGGAAATCTATGGTGCGAGGGAGTTGAAGGAAGGCTGCGAGTAGTATAAATGGATATGTATGGGTCGGAAGCAAAAGTATGGTAGAGCGACAAGATTGTAGGAAGACACAATTAAGGATAAGAAAGGGCAGGTGAGAAGGTGGCGAGAATGGATAAGCCCTCGGGATTAAGCCCACGAATATGAGAGAGAGTTGATGGGTGCCTGAATAAGCTCAAAGGAGTCTATGACTAGTAGCATTTAGAAGAGATGGAATGTGCCCTGGTAGTGAAATAAGGGTGTGATTGTGATAGATAAAGGATGACGTTTAGGCCTTCGAGTGAGTAATGATTTGAAGAGGATTTCATGGATTGTACGAGATTAAAATACCCACGTAAGTGAATCACATTGGGATCCTATAAAATACGATCATTGAAGTACAGTATCACCCCTAAGTGGATTAGGAAAGTCACTTCAAATGTTCCCCGATGAGATGTGATCCCTAGCGGTAGTGTTACATAAGAGGCCAAGTTATCGGTATTAAGATGAATCAACAATGGATGGACAAAGGTCACAAAGTATGAGATGAGATTAGGCCGTCATTATTAAGATGAACAGTAATGAGGGGGCATTAAAGGACTTAGCTTATTGCATATAGGATAAGCAACGAAAGTAACTTGGAGTTCGGTAGCAGTCCTCAATAACGATAAATTAAAGTAAGAGTTATGGCAGTAAAGTCATATGGATGAATAAACTGATCTATGACAGAAGGTAGCAACAACTACTAGATTAGAAGGATTTCGACTACAAGTCGTGGTGTGAGAAAGAAGCTTAAAGGGGGAATGCCCTGGCCCATAGAATTATTCACAGAACAGTTGTTTAGATGTCAAGGAAAGTACTAAAGTATTCAGAGGACATAAGTTATGAAAATGATAAGTATATCAGTCAACATTCGAGGACGAATGATCCAAAGGGGGGAATGATGTTACATCCCGCATTTTCGTACGATAAAGGTTTGTCGTAAGTTAATCGACGCAAGTTCGGGAATGAAATTATTTCGTGATTATAAGCATTATGCTATTTTAAACAAGTGATGAGTAAATTGGTGAAGGTGAGAAGGTAAGAAAATCGAAGAAAATAAATTTCGTCGAAGTTTGACATTTTGGGATAAAATATGGCCCAAGCTAAAATACCTGATATTTATGGACTAGTACCATACAAGGTGCCACATGGCCATTATAGCGAGGTGTATAAGGTATGCTAAAAATGTGCAATATTTTAAGTAATTTGGGATAATTCTTAAGTATGTGGGTAATTGATTAATTATTGGTTTATGGGAGATTAACAAGTTAATTAAGAAATTTGTGGATAATCTTAATCAAGTTTTGGATAAGTTTAATAGCCAATAACGTGGCAGCCACTTAAAGATATTTGATGACTCTTCATTTTAGGCAACCAAATTAGATAACACATGGACTACATTTCTTAGTCATTCGTAACTTTGCCTCAAGGTCTCCGTAATTTGTTCCCAGATGGAGCAATTTATATTGGTAGTTACTTGCTCTTTTTAAAAGCCTGGTTTTATTTAAAGTAGAATATATTTAAGTGACAAATAAGCTTCACGCAAAGTGCAATCTAGTTAGAAACAATTAGACAGAATTTCAAGTCATCCTTCAGTTGTTCTTATAAAAAGCTCTCAACCAAGTTAACTTTTAAGCCATTCTTAGTTGCAAGAGTTGGCAGAAAAATTGTAAAGTATGAAAGCACCACAATATGATGTTGTATGTTACAACAGAGAGTCATATGAGCAACGCCAAGACCTTCGACAATCTAAATTAACGTGAGATTTTACAATTTTAAGGGAGTACGGTGCAACCTTTTTCAAGAATATCATACGAATTTTTGCCTACTCCAGGTATGTAAAGGCTAAGCTCTTCCTTCATTTTGCATGATCTCGTAATTACACAAGTTTGATAATGAGGTATAAAGAAAAAAATTCATGTCCCGGAATTTACGTATATTTTTCCTAGTCTTGTAAGTACAATATTCAATTAAGTATTTCCTTCTTCCAGTCAAGAGAGCAGAGAGTCTATATATACAGTATTATAGTATATTCATTACCATCGAGCTATAATCGATGGGCAGGCCCCTATTGGGCAACCTCTAATCAGATGGTAAGTTATATACCGAGCCTACTGTGGCCGAGCGCCTATGAGCGAGCCTAGTTGGCCGAGATACAGAGCCTAGTATGGCCGAGCGCCTATGAGCGAGCCTACTACGGCAGAGAAGTTATATATATACCGAGTCTTATAAGGCCGGACAACTATTTTACTTACTATATTGAGAGAGTTGAGTCAGCATCAGCAGGTACGCATATCTTCAAATTATCATTGACTTCCAGTTACTTTCAGTTATTATATTATCAGTTTAGTTTCAACTTTTAGTATAGTGCCTTACATACTCGGTACATTATTTCGTACTGACGTCCCTTTTCCTGGGGGCGCTGCATTTCATGCGTGCAGATTCAGACAGACAGACGGGTATACCTCCTCATTAAGTGTTGCCCGAGTTCAGCTTGATCGGTAAGCTCCATGCCTTTCGAAGTTGCCGGGTCTAGAGCAGTAGAGGCTTGTAGACATATCTTGTCAGTTAATGCAGCATGTTGGGGTTGTAGGCATTTTATGTATATTTTGTTTGATTGTCAGCTGTAGTAGTTATGACGGCCTTGTCGGCCCAGCTTTTTATTGACATTTAGTCAGTATTTGCAATTGTCTTGCATTGTGGCCGATGGCCAAAGTATGATATCATATGTTCAGAGTCCCTTAGTCGCAAGTTGGTACGCGAGGATAGGTGAGGCACCGAGTGCCGGTCTCGCCCCTCCAGGTTCGGGTCGTGACAAGGTACTCTCGCAGTTTAGATGTCATATTTTTGAGAGGCGTAACATACCTATGGTCGCAGACTGTGAAAGTGTATTCAGGATAATTCAATTGATTATATGTGCCATGGATGGAGTTGCTGTGGAGTTTTGGAAGGCTATTTACCTATTTTGGAATGTCCCGAATCAGAGGCCCATTGGTAGACCTACTGAGAATATGTATTCTACACTAGGTTGGATTTGCTCATTCAGCGCAACATTTTCTATGGGTGTTCCATCAGGTGGAGTGGATGTTATTCCTACCTTGATTTGTTTTATTTTTTACTTGCATATGTTATGATGGGTTGCGATACTACTTGGTATTCACATGCATGTTGTGGTTCTGTTTAGGCCTTGTGGCGGCGATATTTGAGCAAGATGGCTCTTGAGATATTAATTTGCTTATTGCACCCTAGTAGTGCTTGACCTTTTTCATAGAGTATTATGCTATATGTCTCCCTATGGTTATATTTATGCACTTCATGTGCTTTTTGTTGATACACATCTGTTAAGGGGGTATGAGCAGTATGGCTTGATGGGTATTGTTGCACCCTATTTTGCACTAGTCAAAACAAGATTCAACTTGTGGTTTCTCTGTTGTTGATGGAAGAGAGTCGCCACCTAATATTTAAAGGTATACTAGGGTACCTATTTAATTACTAAAAGCCATATTATTTATTAGTCTGCGAACCAGTGAGATTATTAGTAAGGGTTCTTGTTCTACTAAGGTGAATGTGCTAGGCACCCCTTAAAATCTACCTAAGGTAGCTCCATAGCACTTGGACTAGATTTAGGACTAATTCCTTGTACCATGCTTAACTAATGCTTAGAGAGTGTGGCTTACCATATATTAGGGCATAATACATATAAAGGAACAGTGTAGTTTAAAGAGGTATGGGTTTACATAATAATCTTAGAAAAATAATGTTAGTGTATATATGCTTGAAAAGAGCTTTAAAAGATGTGATGTTTGTATGAAAACGTGTAAAAGAAAAGCTAAGTCAAAACATTTTGTTCCTAAAGCATGGAAGTTCATATTACTCTAATGAGGTGAAGGTGTTATGAAAATAAGCCTAAGATATACCTTGGCTTTTAAATATTGGGCTTGAAGGAATCATTTGAAAATCTTGGTTTAAGGCAGAAGCATCTTGGTTTTCGAAAGGAGCTGATTTCCTTTTAAAAATTTAAACTCTCGATTCAGTTCTGTTTTTCTTTTTGAAAGAATGACTGCCACCTTTTGTTAGGCTTTTGGGGCTTCAAAAATCTTTAAGAAGAGTTAGCAAGGCATAGTAGATTAATAGCACAAACAACTTATGATTAGTGAATACAGGATTAATTATTAACTAGTGCTTCTTTTAATCCTAGGCTCTTTAAGGCTTGCCTAAGTTGTTTTATATGTTTTAAGGCATAAAGTAAAGTATCTAATATATCATTGTTGTATATATATGAGATAAAACAACAGGAACATAATAAAGGACAACGACAATGTAGAGCTATAGAATAGCGAAAGTAGTAAATAAAGGAGTAAAGGAAAAGAAAGGAAAATAGTTTTTGGGCCTCAAAGAGGCAGGCCCAGCAATAACAGGGACGACTATCACGACCCAAAACTCAACATGTCGTGATGGAGCCTATCACAGAACTAGGCAAGCCGATATTCACAATAAAACTGCGCATTTTGTATTGAAAATAAGATGAAGAATGTTTAACAGTAAACTCTCATAAATAGGCGATGTAAACATCTGCGACTCGAATATAATTCTCCCAACATCAGAGTGTCACTGAGTACATGAGCATCTATACAATAACACAGTGTGAAACACCATCTAGAAAGGCAGAAAAAAAAACTAAGAGATAGAGGAGGAGAGTCAAGGTCTGCGGACGCCAAAGCAGCTACCTCAATGATCTCCGAACTCCAAGATCAACAACCACCATTCCCGTAAACACCTAGATCTGCACATGAAGTGCAGGGTGTAGCGTGAGTACAACTAACTCAATAAGTAACAAGTCTAACATTTGGGCTGAAAGTAGTGACGAGCCCAACCAATGTAGTACAAATATAGAGTTTAACAGTACAGAAAATGTAGACATGCTTCTAGGTTTAATAGTTAAGTTCAACATAGATAAAATATGCCAAATGTAACTGATATCAGGAATATGACATCTCTATATCTATATGCCAATACGAATACCGTATGTGATGCAACACAATAAAAAAATCTCACGTACTCACACTCTCGGAGCACTCAATCTGACTGTCTCAATTCTCAATCGTCAAACTCAACACTGTACAGTGCATGTTGCGGCGCTCAGCCCGATCCATATATGGCCATAAGGCCTGTGGTGGCACGCAACCCAATCCACATATAGCCATAAGGCTTGTTGCAGCGTGCCACCCGATCCATATATAGTCATAAGGCTTGTTGCGAAATGCAACCCGATCCACATGTAGCAATAAGGCTTGTTGCGGCATGCAACCCAATCTACATGCAGCCATAAGACTTGTTGCGGCGTGCAACCCGATCCACATATAGCCATACGGCTTGTTTATGCGTGTAACCTGATCCAAATATCTCACTCACAACACGGCTCTCAGGCCCCAACTCAGTCATCAATCTCTCCAGTCTCTCAGGCTCACCACACTCATGCTAAGCAGCCCAAATCAATGATACATGATGTGACAATAAATGATACAAAGACTGAGATATGATATGCAGTGATGAATGCAACTAAGTACGTAACTACAAATTAAGCAAAAATTCTCAACAACAAAAAAATGACCATTGTGGGTACCAATAGTACCAATTCATAGCCTAAACATGATTTCTAACATGATTCACAACTCAAGTACTCTAACACATAGAGTATAGTAATAATATTCAGATAAGGTGACTACACAGTCCCACGAAATTGACTAAGTCATAATTACTACGGTGTACGCCCACACGTCTGTCACCCAGCATGTGTGTCACCTCAACATCGATCACATAACACAAAATTCAGGGATTCATACCCTCAGAACCAAGTTTAGAAGTATTACTTACCTCAAACCGTGCAAAGCTCTACACGAATAAGCCTTTGCCTCGTGAATCAACCTTTGAACGCCTCAAATCTAGCCACAAACAATTCGATACAATCAACCTGAGCTATAGGAATCAATTCCATATGAAAAAGCTAAGTTATTAATCGAAAGTCAAAAATTTAACTCAAAAGTCAACCGCAGGCAAAAGTTACAAAATCTGAACACGCATTCGACCACGAGTCCAGCCATACCAAATTCATCAAATTCCGACACCAAATCGTCACTCAAATCCCCAAATTTAACTCTCCAATCCTTAGCCCAAAACTCCCAAAATTGCACCTTAAAAACACATCAACTAGGTGGGAAATTCAATGGTTAATCAATGTTATTCAATAAAAATGATCAAAAGTGGCTTAGCTCAAGAAATCACTCAAAACCCCTCTCAAAAATCGCCTAAATCTGAGCTTGCAATTTCCAAAAATGATAAAAACCTCGGAACCCTTCACCCTATATTCTGCCCAGTGCTTTCGCACTTGGGGGCCAAAACTCCGCACCTGTGAAATCGCTTCTGTGGAAATCATTTAAGTCAACAAGGTCCGCACCTGCGCTCCAATTTTTGCACCTACAGAAGCGCTTCTGCGACCATTTATCTGCTTCTGCGAAGACAACTCACTCTCCAATTCTCCACATTTGCGGAGCCTTTCTCGCACTTGCGGGCTCACGGATGCGGAAAACCCCTCACACCTCGACACACCCCAGGCCTGCCCAGCTCTGCTTCTGCACCACATCAGCCGCACCTGCGGCTAATCCCCTCGCAGGTGCGATTACACCAGAAGGCGAAAATCCAGCGATGCTTCAAGTCCAACTTTTGATCCGTTAACCATCCGGAATCCACCCGAGGCCCCCGGGACCTCAACCCAAACATACAAACAAGTCCTAAAACACGATACAAACTTAGTCGAGGCCTCAAATCAAATCAAACAACATCAAAAACACAAATCGTACTCCAATTCAAGCCTAATGAAAACTAACGAATTCCAACTTCTACATTCGATCCTGAAACCTATCAAATCAAGTCTGATTGACCGCAAATTTAGCACACAAGTTATAAATGAAACAACGAACCTATTCAAACTACTAAAACCAAAATCTGAGCCTAGTAACCACATAGTCAACTCTCGGTCAAATTTCTCAGCTTTCCAAACTTCTAATTTTCCAACTTTTGCCATTTCAAGCCAAACTCACCAGCGGACCTCCAAATCAATATCCAGACACTCTCCTAAGTCCGAAATCACCATCAAAGCTATCGGAACCATTAAAAATCTATTCTAGAGCCGTTTACACATAAGTCAACATCCGGTCAACTCTTTCAACTTAGGCTTCCAACCTTGGGACTAAGTGTCCCAACTCATTCTGAAACATCTCCAGAACCAAACCAACTACCCTGGATAGTCATATAAGAGCAATTGAGCAAATAATAGCAAATGGGGGAATGAGGCTATAACACTCAAAACAACCGGCCGGGTCATTCCAACGATAGCTGACTCTGGACTCCCATGATATAGCAATGCTGGATTTGGGCCTGAGTTCTTTAAGAACTCAGCGGGCCCAAGCCATTGTACATGTTCAAAAAAAAGAAAAGAAATTCATTAGAAAGATAACACTATATACATGCTCATACACGAAACTTGCAAGCAAAGAATAAAGGAAAGATAACTAACAATATTTAAACACTAAGAAGGTTATACTAATGTGATGGTTATATATAGAAAATAATCAACATTGAATACCTTTCATTGTCATTAAACACTAAACCCAAAGAGTATAACAAGTGTCAATGAATTAAGGGCTACGTAGAGAATTCCACTCAAGGTCGATGCCCCCTTTGAACCCCCGACACTTCAAAGTTCGCAAGGGTCTCAAGGCCCAGGGCAATGCTTGTGTCGGGGAGGGAAACCCAACCTAGAGTGAAACTCTATTCCCAAATACCCCTAACCACTAACGACTTATTTTTCTCAATAGGTTTAAGTGCCAAGAGGCTCTCTCAATGTAAACCAACTACTGTAACATTCCCTACCACAGAAGCATTACTTTTCTTAACATAATAACACAGAAACAATTTTATTTCTTATAACTGTACCTCCAGTTCTAAATGAATGATTAACATATTAAACTGGCCTGAAGCTCAAGTTTTCAAATGCACACAAAGGCAGGAACATCATACTGGTTTTGCTATAGAGCCAAACAACCGGAATCAATCATCTCAAAGATAGATAAATAGTACATAGTTTAGAGCAGCTACAATTTAGGGTACAGATGCTTTTGCCCAAATGGACTAATCACATATGAGTATAACTCAAGTCTGGCCCACATAGGTTAACAATATTGTTTGGAACTATTGAAAGTATCAATACAGGTGCAGACAAATGATCATAGTTAGAACATCTATATGGTCTATTAGAGCTACCAGAGTATAATCAGAACTTTTAACATGATCATAGGTTTGCAGGTTCAAATGGAATATCTAAGAATGCTCAACAATATCATAGACTATTAACCCTAAAATTGGTGACAGAAACAATCCTTATAAGAGTATCAATCTTGTCATGAAATAAGTAGACTATTATGTCCCATCAATAGCAATAAAAGCTTCTCTGAAAGTCCATAGACTAAGTTCAATTCAGACTTAAGGGGAAAGAGAAGACTGTATGCGGTTTCAAGATAGTGTAGAGAAGCATGAAATCATAAGAGATATGCAGAGATACACACGGAACCTTCATTCAACTATATATTTAGATACTTCAACTAATGTCATAGTCTTACAAATATAGGATCAGTTTCAGTCATTGTAAAATCAGATTAACAGTGTCATTAAGGGTCAAAGACAGGGAAGATATTATGCTAAATAAGTTTAACCCAGATGTATAGACTAATATTAACATCTGAGCATGATATAGTTATACTCATCTTGTAAAATAGTTAACATTCAACATCACTATAACCTAATTTATGAAAGATAACTTGTTCATAACAAACATATGCAAGAAATGGTTTCTGGTGTTTACAAGAGTTAACCTAATAAGACTGTTTCAAGCAAAGAGAGTCAGAGATGCAACTAACAATTAGGCATGGACATAAGACTTTCATAGTGATGACTCAAAGAAGCTTACAGGTTAACAAATACTTATACAAAGAAAAAAAAGCATTTAAACACTTAAACTTCACATACTTCAATAGAGTAGTGAAAGATTAAACTGTGAGATTTCATGTTTGTTCTAGTTAGGATTATCAAACAACAACCTTAACAATAAATGCAGAAACAGCATGGCAGGGATAAAGATCACAGCAGAGTCATTAAAAGAAAACTTGAATCCTAGGCAAACAAGAAAAGACATTAAGGCATATTAAGTAGCTCAATCACATAGGCTATTTAATACAGATTAAAGATACTCAAAAGCATAACAGGTGACCATAGGTTAACAACACATCGTTATGAACTGGAAGTAACATCTATATACTGATGACGACTATTATAAACGAACACGACTAATGAAAGACCCCAACATGTTCATGATAATAAAGATAGTCAAAAAAAAAAGAGTTTAAGTGTAATGACCTTTTCTAGGGCAGCAAACAAAACAAGGTTTCTAACTTAGCCGAATGAAAACCAAAATGTCAAGCTCTTAAGCAGTGAAGAAACTCAGAAACAAAAGGAAAGAGAGATCAATCAAAAAAGAAACCTAGCCTCTAAATTCATATGAGATTTTTAGACTATTGTTAGGTCTGGTAGATATTGTTTGGTGTGATTGTAGGTTTTTTGGTGATGTTAGGTGATTCAATAATGTTAGGTGAGAGCAATCAAGGCTCTATTTATAGTGTCATTAATGGCTTAGGGTTTCAGCAAGATTCAAGCATATGTAGTGGAGAGTAACGACTACCAGATGATGAAAGCATATGCGAGTAAAATTTAGAGAGATAGAAGGAAATCAGTGAGTGTTTTTACCTGAAAGAAGAGTTGTTGATTATTGAAGGAAAAATCCATCGGTCAAAGCTCTAGTGTCCAGAGGTGAAATTATTTGACCTCTGGACCTCGAATAATCATAATGAAGCTTCCAGATATGCTCATGCATGCTCCGATTTGACCGAGCATAAGAGAAATCTGGAGACTTGAGGTTTCACCTTTGAGTTTATGGTTTCAAATATGGGTTTTTTAAATCATAGTAGTGAAATGGAAAGCAAATCGAAGGCCTCATAGCCTAGGCACAAAGTGGATGATTTTTTGAGTTTGGATTTGAAAGAACGAAGATGAAACAATGTCTCAATTCTAAGGTCAGAGTCTGGTACTTTAGATTTGAATAATAAAAAGAGAAAGGTCAGCGGGATTCTCGGATAGGGAAGCAGGGGAGGACGATTTGATGAGAGGTTTCATGACCTTGCACGAATTTGTGCAAGGTCTGTTGATTGATGTTCATGAGTGCTTGAGAGAAAGAACAGGGAAAGAGGAAAGGGAGGCGGCTGAAGAACTGGGTTGTTGATTTTTCAGATCAACGGGTTTGATAGTTTATGGATTAAATAATAAAACTGAAGAACTAGGGAGGCCGTTGGATCTTCTGATTTTAACCGTTGAGATTAAATCAAATAGAGTATTAAAATTAAAAGAAAATCGGAGATAAACAAGGACTGTTGATCTGTAGGATGGACGGTTGGATATTTGTTGTGCTTCTTTTGTGAGTGATAGAGACGCGTGACGTTGCATGCTTTGATTGGTTTAAATGGGTTGGGGAGGATTGCAAACTTGGAGAGGGGGTTGTTTGGACTAGGCCATGTCCGGATTTTGGTCTGGTATTTGGGCTGGAATTATTTTAAAGATAGACATTGTGTAATTAGTTAAGGAATTGCAATTGTAGCCTTTTAGTTTATAACCTTTTTAAAATTAATTTTATTAAGCTTAAATAATTTCCGATAAAATGAAGTAAAATCATAAATATCAAATATACTACCAATTATTGTAATTAATTATTTATGAAATACTTATTTTCTAAATTATGACAATAATTTCAAATTATTAACATAGTAGCCTATTTAACTAAAATTGAGAAATAATTTATTAAATTAATTATAAAGCCTATGTGGTGTGTATAAAAGATTTCTTTAATAATATTGAAATAGTAAGTACATTCATAATTATATAATACTAATACTGTGTGATTAATTTCAAAATTAATACTTAATTAATTTGTAAAATAGGATTTTATCGATAGAAGATACTTCAAAAATATTTATTGTAAATTATTAAGTACGAGTAAATTAATTTTAAAAAGTAGGGTCAAAATTGGCCATCAATAGGTATCCTCATGGGGATTGATATATGTGGATCGGGTTACACGCCGCAATGGTATTATATGTGGATCGGGTTGCACGCTGCAACAGGGTAATGTTGGACATGATTCCTTGCGCCCGTTTTGTGTTTTTTTGTTTCTTTCTTATGGGAGGGATTCATAGCATTATGCTCTTACAGTTGTATATGTTAAACATGCATGATAGTTCCTTTTTTGGCTCTCTTTCCATTATTGATCATATTCAAGCAGTTGCTGGTTGGCGCATGGATCGCGTCGTATGAGGTTCTTGATGGTATTTCATGTAGCATGTCGTTTCCATTATTGATCATATTCGAGCGGTTGTTAGTTGGCGCACAGATTGCATCGTATGAGGTTTTTAATGGTATTTGATGTGGTATATCGGTTGAACAGCTTGTATTGGGTGAGACGTGTTTATTGGAGAGTTCACAAGTTTGATTGGGAGTTGACTTTTATGGTATCAGGTTTGGATTATTGTTCCGCGACTTGAAATAGGTTGGTTATGCCATTTGGGGCTTGTGTGAAAAGTTTGGTTGAAATCTGGAATGTCTAAGTGTGGTTCGGACGCGTTCACCGAAGTTGAAAATTTTGAAACATAAGATATTGATCTTGATTGTTAATTCTTGATTTTGATCTTAAGAGATTGATATTGATTTCCGATTCTTGATTTTGATATTATTCGTTGTGTTTTGAGCATTGGGATGACTTTGGATGATGTGTTCGAACTTGTTGGTGTGATTGGATAGGGTCCCGTAGGGCTCAGGAGTGTTTCGAGTTAATTTCAAACCATTGGAATACATGTTGGAGTTACTAGTTTTTGGATTGAATCTGGTGCATCGCACCTACAGCCTGGAGTAGCACACCTGCAGAGGCGCATATGCGAGTCCTTATGCGTAGAAGAAGAAAAAGGCAGTGGTCCAGGAGGATCGCATCTGCAGTGGAGTTGCACAGGTGCAAGGCCGCTTATGCAATGTTTCTTGCGCATAAGAGCTTCCGCAGATGTGGAGTTTTTGTCGCAAAAGTGGACAATCAGTAGGGTAATTGAATCTCGCATCTGCAAATGTTTTTCTGCAAATGCAATGTCGCAGAAGCTACCATTATGACCGCAGATGCAGAAATCCTTGGGAGGATATTATAATCGAGGTTTTGTTTCATTTTTATCATATTTTGAGATTGTTTTGAGGCGGTTTTCACCCACTTGGATTGGGTAAGTGTTATTAACTCGGATTTTGGTTATTATTCAAGATTTTATCTTTGATTTTGGCATTTGATTGATGAATCTAAGGAAGAAATTCAAGATTTTTGCCTACAGTTTAAGAGAGTGTATTTTGGGAATTTGAGTACCGATTTGGACTCGATTTTGGAAACTAATTATATATTTGAACTAGACAGGTTATAGCTCATCAGATTTTGGTATTCGTTCAGTTTTGTGCACGTGGGGCCGGGTTGAATTTTGTTGACTTTTGGGATTTTCTTCAAAGATCGAAGCTTTATAGATTGGAATTGCTTCCTATGGCATTGTTGACTTTGTTAGATGATATTTGTCTTGGATTTGTGCGATTGGAGAGTAGATCATTGTTTTGACGTGATTCGAGGTTGAAGACCAACCCCGATGAGGTAAGTATCTTACCTAAACATGGTTTGAGGGTAATTTCCTCGCTGGCTGTGATATTTGTTTTATCTTGGGGGTGACGTATATGCAAGTTCACGAGCGTGTATGCATGCTCCGTGGTATTCATGATTCGGGTAGAATATTAGGCTATTATATGCCTTGTTTTTTCTATTATGCTTCTTTGATGTCATATTTTCTCCATTCGTATGACTACATGAGTTATTATTCATGCTAGAAATTATGTCTAGGATATCTTCTTATTTGTTTGAGACATGATAGGGCTATATTTGCTATGTTGAGCTATTTGCCTTTTCGTAATCATATTGTTCAGTCATGATATTATATTTGCATGTTATATCTATGTCTTTGTGCACTTTTGGTATGATATCTCATATTTTGTTTGTTTCCTTCTACGTGACACGAGTTTGAGATGAATTGTAGTACGATGGTATATTCCGTGTGGTATATTGAATTATTTTTCTGTGAGATGTTGCCATATGAAGACGTGAGCGGATTGATGACTAATCTTGGGCCACAGAGTCATGGTTGTATTGATATTGAGGTGACATGTGTGCCAGGCCCCATAATGAGATAAGTGTTATTTATATAGAGGTGATGCGTACGCCAGGCCCCATATTGGGCTAGATTGTAACGACCCAAAATTCCAACCACGGGGTCGTGATAGCGCGTAACATCCACTTGCTAGGCAAGCCGATGTTAGCTAAATAAATAACCAATCTTACCAATTTTAAAACAAAATAATAATAATAATAATAATAAAATTAATAATAATAATAATTAACGATTGATAAACTCAGAGATATATGGAATAGTTACATAATCAATGGAGTCTAAACTACTTCTAGTAATTCGGAGTCACAAGTACATGAGAGTCTAGAATACTACAAATAGGGTCTGAAATGAAATACAATTGTCTGAAACTAGATAAATAGTAAAACTTGATAGAAGGGGACTTCAGGGACTGCGAACGCCAAGCATCTCTACCTCAAATCTCCTGTAGAAGTCGAATCCGAGAAGTCTCATCTATGCTCCACTAGGACCAACATCGGATCTGCACAAGAAGTGCAGAAGTGTAGTATCAGTGTAACTTACCCCATGCCCATATTCTCTGTAAGTGTCGAGCCTAACCTCGGCGAAGTAGTGACGAGGCTATGACAAGACACTCACTAAAAACTTGTACGAGTAATAATAAAAGACAACAGGAATATAAAGAAAGCAGTAAACTCATAAGAACGAGACTCGAAGGTCAACTAACAGAGGACCCCAAAATAAGATCATCTCATAACCTCATATCACAGTACCTAAGCAAATCACTACAGCTACAACAATTCGAAATATCATATTTCGTTATGGCACGTAACCTGGTCCCACATTAACATAATATTTGTTGTGGCGTGCAACCCAATCCTACTATCGTATCATTAGCTGCTCCGGAATGCAACCCGATCCCATTATTAATTTATTTTAATATTATTGCGGTGTACAACTCGATCCCATTATCAATTTATTTTAATACTGCTATGGCGCACAATCCATTCCCAATATCAACTCATTAACATAAATAACTCAACACAACCAATAACGTAATCTCAATGCAAAAGGAAATAAAGCGTACAGATTATCAAGGAACTACCCGTACAAACGGAGAATAACAAATACCTCGTAATAACAAACCTCAACAATTCATTAATTCAAGAACAACTAAATAGCTCATGCAATCAGATATAACATAATAATGTGCAACAATTAACGTAAATACAATAAAGACAAGTAAAGACATAAGACAATGGAGATATACAATTAATACATGTAGGAACACATAGCAGGTAAGCAAATATTGAGCGAGAAATGAATAAATCAAACACGTAATATCTAAATGACAGATAATAAGTAAGCATGGATAACAAGTAAGATCATGTAGTAATCAAATTATGCAACTAGAAATAACATGGGATAAAAGTGATGACATAAAGGTAAATAGCTCAACCCGCATGCTCTAACCCATGACAACGCATATGCACTCGTCACCTTGCATATACACAGTTCTCACACATAATTCACGTAGAAAATAGACGAACAATTCCTAATTCCCTCAATTAAAAGTTAAGCACGATACTTACTTCACTCTCCGACCAAATCAACAATCAATCACAGCCTTGCCTTTCGAACAAGCATCCAAACCAACCAAATCTAGCCAATTATCGTTCAAACAATTCAAAATATGCTTTAGAAACTACCCACGAATGAAAAAGGTTCAATCTTTAGCTAAATTGAAAAAGTCAACAAAAGTCAACCCCTGGCTCGCTTGGTCAAAACCCAAGATTCGGGCCAAAACCTTATTACCCATTCACCCCCGAGCTCGGTTATGTGATTTGTTTCAAAATCCGACCTCAATTTGAGGTCTAAATCTCAATTTTACAAAATCCCTAAATTCTACCTAATACCCCTAATTTCTACCGTGAAATTTCTAGATTTGATGTTAAAAATGCATGAAAAGTAATGGGGATTGATTAAAAACTAGTTAAAGTTTCTTACCAATGATTTTGGGGAAAAAAGCTCTCAAGAAAATTGCCTCTGGAGTGTTTAGGATTAAGAAATGGTATAATATAAGCTAAGTACCAATTTTTCCACTCATTTATCCAACTTCACGTATCACAGTTGTGAACTCTTGTTCGCAATTGCGAAGCCTGCATTTGCGAAATATTGATCGAAAAAATGACCAGTGCAACAGTCATGCAGAAGTCGCAAATGCAACAAAACAATCACATATGCAAATGACACCCCCTCTTTTATCCAGCTGCACCTATCACAATTGTGAACTCTTGTTCGCAAATGTGAAGCCGCCCAACACAATATTGCATCGCAAATACGATGCCAGAGTCGCAAAAGCGAACACAGTAAACTTCGTAAAAGCAACTTCTTCTTCGCAAATGCGAAGACCCATCCCCCAATCCATGTTTGCAAAAGCGATCACTTTACCGCAAAAGTGAGGCTAGCAAATGTGAGCCTAAACTTGCAAATGCAAGATCTGCAACTGAACACCAGCAATTGTTGGGCACAACAGTTGCATAACCACTCAAACTCATCTGATACTCACCTGAAACTCACCCAAGCCCCTTGGGCTCCAAACCAAACATGCAAATAGGTGTAATAACATTATATAAACTTGATCGCTACCTTAAATTATCAAAATAACATCAAATAACAAGAATCAATCATCAAAACTCAAAAATTTCCAACTTATACTAAAATGACCCGGCTGGTCGTTTTGTGTATCATAGCCCCGTTCCCTGTTTATTGCTTATTCTATCTTCACTTGTTGTTACATGACTTTTCGGATTGATTGGTTTGGTGCAAGGAATTTTTTGGAGTGAATTGGGACACTTAGTCCTAAGGTGGGAAGCTTAAGTTGAAAGAGTTGACCGAAATTTGACTTTTGTGTAAACTACTTCGGAATGGAGTTTTGATGCTTCTGATATCTTTGTATGGTGATTTTAGACTTAGGTGTATGTACAGATTTGGATTTGGAGGTCCGTATGTTGATTTGGTGCATTTTGGCGAAAGTTGAAAAGTTGAAAGTTTGTAAGGTTGATGGCTTCGACCGAGAGTTGTCTTGGTGGATATCGGGCATGAATTTGTTCCAGAAGTTGGAATAGGTTTGTTATGTCATTTATGACTTGTGTGCAAAAATTGAGGTCAATCGGAGTTGGTTTGATATGATTCGGCATTAGTTTTAGAAGTTGGAATTTCATTAGTATCATTAGTCTTGAATCGATGTGCGGTTCGTGGTTTTGGTGTTGTTTGATGTAATTTGAGGCTTCGAACGAGTTTGTATTGTATTTTAGAACTTGTTGGTATGCTTGGATGGGGACTCAGGGGGCCTAGGAGTGATTCGGATGGAGTTCAGGTTTTCCTTTGGACTTAGGAACTTCGCTAAATTTTCTGATGCCTGGTGTAATCGAACCGCGAGAATGGGACCACAGGCGTGAGGGTGCAAAAGCGGAAGAAGGCTGGAAGTTGTGGGATCGCAGGTGTGTAAAGGATTCCGCAGAAGCGGTGTACTGACCCGACCGGTAGTTTTGAGCTCCAGTGCTTCGTTCGGAGGTTTGAGGCCTTGAGTAGCTTCACTTCAAGTACTATGACTTGTACGTGTGGTCGGAATATAATTTCGGGAAGTTCGGAGTTGATTTGGAAAGACAATTCTCATTTCAAAAGTATTAAGTTGGAAGAATTGACTAAGGTTGGATTTTTGAGTAAACGATCTCGGAATCAGGATTTGAAGGTTCTAATAGGTTCGTATGATGAATTCGGACTTGGGCGTATGCCCAGATCGGGTTTTGGATGAGCCGGGAGCGTTTCGGCGCCTATCGTGGAAGTTGGCATTTTGGAAGAATTTCATAAATTTGGGTTTCAATGTTATCGATGTCCGTTTGGGATTCTGAGTCTGGAAATAGCTCCGTATGGTGATTCTTGTATTGGGAGCGCATCCGGAAGTGGATTCAGAGGTCCATAGGTCATTTTGGAGTCATTTGGATAAGGCTAGAAATTTGAAGGTTTTAGAGAAGTTTGACCGGAAGTGAACTTTTTGATATCGGGGTCGGAATCCGATTCCGAAAGTTGGAATAGGTCCTAATGTCAAATGTGACTTGTGTGTAAAATTTGAGGACAATCGGACGTGATTTGATAGGTTTCGGCATTGATTGTAGAAGTTTAAGTTTCAAAGTTTATTAAGTTTGAATTAGGGTGTGATTCATGATTTCGGTGTTGTTTGATGTTATTTCAGGTCTCGAGCAAGTTTGTGTTATGTTGAGGGACTTGTTGGTATGATTGGACGGGGTCTCGAGGGCCTCGGTTGTGTTTCTGGGTGGTTTCGGACCAAAACGGAATGATTTGCTGCTGCTGTATCTGGTATCTGGTTTCCTTCTTCGCGAACGCGAAGGGAGTCCCGCGTTCACGAAGAGGAACTTTGAGGCTGTTGGGATTTGGTCTTCGCGAACATGAAGGTTGAGACACAAACGAGTTGAAGAACTTAAGGAACCTACGTGAACGCGAGTGGGGAGTCGCGAACATGTAGAAGGAAATGAGGACTGGGCCTGAGGATGTTTGGCCTACGCGAACGTGAGGCTGGGTATGTGAACGCGGAGCACTGAGGGCGGAAAGCTTCGCGAATGCGAAGAGGAAATTTGGGGACAGTAGTATTTGGCCTTCACGATCACGATGGTCTTTCCGCGATCGCGAAGAAGGGCGGACCTGGGCAGTGAAGTTTTATATACGGGATTTGGCCATTTTCCTACACATTTCATTTTGGTTGGGTGATTTTTGGAGCTTTTGAAGAGGAGATTTCATCATCTATTATGAGGCAAGTAATTCCCGCACATTATGAAGTTAAATACATGGTTTATATATAGATTTAGACATGAAAATTTCTAGAAATTGTGTGGTTTTGGTAGGAAACCTAGAAATTGGTATTCTTGGATTTTAATCAAGAAATTGTGCATGAAATGGAGAATAAATTATATATTTTATTTCGTGGGGATATGGGTAAAGTTTATCTTCGAAAATTTTCGAAACCCGGGGATGTGGGCCCGATGTTGATTTTATAAACTTTTCGAACGGAGTTGGAAATTGTTATAAAATGATTAATTATGAGTATTAGAGTATATTTTGATTCGGCTGCGTCATATTTGACTAGTTTTGGAGCGACGTGCATCAGGTTGAATTGTCGGAGCGGCTTTGGAGTCGGTTATGGAATTTCGGAGCAAGGTAAGTCTCCTTTCTAACCTTGTAAGAGGAAATTAACCTCATAGGTGAACTAAATTATTATGTGATTCTATTTGTGGGGGCTACGTACGCACGAGGTGTCGAGAGTCCGTAAGTAGCTACTATCTATGCCTATGTCCGAGTAGTTTTAGGCTTACATCATGCCTTGTTGCTATTGTTGCTGAATTTATGTTTATTGCTTGACTTGAAAGGAAGCGAGATTGAGTTAGCTTATTAAATGTTTCGAAAGGAGTTGAAATTGAGGAAAAGTTGGGAACTTAAAGGTTTTCATTTGAACTTCGTATTTTTGTAAAGAATTGAGGAACACCATAATAACTTAAGAAATCTATGTGTAACCGCGTCGCATATATGTTTCGCGAGCGGGGTAATTTCCTTAAAGAGCTACAAGCTGAATTTTCCTTATTTTGAAAAGAATCAAGAAAGAGATATGATTTTAAATGTTAAATTTATATTTGACCGCATCGCAAGTATGATCCGCGAGCGGGAAATTTCCTTAAATTTATATTTGACCGCGTCGCACGTATGATTTGTGAGCGGGGTATTTCCTTCTACCACTCTTATAGAATCAGGTCGTTTTGCCTTGGCAGGATTTATATACCACACTCTCATGGGAGCGGGCCGTTCGCCTCGGCAGGTTAATAAATACATTTATGGTTCGTGCCATTCGACTCTCGGCAGTGCACAGTTTACTTTTATGTTAGATCGGGTCGTACGCCTCGGCATTTCCTATATATATGTTATCCTCATGGAATCATGCGTAACATTTGGCAAGAAGCTAGTGTATCTGAGGGTTTTTCCCTGATTTGAATTATGACAACCACCTCTTTGATGAGATCCGCTACATCTCTATATATATTCTCCGGTTACAGAGGAAACTCGCTAGTTGAGAGTTTGAGTAAATTATAAAGAGGAAAAATTGTACCACGTATTTTATACTTGCTTGTTTCATATATTTACTCTATCTCGTATTCATTCACTTCTTTATTGTACCTTATAGTATTGTTGGCCACAGTAAGTGTCGGAGTCAACCTCTCATCACTACTTCTTCGAGGTTTGGCGGGGCACTTACTGGGTGCGCATTGATTTACGTACTCATACTACACTTCCTGCACATTTTGTGCAGGTACATATATGATAGTTGCCTTGTGGGCGTAGAGGCGCGGTTATTACGGGGACTTAGGTGAGCTGCATCTTATGTACGACCCGTAGCCAATAGAGTCTCCTTCAGAGTATTGTACTTTCTTTCCTGTCCAAATTTATTTTCCGGACAGCTATTGTATTTTATTTTAAATTCCTAGAAAATGCTCATGCACTTGTGACACCGGGATCTGGGATGATTATGGGATGTTCAGTACTGAAATTGGAAAACATTGTTATTATTCTGTAAATTCATCTTTTACTAGTTAGATTGAAGTAAATTTACGATTTCAAAAATATTAAAATGAGAATTTAATTAACCATTTTGGATCGTGACTACATGGTATCAGAGCACTAGGATCACTTAGGTCTCACAAGTCATGAGAGAGTCTAGTAGAGGCTTGCGGATCGGTACAGAGATGTCTGTACTTATCTTTGAGAGGGTACATGGCTGTTAGAAGCACTTCCCTTCTTGATTCCTCATCGTGAGATTTGATTCCTTTGAGGTTATGCCTTCATTTCTTTCCCATTCATTCTTATGCAACATGAAGCGCTGGTTGTAAATCGGGAATTGAGGAATTGTAAATGGTACTACAGATGTGGTGCGGGATATTTCTCCTTGCGTAGTTGATTGGACTATTGTCGTCGCCTTGTGGAAGGATATTCTGTCATTTTAGCCCAGTAACTGTACTTCTGAGAGCTTTGAGGCTATGCACAGGTTACTATGATGCTCAGGAGTTGTTGTCGCACAGTATTGATGTGGTGGTAGGATGTTTGCCTATGTGTCGGGGTAGTGAATGACTTGGAAGGAGGTTTACTTAGTGCATGGTTCTGAGATTCAGTATCTTATTTCGACGGAGGAAAAGCAATTGACCTATTAATGTCCAGATTTGGGTTGATGGAGTAACGAGACTTGGTATTTTCTAGTGTGATGGAATCTTCATCCGAGGTGTGGTGTCGTCGTCCTTGATTGAATGTGTTAAGTTCGCCGGTGTTATGATTCTTTTTGATTTACCTCTGGGGCAGAGTAGCATATGGGTTCTGTGGTAGGATGACTACACGCCTTGAGAAAGTTTAGAGTGATTTGGGATTCATGGTGGACCGTGACTAGCTCTACGAACTTAATTTGGAATATTGGCTGCTATACGGAGAAATGTTGGATACGACGGAAAAAAGTTTCTTGATATGAAGAAGGATACAACATGATTTTGGATTGGAATGTATTGTCGCACCTTTAGTTGATGTCCATGAGGAGTGAATGGACTTGTACAACTGGTTAATGAGCACAGGCTCGGGATGGTTTATTGGTTTCGTGGTAATTGTACTCGGTGCAGCGGCATTAGATGATGTCGGCATGGAATTTCCACAGGTGAGTTATCTCTTGTGAGCAGGTTAGCGGTTGTGTGGTGTTGATGGGGCTGTCACGAAAGAATTCTATTGGTTATCTGGCAAGAGGTCGAATACGTGAATGTGGTTAGTGATTCAGAGTGTTCATGAAAGGTCAAATGGAAGGATTTCGAGGAACTTGGCGAGTTGGTTGTGCAAGATCAATTTAACGATGGAGAAAGAATCTTGGCGGGTTCATGAGTTATGCAATGGTAGCTTCAAGCTAAGTGGGAGAGTTCCACAGCCTACGGTTGGATTGCATGGTCGGCTAATTGTGAGATTTCTAGTTATTGGCATATTGATGGGATATTATGACTAAGGAAGAGAGAACATCAGCGGTAATTTGAGCAAAGAATTGAGGAATGTGTGCTATAGTAGGCCTTATTGACTCATGTTCAGGTTCTAGGGAGATTCAGGATTTATGCTTCGTGTAAAAGTGATTTACAAGGAAAGTGATTCAGTTGGGTTCTTCTTGAAAGGGGGTTCATGTGCTAGTGGAGCCTGGGAGTTAATTATATTCGGGACCAAGTCAGAGTGGGTGACTTTCAACAACGGTCCTAGTGGATTCAAAAGTTAAAGTGTGGTGCCTAAGGATTTCGAGTCCATAGAATGGTTAAGTATTGAGCTATTGCAGCGGATTATAAAAATGGGTTGGAGTGTTCTATGATATCTTCAGTATGCGGTGTAGCAATAGAAGAATGGGAGAAAATAACTTCAGAATCATAAAGGAAATATCAGAATGGGTGTACCAGTTGAAGACGCGGATATGCGCACAAGGAGGGTGTGAGATAGTTCGTGGGTTTTAGGGAATATCTGGTCTCGTGAGATGGGGTCACTCAGTATAGGTGCGGATTGAGTTCGTTATATTGATAAATGAGTTGTTGTTATTTCAAAGGAAGATCCAGAGTAAATTAGGAGAAGTCGGGTTCGGTTAGCAATGGTTGAATTGGCATGATGATGGCAATGATCAGCTCCTTCAGCGTGCTGAGTTGTGCATGAGATTTGTGACAGTACGTACGAGGTTTGACGGCCACCGTAATTGATTTTATTTGGGGGCATTCGAGCATTATGGCATGTTATGTATAGACGGATCCCGAAAGGATTATGGTGGTTTAAACCACTACTCGAGGGTTGTATTTTTTGTGGTCATGGGAATTTGGCTGCGTGTTGCAATGGTTCTATTGAAAAGAGCTAAGTAAAATGTTTCTATATGATGAAGTGTTTACCCTATTAGTGGTTCCGGAGTTGTGATGAAATTTTTGGTGCACTTGCGCATTTGCACGATTAAGTGCGGTGATTAGCGTGGGATTTGGAAATTGAGGATCAAGGTTGCAGTTCGTTGTTGACAAGAATATCCCGAGATCAGATGAGCGAGAAAGGACTCAGATGGTTAGAGTCAGTTCGCATTATTTTTGGTGTCACCTGAGATCAGTGCCTAGTGTGAAGAGGCTTTGCATACTGAATGCGGATTCTTGAATTGCTTTACAGCATTGGTGTGGCCGGTAGTATGAATGTACAGACTTGTTACCTGGTGCGGAAGGTCATGGGAGCAAATCCCACGGGAAGATTGTATAAATGTGACATGTAGTCACTTGACTGATTGAAGATTTAAACCCAGTATGAAGAGGGTTATAATATTGCTAATTTGAAAAATTTATGCCTGGAGGGCGCTTGGTTCATTTGCTTGTGGACTATGGAGGTTTGTTTTAGATGTGATGGTTGTTCTTGTGTGTTATGGGAAAGAGGGTTATTATGAACCCTTGAAAGGTTTTTAGCCTAGTACAATGCGATCAGAATCGGCTCGACGTCTGTGGATGGATTTAAATGTGAATATGGGCTCTATGTCAGGCCGGATGTGTTCATTTCAGCATAGCGCTCCTTATGGAGGAGTATTCAAACGTTAGATGTTATTTCGTCATCGGCTATTTCATGTAATACTATATTGTGCCGTGTGAGTTGTGAAACGACTTGGTAAATTTCTTATGTGTTGGGGTTCTGCATAGCGATGGTGTTATGTGAGCAGGATGGCTCTCAAGATTCAAATCATATACCGCACCTTAGTTGTTCTTGAGTTTTGTATCATATGGCGCTATCTGCCTCCCCAGGGATGGTATTATGCACTTAGCGTGCTTGTGGCCGATATTCGGGTATTTTGTAGTAATGAACATTCTAGCTGGGTAAGTATCTCTTTATGTGGATTTTATGTGTGGATCATGTGGCACGCCGCCATGGGTATGTTGTTTGGATCGGGTTGCACGCCCCAACAGTGGAATGTTGATTACAGTCCCCTATATCTATTTTCGTGTGTTTTGTTTTCAATTTTCTGGTGAAGGTTTATAACACCTTTTCGATTGTCTAATTAATTGTGTGGGTTGAGTAGTCCCTTCCAGAGATTCGGTTTCCTTATGTATCACGTTCGAGTTCGTAGCTTATTGGCACATTGCAGCATCATATGAGACTTTTGGTCATTTCTGGGGTGGCTTGTTGCCTGAGCAGCTTATACTGGGTGAGATGAGATTTTTGGGATCTGGGATCAGTGCGATCGGATTATATGAAGTATATTAAAGAGCAAATATCCATTATTTGGTTCATAATGGGGTGATGATTCTAGTCAAAGGGAGAGATTCAGTGATTTGTTCACTCTGCAGTTGGTTATGAATTTCTACACATCTCTTCCGTCATGGCGGTATTACAAGAGTTGGAACAAGACTTATATATGTCATAAGGTGCATTGCGAGCATCAGATTTGTGGAATTTTGGCTATTGTTATCAGAGGATGTTATTATGGTCATGTGAATATTGCGGTGCATGGTGTGAATTCAGCAAAGGTACGCAGTCATGTTCTGGTACATCATGTGGTGATTGATACAGTGATCGTATGTTGGAAACAGGCCTAGCAGAAGATTCTGAATGTTGGAATTTGGCTCTAAGGCTAGTTTGACTAAACAAAAGGGGAATCTTCAGATTTACTCGAGCCAGTGTGCTTAACTGAGTTGTGGTAGAACGGGTAGGTGCACGAGGTGCTAATCAGTGATTTCGGACAACTCCAGAACAGTTCTTAGCAGGTTCGAGGACGAACATATATTTAAGTGGGAGAGAATGTAACGACCCGACGGGTGATTTTGAGCTCCAGCGCATCGTTAGGCAATTTTATGCCTTGAGTATCTTCACTTCAGGTATTATGACTTGTACGCGTGTTTGGAATTTAATTTCGGGAAGTTCGGAGTTGATTTGGAAAGAAATTTCTTATTTCGAAAGCTTTAAGTTGGACGAATTGACTAAGATTGGATTTTTGAGTAAATGATCTCGGAATCGGGATTTGAAGATTCCAACAGGTTCGTATGATGAATTCAGACTTGGGCGTATGTCCGGATCGGGTTTTGGATGACCTGGGAGCGTTTCGGCGCCTATCGTGGAAGTTGGCATTTTGGAAGAATTTCATAAATTTGGGTTTCAATGTTATCGATGTCTGTTTGGAATTCCGAGTCTGGGAATAGCTCCGTATGGTGATTATGGTATTGGAAGCGTGTCTGGAAGTGGATTCGGAGGTCCGTAGGTCATTTTGGAGTCATTTGGCTAAGGTTGGAAATTTAAAGGTTTTAGAGAAGTTTGATCGAAAGTGGACTTTTTGATATCGGGGTCGAAATCTGATTCTGGAAGTTGGAGTAGGTCCGTAATGTCAAATGTGACTTGTGTGCAAAATTTGAGGACAATCGTACGTGATTTGATAGGTTTCGACATCGATTGTAGAAGTTGAAGTTTCAAAGTTCATTAAGTTTGAATTGAGGTGCAATTCATGATTTCGATATTGTTTGATGTAATTTGAGGTCTCGAGCAAGTTTGTGTTATGTTATGGGACAGGTTGGTATGATTGGACAGGGTCCCGGGGGCGTCGGGTGGGTTTCGGGGTGGTTTTGGACCAAAACGGAATAATTTGCTGCTGCTATATCTGGTATCTGGTTTCCTTCTTCGCGAACGTGAAGGGAGTCTCGTGTTCGCGAAGAGGAGCTTTGAGGCTGCTGGGATTTGGCCTTCGCGAACACAAAGGTTGAGACACGAACGCGGTGAAGAACTTGAGGAACCTACGCGAACGCGAGTGGGGAATCGCAAACGCGTAGAAGGAAATTAGGACTGGGCCTGAGGATGTTTGGCCTACGCGAACGCGAGGCTGGGTATGCGAACGCGAAGCAGTGAGGGAGGAAAGCTTCGCGAATGCGTCGTGAGGAACGCAAACGCGAAGAAGAAATTTGGGGATAGTGTATCTTTGGCCTTCGCGATTGCGATGGTCTTTCCGCGATCGCGAAGAAGGGCGGACCTAGACAGTGAAGTTTTATATACGGGATTTGGCCATTTTCCTCCACATTTCATTTTGGTTGGGCGATATTTGGAGCTTTTGAAGAGGAGTTTTTATCATCTATTATGAGGTAAGTAATTCCCGCACATTGTGAGTTAAATACATGGTTTATATATGAATTTAGACATGGAAATTTGTAGAAATTATGGGGTTTTGGTAGGAAACCTAGAAAATAGTATTCTTGGATTTTAATCACGAAATTGGGCATGAAATGGAGAATAAGTTATATATTTGAGTTCGTGGGGTTATGAGTAAAGTTTATCTTCGAAGCTATTCGGAACCCGGGCACATGGGCCCGAGGGTGATTTTATCAATTTTTCGAATGGAGTTAGAAATTGTTATAAAATGATTAATTATGAGCATTGGAGTATATTTTGATTCGGTTGCGTCATATTTGACTAGTTTTGGAGCGACGTGCATCAGTTTGAATTGTCGGAGCGGCTTTGGAGCTGGTTATGGAATTTCAGAGCAAGGTAAGTCTCCTTTCTAACCTTGTAAGAGGGAATTAACCTCATAGGTGAACTAAATTATTATGTGATTCTATTTGTGGGGGCTACGTACGCACGAGGTGATGAGATTCCGTACGTAGCTACTATCTATGCCTATGTCCGAGTAGTTTTAGGCTTACATCATTCCTTGTTACTATTGTTGTTGAATTTATGTTTATTGCTTGCCCTGAAAGGAAGCGAGATTGAGTTAGCTTATTAAACATTTTAAAAGGAGTTGAAATTGAGGAAAAGTTGGGAACTTAAAGGCTTTCATTTGAACTTTGTATTTTTGAAAAGAATTTAGGAACACCATAATAACTTAAGAAATCTATGAGTAACCGTGTCGCATGTATGTTTCGCGAGCGAGGTAATTTCCTTAAAGAGCTACAAGCTGAATTTCCCTTATTTTGAAAAGAATCAAGAAAGAGATATGATTTTAAATGTTAAATTTATATTTGACCGCGTCGCAAGTATGATCCGCGAGCGGGAAATTTCCTTAAATTTATATTTGATTGTGTCGCATGTATGATTCGCGAGCGGGGTATTTCCTTCTACCACTCTTATGGGATCGAGTCATTCGCCTCGGCACAATTTTTGTACCACACTCTCATGGGAGCGGGCCGTTCGCCTCGGCAGGTTAATAGATGCATCTATGGTTTGCGCCATTCGACCCTCGGCAGTGCATAGTTTACTTTTATGTTGGATCGGTCCCTACGCCTCGGCATTTCCTATATATACATTATCCTCGTGGAATAGTGCGTAACATTTGGCAAGAAGATAGTGTATCTGAGGGTTTTTCCCTGATTTGAATTATGACAACCACCTCTTTGATGAGATCCACTACATCTATATATATATGCTCCGGTTACGGAGGGAACTCGCTAGTTGAGAGCTTGAGTAAATTGTAAAGAGGGAAATTGTACCACGTATTTTATACTTGTTTGTTTCATATATTTACTCTGTCTCATATTCATTCACTTCTTTACTGTACCTGATATTATTTGACCACTAGTAAGTGTCGAAATTGACCCCTTGTCACTACTTCTTCGAGGTTAGACGGGACACTTACTGGGTACGCGTTGATTTACGTACTCATACTACACTTATTGCATGTTTTGTGCAGGTACATATATGACTAGTGACCTTGTGGGAGCAGAGGCGCGGTTATTACGGGGATTTAGGTGAGCTGCATCTTATGTATGACCCGCAGCCAGCAGAGTCTCCTTCAGAGTATTGTACTTTCTTTCCTATCCAAATTTGTATTACGGACAGCTATTGTATTTTATTTTAAATTCCTAGAAAATTCTCATGCACTTGTGACACTGGGTTCTGGGATGATTATGGGATGTTCAGTACTGAAATTGTAAAACATTGTTATTATTCTATAAATTCTTCTTTTACTAGTTAGATTGAAGTAAATTTATGATTTCAAAAATATTAAAATGAGAATTTAATTAACCATTTAGTGTTGGCTTGTCTAACAGTGGTGTCCGGCGCCATCATGACCTTTAACGAATTTTGGGTCGTGACAAGCGGAGTCTCTTCTTCGAGGATGGAACCACAGGAGCGGAAATGAGCAGGAGGACAATGGATCGTAAGTGCATAAGGTTTCAGCATGTGCGGACCCGCCGAAGCAGTGGATTTGCCGCGAAAGTGGCAGGTCGGGATTTCTAGTGGGCTTCGCAAAAGCGTGGGACTTTCTGTAAAAGCGGAATTGCAGATAAGATTGTTGCGTCCGTAGATCCAGGATCGCTATGCAGGAGCTTTTAAGACCAGGGTTTGGTCTTTTCTTCTTATTTTTGGGATTTTGGAGTCCGAACTAGGGCAATTGTTTGAGAGTTTTCTACCTAGATTGAAGAGGTAAGTAACTTTTAATCACTTTTGTCCATAAATATCGAATATCCATTGATTATTACGTCTAATCTTTAATGAATCAAAGTTAGAATTTGGGGATTTTTGGACTATGCCATTGGAGACTGAAATTTGAGGATTTGAGGGTCGATTTGTGGTTGGAATTGGATGATTTTGGTATGGTTTGACTCGTAATTGAATGGGTGATCGAAATTTGTAAATTTTGTCGGGTTCCAAGGTGCAAGCCCGGGGTTGACTTATTGACTTTAGTTAAAGATCTTAGCTTTATCTTTTGGAATCACTTCCTATGGCTTTTGTTGATGGTATTACGTTGTTTTGCCTAGATTCAAGCCGTCTGGAGATTTTTACGTGCGGGAAGGGTTTGTTAGAGGAGTGATTTGGCTTGCTTGAAGTAAGTATCTTATCTGAACTTGGTTGAGGCACTAGTTACCTGAATTATTTTGTGATAGCTATATGCTATGAATGGCGCATATGTGTGGGGTTGAGCCCATATGCGTGCACGGGATACTATTTTCATGCTCGGGGTAGTGTTTAGTCTATACCATGCCTTGAATTAATTGTTAAGCTTCAAGCTGAGATGTTTCTCCTATGTGTACCCTCTGTGAGCTATTTTAACCACATTGATACTTCGTTGAGGTTATTTTCCCTGTTGGGACTGATAAATTGCTATTCTATGTTGAAATTGTATGTTTTTAGCTGTGATAGCACACATTGCATATGCCAACACTATAGCATGTTAGTTATACCAATCCAGGAGTATAAAAGTGGTAATCATTGATCATGTACATGTATTCTCGTATATTTTCTTTCTCTTTTTTATGAACTGAACTTGTAGCATGTGACCACATTGGGTGGATTATGATTATTGGCACGTGATCCATGCGGTTGATATTATTAGCACGTGAGTTGTCCGTGTAGTACATGAGTTGTCCGTGTGGATCCAGATATTGATATTATTAGCACATGAGTTATCCGTACAACACGTGAGTTATCCGTGCGGTTGATATTATTAGCACGTAAGTTGTCCGTACAGCACGTGAGTTGTCCGTGCAGCTTGTGGATATGGATCCATCCCCCTAGGTTCACCTTCTTATGTTTCTCTCTCGATGGTGTACACACGGTTATTAAGGAAAACTGATTAGTGGTTTGGTATGGATATGGAAAGGTTGAGGAATGTCTGGCCGGTATTGTTTGGAATTGCATTTTATCTTTACTTGCAATTTCCATGGTTTATTATCTGATTTATCTGCATGTCATCTTATATTTTGTACTGGTGATTCAACGGGGATTTTTGAGAACCTGTACACACACACATATAGCCCTTTCAGTACCTTATACATGATCACATTTATGTTCTGTACTTGTTGGATTTATGAAACTGCATAGGTTATAGCATGTATCATTTATAATTCTTGCTTCTTTTACCTTGCCGAGGTTAGTTACGATACTTATTGAGTACATTGGGTTGGTTGTACTCATACTATATTCTACACTTAATTGTGCAGATTCAGGTGTGGGGACAAATTATCAACAGTAGATTTTCTTGTTTGATGGAGTTCGAGAGGTGTTGCGACCAAACACACTCACGCAAGTATACGCGGTCGTCAAGTAATAAAGTGACTAAAAGTCGGATGTCGAACCCACGAGGACTTATGATTAACTATTAACTAAATTAGACTATCCCAATTATCTAAACAAGAATTAAATCTAAAAATATTTTATTCTAAACTAATTAAATAAGAAAAATATAAATAATAAACTTTGAACAGAGAAAGAGCAGATTTTAATGATATCAATGTAATGAAAACGATCTAGGGTTATGGGCTATCTAACAATCCTATTGTATTCTTCAATTGAATTGACCGACTAATTTATCTAGCTTATTGGTTGACAGGGTTAATGCTCATAAGAATCTGTCGAGTTCTTACTCGCCTATTCAAGCTAACCTAACGCCTATATGTCTATGGAGTTAGAATCAACAAGAACGCATTTATAATTCCTGTAAATCAACCAAGCAAGGCAATTAGGTATATGTCTATCCTAACTACGAATCCGTTCCCCGATGCCCGAGTTCAAGAACTTGCCCTACTCAATCCTGTATGCAATATAGGATTCCCACTTTCGCGTTCAATTCTAGATTCGTAGATAATATTCAATTGGTGATCAAGCAATTAAATAATTAAGTGCAAGATTGAATAAATAAACTAATATGATAAATCAAGAAGTCAAAATCAATATCCGAATAACAATATTCATGAAAGAACCACAACCCTAGAACGTGAAGTTTAGCTCCACATAGACATGGTAGCCAAACAACAAATCATATAAAGAAACATAAAAATTACTAAGTTTGGTGGGAGAAAGATGAAACTCGATGAATTCCGGCTTCCACAGCTTTTTCTTGGCTTTTTTCCCCATTCCCTATATGTTCCATCCCTTAAAAGAGGCGTTTTTAGCTTATATATTGCGTACAAAAGTCGTGGGCCAAAGCTCTCCTATTCCTAGTCCAATTCGGCTTCAGGGATTGATGCTAAGGTGGATGCGACGCATCCACCTTGTCCTCCATTTCAATTTTTTTCTGCGAAGGTGGATGCGACGCATCCACCTTGTCCTCTATTTCTCAGCTTTGCACACGATGGTGGACGCGACGCATCCAGCCTTCTCTTCTACTTCCCAGTTTCGCACGCGATGGCGGACGCTATGGCCCAACTTCACTGCTAAGGTTGCATGCAGGATGATGTTTTCCTAGGTTGGATGCGACGCATCCAACCCTTCTTCCTCTGGCTAAACCACCTTTTCTTCATATTTTGCACTCCGAACACCTTAAATCGTCACACATAACTTAATTAGTCATCAAACCAATAATTACACCATGTTGGGTGTTTTAAAGATTAAATAACATCAAAAAGTGGTTAAAACATGGGCAAAGTAACATCAACACATATCGAAATATGCCAAACATCACTACCCCACACTTAAACCTTTGTTCGTCCTCGAACAAACCATCATATAGTAGACGAAACAAAATTAAGCTCTTATCATTCAAAGCACACTGCACCTCTGACCGTGGTTATTTGCAACAATTAGGCTCTAGGCTATGCATCACATACCCTTCCCTTTACTTAAGCCATTCTTTAAAAATATTCGAACAAAGACAACATGCTCACAACAATCCTAACCTCAAAAACTGACTCAATGTCACTATGCACTCATGGCTTGAACAACCAACATCATAGAGAAGTCTAATAATGTTACCTATCCCTCGTGAAACCATGTGCCCTCACAACAAAAGCAGAGAGAGTAGAATCAATCCACACATTCGAATCTCATGCTCACAAAGAAAATCGCTCACTCTCACAAAAGAAGTCACATGCATGTAGTTGGTACCATAGGCTTGCCCTTAATGTAAATCTCTACTAATGTAAGCTCGCTCGATCTAAAATCAATTAGGACTTTTTCATGGTTGTAATGTGGGCTAAGGGACGGGTAGGATATATTTTAGGAATAGTGACTCATCCTCCTAAGCACTTTAACACATCATCAAATAACTTAAGCGCAAATTCTTCAACACCACTTCAATTCCACAAATAATATCACCCCAACAATATTTCCTCTTTCTTTAAGCACTACTTTAATTCATACCCACTAGCAAGAATAAGACAACAATTTATTCCTCTATATTTTTCTTTCTTTTTTTTTTTTTTTTTTTCTTCGCTAGTGGCGTATTATTTTACAAACTAAGTGCACCCTTCTTTCTTTCATTGGTTCCACTCAAAAGTCACCCCACACTTAGTCCCTTCTTACTTCTTTTAGCGCTCATCTAACACTTAAAGTGCTTTAAGAGGTAAAAGGATCAAAACAATGTCAATTAAGAATAAAAAGGGTGTAGGCTTGTAATGTGGGTACCAAATAAAAGGTCTACAGGCTCAAAAGGTTTAACTAGGGATAGATTTTATTTGTGATAAGCAATAAGCTCAAAAAGATCAAAGAAAGCCTAAAATCATTTTTCAAACCGAGCATCACCTAAAATTTCGCTTCAACTCACATACCGGGCAAGTTCTAGACACAAGTACACTACATGGACTACACAAAAACCTCACCACACATGGCACATGACTCGCTAAGGACGGTCATATTTTGACTCTCAAACAATGCAAGTATTCACGGAGCAACGAGATATTAAGCATTAAGCGCAAAGTGAACACAAGTCAAGAAAATGAGAAATAGGTGCCACAAAACATGCTATCCGTTTTAACAAGGCATCATCAATAATTTCAGAGTGAGAAGGGAAGATATTACATATGTAAAAGCTTAAATATGCCAGTATCAACCAAGTCAAGGTCACCTAGGTTCATCATTCTTCCTCCTTTTATTCCCTACATTCCTACTCTACTCTAAAAAGAAAACAAAATTACCCGGTTCAAACTACATCCCATGGAAAAGAACCGATGCACAAAGAAAAACCACAGGGGATTATTACTATCTACAAAGATACTATATATATATATATATATATATATATTTTTTATTTTTTATTTTTTTTTTCATAATGATAAACTGATAGATAAACTGATAGTTACTCCATATAGATGAATTTACTGCTATTTTATGCCATTAATCCAGTGAATATATTAGTACATTCATCCATACATCAAACATAAATCACCCCCACCCCACACTTAGGACTGTGCGTTGTCCCCAACGCACACAAACAAGGTAAAGTAGGGTGAGAAGAACTCCCTCAAGTCAAGGTGGAGGGCTCATCTGCAGTCTGTGGAGGAGCATCTGCATCCATAGCATTCCTATCATCAACAACTGGTGCGGATTCTGTATCAGGTGTTACAGCGACCTCAATAGGCCTGTTGAGTGGAGCCTCGGTGACTATGGGAGGAACAGGAGTGGATGGTCCGGCAGTGGATGATGCAATCAGCTGGGAGATGTCTGTACCTGCACATTGAACCAGAGCTCTGAGGAGTAATGATATCTCCTTCATCATCGTGGCCTGCTCGGTCTGAACTCGGCTTAGATCCGCACGAGTCTGTCTCAACTCATCCCTGGTGGCACTCAACTCGACACGAGTCGCTATCAGCTCAGCCCTGTTCTCTTGCATATCTGCTTGCATATGCTCAAATAATTGTTGGATGGTGAGCTTAGAAGACCTTCCCTTGTTCGGCTCTAGAACATGAGTGACATCATATGGTCTTGGAGCTTTAGCCTCAATGTCGTCATTCTCCTTGTCCCATAGTACTCCCCTCTCTGTTAAAAAAGCCGTTAGGGTATTAGCAAAGAACAGCCTCCACTTGTAATTCATCCTGGTTCGCTGCATTTGATCATGCATGATGGCTCCGAAGTTGAGTGGTATCCCTTCTAATAAAGCATATAATACGAGTGCGCGGTAACGAGGGACATCAGTTTTATGTTGGCATGGCAGCAGGCAGTTACAAATGAAATTTAGAGCCACACGTGCTAACGCACTCATGAATTCCTTTGCTATAGAGTGGTACTCCATACTCCCATGCTTCCATTCTGCATCCTTCCTGGTAGGGCATAGGACAAACTTAATGTGTGCATAATCTGGTGTTTTGCATATGGCGTCAAACCTGTCTGTGAGTGTGTGTGGCACCCTTAAGAAGTTATTCAGAGCTTCAGCTGACACATTAATATCTACCCCTCTTACTCGCACAATGTTTCCCCTCGCGTGACGCCAATTGGCGTAGAGCTCTCTAACAATGGTGAGGTTGGCTTTGCCATGACCTTTCAGAATGGGTCCCCATTTTTGCACCTCTCGAATTGACTTGAGAAACTCTGAGTACTTTGTCTTAAGTGGTCCGATGTTTATCGGCTTTTCTGGAATATACTTCTTTGAAACCAGTATCTTCTTATAGGCTCGGAATGCCTTCTCATTAACAAAGTATTTCTCCCAATCAACTCGGTCTATGGGTTCACCCTCGTCTTCATCACTCATGTTGACCTGTAGGTGGTCATTGTCCGAATCAGAATCGGATTCAGATTCTGTAGTAATCTTCTCCTTCCCTTTATCAGTTGGAGCACTCATTCTCGAAGCTTTTCTTTGGTATGTCACAGGCTCTCGTATCTCTATTCCTTTGCTTGGTGTAATACCCTTCTTCACTGTCCTCCTGACCAATGTTTCCTCCTCCTCTTGCTCTGAATCATCACTTAACTGCCTAGGCAGCAGTTCCATTTCCTTCTCCGTCCGCTTCCTTTTTTTCTGTGGATTTGGACCGCCCGCTGCCCTTCCGGTAGGCTTTTTGGGCGGTTGCTTGTTACCATCTTTGTCTTGTTGCTTGGATGGTTTACTCGCTGCTGTCATTTTACGAATCTAAGTACCTGCAATGCAAAGAATTCAACAATTAGCAGATGAAACAGCGAAGTTCAGCTTGAAAGCAATTGCAACAGCTTGCAGACTTCAATTTATTCGTAAAGTCATGCCATTCACTCTTCATGGAATTGTAGCTCATGACTTTCAGCAAGTATGTGTTAACTCTCTTCAAAAATTCAATTTCACATAGCCCCTCACTCGACCCCACACTTATTCTCAAGCATACACCAATGTTGCTCGGTTACTCAGACTTCACTGACGCCTAAATTTTCCTCAGGGACAATTCGTCGAACATGTGGTATGCAACAAGTGTGCCTAGTTCATTCTATCAGTTGAGCAATGCAACTACCCTCCCAAAGTTGGACGAGATGAAGGGAATTATAGTTTATCATCTCGCAACCATTACAACTACCAAGAACGACAGCCCTAAAAATCTTGAAATTGCAAAACCTACTTGTTGCTACCATTGAAGGAGGGAGGAGAGACGAATTAGGAGAGAAGCCAACGGAAGAACGAAGAGGATGATGCGTACCTGTCGCGTTTGAGCTTATTGCGTTTGTATGCGTTACAATTTCGATGAGAGAATTCTGTTCTGCGTTCGTAGGCGTCGCCAAAAAGAGACGAGTGGATGCGTCGCAAGAAACGTTTTTTTTCGAATAGGTTATCTTAAGATGTGTTAAAATATATATTACTTACCTGTGCGTGCGAGCTTTGACGCGACGCATCCCCTTGTCTTCCTTCAAAAATTTTCGGACGCGATACGGGCGCGATAGGCAGACTTCACTGCCTTGAGCAATTGGCCCGTCAAAAAAAAAATTTTTTTTTTTTTTGCTGAGGGGGACGCGACGCATCCGCCTCGTTTTCTCATATCTGGGGAACTTTTTAGTTTTATTTTTTTTTTTTTTTTGAATAAGATCTATGTCCTACGAAAAGAAAGAAAAAAATTTAAAAATAAAATAAAAATAAACTAACTAACTTGGGTGGCCTCCCAAGAAGCGCCTGATTTAACGTCGCGGCACGACGCAACATGTTCTTCATGCCTCCACTAAATCCATTGTGGTCTTGTGACGTGTAATGTCACCACCCCAATAGTGTTTTACTCTTTGGCCATTTACCAAGAATGTCGTATTGGACCCCTTATCACACAATTCTATCGCACCATGAGGTTTCACACTAACCACTTCAAATGGACCCGACCATCGAGATTTAAGCTTTCCTGGAAAAAGCTTTAGCCTTGAATTAAACAGTAGAATTTCTTGACCTGGTTCAAACTCACGATGTTGGATATGCTTATCATGCCATCTTTTGGTCTTCTCTTTATACAATTTGGCATTTTCATACGCATGCAATCGAAACTCATCAAGCTCGTTGAGTTGTAGCAATCTCTTCTCACCGGCCAAGTCCATCTCCATATTTAGCTTTTTAATCGCCCAATATGCTTTGTGTTCAAGCTCGACGGGCAGATGGCAGGCCTTCCCATAAACCAACCTGTACGGAGAAGTGCCTATTGGGGTCTTGTACGCAGTGCGATATGCCCATAATGCGTCATCCAGCTTCCCGGCCCAGTCCTTTCTATTCATACTTACTGTCTTTTCCAAAATCTGCTTGACCTCTCTGTTGGAAACTTCTACTTGACCACTCGTTTGGGGATGATAGGCAGTGGAAACTTTGTGCTTGACTCCGTATTTTGCAAGAATATTATTCAGCAGTTTGTTACAAAAGTGAGTTCCCCCGTCGCTTATCAACACTCTTGGGGTCCCAAAACGTGTGAAGATGTGCTTCTTTACAAAGCCTACCACAACCTTTGCGTCGTTAGTAGGAAGAGCTATGGCCTCTACCCACTTAGAAACATAGTCGACCGCCACCAAGATGTATCTGTGTCCGTTAGAATATGGGAATGGTCCCATAAAATCAATCCCCCAAACATCAAAAAGTTCTACCGCCAGTATATTTTGCAAGGGCATCTCGTGCTTCCTCGTGATAGTTCCAGTTCTTTGGCATCTATCACAATTTTTAACGAAGGCATGTGCATCCTTAAACAATTTTGGCCAATAAAAACCTGATTGTAGCACTTTTTGGGCGGTTCTATCCCCGCCGTGATGACCTCCATATGGTGACGCATGGCAGTCATGTAGTATAGCCTTCATCTCTTCCTCAGGAACACACCTTCTCACCAACTGATCTGCACACTGCCTATATAGGAATGGCTCATCCCACACGTAGAACCTTACATCATGTAGGAATCTTCTTCTATTGTCAGCTGTCCATTCTAGTGGCGTTACCCCACTTGCGATAAAATTCACATAATCTGCATACCATGGGGCTTCACCTGAGGTGATTGCTAATATTTGCTCATCCGGAAATGTTTCTTTAATTGACCCTCCTTCAGCTACATGGTTCCGGCTCTCTAATCTGGACAAATGATCGGCCACTTGATTTTCTGTCCCTTTTCGATCTCGGATCTCTAAGTCAAATTCTTGCAAGAGGAGGACCCAACGAATTAGCCTCGGCTTGGCGTCTTTCTTTTTAAATAGGTATCTGATAGCTGAATGATCTGTGTAGACGATGACTTTGGTTCCCACTAGATAGGATCTAAACTTGTCAAACGCCCACACCACTGCAAGCAACTCCTTTTCAGTCACTGTATAATTCATCTGAGCTGGATTCATAGTTTTGCTTGCATAATAAATGGAGTGAAAGATTTTATCCCTCCTTTGCCCCAACACCGCTCCAATTGCTATGTCACTTGCATCGCACATCAACTCAAATGGTTGTGCCCAATCGGGGCCAATGATAATTGGTGCAGTCACCAATCTTCCCTTCAGCTCCTCAAATGCTTTCAGACATGCATTATCAAACTTGAAGGTAACGTCTTTCTCTAGAAGCCTGCACAAAGGGGAAGAAATTTTCGAAAAATCTTTAATGAAACGACGATAAAAACCTGCATGACCCAAGAAACTGCGAATGCCTTTGATGGATGTCGGCGGGGGCAATATTTCGATCGTCTCCACCTTTGCTTTATCCACCTGTAGACCATCTTTTGAAACCTTGTGCCCCAAAACTATACCTTCACGTACCATGAAATGGCACTTTTCCCAGTTTAGCACCAAGTTCGTCTCTTCACACCTAGCTAGCACTTTATCAAGGTTCATCAAACAACTATCAAAAGAACATCCAAACACAGAAAAATCGTCCATGAATACTTCTACATATCTTTCAACCATGTCAGTGAAAATAGCCATCATACACCTTTGAAAAGTCGCAGGTGCATTACAAAGACCGAAGGGCATTCTCTTGAACGCATACGTGCCATAAGGACATGTAAATGTAGTTTTCTCTTGGTCTTCTGGGGCTATAGCAATCTGATTATACCCCGAATAACCGTCCAGGAAACAGTAGTATTCCTGGCCAGCTAATCTATCAAGCATTTGGTCAATAAAAGGAAGGGGAAAGTGGTCTTTCCGGGTGGCATTGTTCAGTTTTCTGTAATCTATGCAAATTCTCCATCCAGTTACAGTTCTTGTAGGAATTAAGTCATTATTTTCATTAACTACTACGGTTATCCCCCCTTTCTTCGGCACACATTGAACGGGGCTTACCCATTTACTATCAGAGATTGGAAATACAATACCTGCATCAAGCCACTTAATCACTTCTTTCCTTACCACTTCTTTCATGATTGGATTTAGTCGGCATTGGTGTTCTACACTTGGCTTGTGTCTGTCCTCCATGAGGATTTTGTGCATGCAGAAAGCTGGACTAATGCCTTTAATGTCAGACATTGTCCACCCAATTGCTCGCTTGTGCTCACGTAGCACCCTTAATAGCTTTTCTTCCTGTAATTTAGACAAGTGAGCAGAAATAATAACAGGTAAAGTGTCAGAACTTCCCAAATAAGCATATTGAAGGTGAGGGGGTAGGGGTTTAAGTTCCAAATTTGGAGCTTTTTCAATTGACGGCTTTGGTGGGGGGCCACTTGGCCTATTCAGGGGCTCAAACGGGATTATTCCTTGCATGTAACCACATGATGTATCTAGGATTCCCTTCATCTCCTCAACCTCATCATCCATCTCCAAGCTATCAAACATCATGATTGCTTTTTCTAAACAGTCGCCTAGATATACACTCGTGTCAAGAAGTTTCTCATCCACCTCCACCACAGATATCATAGAGAGCTCCTCATAGTGGCGGGGGAGTTGGATTGCTTTGTAGACATTGAAGACTGCCTCCTCGTTGTCCACTCTCATAATCATTTTCCCTTCTCTCACTTTAATTATTGCATCGCCAGTAGCCAAGAGAGGTCGTCCCAATATGATTGGAACTTGTTCATCAGCCTCGAAGTCTAGAATAATGAAGTCAGCTGGGAAGATGAATTTTCCAATTTGCAGCAGCACATCTTCAATCACTCCTTCGGGGTAGGCTATGGACCTATCAGCTAATTGCAACATCACGGTGGTTGGTCTCGGAGCTCCCAGACCTAATTGCTTAAACAAGGATAACGGCATCAGATTTATGCTTGCACCCAAATCACACAGAGCACGTCCCACGTTAATATTACCGATTTGTACTGGAATGGTGAAGCTGCCAGGGTCCTTAAGCTTTTGGGAAAGCTTGTTTTGGACCCTTGATGTGCACTCCTCAGTAAGTGCAACCGTCTCGAACTCAGTCAATTTCCTCTTATGAGCCACTATGTCTTTTATGTACTTAGCGTACTTTGGAATTTCACGAAGTACATCCACTAATGGAATATTTAATTGAACCTGACTCAACATGGAGAAAAATTTGTTGAACATGCGATCGTCATTCCTTTTCTGCAATATTTGGGGGAAAGGAGGTGGTGGCCTTGTAACCTCCATTCGCTCTGAACTTGCATCATCTTCCTTTGACTCTTGTGTTGCCTTAGGTGTCAACTCCCCCCAGGTATAGGTTTTTCTTTTATCTTCCTTGGCACTTCCTCTAGTTCCCTCCCGTTTCTAAGTGTAACTGCATTAATTTGAGGGTTCTTCTCTGTATCACTGGGAAGTGAGCCTGTAGGTCTAGTATTTTGGTTTGCTGCTAACTGCCCCATTTGCCTCTCAAGATTTCTGAAATCGGTCCTGAGCTGTTGATTGTCTAGTAACAACTTTTTCAGCAAGTCATTCGTACTTTCTTCCATTTGTTGGGGTGGCTTCTGAGGTTGAGTAAAATTCCCTTGAGGCCTATACTGATTCTGTTGACTTCCGCCCCATGAGAAGTTAGGATGATTCCTCCAGTTTGGGTTGTAAGTGTTCCCATATTGCGCATGTTGATTCATAGGACCTCTGTTTTGTTTCCCCACATAGTATATAGATTCAGGATTCGTGGGGCACATGTCAATCATATGACTGTCTCCGCATAGTTCGCAACAAATAGACATCTGATGTACATGTTGCATTTGTTGTGTTGTCATTCTATTCATCTGATTTGCCAATTTTGCTATATCGGCTCTCATGGCGGAAAAGTCATCAAGCTCAATCAAACCGGCGGCCTTCTGTTTAATTCCCCTTCGTGAATCCCCCTCTCCTTGCCAATTATGGTCATTAGCAGTGAAATTATTTAGCAAGAGTTGTATTTCACTATACGGTCTTGCCATGCAACTACCCCCACAAGCTGAGTCAAGATTCATCTTTGATGCTTCATCTAACCCATCAACAAAAGTGTGACCCAATACCTCATCAGTTTGACAATGATGCGGGCAGTCTCTGAGTAGCTTCTTGTATCTTTCCCAAGCTTGACGAAGTGTCTCGCCATCCCGTTGTTGGAACCCAAGAATTTGGCTCCTCAACGACTTTGTCTTCTTAGTTGGGAAAAACTTGATCAGGAATTTCCTTGCTAGATCATCCCAAGTGTGGATAGAGTTCGCGGGCTCCTTTTGCAACCATTCTTTAGCTTCCCCCAACAGTGAAAAAGGGAATAGTGTCAGCCTGACATAGTCCTTGGAGACGTTCGGATAATTGTAAGTGTCCGTGATTTCCAAGAAGTTCTGAATATGCCTCTGCGGGTCCTCATGAGATAGACCCACATATTGTCCTGTGGACTGAATCAGCTGTACCATGTACTATTTGAGTTCAAAATGCCCAGTGATATCAGGCTTCACAATAGCCTGAGTCATATTCGCAAGATTGGGCCTTGCGGCTTCAATTACCGGACGCTCTTCATTGCCTGCCATATCTATTGGCTGTGGTTGGACTGCGATGTCCAAATCTCTTTCTATTCTCGTTCTAGCTTCGTGTTCCCTTCTCACTCTATGTAGTGTTCGTTCGATTTCTGGATCAAGAGGAATGAGGTTGTTTGCACTTCTACTCCTCTGCATTCGAGAGAAAACCCTGCGTTGACACAAACCAGGCAAACTGAAAATTAAAACTTGAAAACAAATATCTAATAAAAGCTTAACTTAGTCACGTAGCTAATTTCTAAGTCCCCGGCAACGGCGCCAAAAACTTGTTGCGACCAAACACACTCACGCAAGTATACGCGGTCGTCAAGTAATAAAGTGACTAAAAGTTGGATGTCGAACCCACGAGGACTTATGATTAACTATTAACTAAATTAAACTATCCCAATTATCTAAACAAGAATTAAATCTAAAAATATTTTATTCTAAACTAATTAAATAAGAAAAATATAAATAATAAACTTTGAACAGAGAAAGAGCAGATTTTAATGATATCAATGTAATGAAAACGATCTAGGGTTATGGGCTATCTAACAATCCTATTGTATTCTTCAATTGAATTGACCGACTAATTTATCTAGCTTATTGGTTGACAGGGTTAATGCTCATAAGAATCTGTCGAGTTCTTACTCGCCTATTCAAGCTAACCTAACGCCTATATGTCTATGGAGTTAGAATCAACAAGAACGCATTTATAATTCCTGTAAATCAACCAAGCAAGGCAATTAGGTATATGTCTATCCTAACTACGAATCCGTTCCCCGATGCCCGAGTTCAAGAACTTGCCCTACTCAATCCTGTATGCAATATAGGATTCCCACTTTCGCGTTCAATTCTAGATTCGTAGATAATATTCAATTGGTGATCAAGCAATTAAATAATTAAGTGCAAGATTGAATAAATAAACTAATATGATAAATCAAGAAGTCAAAATCAATATCCGAATAACAATATTCATGAAAGAACCACAACCCTAGAACGTGAAGTTTAGCTCCACATAGACATGGTAGCCAAACAACAAATCATATAAAGAAACATAAAAATTACTAAGTTTGGTGGGAGAAAGATGAAACTCGATGAATTCCGGCCTCCACAGCTTTTTCGTGGCTTTTTTCCCCCTTCCCTATATGTTCCATCCCTTAAAAGAGGCGTTTTTAGCTTATATATTGCGTACAAAAGTCGTGGGCCAAAGCTCTCCTATTCCTAGTCCAATTCGGCTTCAGGGATTGATGCTAAGGTGGATGCGACGCATCCACCTTGTCCTCCATTTCAATTTTTTTCTGCGAAGGTGGATGCGACGCATCCACCTTGTCCTCTATTTCTCAGCTTTGCACACGATGGTGGACGCGACGCATCCAGCCTTCTCTTCTACTTCCCAGTTTCGCACGCGATGGCGGACGCTATGGCCCAACTTCACTGCTAAGGTTGCATGCAGGATGATGTTTTCCTAGGTTGGATGCGACGCATCCAACCCTTCTTCCTCTGGCTAAACCACCTTTTCTTCATATTTTGCACTCCGAACACCTTAAATCGTCACACATAACTTAATTAGTCATCAAACCAATAATTACACCATGTTGGGTGTTTTAAAGATTAAATAACATCAAAAAGTGGTTAAAACATGGGCAAAGTAACATCAACACATATCGAAATATGCCAAACATCAAGAGGCGAGGTAGAGCTACATCATTGGCCGTAGTTTTGGCTTGTCTTTTCCTTATATACTGTTGTTACAGTTCAGACAGTATTATTATTATTCAGTTTCAGACTTGTATTCCCTTATAGAGCTCATGACTCCATATTTACAAGTTTCTGGGGGATTTATCTTGTATTAGCAGTATTTTGGTTACATTGAGATTTCAAACTTAAGCGTTTTATAAATTCTGATGTTTTGGTTCTTTATTGTTATATTTCGGCTTGCCTACCCGGTATGTTAGACGCCACCACGATAGGTTGGGATTTTAGGTCATGAAATAAACTGAATTTTCACAATATCATACATAATGCACCAAAATACGCTCGGGTCAACTCGGACCCCCAACCAAACGTGCGTAGAAGTCCAAAATTATTATACGAGCCTACCAGAATCGTCAAAATATTGATTTGAAGTTGTTTACCCAAAATGTTGACCGTGGTCAACTCTAGCTTTATTTTAAGTCAAAAATCATATTTTTATCAAAATTTTATGAAAAAGCTTTTCGAAAAGCAACACGGACCATGCACGCAAATAAAATAAAATAAAAAATGAAGCTATTGGTGGTCCCACAACACTAAAATTAAGTCTAGTACTCAAAACGACCTATAGGATTGTCACATAGATGATATTGATCATTTACTTTGATCCAATCAGTGCTTGAGCAAGGACCCATGCCTCCGGAGTCAGGTATTAACCACGGGCGCAGGCACATGGTCATATATATGTTCTTGGGTGAGGGACTTGTGTCAAGCACCCATACAGTGCTGAGTGTGTGTATGTGCGTGTGTGTGTGAGAGAGAGAGAGTGTGTATGTGTGTGAATGTGAGGGTCCATGGGTATTGAGCCATGCACCATGATCGTGGTTAGAGTATGATTGAGGGGTACTTTGTACCGGACACTATGAATGTGTTGAGACTATCTATACTTGACATTTAAATTGTGATTCTTTGCTGATTTGGCATGTATAACTTACATGCAAGCATAGAGTTGTATTATCCCTCATGCTAATTGGTATTTGATGACTCCACTTGATGTTTAGAGCTTGATATCACAATTTTATCTTGTAAAATACATGTCTAAATGTATTTTGTGAACGTTTATGCCTTGAATGTTATATCTGGAAAGCATGTATATTTCGTATTCTATTGTGTTAAGCTTAGCCTATTATTATTTGAGTTGTTTCCCTTTCATATGATATTATTCCGTTGTTAATGTTATTGTTGGCTGTAATAAGTGAGTATCGGACCTTATCAAGATCGTCACTACTTTCAGCCCGAAGTTAGGCTTGTTACTTATTGAGTACGTGGGGTCGGTTGTACTCATACTATATTCTGTACATTGTGTGCAAATCCAGTTATTGCTGATCATGGTAGATGTCTGTGAGCTAGATCCGGATTAGCTGGGAGATTTTGAGGTAGCACTGTTGACCGTTCGTAGGCCTTCGAGTCCCTTTTCTCTGAGTTTATTTTATTACTGTTCTATATTTCAGACAATACTATATTTCGAAATTAGACTTTGTATTAAAATTATGTAGCGCTCATGTACTCAGTTACACCAGGTCATATGATGATTGATTTTAGTTGTATTGTGATTATTAAATTCATCTAATTATCATTAATTCGATGTTAAGACTATTTAATAGTGTTATTTAAGTTTATTTCTGCTTATTGATTGATAGCTTGCCTAGCAATTGGTGTTAGGTATCGTCATAGCTCCAATGGTGCTAGGTGCCGTCACGACTTCATGAGTTGATTATTTTTTAGTGCTATCAATGACAGAATATAATATATTTCTATGATTTATTTATGTAAAGGCTTATAAATTTTTTCGATTAACTCGGACTAGTTTTGAACTGAAGAATTTAATTTGTTTAAACTCAATCTACATAGAGATTATTTGAGGGGAACAAGATTATAGAGATGCTTGAGGCTAATTATTTTATTAATCATTGAGTGTTGGATTTATGAGAATGCTTAAATTAATTTCAATGCAATGGAATAAATTATATATGCGAATGAAGCAAGTTATCAATGATTGGAGTAACCAATAGGAAATTGATTAATTATGGAAAGAAAAAAAAAGAATTCAATTATAAAAACAAAGAATGATTAACGAGACAGGACACAAGGGGGACAAGGAAAATTAATTGAGGAACAAGAGAATTAACTTGGCAATCAAAGAATAGCTTTGGTAGGGTTTGTCCTAGTTTTCGTTTCATATTTGGATTTTACATATTATTTAAAGAAAAACTAAAATATTTACTATAATCAATTTTATTGTTCCTAGAAGAAAGTATAGATCTCTTCCATATTTGACATATTCCTCGGAAATGGATGAGGACCTCTATCTATTGAGGATCCCTCTTTCCCACAAAACTATATAATATTCACAATGTATTCCTTAAGAGAATCATGTTAATGTGGAGATTTATTCTCTCGATAAGTTTTTTTTTCTTTTATATTAGTAGATTGATGTAATTTAATTGATTTGATATATTTCTCTTTGTCATCCAATATATCATCACAAATGTTCGATTTGTTAGCTTCCATATGACGCCTTGTTATTTTGATCCCAATATGTGATATCAAAGTCAATGGTTCAACATCTGAAGATAGTTTCAAGGCAGGTTTTGATCAAGCTACAACCAATTTGATAGTAAAGAAGTTTTTTATCCCAAAAAAACTACCCGACGTACTACATGTGGAAACAAACGCATATATTTTCAATATCCTACTGTTGCATCTTTAAAAAATAAAAATTATTTTTAACTCATGGTTATGGACTCTAATTTTTAAATCATGCTTACATTTAACACATGAACTCCACTTTTAATCCTGCTCACTTTTAGTGCAGGGCTCCTATCACGATATAATTTCTCCTATATGTCGTGATGGCTCCCAACGTCGCTGCTAGGCAAGCCAACGCTGAACTAGTCATATATTTGTTCTTTTTAATGATTTTAAAGTAGTTAATTTTTATTGATTAAGTAAATGAGTAGTGAAAAAATATAGTAAGATTAAGCATAAACTAATGAGAGAGTAAATACAGGAAAATTAATACTCAACCCATAAAGTGTCTACTAAAATACCCCCAAAACCCGGTGTCACAAGTGTATGAGCAACTAGTAAAATATACAAACCACCTGTGCTACTGTCTGGAATGAGATAGACAGAAAGTAAATACAAAAGAGAGACTACATGTGTTGTAGAACAGACACAGAGAGAAGCTCACCACTATGCCTCGGGGTAATAGGGGTGCGCGCCTGAATAGCTGCCAGATGCACTGCCTCTGATCCTGCACGATTAGTACAAAAGTGTAGCGTGAGTACATAAACAACATGTACCCAGTAAGTATCTAGTCTAACCCGAAGAAGTAGTGACGAGAGGTCGACATCGACTCTTACTATAGGCCAATAAATAAGGTACGGAAATTCTAAATAGGCATGGAATACATCAATAATAATAACACAATAACAAATAGTAAATAAGTGATTCTTTAATTAGAAGTCAATTTAAAATCTCCAATTAGCGCATACAAGCTTCAACAAATACGGGTTGTCAAGTAAACTATAATTTATCAAGTTATGTAAGTAATATCAAGTGAAATTAGACACCGAGCATTATCACGCATGATTTATGCTGAGGTCCTTCAACTCCAGGCCACTTCTGCGGGCCATTGACCGCTTCTGCGGTCCCGCACCTGCCCCCCCCCCCTTTCCCTCCCCGCTTCCGCACTTGCGGACTCAGCCCACATAGCCCAGATTTGCAGCTACGGCTAGCCAGCCGCTTCTGCGGTGCCACACCTGCGGCCAATTCTTCGTAAGTGTGAATGCACCAGAACCCCTACTGCTTCAGCAATTCTTCCAAGTCCCAACATGTTCCGCACATCGTCTGAATAGCACCTGAGGCCACCGGGGCCTCACCCAAACATACCAACAAGTTTGTAAACATAAAACATACTCGCTCGTACCCTCGAAATACGTAAAACAATAATAAAACTATGATTTGCACCCCAAAATCAAATCCAATTAACTTATGAACTTCAAGTCTTTCCAACTTACTCCGAACGCGCCGAATCATACTTAAACTACTCGGAATAATACCAAATTTTGTGTGCAAGTTACAAATCACTATACAGAACTATTCCCAGGCTTGAAATCCCAAACGGGTCTCGATAACACCAAAACCTACTCTAAACCAAACTTAAAGAACTTGAAAACCTTCAATGCGCCAACTTTCAATATTAAGCGCCGAAACGCTCCCGGGTCATCCGAAACCCGATTCGAATACATGTCCAAGTCCAAAATCATCATACAAACCTATTGGGACCATCAAATCTCGGTTCCTAGGTCGTTTATTTAAAACTTTGACTCAAGTCAAACTTAACCATTATAGGCTACTATTAAGGAACTAAGTGTTCCGATTTTAACTCGAACCCTTCTAAACCCGAACCAACCATCCCCGAAACTCATAAAATAGTAAAAGCACATATGGGGAGTCTAAATTAGAGCTCCAATACTTTTAACTAGTGCTCACTTTTAAAGCATGAGGCTCTAATTTTTAACCAATACCTACTTTTAATCATGACAAGAAGGAGTGATGAGGATTATGTAACGAAGGTGGATCATGTTTTGTCAAGAAACTTATACCAAAGGGAAGAATCGTTAGTTTTTGCCCTAATTGTTTTCATAATTGGGTTTTACCTATTACTTAAGGAAGGATAAAATATTTATCATCATTAATTTTATTTTTCCTAAAGGAAAATATAGATCCCTTTCACATTTAACCTATTTTTTTGGAGGAAATATTTTTTATTAAAAAATAAAATTCTCGACGAATAAATTATATAGGTAAACAGTAAAAGTTGTCGCTAATCCTACTTAGCAATGAATTAGCAACAAATTATCAAAAAAGTTGTAAACCACAAGCGATTTAGCGACAGATTAGAGATGAAGTTCATAGCTAATTCTAGTTTTTTTAGTAGTAATTTTGGACCTCTACAAATGGAGGATCCCTCCTTCACAAAAAATCATATAACATCCATAATATAGTCCTTAAGAGAGTCTTGTTTAATGAAAGATTTATTCTCTCGATAAGTTTTTTCTTTCTTTTATATTAGTAGATTGATGTAAGTTAATTGACCAAATCATATTAAATTATAATACATTTTTATATATCTCTTTATCGTCTAATTTATCGTCATCAAGATTTGCTTTGTTGGCTTTCGCATGACGCCTGGTGTGATGACCCGATAGGTAGTTTTAAGTACTAGCCTTTATTTTCATCTTTCGAGACCTCCATTAGCTTCGTTTGATATTTCTTGGTTTGCGTGCATGATTTGTGTCGCTTTTTGAAAAGCTTTTATGTGAAATTTTGAAGAAAAGAGAAATTTTGACTAAAAATGAGGCTAAAATTGACTACGATCAACATTTTGTGTAAACAATCCCGGATCGATATTTTGATGATTCCGGTAGGTCCATATCATGATTTTGGACTTGGGAGTATGCCCGAAATTGAAATTGGAGGTCCCTAGGTTGATTAGACTCATTTTGCCGAAAGCTAGAATTTGAAAGTTTGGAAATTTTCTAGGTTTGACCGTTAGTTAATTTCATGGCTATCGGGTTCAGATTTTGATGTTGGGACTTGGTATAGGTCCGCTTTGCTATTTGAAACTTGTCTACAAATTTTGGTGCAATTCGTAGTTGGTTTGATATGATTCGGATGCTTAGATATGACTCTAGTTGTTCTTGAATTCCCTTTGAAATTTCATTCGTTTTGATGTTTGATTTGTAGTTTTAGAAGTTATTTCGGTGATTTGATCATGCCAGCAACTTCGTATGATGTTATTACACTTGTGTGCATGTTTGGTTTGGAGCTTGGGAGGCTAGGGTGAGTTTCAGACGCGTTTTGGATAAGTTTGGAAAGATTGAGGACTGCTGATGCAGTGTTGCTTCTGGTGTCTGGCGCAGATCTCGCAATTGCGAGGTTTGGCTCGCATTTGCGAGCCTCCCTTTTGCAAACTAGAGTTCGCATTTGCGATCAGGGCCTTTGATTGGGTATCCTCGAAATTGCAAGGAAATGGTTCGCATTTGCGAACTAGCTAGGACTGCTTTTGGGAGCATTTTGGTCGCATTTGCGACGCCGTGCAAAATAGGACATCTTCGCAATTGCGAAGAATCTGGCTTCATCTGTGAAGGTTGGGTTTTCGCTTTTGCAATCAATTTATTGCAATTGCGGACAAGACATCATAATTGCGACATCTGCAGCTGGGTAAAAGAGGAAAAAATCGGGACATAGCTCATTTTACACCATTTCTCAACCTTAAACACTCTAAAAATGATTTTTCATGAGACGTTGCTTCCCAAAATCATTGGTAAGCAAATCTAATCTACCTTATTTCAATTTTCTATTACTTTTTATGAGATTTCAACATCAAATATATGATTTCCATGATATAAATTAGGAATTTGCGTAGAAATTGAGGATTTTGTAAAATTGTGATTTAGATCTCAAATTAAGGTCAGATTTCAAAACAAATCATATAACCGGGCTTGAGGGTGAATTGGTAATCGGGTTTTGGTCCGAATCTCGAATTTTGACCAAGCGGGGGTCGAGGTTGACTTTTGCTGACTTTTTCAAAAATGATCAAAATTGAAACTTTTTTCATTATGGGTAGTTTCTATAGCTTATTTTGAACCGTTTGATCGATGATTTACTAGATTTTATTGGTTTGGAGGCTTGTTCAAAAGGAAAGGTCGTGGTTGATTGATTGATTTGTTCACAGAGTGAGGTAAGTATTGTGTCTAATCTTGACTTGAGGAAATTGGGACTTGTTAAATTAATTGTTACGTGAATTATGTGGGAAGACAGCGTATATGCAAGGTGACGAGTGTATATACGCCGTCATGAGATTTAGCATGCGAGATTTAGATATTTATTTCTATGCTTTCGATTATTTCATGATATCTCTTGTTATATGCCTTAATTGTTACATGTTTTTACTTGACTTCTACGCTATATTTGTTACTTGTCATTTAATTGTTACTTTGCCTTAATTTGTTCATTCCTCACATGATTTCTGCTTATTTGCTACTTGTTTCAACTTGCCTTAATTGTATATTTAAATTGTCACATGTTTTACCTGTTTTTATTATTCTTATATTATTTGATGCACTCTAAAATATTGTTTCACTTATGTGAGATGTTTAACTGTTCCGTACTGATGAATTGGTAAAGTTTGAGATTTCGAGATGTTAGATGTTTTTTGATTATTCTGTGGTTCTTTATTGTCTTGTACATTCACCTTGTTGATGTTGATATTTTGTGAATTTTGTTGTTGAATTGTTTATGTTGATGATTTGAAAATTGTTTAGGGAGCGGGTTGCATGCCGCAACGGAATTGAATGGTAATGAAATGATATGAAGGAATAAGGACGGATTATGATATGAACAGATAATGATATGGTGGGATCGGGTTGCGCATTGCAGTGGATTGGATCTGCTGTAATTGTTTGTGATTGTTGATTTGTCCTCGGTATTGTAATATGAGACTTGATACTTTGTTATTCTGGACTCTCTGGTAGATGATCTTCGTGTCCGTTTATATGAGTTATTGCTTTATTTCTTTCCTTGTTTTTCTGTTGTTATTATTCCATACAGGTTATTTGTGAGTGACTTGCCATAGCCTCGTCACAACTTCATCGAGGTAAGGCTCGGCACTTACAGGGTACATGGGGTCGGTTGTACTCATACTACACTTCTGCACTTTTTGTGCAGATACCGGAGTTGATCCCAGCTGCGCGTACCGAGATTTCTCGAATTCGGCTACTTTTGTAGACTTGAGGTAGAATTGTACGGCATCCGCAGCCCTGAAGTCCCTTCCATTCTATCATTACTATCTATTTAGATTCAAACAGTTGTATTTGTTCAAACTTTATCTGTAGCACTCTAGATGCTCATGTATTCGTGACTCCAAATTTTAGAAAATGTTTAGATTACATTTTTTAGAATTATATCACTCTATTTCAGACCATTACGATTATTATCGTTAACGTTTTGATTTGAATTGTTAAAATTGGTTAAGTAATTTAGCTAACGTTGGTTTTCCTAAAAAGTAAAATATTTGGCGACAACACGATCCTGGGGGTGGGATTCCGGGTCGTAACACCTGGTTATTTCGATCCAAACATTCTTTAAGTGTCTCGATATGAAGCTGCCAAAACATTGAGCCAGTAAACTTTGCCCATAGCGCCAATCGTGGAGTCAAAAATCCTTAAGGACATAGGGATGTGTGCGATGCGAAAGCGACGCGTCCTATTCAGCGTGATTCACTGAAGCCTGTTTTAGGCATTTTAGGGAGGGATTTTGGGTCAAGTCTTGAAGCTTAGAGATAAGGAATAACTATACACCATAATACTACTTCAAAGTGAGAATTAATACCCTTTTTAGAAGTTTTGGTTCATTAAATCCATTTACTAACTCTCCAACTACATAAAAATTATAGATAGAAATTCTCAAAACCCATTAAGAACACGTCTTAAAATTCTAGAGTTTGACAAAAAGGTAAACCCTTCACTCCAATCTTACATATTATACTCCATTAACCTAGTACAATATATTTTTGAAGGAATATTAATTTAAGTATCGATTTAAGAAACCCTACAAATCTAGTCTTGAAACTTGAAAGTTTGTTGGTATAGAAGATGAATACACAATATTTGCTTGAACGATGTCATTTTGAGTTTTTAATCGAGCGACTAGATTTCATAACATATTAATGAAATATTTGAAGTTAGAATTCAATGATTGACTTCCAAATGATGAAATATAAACTTTTATTAAACTTGTGAAGTTGGACCTAAGTGTTGGATACTTAGTTGACTTAGTTGGTATTGTTGTGACGTGTTATTAATTTAAATAGGCTCGTATATGTATATTATGACTAGTTGGTGTCGTTGGATCATTTGGGGTGAGATTTTCAAAGCAATTTGAGGTACATTAAAACTTATTATCCTCGGAGAATTTCTCCAATTTATTATCAAAATTTTAAAAATAAGTTTAAAATGTGAGTCCTAACTTGTGGAGACGTAGAGGGTTGGGATTGCACTATTCCTTGCATAATAAAATATTTAAGCGTTGTTGCTATTATTTTTTTAAAAATACAATATTATTTTAGTTTTAACACTAAATAAAGGAAAAATAACACTTGTAGCATTTTATGAAATGGAAATACATGATTTGTAAAATATTTTATCTTTAATTATTCATAAATGGTTGGTTCGAATATGAACAATCTAATTGGTAATTATAAATTGTTTGGGAGTTACTTAAGTTCAATGAGATTGGCCTTGGATATCTTTCTACAATAGGCAATGATATTAGATGTATCGGTGTAGGTGTAATGGCTCGATCGGTCATTTTGAGTTATAGAATCACATTCCCCTATTTGATGCTTCTGTAGGTTTATTTAATGTTATACGACTTGGGCTCGGTGGGTTCCATTGTATGAGTATGTGCTTCTAAACTCAAACATCTAGTAGTGTCCCTGAGAGTGGTATTGATGGCTCAGTGAGTGTTTGGATAGCTATACGAGGAGTATTGCGTGACTAGGGACTATACTTAGATTCTTTGGATGTGATGAGAAGAATTTTTGCTGGGGATGCGAAAGGGATATGGATGCTTGATTTCTGTCTTGATGTGGTGTGTAGCCTTGAGTTATGAGAGTGTTAGGGATCTTTTAGTTGATCATTTGTGTAACGAAGTACATTCTTATATCTTGTTGACGAGTTCAGACTCGGGACGATTACGTGATTGCGTTGTGGTTGTGACTATGGTGGGGTGTAGAGAGATGCCAGTTTTGAGGCTAAGTAGGTGGGTTATCATCTGTGGGGTGGTCTACAGATGTGTGATCTTTATGATGTTTCTGTGGAAAGTTTGCTTTATACCAGTAGGTCTTATGTGTTACAATTTGAGTTCGGATCGCTTGAGTAAGTTTGCACGACTGTCACGAGGATGGATATGCGCTTAGCAGGTGATTTGAGATATCTTATGATTAGGGCTACATGAGTTCACGAAGGGCTTAGTTGAATTGTAGTGTGGAATCATTGAAGTTATGGAATAAATGTGTTATGAGTTATCAGATGTTGTGTTCTATGACTTCGAGCCAAGTGGGGGAGCCTGCTATCGACGATCAGATTGCATGTTCATGTATTATATATGTTTTGGTCTGGTATACTTGTAGATCAGTTATGACTTGAAGATATTGTCTTTGAGGATGACTTGAGCAAGGGAATTGCTGGATGCATGATGTGTTATACTTTATGGGAGTACTAGAAATATCGAAATAATTCGGGTTTGTTATTCGTGGTGGAGGTTGTGTGCGTGGAGTAGGGATTCACTCGGTTGCTTAAAAATGTGGAGCACTTCTTGAGGTGTTTATGTACTAATGGAGTATAAGTCGTTCGACTCGTATTGGCAGTGCATTAGAGATTAGAGCGGAGTGGACGACTCTCGAGAAGGTTCTTCTGAGTTCAAGGTTCATACATAGAAGTTGAGGATTTTCGGATTAGTACATGGCCGAGATATAGGATTTGCATTGGATGGTGTCGGGCCTGCGGTATTTTTGTATCATTTTGGACTCTATATTTTAGTATTGGAGAGGTTAAGAAAACAGCTTCATATTCACAAAAGGTCTCTTCAGAGCGGATATCTCGGTTGCGGTACTTTTGGGTGCCTAAGAAGGATTACAGTGGCTTATGGGCTTTAGGACGATATGGTTCCATCCTAGGATCTATTGTGGTGAGCGTTGGGTTAAGGATCGTAGTGTACGGGCAAGGAGAAGTGTTAACTTGAAGGCCAGAAGAGGATAATTCAAAGAAATAGGCCAGCTTGGTAGTGATTCAGGTCGGCATGGTAATAAATATGATTGGTTCTTTTGGTTCTCTTAGTGTGGTGGGGATTTACCGGTGTTCTGTGGCAATACTGTTGAGATATGTGATCTACGTGACCTAGTTGAGTTAGAGGGATTCAGTTTTGATGGCATAGTTAGGTGTAAATGAGTTTCGAAGAGTTCTCGATGGTTTCGGCCATAGATTGGGATGGATGTTTTCTACAAACATGGGGAGTTTGTTGCATGTTGTGATTTTTATCTTGGATGGGGTCAAGTGAAACATTTCTGGCTGACGAAATATGTATCTTACTTGTGATTCAAAGATGATAATGGGGTTCTCGTGTGTTCATATGATGGCATGATAGATGCGGTATGATGTGTGGGATTGAGATTTGCATGAACAAGTTTGTGGTTCAGTTTCTACGGGAAGGTTATGGGTTCTAGATAGCATGGACAGTTTCAAATATTTCAAAGAATGCTGGCATTATTTGTTATCACCTGAGAAGGGTGCGCATTTCAAAAGGCATACTGTGTTTTGACTTGTAGATGCTTGACTGGTATTACGGTAATCGCCTGGTTGATCGACTGGTGATGTTCAAATTTTGCTATGTGGCATGGAAGTATTTCTTATGAGATTATTGTTTGTGAGGGATGTGTCAGTCATTTGAATGGTGGAGTTGGAATCGAACATGGAGATTCTTGTATTCTAGGGATTTAAAGACTACGAGGGTTCTCAAAGACAGATTGTTCCTTGGTTGCGGATGGTGAAGGCATGTTAATATATTGACGACTAATGGGATGTGTTATGGGTAGGTTATTGTGTGCTTTTGGAAGGTTATCTACCTATTTCAGGAGGACCGGGGTTGATTTGGAGGCCACTGGTAGGCCTAATGAGATTGTGTATTCTACATCGGGTCGGATTTGTTTACTCAACACATCTATTATTGAGGGTTGTGTCATTGGTTAGAATTGATCTTATTCGTGTTCTGATATATTCCATGTGTTACTCTCCTATGCTACGATGCGTTGTGAGGTTGTTGACTATTTACACACATGATGCGGGTCTAATTGTGCCTTGTGGTGGAATTCGAACGAGATGGATCTTGAGGTGTTGAATGGTTGACTGCGCCTTGGTTATGGTCACTTTATTTGTGATATATTATTCTATTTGTTTCTCCATGATTATGATCATGCACTTCGCGTGTTTTCTATTGATATGGATATAGTTGTTGATTGTGAGCTTCATGTCTTGAGGTATTCCATATGGATCGGTGTTTGGATTAAGTCACGTATTGCAGCAGAGTTATGTTGGGATATGATCCTTGTGCTAATTTTGTGCTTTTTGTTTCTTCTTTGAGTGATGGGTTCACAGCATTACGTTTCATGGTGATATCTATCGAGCTTGCGGGACGATTCTCTTATTTGATTCTATTTCCATCATTGGGTACATCCGAGTTATTGCTTGTGTGGTGCATAGATTGCACGGTATGTGGCTCTAGGTAGTATTGGTGTGGCATGTAGGTAGTGGAGCTTGTATTGGATGAGGTGAGGTTATTGGACCCGAAATGAGAGCCATCGGATTTGATTAAGGTATGTTTGGAAGAATAGTGTCACTATTCAGCTTAGACTTTGGCTATGGTTCTTGTCGGGCAAGGGAACTCCATGGCTTGTTGATGAGATGGGTGGTTATGATTTTTTGCGTATTCTTTTCATCATTGGAAGTATACGAAGGTTTAAAACCAAATTTTTATTTAATATCAGGTTGTTACCGGCACCGAGTTTGTAGGGCAACTATTGTGTTCGGAAGTTATTGCTACGAGTATCTAAGTTATGTGGTATATCATGTGATTTTCTCTTGGGTTATGGTTGTGGCTTGATAAATCTTGTCTAGACTTATACAGTGTATATATGCGAGAATCGGGTTTTATAATGAGTTTCAGATGTTGAAGATTGGTTCTAAGGATTATGGGCTAAGGTTGAAGGATCTTTAGTTGGGTTGTGTTATCGGGCTTATGCAGATTGTGGTGAAGTGGGATCACCTATGGTTATGCGCAGTGTGAGTTTATACCATGAATTGATGGCTTTGAAATGACTCTTGGCACGTTCGAGGATGAACGTATGTTTAAGTGGGGGAGAATGTAATGACCTCACTGGTCATTTTGACTATTTGCACACAATTTGGTGGTTAGAGGTCATGAGTAGCTTCATGTGGTGTATTATGACTAGCGTGGTCGGTTTTGGATTTCGAGTGTTTCGGGATTAGTCTGGAAGAATGATTCTGTTACACCCCATATTTTCATACGCAAGAGTATGTCTTAAGTCAATTGATTTATGCTCGGAAATGAGATCATCTTTGAACGTACTTAAAGTAAGTTAATTATGTTACCTTGGAGGTTACAAATATTTGAGATCATGAGTAACAAGTACCAAGAGGTTTGGAATGCTTAGAAGCTAAACGAATTGAAGAAAATACGTTTTGTCGAAAGTCGACAAGTTAGGAATGTTATAAGATGTACTTTTGGGGTGAGACTAGGGTGATTAACATGATAAAGATGTTATGTTATGATTTAATTTAGTCTTATCATAGTCGTGTGTTATGTTTTGAAGTCAAGAGAGTTGTGGAATTAAAGCTGGCAAAGGTCATCACAAGTTACATTCATAAATGTGCTGAAAATTAGGCCAAATGTAGCTGAGCTTTTATCCAAATATACTTCGAACTACGGGATGATCCACCTACCAAATTGAATATATACGAGTCTCGTTTCCAACACATTAAGTCGTTCATCGATATGATATCGGAGTAGGAAGATATTCGCATTTTTGCGAGACTGCGCAAGCAGCTCCCTATGGGACCTACTTAGGCGGTTGAGAATATCTTGATATATATGTGATGCGTAAAGGCCGTTTTAACTCATTATATTTCACTCTCTTTATACCCTAGACACCTAAAAACTTTCTCTCAAAGTTCTCTCATGATCCAAGACACAAACCAAGGCCAAACAACACAAATCAAGTGTCGGGAATCCTGTGGCGCTAGTGAGTTTCTTGTTCTTCTTATGGTTGCTAACTTTGGTGTGGTTCCATCTCGTGTGGGGTTTTTTTTAAAGTGGGTTATGTTCTATAAAATACTCTCTAAAAGTTTTTAATATAAAACAAGGTGATTTCAAGTCTTCCAAAGTGATTCTAGTGCCGAGAAACCCGAATTGATTGCTAGTTTCTCTTCCTTGTTCTTATGGCTGCGTTGAAAGGATATTTCGTGGTGAAGTAAGCTCTAATTGGAGTTGTTCTATATTTATAAAGGTGTAAGGACCCGACCAGTCATTTTGAGCAATTGTATTCCGTTCAGCTATTTGAAGTCTTGAGAGGCATCATGTGATGTATTTTGACTTGTATGAATCTCGTCGGTTTTGGTTTTCAGGTTATTCGGATTTGATTTGGAAGAATGATTCTCAACTAGGAAGATTTAAGTAGGAAGTGTTGACCAAGTTTGACTTTTTAGCATTTGACCTCGGTTCAGAGTTTTGATGGTTTCGTCAGGTCCGGATGGTGATTTTGGACTCAGGCGTATGCCCAGATTTGCATTTGGAGATTTTTAGAAGGTTTCGGCACTAATTGGCGAAAGTTGGAAATTTGGAGGTTTGGAATGTTCATAAGTTTGATCGGGAGTTGACTTTGATGATATCGGGTTCGGATTATGGTTCCGGCAATTGGAATGGCTTCGTTATGTCATTTGGGACTTGTGTGCAAAATTTGAGTTTATTCCGAGTTGATTTGATATAGTTCGGTACGAGGTTTGGAAGTTAAAAGTTCAAAAGTTCATTTAGTTTGATTTGAGGTGTGATTCATTGTTTTGATGTTGTTATGCATGATTTGAGGCCTCGAGTAGGTACGTGTTATGTTATGGAACTTGTTGGTATATTTGGACGGGGTCCCGAGTGGCTCAGGTGAGTTACGGACGTGGTTCCGGATCATTTTGGGCTTTGTGGCATTGGCTGAGGCTGCTGGTTCTAGTGTGTCCGCATCTGCAGAGGGATGGTCGCAGATGCAATCCTACAGGTGTGGGCTAGTGGTCACAGGAGCAGAGAAGGGATGTGTTTGAGAGAATCGCAGATGCGAGGTTTTGGGCCACATCTGCGTTATCGCAGAAGTAATGGTTGAGGAGCAGGAGCGGGACTGGTGCGCAGGTACACGTTTTGCATCGCACTTGCGATGTCGCATAAGTGGTGATTGTTCTGCAGGTGTGATGGGTGAGATTCTAGTTGTTCTTTGTAGAAGCGTGTTCTTGGTCACAAAAGCGACGCCGCAGAAGCGGCTACTGTTCCGCACATGCTGAAAGGCCTGGGCAGAAGCTATAAATCGAGGGCTTGGTCATTTTATTCATATCTTGAGTTGGGAAAACTCGGATTTGGGTGATGTTTGAGTCAATGTTCACCACATGTATTGGGATAAGTGTTCTGATTATCTTTAGTTGGAAAAACTCGATTTTGATTATATTTCATGAATCTATCTTCATTTTGGCATTTGATTGATGATTTCAAGAGAGAAATTGGGGGTTTTGTCTAATGTTTCATAGTGTGAATTTTTGGGTTTTGGACATCGATTCGGAGTAGGATTTGAGTGAAACTAGTATGGTTGGACTCGTAATTGAACGAATTATCAGATTATGTTAGTTTTGTCAGGTTTCGAGGAGCGGGCCCGGGTTTGACTTTTTGATTAACTTTGGGCTTTTGATTAAAGATTTGACCTTTATCGATTGGGTTTGTTTACTTTAGCATTATTTGATGTTCTTGAGTTGCTTTTGGCTAGTTTTGAGTCGTTCAGAGGTCGGTACGCGCGGGATGGCATTTCTAGAATATTGGTTGGCTTGCTCGGTATTGGATTTGGCTTGTTTGACGTAAGAATCCTATCCAAACTTGGTTGAGGCACTAGTTGCCAGAATTATTTTTGAAAGCTACGTGATATGGGTGCACATTTGTGCAGGGTTTGGACCCATGTGCGGGAACCGAGGTATTTATCCATGCTCGGGGTAGTACTTAGGCTATGATATGCCTAGAATTGATTGTTAAGCTTTAAGCTTCAATGTTACTCATATTTGTATCATTGTTGTGAACTATTTGAGCCATGTTTGAGGTTACGAAGAGGCTAAATCCCAAAATAAAACTTGGTAATTGTTATTTCTGTGATAAAATTTCCAATTTGAGCTATGATAGCACAAATTGCACATGCTTACATTTTAGCATGTACTTATAAAATCTGATATTTATCCGTCATATACATGTGTTCTTGTATACTTGCTTCTGTGCGATATGATTTGAACTGGATGCATGTAATCACGCTGAGCGGGTTGTGATATTAGCATGTGAGTTGTCTGTACTGATTGATATTATAGCACGTGAGTTGTCCGTGCAGCACGTGAGTTGTCTGTGCAGCACGTGAGTTATCTGTGCGGATCCAAATATTGATTCTATAGAACGTGAGTTATCCGTGCGTCACGTGAGTTGTCTATGCGGATCCAAATATTGATACTATAGCACATGAGTTGTCCGTGCAGCACGTGAGTTGTCCGTGTGGTTGATATTGATGTGAGCTCTGGGAGAGCTGGTTACCGTTATTGGATCGGATTGCGCGCCACAACGGGCTGATATTTGGATATTGCATTTCATCTTTACTTGTAAATACCTTGACTGATTACCTGATTTACTTACATATCTTCCTTATATGATGGATTGTTGTCTAAGCATAACACTTTAAAACCAAGAATTATGATTATCAAAAATGGTTTTACCTGAGATTTTCCTGATTTGATCATCTATCTGTTCTATCCTTGTTGAAATTATGAACTGTATAGGTGTTAGTGAGTATCATCTACAGTTCTTGCTTTTTTTATCTCACCGATGTTAGTTAGGTTACTTATTGAGTACCTGGGGTCGGTTCTACTCATACTATATTTTTGCACCTTGCGTGTAGATCTTGGTGTGATACTGCTGTGTATGGCGGGAGCTGGCATTGAAGATTAACCTGCATTCCAGTTTTGGTTATCACTTGTCCTTGGTAGCTTCGGATTCGGATTCTGTTCATTTACATTTCAAACAGATGTTGTAATTATTTCAATTCAATTTTGTAAAAATCTAAGTCTTAGTGGCTCATGACTTGTACTACCAGTCCTTGGAAATTCTTTGTATAAAAAAATTCAGTTATATTATCATTATTTCTCTCAAAAAATACCATTTGAATTAAATTGTTGCTAATTGGCATATTTTGTGGTGAATTAAGCTCAAATTGGAGTTGTTCCGTCTGTTTTAAGGTAAGGAACCTATTACTCTACATGTATTTGTTTTTATCCAAGTTACGGCTAAGTCGTTGAAGCTAGAACTTGTGAGATATCGATCGAAAGGCTTGTTAGTAATGTTGTTGATTGTTGGACTGTTTGGGAGGTGTTCTTGCAGCATTTTATGGCTGGAAATTTTTTTGTAATAACCTGAGTATATTGTGTTATTGTTATCAAATTTTTTCTGAATATAAATAAGAGGGGAATGGTTCAAAATATAGTGTTATTAGACATGAACCGAGCTTGCCGCTCAACGTGTTATTTTGCTGGTTGTGTTCCATATAGCTATTGGTTGTTGTTGGGGTATTTGGTGACTTTTTGTAACTTATGGGATGTAGTAAAAATAAGGGAGGTGTTGTCTGTTTTCTTGTAGAATATTGGTTTCGAAATATGAGAGTTACAATGCTTACATGATGACGACGAAGTCGGTTTACTCATTGAGCTTGGTCGATGATTGGAGAGAATATTGCAAAGGTATTTTAAGGCTAAACCTTTCCTTCATTTTGGCATGATCCCGTAACTACATGCATTTAATAACGAGACATAAAGAGAAGTTCGTATTCCTGAACTTATGTATATTATCCTAGTGTCATAAGTTGCACTATTCTCCCTTATCGGGACATTATATTTAGTTAAGTATTTTCTTCTTCCAGTCAAGAGAGCAGGGGGGGGTGTGTGTGTGTGTGTATATATATATATATATATATATATATGTGTGTGTGTGTGTGTGTGTGTGTGTGTGTGTGTGTGTGTGCAGTATTACAATATTTTCACCACCATCGAGCTATAATCGTTGGGAAGGCCCCAATTGGGCAACCTCCGATCAGATGGTAAGTTATATACTGAGCCTACTGTGGCTGAGCGCCTATGAGAGAGCCCAGAATGGCCGAGATATAAAGCCTAGCATGGCCGAGCGCCTATGAGCGAGCCGACTATGGCAGAGCAGTTATACGTACCGAGCCTTATAGGGCCGGACAGCTATTTTACTTAATATATTGAGAGAGTTGAGTCAGTATCAGTAGGTAAGCATATCTTCAAGTTATCTTTGACTCCCAGTTACTTTCAGTTAGTATATTTCAGTTCAGTTTCAGCTTTCAGTTATTTTGTTGCCTTACATACTCGGTACATTATTTCGTACTGACGTCCCTTTTGCTGGGGACGCTGCATTTCATGCTTGTAGGTCCTAATAGACAACTGGATAGTCTTTCCTAGTAGATAGAGTCAAACATCATCTTGGTTAGTAAGCTCCACTTCCTCGGAGTTACCACGTCTAGACCTTGGAGTCCATTTTATATATACAGGTTTGATGGATAGGTCGAGGCCTTGTCCAGACCATGATACAGTTCAATTATCTCTAGAGGCTTGTAGACGAGTCTTGTGTATTTTGTATATCGGTATTGTGGCCTTGCTAGACTTGTGTATATGTTCTATTTGGTATTGCTAGTTGGAGACATTCATGGCGGCCTCATCAGCCTACACAGTTATCTATATGAGCTTTTGGGTATGTTTACCCCTCAAATGAGAGAGACTTCATTCTCAGATAATTCATAATATGGACTCATCGGTCTTAATTAGTATTGTCAGTTTGCAGGTAGGCCTTGTCATCCTAAGTCAGGGGTTACCCCTCCAGCGTTTACAGTTACAGAGTAGTACGCTCGGGTTGAGTATGGCACCGGGTGCCGACCACGCCTCCCCAGGTTTGGGGCATGACATGATTCTTAACTAGGAAGCTTTAAGTTGGAAGAGTTGACCAAGTTTGACTTTTGTGTATTTGACCTCAGATCTGAGTTTTTATGGTTTTTTAGGGTCCGGATGGTAATTTCTGACTTGGGCGTATGGCCGGATTTGCATTTGGATGTTTCTAGAAGGTTTTGGCTCAAATCGGTGAAAGTTGGCAATTTGAAGGTTTTTGGAAAGTTCATAGATTTGACAGAGAGTTTGACTTTGATGATGCCCAGTTCGGATTGTTGTTCCAGAAGTTGGAATATGTTCGTTATGTTATCTAGAACCTGTGTACAAAATTTGAGGTGATCCCGAGTTGTTTAGACGTGTTCAGTGTAAGTTTGGAACTTGTGAATTTGGAACAGTTCATTAGGCTTGGATTGAGGTGTGATTTGTGTATTTGATGTTTTTATGTTTGATTTGAGGCCTTGAGTCAGTCCGCACTATGTGTTGGGACTTGTTGGTATGTTCAAACAGGGTCCTGAAGGTCTTGGGTGAGTTCCGAGTTGGTTCCGAGAAATTCTTATGTGATTTGGGAGTTGCTGATTGCTGATGTTTTTACAGAGCATCGCGATTGCCGAGCTAAGGTCATGATTGCGCGGCTGTGGCTTTTTTTCAACGCATTCGCGGGGGCGGCATCGCGTTCGCGAAGGATGTTTGCTAGGCTAGAGAGGTTTGTTCTACGCATTCACACAGGTTGACCGTGATCGCGTTTCAGCGGGGGAGCTGAGGGAGTTTTGGTCAGCGCGCTCGCGAGGGAACCGGTGTGTTCACGAAGGTCTAGCATCTGGGTTCATCGCGTTTGCGAGGAATGTGTCGCGAACGCAAAGTGTATTTTGGCAGTGTTCTTCTTAGTGCTTCGCGATCACTAAGTGGGTTCCGCGATCACGTAGGGTACACCTGAAGCAGCTTTATAAAGATTTATTTTCGGACTTTGAGTTCATTCTTCCATAATTTGAGATCTAGAGCTCGGATTTGGGCAATTCTTTAGGCGACTTTCACGATTTGGAGTGGTGTGAGTATTTTTTACTCGAATTTGATTGTGTTACATGATTCTATCTTTGATTTTGGCATTTGATTGATGAATTTAAAAGAAAATTAGGGGGGTTTTGTCTAAACCTTTCTAAAGTGAATATTTGAGATTTGAGAATTGATTCAAAGTCGGATTTGAGTGAAATTAGTATGGTTGGACTCGTATTTGAATGGGTTGTCGGAATTTATGAGTTTTGTTAGGTTTTGCGGTGTGGGCCCGGGTTGAGTTTGAGTATTTGATTAAAGATTAGACCTTTATCGTTTGGATTAGATTCCCTTGGCATTTTTTAAATTTTTTAGTTGCTTTTGGCTAGTTTTGAGCCGTTCGAAGGTTGATTCATGTGGGATGGTGCTTCTAGAGTATTGATTTGGCTTGCTTGAGGTAATTATCTTACCTAAACTTGGTTGAGGCACTAGTTTCCTGAGTTATTTGTGATAGCTACATGCTATGGGTGGTGCATATGTGTGGGGATAAGCCCATGCGCGTGCACCGGGGTATTTTTCCATGCTCGGGGTAGTACTTAGGCTATTATATGCCTTGAATTGATTCTAAGCTTCATGCTGTGATGTTTCTTTTATTTGTACCCTTGTTATGAGCTATTTGAGCCATACTTGACGTTGCATAGAGGTTAATCTCTTGATTAAACCTAATAATTGATATGTTGTGAGGTATTTGCCTAATTTGAGCTATGATGTCACACTTGCACATGCATACACCTTTGCATGTCACTGATACCAATCCAGAAGTATGAAATTTGATGTTCTTGATCATGTACATGTATTCTAGCATATATGATTTATGTGTGATATGGATTGGACTGGTAGCCCATGAACACGCCGGGCGGATTGTGATACTATACATGTGACCATACTGGGTGAATTATGATATTATGCTTGTGACCACGCCGGGCGAATTTTGATATTATGCATGTGACCACGCATGGCGGATTGTGATATTATGCTTGTGACCACGTTGTAAGGATCTGTGATATTTATCTTGTGACCACGCTGGGCGCATTATGATATGGAGCTTGTGACCGCGCCGTGTGAATTATTATATTGAGCATGTGACCACGCCTGGCAGATTATGATTATTGCACATGACTACGCCGTGCAATGTGGTGATATGGATTCATCCCCCTAGGATCACCCTCTCATGTGCCTTCTTGATTGTGTACATGTGGATTGTGAGAAACCGACGAGTTTTTTGTTAATGTGAGCTCTGGGAGATCTGGTTGTTGGTTTGGTTTGATTACTGAGATTCTGATGTGGGCCTGAGAGCTGTAACGTGCATTTTATTTGGATCGGGTTGCGCGCCGCAATGAATTTATTTGATTTGGTTATTGCATTTCATCTTTACTTACAACTTCCTTGGTTGTTTACCTGATTTACTTACATATCATTTTTATATGCTGGATTGTTGAATGAGCAAAGTACGTTAAGAGAATTGTGAGTGCCAAGGTGGAATTTATCTTTAATTTCGCTATTGACCATATTTTTGTTCTATATGTGTTGGAATTTATGAACTTGTACAGGTGATTGTCTAGTATCATTTATAATGTTTGCTCCTATTACCTTGCCGAGGTTAGTTATGATACTTGTTGAGTACATGGAGTCAGTTGTACTCATTCTACACTTCTGCACCTTGTGTGCATATTTTGGAGCTGAGATATTGTGAATGGCGGGAGTTGGTACTGAAGATGTACCTGCCTTCAAGAGATAACTACCACTTGTCCTTGGTAGTTTTAGATTTTAATTTTGTTTATGTATATTCCAAACAGATGTTGTATTTATTTCATATCGGCTTTTTAAATCTAAGTCTTAGCGGCTCATGGCTTGTACGACCACTCCTTGGGTTATTGTATGGAATTCAGGTATCTCACTTATTGATTTCTTATTATCTTCATTAAAATTATGTTGGCTGTATTTGGCTTACCTAGCAGGTTAGGTTTGGTGCCATTATGACTAGATGGATTTTGGGGTCATGACACTATAGTATGTCTCCAGCTTATGGTCAGGGACAAGTTCATTCAGTGTGGAGATGATCCTTAGTGCAGAGTTCCTTCAGTGGCTAGTCTGGTTGCCAGGGACAGGTTCAGATTCATTAGTCGAGTCAACAGATGGGTTGATATGAGTGTGGAGATGCGGAGCACATAAAGAGGCATTTCCCTAGGTTGTAGAGAGGTACGCCACAAAACGGTTCCCAAGCCATGATTCTAACACCAGTTGCAACATCACCCTTCCTGCCAGCTAGGGGTGGGGGTCAGCTAGCTAGAGATAGAGGTCAACCAGTTAGAAGTTATCCTAGAGGAGGAGGACAAGCCGGTGGGGGTCAAGCTCGTTGTTATGTATTTCCTAGTAGGCCTAAGGTAGAGTTATTTGAGGCAGTCATTACATGTATTATCCTAGTGTATCATAGAGATGTTTTAGTATTATTTGATCCGTGTTTTACTTATTTATATGTGTCCTCATATTTTGCATCACACTTGAGTATGCGTCCCGATTCTCTTGATATTTCTGTATCTATACTGGTGGGAGATTCTATTGTAATTGATCGAGTGTACCGATCTTGTGTGTTTACCATTAAGGGTTTTGATACCATAGTTGATCTTTTCTTGTTAGATATGGTGGATTTTGAGATGATTTTGGGCATGGACTGGTTGTCCCCATATCACGCTATCTTGGATTGTCATGCCAAGATTGTGACTTTAGCTATGTCAGCATTGCCTAGACTAGAGTGGAGAGGGGCACTTGGCCTTCCATGAATAGAATGATTTTATTTTTGAAGGCTCAGCGCATGGTTAAGAAGGGGTTTTTAGCTTATTTGACTTACTTTCGAGATTCTAGTGTAGAGGTTCCTTCTATGGATTTGGTGTGTTTCCTAAAGATCTACGAGGCATGCCACCTAATAGGGATATTGATTTCTGTATTGACTTGATTTCGGGCACTCAACCCATATCTATTCCACTATATTGTATGGCTATAGCTGAGTTGAAGGAGTAGTTGCAGGATTTTCTTGATAAGGGATTCATTAGAATGAGTGTTTCACCTTGCTGTACGCCAGTGTTATTTGTGAAGAAAAAGGATGGTTCAATGAGGATATGCATTTATTCTCGACGGTTGACAAGGTTACTATCAAGAACAAGTATCTATTGCCTCGTATTTATGATTTGTTTGATCAACTTTAGTTTGCCAAGGTGTTCTCCAAGATTGATTTAAGATTGGAATATCATCATGTGAAGATTAGGGCTTCGTATGTCCCTAAAACAACTTTTAGGACATGTTATGGTTATTATGAATTCTTGGTGATGTCACTTGGGTTGACTAATGCTCAAGCGGCTTTCATGAATTTAATTTACCAGGTGTTCAAGCTTTAATTGGATTCTTTCGTAATTGTTGTGATTAAAGACATATTAACTTGTGTTCAAGCCTTAGTTGGATTCTTTCGTGATTGTTGTCATTGATAATATCTTGGTTTACTCTCGTAGTAGGTATGAGCATGGACAGTACTTTGAGAGTAGTACTTAAGACTTTGAAGGATCCGAAGATTTATGCTAAGTTTTCGAAATAAGAGTTCTGGTTGGATTTAGTTGATTCTTGGGTCATGTTGTGTCTAGTGATGGTATTAAAGTTGATCCTAGGAAGATTGAGGTATTTCAGAATTAGCCTAGACCTAGTTCAGCTACAGAGATTCGGAGTTTCTTAGTTTTGGTAGGCTACTATTGTTATTTAGTGGAGGGATTCTCATCTTTTGCAGTTCCATTGACTAAGTTGACTCAGAAAGATGTACCCTTTAGATGGTATGATTAATGTGAGGAGAGCTATTGGAATCTCAAGGTTACTTTGACTACAACCCCAGTATTGGTGTTGCCTATAGGTTCAAGGCCCTACACGGTATTTTGTGATGCTTCACGCATTACCATAGGTACGGTGTTGATGGATAGTAGGGTGATTGCTTACGCATATCGGCAATGGAAGACTCATGAGAAAAATTACTTAGTTCATGATTTGAAGTTGGCAGCTATTATACATGCGCTCAAGATTTGGAGGCATTACCTACAAGGTGTGTCATGCGAGATTTATACTGATTATCGGAGCCTTCAACACATGTTCAACCAGAAAGATTTGAATTTGATACAATGGATGTGGCTTGAATTTCATAAGGACTATGATATCACTATCTTGTATCATCTGGGCAACGGGAATGTAGTAGCAGATGCATTGCGTAGAAAAGGAGGAGAGTATGGAGAGTTTAGCATTTATTTGATCTAAGGAGAGGCCTTTTGGCTATGCATGTGCAGGCCCTGGCTAACATATTTGTGAGATTGAATATTTCTAAGCCTAGTAAAGTTGTTACTTGTATTGTTGTGTAGTTATCCTTGTTTGAGTGCATTAAGGCTCGTCGGTATGATGATCCACATTTATTGGTTCTTAATAACACGGTGCAGCGAGGTGGTGCTAAGAAGATGATTATTGGAGATGATAGTGTATTGCGACTTTGGGGTTGGATTAGTGTTCCTAATGTTGATGGTTTGAGGAAGTTGATTCTTGAGGAGGCTCACATTTTGAGGTATTCTATTCATTCAGGTGTCACGAAGATGTATCATGACTTGAAGCAACATTACTGGTGGCGGAAGATGAAGAAGGACATTATTGGACATGTTTTATGGTGTTTTAATTACAGCAAGTGAAGTATGAACATCAAAAACCAAGTGGTTTGACTCAAAGGTTAGTTACACCAAATTAAAAGTGGGAGCGTATTACTATAGACTTTGTTATTGGGCTTCCGCTGACTCGGAGGAAGTTCAATGCAGTTTGGGTCATTGTTGATAGACTGACCAAGTCAGCGCATTTCATTCCTGTGGCAGTTTCCTATTCTTCAGAGAAGTTGGCACAGGTCTACATCAGGAAGATTATTTGTTTGCATTATGTACCTGTTTCTATCATTTCAGACCAGGGTACAGTTCATATCCCACTTTTGGAGAGCTATTCAGCGTGAGTTGGGTATACAGGTGGAGCTTAGTATTACTTTTCACCGACAGATAGATGGTCAGTCCAAGCAGACTATTCTGATTTTGGAGGATATGTTAAGAGCTTATGTTATTGACATTGGATGTCATTGGGATTAGATTTTACCTTTGGCGGAGTTTTCTTATAATAACAGCTACGAGTCCAGTATTCAGATGACTCCATATGAGGCTTTTATATGGTAGGCGGTATCGATCTCCTATTGGTTGGTTCTAGAGCGGTAAGGCTAGGTTGTTGGATATTGACTTGGTTCGGGATGCTTTGGATTAGATAAAGTTGATTTAGAAGCGACTCTGTAATGCTCCATCCAGGCAAAAAAGTTATACCGACAGAAAGGTTCGTGATATGGCATTTATGGAGGGTGAGAAGGCACTTTTGAAGGTTTCACTTATGAAGGGTATGATGAGATTTGAGAAGACGTTTGTAATGACCCGACCGGTCATTTCGAGAGTTATAACCCCGTTTTCCCCATTCCTACTTCTTTTTGTGTTATTCAGGTATATTATGTTATGTCGGGTTAGTTGGTTCGAGTCCGGAAGGAACTCGAAGTGAAATGAGACACTTAGTCTCATAATTGAAAATTTTAAGTTAGAAAAGTGGACCGGATATGGACCTATGTGTAAACGACCTCGGATTTGAATTTTGATAATTCCAATAGCTCCGTATGGTGATTTTAGGCTCAGGAGCGTGTACGGAATATTATTTGGAAGTCCGTAGAGGAATTAGGCTTGAAATGCCGAAAGTTTTATTTTTGAGAAGTTTGACCGGGGGGTTGACTTTTTGATATCGGGGTCGGAACCCGATTCTGAAAATTGGAATACCTCTGTTATATCATTTAGGACTTGTGTGTAAAATTTGAGGTCAATCGGACGTGATTTGATAGGTTCCGGAGTTGTTTGTATAAATTAGAAATTTCAAAGTTCATTAGGCTTGAATTGGGGCGTAATTCATGGTTTTAGCGTTGTTTGAGGTGATTTGAGGATTCGAATAAGTTCGTATGATGTTTTAGGACTTGTTGGTATATTTGGTTGAGGTTCCGAGGGCCTCGGGTGAGTTGCGGATGGTTAACGGATCAAAAATTGAACTACAACAGCTGCTGCAATTTCCTTCTGTTGGAAATTTTTTTTCAGCCAGATTCGAGCCCAAAAATCTCTCAGAATCGAGCCCAGATCGAGCCCAGGGTCGAGGGCCACGATCGAAGCCATGATCTAGCCCAGGGTCGAGGGCCATGATCGAAACCAGATCATGCCCAGGGTCGAGGGTCACGATCGAAGCCATGATCGAGCCTAGGGTCGAGGGCCACGATCGAAGCCATGATCGAGCCCAGGGTCGATGGCCACGATCGAAGCCATGTTCGAGCCCAGGGTCAAGGGTCACGGTCGAAGGCGGGGTCGAAGACATGATCGAAGGCCAAGGTTGAGGGCCATGATCGAGGATCAGGATCGAAGACACGATCGAGGCCAGGATCGAGGGCCAGGATCAAGGACCTCAATCGAAGGCCAAGATCGAGGCAGAACCGAGGTTGTCTGGTCAGAATTATAAAAATAGGGACTTTGTCCCATTTGCCATTTTTGACAAATTGGAGCTTGAGGAGAGATTATTTTTGATATATTTTCAAGGAAAACTTGAGGTAAGTCCCTTGTGATCATTTCTACTCCATAATATTGAATTATCATTGAATAATCCGACTAGATAACATGATTTTGAGGTGTAAATCGGATATTGGAACTTAGAAATTTGGAAATAAGATTTGTAGATTTGAGGGTCGAGTTGAGGTCGGATTTTGGTAAAATTGGTATGGGTAGACTCGTGATTGAATGGGCTTTCGGATTTTTGTAACTTTCATCGGGTTCCGAGACGAGGGCCCCCCAGGCAATTTTTGAGCTAAATTTCGGATTTTTATGAAAAATTAGTATTTTCTTATGGAATTACTTCCAATAAATTTTATTGACTGAAACAAATTATTTGTGACTAGATTCGAGGCATTCGGAGGCCGATTTACGAGGCAAAGGCATAGCGGAGTAAAAAGTTTCACGTTTTGAGGTAAGTAACGATTGTAAATCTAGTCCTGGGGGTATGAAACCCCGGATTTTGTATCATTCTACTATTTTTAGTGACGCACATGCTAGGTGACGGGCGTGTAGGCGCTTTTGGGGATTTGTGACTTGGTCCGTCCCGTAGCAACTGTAAAGTTGCATACTTTGTTGAAACCATATGATACTTATATATTTTAGAAAGAATTTCTGTAAATTGGACTGAATGCCATGTTTGGGCCTTGCGCCAATGCTATTTGGACCCTTAGGGGCTGTTTCTTACCATCCTCTCATTGTTTTCGATTGAAAATCTATACTGAGTCATGTTTATACTTGTTTACCGCATAACTCTATTTTATGACTCTATTTTGATGCATATAAATATTTTGGGCCGAGTGCCCTATTTTACTGAAATGCCCGACTGGCTTGAGAGGTTTATGACTGAGTGAGGCCGAGAGCCTGATTTGTGACGATGAGTGTGGATCGGGGCTGCCCGCCTGCAGAATATTTATGATTGAGTGTGGCCGAGGGCCTGATTTGTGAGGATGAGTGTGGATCAGGGCTGCCCGCCTGCAGCATACTTAATTATTTTGGCACGTGAGTTATCCGTGCAAATTATAGTGCTTGGGCTCAAGGAGCCCCTCCGGAGTCTGTACACACCTCCAGTGAGCGCAGGTACCTACTGAGTGCGAGTGCCGAGTGCTGAGTCGAGTGACTGGGAGGCATGAGCGATTGTGAGGTATGCCCGAGTGGCAAGAGTGATTGTAAGGTATGCCCGAGTGGCACGAGTGACTGTGAGGTTTGCCCGAGGGGCTGTATATGAGTGATGTTTTGCCCGAGGGGCTGTTTATGATTTCATCAATTTTACTCACCTTTGCATTGAGCCTTTGTTTGAAAAACTGTTAGAAAAAAATGTTTTTAAATGATTTTTAATGGAACTGGGTTTAAACTAGATAATTTGATTCAAATTTTGATTTTTAAAAAGCATGTGGTATTTTACTAAGATTTCCTGATATGAACGTTATATGCTTTATTGCTCGTCACTACTGCTCAGTATTTATTTATTGTTGTTACTTACTTAGTTGGCATACTCACGTTACTCCCTGCACCTTATGTGCAGATTCAGGTGTAGCTGGACAAGGTAGCGATTATTGAGTGTTTTGGTTGTAGATTTTTCTTGGAGATAGCAAGGTAGCTGTTTGGCGATCGCAGCCCCTGCTCTTCTCCCTCTTATCTTCCTCTAGTTGTATTTAGCTATTCTTTGGGCTGAGTTAGCCTTGATATTGTTAGACAGATTATAGTATATGCTCATGACTAGTGACACCCCGATGTCGGGCTTTTTTTTTTATTTTCCGCACTTCTGTTTTTCTTTGATTTGAACTCTTTAAATGGAAGTTTTATGTTAAATAACCTTGGAATTATCTTTAAAATAAAAATATCGGTTTATTTTGGAAATGAGTCGGCTTGCCTAGTTCCACGATAGGCGCCATCACGACAGAGGTTAGTTTGGCACATGACAAAGTTAAAGTTGATTCTGAGGTTCATTAGCCCATTTGAGGTGTTGGAGAGAGTTGGTGAGGTTGTTTATAGGCTTGCTTTTCCTCCTAGTCTTTCGAGAGTTCCTCCAGTATTGTATGTTTCTATGCTTCGAAAGTATTATAAAGACAAATCGATGTTATGGACTTCATCACAGTGCATCTAAATGAGAATATGACTTATGAAGAAAAACCAGTAGCTATTTTGGATAGGCAGGTTCGAAAGCTCAAGTCAAAGGAGATTGCATCAGTGAAGGTACTTTGGAGAGTCCAACTGAGCAAGGAGGCTACTTGGGAGACCTAGATTGATATGCAGAGTAGATACCCATATCTTTTTGGAAGTTCAGGTACATTTCTTAACATGTTCGAGGACGTACATTTGTTTAAGAGGTGAAGAATGTAACGACTCGATTAGTCATTTTGAGTTCTAGAACCTCGTTCTCCTATTTGATGCTTCCCATAGGTTTGTTTGATGTTATATGACTTAAGGAGAGAGGCAGTTTATTTTTCGTGGGGTTCGGGAGTGAGTTGGAACATTTACTTTTATTTTTGAAGTCTTAAGTTGTAAGAATTGACCAAGGTTTGACATTTGAGTAAACGACCTCGAGATTTGAAGGTTTCAATAGGTTCGTATGATGATTTAGTATTTGGGTGTGTGATCAAATTTGGTTTTAGGGGTTCCTAGGAGAATTCGATACTATTTGTCCAAAGTTGGCTTTTGAACGATTTTGGAATTCATAAGTTTGACCAATAGTTGACTTTGATGATATCAGACTCTGATTGGTATTTCGGGACTCTAGATAGGTTTGTGTGATTGAATTGAACTTGTGTGTAAAGTCTATTCCGAGTGTATAAGTATGATTCGGACGCGTTTGGCGAAGTTGGATAGTTTGAAAGTTAAGGGATGAATTTGACATTCGATTCTTGGTTTAGAAATTATTTGTGGTGTTTGAGCCTTTAGATAGGTTGGTATAGGATATGCGAACTTGTTGGTATGATTAGACGCGGGCCCGAGGGGCTCCATTCATTTTCGAGATGATTTCGGACCATTTTGGAGTTGTTGGAATTTTCTTATGTCTGGTGCATTGCACCTACGAAAGAAGCACAGGTGCTAGGTCGCACCTATGGAAGAATGGTCATAGAAGCGAATGCAGGCTTGTAGTTAGAAGCTTGCAGATGCGGAGTAAGGAGCGCACCTGCGGGGCCGCACCTGCGGTGGGGTAGTCGCACTTGCGAGTCTGCAGATACGGAAGTTGCTTCACAGAAGCGAGGTAGGGATAGAGTTGGGAGGCTCGCAGAAATGCAGCTTTGAGCGCAGAAGCGATGTCGCTTCCGCGACTAAGTGACCGCAAAATGCAGAATTGCGTGATAGGTTATATTAAGTTGGATTTTACCTTATTTTCACCATTTTGAGTTTTGGAGATCGTGAAGAGGCGATTCGTGAGGAGATTTTTACTAAACTTTTGAGAGTAAGTAATTTCTACTTGGTTTTAATTATATATCTTGATTCCCCATAGATTTTTACACCTAAAACATGAAATTTTAAAGTAAAATATGGGGTGGTTATCTACAAATTAAGAGAGTGTATTTTGAGGTTTTGAGTATCGATTTGAACTCGAATTTAGAATCTAATTGTATATTTGGACTCGTGAGATTATAGATAAATGGGATTTACCCTAAGATAGGGTTTTGACCATGTGAACTCGAGTTGACTTTTGTTGGCTTTTTTAGAATTGATTAAATATTGAAGCTTTATTATTTAGATTAGTTTTTATGAATTTATTTGACCATATTAAGTATTTTTTGGCTAGATTTGAGCCGGTTGGAGGAGAATTCTTAAGGGAAAATGATATTGAATTGTTGAGCTTGTTCCGGTAAGAGGTAAATATCTAGATTAACCTTGACTTGAGGGAATCAGGTTGTATATGGTTTACTTGATACGTGCTAATTGTGAGGGCGACATATATGCGAGGTGATGAGTTTATATGCGTTTTTTATAGTTATATCATGCTCGGGTATAATTAGACTATTCATGCCTTATCTTGATTCATGTATTTTTCTTTTATGCTTTAATTGATTATGAGACTACTTGCTTATTCACCATCTTTTTAAAGATCATGTTGAGGCCTTATAATGATATTTGACATGTTGATGTCAAAGACATACTTATCTCTCACGTACTATATCATACTCATTCTTCTCTCACGTTTTACCATGCTTGTCATTTATAATTTATATACTTGGTGACGATGAGAGATATTGCATGATGGGTGCTTCTGTGCGGCGAGGATGAGAGATATTAGCACGATGGATGTTTCTGTGTGACTTGTTATGATATTTGCACGATGATGCGATGAGAATGAGTAATATTTGCACGATGGGCATTTTTGTACAATCTGCCATGTTACTTGAACCTCTTCATTTTATGCAGTTTGAATACTTGGATTATACTGCTCATGTGTATTATTTCTTCTTTGTGGATTCAGTTCTTGGATTTATGCAGGAATTGTGGTAATTGGGAAATATGCTTACCTCTTCGCTTATTTGTTCATTTGTATATTATTTGTTGTTCTCTTATATTCCTTTCGGTTTATTGTCTGTACAGGTCTATAAAGTGAGTATCTCGTCTGAGCCTCATTACTACTTCGCTTAGCTTAGACTTTATACTTACTAAGTATATTGGGTCGGTTGCACTCATATTATACTTATGCACTTCTTGTGCATATTTAGTTATTTGTACGAGCGAATTTCAAGAGGTACTTAGCTGTAGACGTTGGAGACTCGAGGTAGTACTGCACATATGTTCACAGCCCTGGAGTCACCTTTCTTATTCTTATTACTATTATTTAATTCACACAGTATTGTATTTATTTTCAAACTTTTGTATTTAGCATTCAGTGGAGCTCATGTACTCAGTGACACCCGTTCTGGGGGTTGTTTATTGTTCGGTACTTTTTACTTCATCTTTGAATTTATTATCTATGATATAAGACTGTTTTAGAATATTGTTTTAGTTCTTTCTATTGTTATTGGATATTTGGCAGTAGAAATTGTTAGTTCGCCTAGCCGGCCTATTAGGTGCCGTCACGATCTTTGATGGAATTTTGGATCATGACAGTAGGCGTAAAATTTTGTGGTTTGGAACAACGGTTGAGTGCCCCACGAGAGGGTACTATTGTGCTACTTTATTAGTATGGTTGAGTCGATTCATGTGGTACAACGATGAGATGATCTGAGCAAGTAGAGACACATAACCTAGTTGACTTTTCGTTCATGTCGGTGATAGTATAGCGCTCCACTAAATGGAAAGTCTCACTTGATTTTGTTAAAGGTGAATGCTAAACAAAGACTTTGAAATATGTTTTATATTATTACTTTATTTTACTGTCTAGATTGTTAGTTATACAAATATTTCTTTTTTTATATTAATTGCTTATGCATATCTCGTATTTTCTTAATTCATGTCCCACTTCTTTTATGAATTATTTTTGAAAAAAATAATAATTCATGATTCGTACTAGGCATGTGAAGCTTAGGATAAATGGCTAGATTTACATTTCTGTTTCAGGGACTGGACCTGAGCGGCACGAGCCTCGTGGATAGGGCAGTCGCACACCTTTTGCGGTGACTTTAGTGGGACTCTGCACTTGTACTCGTGGAGTATTATTACTTTTCTCTTTTGCATCACTGTGTCCTGTCTCGGTTGACTATTTCATTCCGTGTCATGGAAATTCCATAAACATTGTAGTTCTTTGTTTCGTATTCTATAAATACTCATATGACATGTATGAATGAATTTAATTTTATGTATTTTTTATTTATTAAAAATGTGTCGTTTGAATGTTATTTATTCATGTATTCTTTTTAATCATTTAAATAATTGTATCTTAAAAATGATTTTCGCATGCATCTAAGAGGTGACAAGTGTTATTGGACGGGTTGTTTCACTCGTGTCAGGTAAGGTATTGGCTACCGATCATGTGAATTTAGGTCATTGCAATTTATTTATTTTGTCTACTTTAATTTCTACAACAATTCCTAGTAATTGTCCATAACTAGCTTCCTGTGGGACGATAGTTGAGAGTTCAGACATAATCTATATCCAATGTATTTAGAAAATACTAATTTCGCATTGCTGTAGAAAAAGTAAGGAACATTAGACGTCACCTTGCAAAAAATATTTGACAGGAATATGCAATTAAATGGTGAAAATTGAGAATCCAAGAAACACTAAATCATGGATTTAATGAATTAAATGAACTCCAAATGAAAATCTAATTATAAATTTTGACTCATGGATTATGGATGACCCAGATTTGTGATTTGCCTCAAGGTTTGACCATATTGATCGGGGGTTGACTTTGACTCTGATCAAGTTAGAAATTATGGAATTGGATCCAATGATGCACCCAGGATAGTGTGCACTCAAGTCATCGGGTATGCCGGTATTTGGGAAAAAATGTGATCTTTATTTGTGCATATCGTTATATGCATCTCATTATGCATATTGTTAGATGCTTGATTTTGTCAATATTCATATATGCTTTGATTGTGAGTTCGAGTCACCCAAGAGCAAGGTATGGAGTTCTTGGAGGGAGGGAGCCGAGGGTCTTTCGGAAACAGCCTCTCTATTCCTTCGGGATAGGGGTAAGGTCTGCGTATACACTACTCTCCCCAAACTCCACTAGTGAGATTATATTGGGTTGTTGTTATTGTTGTTGTTGTTGTTAGGGCTTTTGCGGAGAGCATCACTGAGGAAGAAGGATACGCTCTGCCTTTAAAGTAACGGAAATTGGGGGAACTTTTGAATTTTGAACTCTCTTTTTTAGACTGTTTCCCATATAAAAAGCCTACTAGTACTGCCATGAACTAGTGAACCTCATGACTAATTCTCGCGGTGAACCAACCATTTTAATCATATGGTCACGTAGTTCCTTTTATTTTCAATATATTATTATATACTTAGTATAGGAAAACGTTATGCATATAACATTGTGGAGTTAAGCGTGCCATGTGTGGACTATTGTAATGTAATTTATTTGTTATTTAGCATAAATACGTCAAATGTGCCTTAATTTGGAGGAAGCAATTTATAATCCTTCGCATTATTGCATTATAAATGTTCCCGCAGGCCTTTTGAGTATAAACTGGAAGGATTTAATAAGCCTCCTTGTTCTATAAAATTAAATAATCTAGTACAACTGGCCAGTTTGATAATTTCCTTTTTTCTCTAGTGATTGATTGATGTTTAATCTCATGTATCTCTGCTTAAGTTTCTTTTTTTTTTCTTTTTCAATCCCGAGCCTTATATTTGGTATCCTCGACATTGTGTCATAGTTATCGAAGGTACTTTAGTGGACCAAGGAACTAGAGGATCTGGTCATAGCACAAGAAATTGAGATGTAACTCAGTCAGTCCGGAGATGATTGGATACAGTTGGAAAGCTGCATCAATACAATTGTTGGTAATTGACAATAATTTTCCAAAGGAAAAAGAAAAAGAAAGAGAAAAAAGAAAAAAAAAACAATCACTAACAAAGGGAGATAAAAACTGAAAGTGCTTTTAATTCTTCTGTTAAAGGAAGCAGGAAAAGTATTTTTTTCTCACCAAGAACGAAAGTGTTGACTCTTAAAAAAGTTCGAGGTAAGGTTCGGATACTTTGTACACCAGACTGCTTTTTATTTTTTATTCGGAAGGAGAGACTAGATATTGAAAGGAAATGCTGAATTAAATGACTTTTGCAGGGAAAACTATCTACTGTTGAGCCGGATATTTATAGAACTCATCAAATTGTATTTCAATGAACCGATATAGTGCAGTGGCTTGTTCAGATGGATTTACAAGGTTCTATTTCCTACACTAGTTAAAGCAGTACAGAGCTTGTGATGTTTATAAGGTTGTTTTATATTTTCTTTGGTGCCACAATTCCTAATTTTTAAGTCATATATACAAGTCTGGTGCTTATCCCAACGGTGGATTTTCCAACACATTTTTACTGATTTTAGACTCATTGTTTGTAGGAGAATTTTGTCCAGGGATGCCTATAGAGATATATAAAGTTCATAATCCTGGCAGTGGAGTAGAATGATATTTATTTTTTATTTAATGGATGCAGCAGTTAATGCTAGAAAGAAAAGAAAGGACTGGCTTATAAATTCAGGTTCGCTCAATAGCAAAGATAGGGAAAAACATACTTCCAACAAGCATTAGCTCTCCCTGAAAAGAAGGTGATCCAGCCACACCTTCCAGTACAGCTGCTCGCTCCTATTGTTTTGCACATGAACAAATTACGTGATTGGTTTTATCTGTTTATGTGTATCTAAAGATGAATATAAGATCACCATGTTACTCTTTTTTGGTTTGAAAAAGTACTCATGTTTGCTGTCCATTTCAGTAAAATAGGATTAATGACTAACTGACTTTCATCTTGGTAAAATTAGAAAATGCAAATATATCAGTTAGCATAGATGAATCCGGATTTTCATTTTTGCATGTCAACTATGAGGAACTCAAGTCAATGTATTGCTCTTTGAATGTACATGCTTTCCAAATTTTTCGTTTCTGCAGAGGGGCTGAAGGTCGTCTTTGTAGCTTTGGTTGTACCAATGCCACGGTTTGATTTCCATCTACCTTTTATCAGGTTGTTCTTCTGCTACAACATTTTTATTAATGATGTTATATATTGCTGACGTTTAGCTGGTAATTGTTATTCTTTCATGTCATTCTTGGCATGCATTTAGAAGTTTTAGGATGTGTAATCTTCTTCTGCATTTTCCCATAATCTCCCTTCAAAATTAATTAATTTTCGGCCTTGATGAAGAGATTCAGGATGTCTTCAAAACTGACTGACCAACACAATCTTTTACTGATTGTTTTTATAGGGTTTGCTACTTTACCAAGATCTGATTTATGATGAGTTTGTTTTTCTTAACGTTGTATGAAATCAGTGTACTTTATTACTGGTTCCTTTTGTTATACAATGATAATCCTCTTATGGAACTATATACTGCTAATATATAAATAGCAATATAACGGAGCAGATCAAGAAATTTATTGCGGACTTGGACCAGCTAAAGGAGAAAGAGCTACTTGAATCTGAAGATCTCTCTTTAGCTTATACACCAAAAAGAGAAGAATCAACACCTGTTGAAAGATATCACGCTTAAAATTCTGGAAATAATGAAATCTGACGTATCTTTACATGTTCTTCAAATGATTGAGTCGAAATGCCACGGCCCGAAATTCTCACCTTCGGGACCGTGATGGCGCCTAACATTTTACTTGCTAGGCAAGCCAATGTTAAAATAATCTTAACCTTTTTTAAGCAAATTAAATTAAATAGAAGTCAATTACTGAAATAAAGTGCGGAAGGCCATAAATACAAAATTATTAAAATACATCCCCGAATCTGGTGTCACAAGTGCACGAGCTACTAGAATAATACAATTAAAGGTCTGAATAAAATTCAAGTTGTTTGAAAGATAATACACAGCTAAGATAAGATAGAAGGGGACTTTAGAACTGCGAACGATGTGTAGTTATACCTCAAGTCTCCTATGAGTAGCTGAATCCGAGCACGTCTATGGTACGCCACTGGGACCAACTCCAAAATCTGCACAAGAAGTGCAGAGTGTAGTATGAGTACAATCGATCCCATGTATTCCGTAAGTGTCGGGCCTAACCTCGACGAAGTAGTGACGAGGCTATGACATGATACGTACGTAAATAACGTGTACAAGTATATACAAATACAAAACAATGATAACACAATAAATAACAATTTATAAATTTGGGAGGGAACATGCGAAGGGGAGTGATATAGAAATTTTAGCAGGAGAAGTGTCACATAGGAGCCAACTAATTCATCAACAATAAAATGAGCAACTGATAATATAAAAATAGCACGGCACCACCCTTCGTGCTTTTACTCTCATTCCTCCCATAAACTGATAAATAAATAATAATAATTGACACGGTATCACCGTTCGTGCTTTAACTCTCTTTTGGCACGGCATAACCCTTCGTGCTTTTACACTCTCTGAAATTGACACGGCATCACCCTTCATGCTTTTACACTCACAAATGGCACGGCAACACCCTTCGTGCTTTTACACTTTTCTTTACCATAAAAATAATAATATAAATTCGGAAGAGTATTTAAATGTGGGGATATACACTTATCAATCAATTCAATACCAGAATACCGACTTCACCTTCCAAAATATTCAACAATAATTAAATAAATAATAATTTCATGAATAATGATCAAATAATCAATAATAAACTTAAGGAGGAATATCTTAATTAAATAGGTAATTATTCTCTATAAATAAATTCCACCCGCATGCTTTGACTCAACCACAATGCATAAGTACTCGTCATCTCACATATACGTTGTACCCGCATATTAAATCACATAGCAAATGGACAAATAAGTCATACTCCCTCAAGTCAAGGTTAACCACGACACTTACCTCGCTTTGCAACCAAATTCAAGATTCCAATAAACCTTTGCCTTGCGAATTCGTGTCCGAAATCCACAAATCTGAATATAAGAGTTTTTCGATTACTTCTGTTCGGAAGCTATTACAAGCAAATCCGGCGCCGGAATTCGAATGTCCAGCAACACACAAGCAAGATAGCAATAAAAATGGATTTGGAACTACGAACTTGAACCTCATGAGCAGTCAACGGACCTCAAATAATCTCCATGTTTTCGGAACCCAAATATCATAGAGGAAACTTGAAATATTTATGTATTTTCGAATTTGAAATCAAATTGAAACTAAGAAGAATTGAAATCTTTTTTTTTCTCTTATCTATGAATGAACAAGAACCCAAAATCAGAAAAGGAAAATTTTCATATATATATATATATATATATATATATATATATATATATATATATATATATATATATATATATATATATATAAAATAATACTTTAGTTCTTTGTCCCTATTTATCTGAAAATCCTCCCAATTTTCTACCCAAAAGTTCCCTTTTTTTTTTCTATTGTCCCCCACTCCCCCCTCTCTCTCTTCCCAAAAATCCTCTCCTCCCCTCAAAGTATTGTCCCCACCTCCCACCCACCCCCTCTCTCTCTTTTTTTATATGTGAGTGAATCTATATTTTCGGCTAAGTGATTATCTTAGAGAAGAAGCTAGAAAAATTCAAAATATGTGGACCCCAAATTGATGGTGAGTGGAGAGTAAAAATTTATTTTGAGAGGAATTGATGCGCACGTGTATTGTGGAAAAATTAGAGAATCAGTGCATGTGTCCCTATACTTTCAAAAGTTCCAGAACAACATCAGAGTGCCGAAACATATTAAATGAATCCGGAATGACTTCAAATTTAGCACACAAGTCATAAGTAACATAACAAAGCTATTTTAATTTTCGGAATCTCAATCTGAGCCCGATATCAATAAAGTCAACTCCGCGGTCAAACTTTGGAAACCTTTAGCCTTTAAGATTTTTAGTTTCCGTTAAATGGCTATAACTTGAGCTAGGGACCTCCGAATTCGATTCCGGGCATACGCCCAAGTCCCAAATTACGATCCGGACCTACCAGAACCGTCAAAATATTGATCCGGGTCTGTTTGCTCAAAATATTGACCGAAGTCAACTCAATTGAGTTTTAAAGCTCTATTACGTATTTTAATCAATTTTCATATAAAAACTTTCCGAAAAATAATACGGACTGTGCATGCAAGTCGATGAATGATGAATAGTGCTTTTTGAGGTCACCGAACACTGAAATGAATGTTTAAATTAAATATGACATTCTGGGTCATCAAATTCTTCACCTCTAAAATAAACGTTCGTCCTCGAACGGAATTAGAAAAGTACCTGAGCTGGTGAAAAGGTGTGGATATTTACTCCGCATATCCGACTCGGACTCCCAGATAGCTGCCTCAATCGGCTGACCTCTCCATTGCACCCGAACTGAAGGATAACTCTTAGATCTCAAATGTCGGACTTGCTGGTCTAGAATAGCTACTGGCTCCTCTTCATAAGTAAAATCTTTGTCCAATTGGACTGAGCTGAAATCTAAATACATGGTACGGATCACCATGATATTTTCGGAGCATAGACACATGAAACACCGGATGAACTTTTGATAAACTAGGTGGTAATGCAAGCGTGTAGGCTACTCCGCCCACCTTTTCAAGAATTTTGAAGGGTCCTATATACCTAGGGCTCAACTTGCCCTTCTTTCCGAACCTCATTACACCTATCATAGGTGAAACTCGGAGAAATACTCTTTCCCCAACCATGAATGCAATATCACAAACTTTACGGTTGGCATAACAGTTTTGCCTAGACTGAGCTGTGCGAAGTCGATCCTGAATAATTTTGACCTTATCCAAGGCATCCCGTACTAAATCGGTACCCAACAACCGAGCCTCTCCCGATTCAAACCAGCCAGCTGGCGAACGATATCGCCTCCCATATAATGCTTCATACGGAGCCATCTGAATGCTCGACTGGTAGCTATTATTATAGGCAAACTCTGCAAGTGGCAATAATTGATCCCAAGAACCTTCAAAGTCTATAACACAAGCACGAAGCATATCTTTCAATATCTAAATAGTACGTTCTGACTGTCCATCTGTCTGTGGATGAAATGTTGTACTCAACTCAAACCCGTGCCTAACTCACATTGTACAGCCCTCCAGAAGTGCGAAGTGAATTACGTACCTCGATCAGAAATGATAGACACGGGCACACAACTAAATGCTCTGAAGAATAGTTAACTGCCACTGGAATGAAATGTGCTGACTTGGTCAACCTGTTCACAATGACCCAAACTGAGTCCGTGGAAGCCCAACAATAAAATACATAGTGATACGCTCCCACTTCCACTCAGGATTTTCTAACTTCTAAAGCAAACCACCATGTCTCTGATGCTCGTACTTAACTTGCTAACAATTCAGACATCGGGCTACATATGCAACTATATCCTTATTCATTCTCCTCTACCAATAATGTTGTTGCAATTCTTGATACATTTTGGCAGTACCTGGATGAATAGAATACCTGGAATTGTGTTCCTCTTCAAGAATTAATTCACGAAGCCTGTCAACATTAGGCACACAAATACGACCCTGCATTTGCAGAACTCCATATTCCCTCACAGCAACCTATTTGGCATCACCGTGCATCACCGTGCCACACCGTGTCCTTAAGGACAAGTAAATGAGGATTATCACACTACCGCTCTCTGATGCGCTCATATAAAGAATACCGAGCGACTGTGCCAGCTAGAACCCAACTAGGTTCTGAAATATCTAACCTCACGAACTGATTAGCCAAAGTCTGGACATCTGCCGCTAATGGTCTCTCACCAACCGGAATATACGCAAGACTACCCATACTCACAGCCTTTCTACTCAAAGCATCGGCCACTACATTGGCCTTTCTGGGGTGATACAAAATAGTGATATCATAGTCCTTCAACAACTCCAACTATCTTCTCTGCCTCAAATTGAGATCATTTTGTTTGAACAGATATTGTAAGCTATGATGATCAGTAAATACCTCACACGAGACACCGTAAAGGTAATGCCTCCAAATCTTTAGCGCATGAACAATGGCTGCCAATTCTAAGTCATGAACAGGATAATTCTTCTCGTGAACTTTCAACTGCCGCGACGCATATGCAATCACCCTGCCATCTTGCATCAATACTGCACCAAGCCCAACACGAGACGCATCACAATACACCGTATAAGATCCTAAACCTGTGGGTATTACCAACACTGGCATCGTAGTCAAAGAAGTCTTGAGCTTCTGAAAGCTCAACTCACACTCGTCTGACCATCCGAATGGAACACCTTTCTGGGTCAGTCTAGTCAATGGGCTTGCTATAGATGAAAACTCCTCCACGAATCGACGATAATAACCTGCCAAACCCAGGAAACTCCGGATCTCTGTAACTGAAGTAGGTCTAGGCCAATTCTGAACAGCCTCAATCTTCTTAGGATCCACTTTTATGCCTTCTGCCGATACAACATGCCCCAAAAAGGCAACTTAGTCTAACCAAAATTCACATTCTGAAAATTTGGCATATAACTGATTATTCTTCAAAGTTTGAAGCATACTCCGAAGATGTTGCTCATGCTCCTCTCGACTGCTGGAGTAAATCAAGATATCACCAATTAATACAACCACAAAAGAATCCAAATAGGTCTTGAACACCTGATTCATCAAATCCATAAATGCTGCTGGGGCATTTGTCAGCCCAAATGACATTACTAGGAATTCGTAATGCCCATACCGAGTCCGAAAAGCTGTCTTAGGTACATCAAATGCCCTAATATTCAACTGATGGTAACCAGACCTCAAGTCGATCTTTGAAAACACATTGGCACCCTGAAGCTGATCGAATAAGTTATCAATTCTTGGCAGTGGATACTTGTTCTTGATAGTAGCCTTATTCAACTGTCGATAATCTATACACATTCGCATTGAACCATCTTTCTTCTTTACAAATAACACTGGTGCACCCCAGGGAGAGACACTAGGCCTAAAAATCACCGATCAAGCAAGTCTTGTAACTGCTCCTTCAGTTCTTTCAATTCCAGCGGGGCCATACGGTATGGTGGAATAGAAATGGGCTGAGTGCCCGAAGCCAAATCAATACAGAAGTCTATATCTTTGTCGGGTGGCATCCCCGGAAAATCTGCAGGAAATACTTCTGGAAATTCACGAATAACTAGTACTGAGTCCATAGAAGGAACATCCGCACTGGAATTGTGAATATAAGTCAAGTAGGCTAGACACCCTTTTTCGACCATACATCGAGCCTTCATATAAGAAATAACCCTGCTGGTAGAATGACCAGGAGTTCCTTTTCACTCTAATCAAGGTAACCCTAGCATGGCTAGGGTCATCATCTTAGCATGACAATCCAATATAGCACGATAAGGTGACAACCATTCCATACCCAAGATGATATCAAAATCTACCATATCAAGAAGTAGAATATCCACACTAGTCTTAAGACTCCCAATAGTAACCACACACGAACGATAGACATGATCTACCATGATAGAATCTCCCACCGGAGTGAACACACACACATAAGCACTCAGAGAATCACGAGGCATCATCAGATGTGAAGCAAAATAAGAGGACACATAGGAATAAGTAGATCCTAGATCAAATAGAACTAAAGCATCTCTATGGAAAACTGGAACAATACTTGTAATCACGACATCGGATGATTCGGTCTCAGGCCTAGCTGCAAAAGCATAAAATTAGGGCCGGGCCCCACCACTCTGAACTGCATCCCTGGGACGGCCTCTAACTGGCTGGCCTTCACCCCTAACGACCTGACCTCTACCTCTAGCTATCTGACCCCTGCCCCTTCCTGGCTGGGCGGGTGGCGGAACAGCTGGTGCTGGAATCATAGAACAAGAACTCTGCTGCTGTTAACTGCTCGATGCTCGAGGACAAAATCTAGCAATGTGTCTCGGATCATCACAAGTATAACAGGTCCTCGAATATTGTGACTATTGACCCTAGAACTGGCCATGTCGACATGGATAACCACTATGATGACTCCGGATTGGAGGTGCATTAATAGGAGCTGGTGGTGCACTATAAGCTAGCTGGTCGAAATGAGACACATGAGGGTTGTGACCACCTGAAACATTGTGGCATGCCTGCAGCACTGAATGCAATGGCCTGGGAGGATGGCCTCTACCAAAATTACCCCTGCCTCCAGACGACGCACCACTGAACCCACCGAACTGATGAGGCCTCTTATCAGACCCCTGCTCTCTATCATGTGCAAGAACCATCTCGATCCTCCTCGCAACATTAACAGCCGCCTGAAAGGAAATCTCATTTCTGGTCTCCTTTGCCATCTGAAGACTGATAGAGTGAGTGAGTCCCTCAATGAACCTCCTCACTCTCTCTCCCTCCGTAGGTAGTAAAAGGAGAGCATGACGGGCTAAATCCACAAAACGGGTCTCGTACTGAGTAACAATCATATTGCCCTGCTGTAAACGCTCAAATTGCCTGCGGTAATCCTCTCTCAATGTGATAGGGAGGAACTTCTCTAGAAATAGCCGTGAGAACTGCTCACAGGTCAATGGAGGCGATCCAACTAGTATGGTCAATGTATAATCTCTCCACCACCTCTTGGCAGAACCCATCATCTGAAATACAGCAAAATCGACCCCATTGGTCTCAACTATACCCATGTTCCGCAATACTTCATGGCAGCGGTCAAGATAATCTTGTGGGTCCTCAGAAGGTGTACCACTTAAGTGAACTGGAAAGAGCTTAGTAAACTTATCGAGTCTCAATAAGGCCTCAGAAGATATGGCGGGCTTATCACCGGCCTGTGCCGCAACAACTGGTTGAACTACCCCAACTGACGGGGCAGCTGGAGCCTGATACTGGGGAGCCATCTGCTCCAAAGCGGGAGTAGTGAGAGTTTGTGCTCCTCCCCCAGCCTGCGAGACGGCCGGTGCCACTGAAAACGTACCGTTCTGGGCCATGCTCTCCATAAGACTCACCAAACGGACTACAGTGTCCTGAAGCACTGGAGTAGCTATGCATCCTTCCGGGACCTAAACTGGTCCAACTAGTACAGTCTGAAATGGAACCTCCTCCTGAAGATCCACCTGATGTTCTACAACAGGTGTTGCTGCTCGAGCTCTAGACTGAGCTCTACCTCTGCCTCTGCCTCGGCCTCTAGCACGACCTCGGCCTCGACCTCTACCCCTAGTCATAGTTGCCACCGGGGGCTCTGGTCCCTGTCCATCGCCTGAATGATCAGTTTGAAAGATAATACACAGCTAAGATAAGATAGAAGGGGACTTCAGAACTGCGAACGATGTGCAGTTATACCTTAAGTCTCCTCTAAGTAGCTGAATCCGAGCACGTCTATGGTACGCCGCTGGGACCAACTCCAAAATCTGCACAAGAAGTGCAAAGTGTAGTATGAGTACATCGACCTCATGTACTCCGTAAGTGTCGAACCTAACCTCGACGAAGTAGTGACGAGGCTATGACAGGACACGTATGTAAATAACCTGTACAAGTATATACAAATACGAAACAACAATAACACAATAAATAACAATTTATAAATTTGGGAGGGAACATGCGAAGGGAAGTGATATAGAAATTTTAGCAGGAGAAGTGTCACATAGCAGCCAATTAATTCATCAACAATAAAATGAGCAACTTATAATATAAAAATGGCACGGCACCACCCTTCGTGCTTTTACTCTCATTCCTCCCATAAACTGATAAATAAATAATAATAATTAGCACGGCATCACCCTTCGTGCTTTAACTCTCTTTTGGCACGGCATCACCCTTCGTACTTTTACACTCTCTGAAATTGACACGGCATCACCCTTCGTGCTTTTATACTCACAAATAGCACGGCAACACCCTTCGTGCTTTTACACTCTTCTTTACCATAAAAATAATAATATAAATTCGGAAGAGTATTTAAATGCGGGGATATACACTTATCAATCAATTCAATACCAGAATACCGACTTCACCTTCCAAAATATTCAACAATAATTAAATGAATAATAATTTCATGAATAATGATCAAATAATCAATAATAAACTTAAGCAGGAATATCTTAATTAAATATGCAATTATTCTCGATAAACAAATTCCACCCGCATGCTTTGACTCAACCACAACGCATAAGTACTCGTCACCTCACATATACGTTGTACCCGCACATTAAATCACGTAGAAAATAGACAAATAAATCTTACTCCCTCAAGTCAAGGTTAACCAGGAAACTTACCTCGCTTTGCAACCAAATTCAAGATTCCAATAAACCTTTGCCTCACGAATTCGTGTCCGAAATCCACAAATTTGAATATAAGAGTTTTTCGATTACTTCTGTTCGGAAGCTATTACAATCAAATCCGGCGCCAGAATTCGAATATCCAGCAACAAACAAGCAAGACATCAATAAAAATAGATTCGAAACCACGAACTTGAACGTCATGAGCAGTCAACGGACCTCAGCTAATCTCCATGTTTTCGGAACACGAATATCAGAGAGGAAACTAGAAAATATTTGTGTATTTTCGAATTTGGAATCAAATTGAAACTAAGAAGAATTGAAATATTTTTGTTTCTTTTATCTATGAATGAACAAGAACCCAAAATCAGAAAAGTAAAATTTATATATATATATATATATATATATATACATAAAAATCAATACTGTAGTTCTTTGTCCCTATGTTTATCCAAAAATCCTCCCAAAGTTTTCTTCTTTTTTTTTCTATTGTCCCCCCACTCCCTCTCTCTCTTTCCAAAAATCTTCTCCTCCCCTCAAAGTCTTGTCTCCACTCCCCCCTCTCTCTCTCTCTCTCTCTCTCTCTCTCTCTCTTTTATTTTTTATGTATGAGTGAATCTATATTTCCGCCTAAGTGATTATCTTGGAGAAGAAGGCAGAAAAATCATAAACATGTGGACGCCAAATTGATGGTGAGTGGAGAGTAAAAATCTGTTTTGAGAGGAATTGATGCGCACATGTATTGTGAAAAAATTAGAGAATTAGTGCATGTGTCCCCGCACTTCCAAAAGTTCTAGAACAACATCAGAGTGCCGAAACATATTAAATGAATCCATAATGACTTCAATTTTGGCACACAAGTCATAAATGACATAATAGAGCTATTTCAATTTTCGAAATCTCAAGCCGAGTCTGATATCAATAAAGCCAACTCCGCGGTCAAACTTTGGAAACCTTTAGCCTTAAGATTTTTAATTTCCGTTAAATGGTTATAACTTGAGCAAGGACCTCCGAATTCAATTCCGAGCATACGCCCAAGTCCCAAATCACGATACGGACCTACATGAACCGTCAAAATACTTATCCAAATCTGTTTGCTCAGAATATTGACCGAGGTCAACTCAGTTGAGTTTTAAAGCTCTATTACGCATTCTAATCAATTTTCATATAAAAACTTTTTGAAAAATTATACGGACTGCGCACGCAAGTCGATGAATTATGAATAGTGCTTTTCGAGGTCACTGAACACTAAAATGAATGTTTAAATTAAATATGAGTGGAGAGTAAAAATTTGTTTTGAGAGGAATTGATGCGCACATGTATTGTGGAAAAATTAGAGAATCAGTGCATGTATCCCCGCACTTCCAAAAGTTCCAGAACAACATCAGAGTGCTGAAACATATCAAATGAATCCGGAATGACTTCAAATTTGTCACACAAGCCATAAATAACATAACGGAGCTATTTTAATTTTTGGAATTTCAATCCGAGGTTGATATCAATAAAGTCAACTCTACGGTCAAATTCTGGAAACCTTTAGCCTTAAGATTTCTAGTTTCCGTTTAATGGATATAACTTGAGATAAGGACCTCCGAATTCGATTTCGGACATACGCCCAAGTCCCAAATCACGATACGGACCTACCGGAACTGTCAAAAATATTGATCCTGATCCGTTTGCTCAAAATATTGACCGAAGTCAAATCAGTTGAGTTTTAAAGCTCTATTACGCATTTTAATCAATTTTCATATAAAATCTTTCCGAAAAATTATACGGACTGCGCATGCAAGTCGAGGAATGATGAATAGTGCTTTTCGAGGTCACCGAACACTGAAATGAATGTTTAAATTAGATATGACATTCTAGGTCATCACACGAATTGAAACAATACTTAATAAAAAAGCATTTATCTCCATTAGGTAAGGATCTCCATTTATCTATTTTTTCAATTTTTTGAATTTTTCCTTTATTTGATATTTAAAAAATCTGCAGGAATTTAAATATACCCTTTTATGTCATGAAAAAATTGCAGATTTTAACAACACTATATCTTTGTCTTTCATTCTTTTGTTTTGTACAATTTTATTCGATTCTATCCTTTACCTGCTTTTGTATTTTATTTGTTCAGGTGTATTTTGTATTGTTTGTTCACGGATCCACCTGCTTTAAACTCACCATTGATTGGTGATGATTTTATAAACCTTCACATCATGAAGTTCTTGAGAACAAGTATAGTGTTTGCCGTGAAATCAGTTACTCTATACACTTTGTACATACAAAAATAGAGTGCATGATTATTTCATGAAGATCATTAATTATTAAGAAGCCAATTATATCAAGGAAAAAGTGTTACGATCAGAAAATATACAGATGCTAAAAGGTTCAAAGAGTAAGATTTTTATATTCATACATTAGAGATTCTTCAGATATTTGATTTTGCCAAATCTTCTAATTTATGTCAGAATATTCTAATTATCATTGTTTTAAAAAATCTTCCTTTTTGTTATTTTTAATATCCGGATATTAGGAAAAGATCATTTGTAAGCTTAATGAGGTCATTTATCACCGCCCAAAGCACGAACAATTTACCTAGTTTAGAACTAATAATGGAAACGTTCCCGCATTTATATCCTAAGCTTGATAAACGGATGTCAAGAAAATTTGAGGACTATTTTATGGTATTACCAAAAGGCAAATTAGGCCTCACTCTAATTCTTCTTTCAAAACCCTAACCGCCTCTCGCCTTTGACAAGATTGTTATGGGATTCCTAGAGAACATCCACATTCTCATTTGCAAAAGTCAAGAAAATCATGGAATTGGGAAAGGTCATCGACAAGGTATTATGAAATTTAGGATTATTATCAACTAGCTATCTTTATTTCTCAAGAGATGAGTATTATTTATCCTTTCACTTGTTTATGTTTTAACGAGTTACTGGTTCGACAAGTTTGAATTTAAGGATCAGTGACGTCGGTTGTGGTACTGGATGCACAATGTGGGTGACGACTTTTTCAAGGAAGGTCTCTTGCCGATCAATTTGGAGAAGCTGGATTAAAAATGCTTGAAACGAAAGTTTAGAGAAAGACCCCTACTGGCTACTACTGATTATTATTTCTACATATTATAGATGATCTTAATTTGTTTTAGAGATATATAAAGAATGTTAGGATCGAAAATCCGGGTAGTGCAGAATTTAGCCAAACAACGGTATAATGACAATAACAAAGACAATGGAAGTTGATAACAACGACAATTAAAGCATATAAAGAAGACACAAATTTAACGTGATTCGGTCAAAGTAACCTACGTCCACAAGCGGAGAGGAGCAATTTCACTATACCAATAAGAGTACAAAAGAGAGTACAAAATTAGAGTAAATACTCTAATTAATCCCAAATACCCTAAGAGAATAACCTCACAAGATCACTCCAAAGAAAGGGTTTACACAAGTGCTTCCCAATACTTAACTCTCATACAAAATACTCTTAATAAAGGAGGAAAGGAAGAAACAAGAAATGAAGACTCAAGTTGTGTTGGTGTGTCTAAAATGAACTAATGGCCTTCCCTTTTATAGGCAAGAAAGTCTTGGTCTCTTAGGTGTAAAAGAAGAGATACAACTTGTGCAAATGATGTCTACCACACAATATAATATTTTTGGGTCCCAAAGAATATTGCCAACAAAATCTACACTTTGCAAAGATGCTTATGCTTATGTGAGATGGACTTTATTAGTCAAAATATTGGCCATAATTACAAATCTCCACTTTGGCCTAATTTTGGCTGATATAGTAAGTTTGCTCCACCTTCTCCGCAAAAGCCCCAATGGGCATATGTCAAAATTTAATGCCATCAAAATCAGACAAGTTAACTGATACCGAAACTGTAGTAGGGCTTATAACAATGGAGCTCAATAAAGTATACAACGAAGCATATATGTATGCTTTCATGATCACAAGAGCACCTTGAAAAAGTTTTAGAACTCCACCTTCACCGGTGAATTTGCACCCAAGGGATTCTACAGTGCCCAAAGAGATGAGATTTTTCTTCAACTCAGGAACATATCTAACATCGCTGAGAGTTCTCACCACACCATCGTGCATTCTGATCCGAATTGTACCTTTGCCAATAACGTTATAAGTAACATTGTTATCCAGTTGGACAACTCCACTTGCAACTGAATCAAATGTAGAAAACAAGTCCCTGCTAGGACACATATGATATGAAACCGGAATCTAAAATCCACTCATTGTCTAATCTGAAACTAGTTTCAGTTGCTAAAAAAAATAGTTCCCTCAATCACATCAGTTGCTACACTAGCTTTGGCGGTGTCCGTATTTTTGTGCTCATTTTTTCTTTCTTTATTTTTTAGTTTATAGCATTCAGAGATAATATGACCTTTCTTATGACAATAGCGACACTCTAAATTATTGTATCTTGATATGGTGTCGGATTTGCCCGTAACAAACAAGCCAACTTCCGCTTGAATTCAATTAGCTTTTCCAGTAATATCACTATCTATTTGTTCTTTTGATTTTAAGATAGATTTAATATCCTTATAAGAGATATTATCCTTTGCATAAAACATAGTATCTCTTATATGCTTAAAAGATGGGGGTAGAGAATAAAGCAGTAACACGACTTAATCCTCATCTTTAATTGCAGCATCTATATTACTCAAATCCATAAGAATGGAATCAAAGGTGTCAAGATGAGAGAAAATAGAGGTACCTTCACCCATACGAATTGTATAAATCTTCTGCTTCATGTAAAGTCTATTTTCCACCGTCCTCTTCATATATAAGGTTTTCAATTTTTTCCACATGCCTTTGGTTGTGGTTTCTACAGAAACTTCACGTAAAACCTCATTTGAGAGATTTAAGATGATACCTGATTTTGCCTTTTTATCTATGATGGCAAACTCCTCGTCCGTTATTTTATCCGGCTTCTTCTCCTTTCATTGAAACGCCAAGTCTAAGCCATCCTGAATTAGGATAGCTTCCATCTTTAATTGCCACATTCTGAAGTTTGCACTTCGGTCAAATTTCTCAACATAGGTCTTTGTTAGAGTCATTTTGGCTATTGAAACTAACCCGATTAGATCCGTCTCTGATAATAATTTGTTAAGTTCGGGAACCCGGGTAGTGTGAAATTTAGCCAAACAATGGTATAATGACATAACAAATATAATGGATATTGATAACAACGACAATTAAAGCATATAAAGAAGACACAAATTTAACGTGGTTCGGTCAAAGTGACCTATATCCACAAGCGGAGAGGAGCAATTTCACTATACCAATAAGAGTACAAAATTAGAGTAAATACTCTAATTAATCCCAAATACCCTAAGATAATAACCTCACAAGATCACTCCAAAGAAAGGGTTTACACAAGTGCTTTCCAACACTTAACTCTCATACAAAACACTCTTAATAGAGGAGGAAAGGAAAAAACAAGAAATGAAGACTCAAGTTTTGTTGGTGTGTCTAAAATGAACTAATGACCTTCCCTTTTATAGGTAAAAAAGTCTTGGTCTCTTAGGTGTAAAAGAAGAGATATAACTTGTGCAAATGATGTCCACCACACAATGCAATATTTTTGGGTCCCAAAAAATATTGTCAACAAAGTCTACACTTTGCAAATATGTTTATGCTTATGTGAGATGGACTCCATTAGCCAAAATATTAGCCATAATTACAAAGAAAATGTATATTTGCTGAGAACGTTTATGCACTTATTGTTATATAATTATGTATTGTTACGTTGCTTACAATATTAATATTTTGATAATTACAGTTTGTAGTTATTCACAAAAGAGTGCAAAAGTGACTAGTTGTTTCATTTTTTGTGGTGTGTTGTTTCTCAAGTATCAAATGGTTTTTTGATCATGAACATCATTTAAAATTCATTGTTCTTTTAATATGAAAAAACAAAAATAGAAAACTATTAACAAAATGTAATTTCCGACATTTCTGTTTTGTGTCGCAAACAAAATAAGTTGAGGGTAGAACTTACTGATATTTGACAAAATTTCGTAAAACAAACGTCACTAGATATTCACCGACACTAATATAAATATCGAAAAATTCCCGACATTGATATAAATGTCGGTTAATGATTTTGCGACATTTATGACCTAAAACGACATTTATAAAATGTCGTCATAGCCTAATTGTCCTGTAGTATTTGAGGAAACCTTAAGCTTTAGGGTTGTGTGACAAACACGAGAAGGACGTATCTTTCTTGGTGTCAATATATGTCACAGAATTTCGATTTCTTGTTACTTGAATCTATTACTGAAGAACCATGAATTATTTAAGTGCAGATCAAATCAATAAAAGATATTTTAGAGACTTTCCCTCACGTTTGGCTTAATAATACTAACCTCATTTATGCTTTAATTATGATATTACTAACGGGAAAGAATCATATATCTGAGCAGTTACCAAAAAAAGATATTTCCAAACAAATTAATTAATAGTATAATATATTAAAAGCTCAAATTAGTCATATCATTGTTTTTCACATTCACGATAAATAGGTAAGCGTAATATCTTAAACTACAAGAAAGAATTATGAAACCAAACTGATAAATGGCAAAAAAATGCATGTTTATGAGTATATTCTCGTCACATATCTTATGTGACTTAGGAGAGATTATATAGTTATTAAAGTGAATTATGTTTATTACGTATTTCTTATGTGTAGAAGCAAGTTTGGATTGAAGTAGAACAAAAAAAGATGATTTGACGCGAAACTGAGGGTGAAGAAGCTAGAAGAGAAAAGAGCTGGGAGGAGCTATCTTATGTATGTAAATGTAAAACGGTATTTTTTATGGTTCACGAAGAGGAGGAGCTATCTTATGTATGTAGATTGATTGTTATTAGAAAGTGCTCACATGGGTGATCCCTAATTGAAGACGTTTGAAGAGATCTCAATGCTAGGTTTCCAAAGAGGGAACAGTAAAAAACGACCATTACAACTCAAAGCATATCTTCATTGATTTCTTGAACGAGGATGATTTCAGGAATATCTATTACAGAGACAAGTTGACGATACTAGGTTACCTCCATAAGTTTGCAAAGATGGACAAAGGAGTTCTCTGCGGATGTAGAAACCACCTTCGTCCTAATTTGGTTTCATTTTCCTGAATTGCTATGGCATAGTTAAAACTGGGATGTATTCAACAAGAACTGTTTCGCCCACTCGTACTCTTCATGCTATCTGTCACGATCCAAAATCTATTAAAGGTTGTGATGGCGCTGGACTCCGCTGTCAGACAAGCGAAAAATAAATACTTAATTTGGTTCTCATTTTAATAATTTTAAAATCATATTTCCTTCAATTAAATAGTAAAAGGTGAAATTTACAGTGTAAATAATAATATTTAACAACAATTTCAATACAGGACAACCCAAATCACCCCAAAACCCGGTGTCACAAGTGCATGAGCCTCAACTAGGAATGCAAAATAAAATACAGCATCTGTCCGGAAATAAATTCGGACAGGAGAAATATAAATATTCTGAAGGAGACTCTGCTGGTTGCGGACTCGTAATGTGGAATACAGCTCACCAAATCCCCGCAATAACCGCGCCTCTGCGCCCACAAGGTCACTAGACATATGTGCACTGCACAAAAATGTGCAGCAACTATAGTATGAGTACGTAAATCAACGCGTACCCAGTAAGTATCCCGCCTAACCTCGAAGAAGTAGTGACGAGGGGTCGACTTCGACACTTACTATGGGCTATAAATAAAATATCAATGATATAATTAAGCATGGATTACGTAGAACGGCTATAAGCTCAATATCACGAAATAAGTAAACAATTCCTTTGTTCATAAGAAATTTCCAAATTTATTTTCGTCATTTAACATTTTTGTAGCTCGGGCCAATGAAAGCAATATCAATTATTATCAATTCCAAAAATATATCATGCACAAATCATGTCGAGGTTGTACAGCCCGATCCAACATAATATTTAAATTGTGCACTGCTGAGGGTCGAACGACACGAACCATAGATGCATCTATCTGCTACCGAGGCATTCGGCCCGCTCCACAAAAGAGAAAACACATTAAACAACCAATTCAAGATTTATTAAGGGGCAAATATTCCAAAATTTTACTCATTTAACGGTCAAGTAATTGAAGTTTAACCTTTTTACAATTCCTTTATCGAGTTTCTAAATGTCTTAAACAATTAAATTAACAAGTAGGGCGCAAACATCGCAAGTACAACATGATATGGGTCCTAGACTACCCAGACATAAGCATAATAGTAACTACGCACGGACTCTCGTCACCTCGTGCGTACGTAGCCCCCACAAATAGAAACACATAATGATTTGATTCACCTATGTGGTTAATTCCCTCTTACAAGGTTAGAAAGGAGACTTACCTCGCTCCGAAGTTCTATAGCCGACTCCCAAGCCATTCTAACAACTCAAACCAATGCCCAACGCTCCAAAACTAGTCAATAAATGTGCAAACCCATAAAAATATACTCTAATACTCACAACAATTCGATTTAAACAAATTCCCAACTCCACTCGAAAAATTGATAAAACCACCCTAGGACCCACATGCCCGGATTTCGAAAAGTTTTTAAGATAAACTTTATCCATAACCTCACGAACTCAAATATATAATTTATTCTTAATTCAATGCCCAAATTTGTGGTCAAAATCCAAAAATACCAATTCTAGATTTTCTACCAAAAATCCCATAATTTTTACTAATTTCCATGCTTAAATCCTAATACAAACCATGTACTTAACCTATAATAAGTGGGAATCACTTACCTTGTGTTGCTTGATGAAACACTCCCTTTGAAGCTTTCCAAAATTGCCCCAACCAAGTGAAAAATAGAAGAAAATGGGCCAAGTCCCGTCTTTAAAACAATCTGCCCAGCTGACCTTCCGCATCTGCAGTACACCAGCCGCACCTGCCGCTTCGCACCTGCGGAAAATCCATCGCAGGTGCGGTTCCCTCCAAGCTAGGCGAAATTCGCTTCTGCGGTCCTCCACGCGCTTCTGCGCCTTCGCATATGTGGATGCCCTTTCGCTTCTGCGACCAAGCTACCCCTCTCGCATTCTTGCACCTGTGACACTTTACCGCATCTGCGACCTCGTAGGTGCGGATAACCCTTCGCACCTACGATTACTTCCCTGCTTCTCCCAAACCACACTTGCGTCCATTTCCTCGCCTCTGCGGTCTCGCACCTGCGGTCAAACTTGCGTAGGTGCGATTACACCAGAACTGGTGCACTTCAGCCATTCCTTAAGTTCAAACTTTGCTTCGTTAACTATCTGAGACCCACCCGAGGCCCCCGGAACCTTAACCAAATATACCAACATGTCCCAAAATGCATTATGAACTTAGTCGAGCCTTCAAATCACATCAAACAATGCTAAAACCATGAATCGCACTCCAATTCAAGCTTAACGAACTTTAGAACTTCAAACTTCTATATTCGATGTCGAAACCTATCAAATCACGTCCGATTGACCTCAAATTTTGTACATAAGTCACATTCGACATTACGGACCTACTCCAACTTCTAGAATCGGAATCTGACCCTGATATCAAAAAGTCCACTCCCGGTCAAACTTCTCAAAAACCTTCAAATTTTTAATTTTCGCCAAATGACCCCAAGATGACCTACGGACCTCCAAATCCACATCCGGACGCGCTTCCAATACCAGAATCGCCTTACGGAGCTATTCCCAGACTCAGAATCCCAAACGGACATCAATAACATTGAAATTCACTTCAACCCAAATTTTGGAAAATTCTTCCAAAAATGCCAAATTCCATATTAGGCGCCGAAACACTCCCGGGTCATCCAAAATCCGATCCGGACATACGCCCAAGTCCAAAATCATCATATGAACCTGTTGGAACCTTCCAATCCTGACTCCGAGGTCGTTTATTCAAAAATCAAAACTTAGTCAATTCTTCCAACTTAAAGCTTCCGAAATTAGAATTTTCTTACCAAACTAACTCCGAACTTCCCGAAATTCAATTCCGACCATACGCACAAGTCATAATACCTGAAGTGAAGCTGCTTAGGGTCTCAAACCGCTGAATGACGCGCTAGAGCTCAAAATGATCATTCTCTCCCACTTAAACATATGTTCGTCCTCGAACGTGCTAAGAACTGCTCTAGAGTTGTCCGAAATCACTGTTTAACACCTCGTGCACCTACCCATGCTACCACAACCCAGTTGAGCACATTAGCTCGGGCCAGTCTGAAGATCCTCCCTTTTTTTATTTAGTCAAATAAGCCTAGATCCAAATTCCAACATCTGAAATCCTCTACCAGGTCTGTTTCCAACATACGAACACCGTATCCATCACTACACGATGCACCAATACATGATTGCATACCTTTACTAAATTCATACCATGCACCGTGTAAATCACATGACCATAATAACATCCTCTGACAACGATAGTCAAAATCCCACGAATTTGATGCCCACACGCACCTTACGAAGCATATAAGTCTCGTTTCAACTCTCGCAATACTGCCACAACAGAAAGGATGTGTAGAAATTCATAACCAACTTTCGAGTCGACAATTCATTGAGTCCCTCCTCCTGACAAGGACCATTACCCCATTATGAACCAAATAACGATATTTAGTTTTTTAATATGCCTCATATAATCCGATCGCACTGATCCTAGGTCCAATAATCTCGTCTCACCCAGTATAAGATGTTCCGGCAATTAGCCACCACAAACACCTCCAAAGGTCTCATATGATTTCATCATGCGCCAACAATCCACAAACTAGCATGTGATACATAAGGAAAAACGAACTCTGGAAAGAACTACTCAACCCCCGTAACTAATTAAACAACCGAAAGGATGTTATGAACCTTCCTCAGGAAATGAGAAGCAAAACATGCAATAATAGATATGGGAAACTGTACTCAATAACACACTGTTGCAGCGTTCAACCCGATCCACACATGATACCGTTGCGGAGAGCAACTCGATCCAACCATGATACCCATGGCGGCGTGCCACCCGATCCAAACAACATATTCGTGGCGGCGTGCCACCCGATCCAACCATATATCAGTGGCTGCGTGCCACCCGATTCACAAATAATAATCGAAAGAAACACTTATACTCAAGAAATGCCTGAATATCAACCATAAGCACTCCAAGTGCATAATACAAATCTTGGGGAGACGGGTAGCGTCATACGCTATAAAACTCAAGCACAACTAAGGTGCAATTAATGACCTGCATCTCGAGAGCCATCTTGCTCATATAACACCACAAACTATACATGATCTCAATACGAGTGCGAATAATCAAACTGCCTCACAACCCACATGGCACAATAGAGACTACACGGAAAGGCCGCCAACAGAAATAACATCCAAGGCCCGAAGACCCCTCCGAAAATAGCGCTATGCTGAAATGAACACATCCGGCCTGATATAGAGCCCACATTCACATTTAGATCCATCCACAGACCTCAAGTTGATTCTGATCCTACCGCACTGGGCTAATAACCTTTCAAGGATCCACAACAACCCTTTTCCCATGACACATATGGACAGCTTTCAAATCCGGAACAACCTTCCACAATTCACAACCAACTGAATAGAGCGCCTTTCACGACTAAACTCTCACATTAGCGATAGTACCAAATCTCCATATTTGGTTCCAATCTTTAATCAATCAAGTGACTACATGTCACACTTATACAATCTTCTCGTGGGATACGCTCCCACGACCTTTTGCACTAGGTAACAAGTCTGCACATCCATACCACCGGCCACACTAATGTTGTAAAGCAAATCAAGAAGCCACAAATCAGTACACCAAGCCTCTTACACAAGACATCGATCTCAGGTGGCGCTAAAGATAATACCAGCTTACTCTAAACATCTGAATTCTTACCTGATCATCAGAGCTCGTGACATTCTTGTCAATACCAAACCGCAACCTTGATCCTCAGCTTCCAATTTCCTATGCGGCTCACTGTACCTAGCATGCCAATACGTGAGAGTACCAAAATTCCATAATAACCCCTGATCCACTAATAAAATTAACACTTCATCATATGGAAACCTTTTACTTGGCTAATTTCAGAAGAACGAATGCAACATGCAACTAAATTCCCAAACCACAGAAAATACACCCTCATGTCGTAATCTAAACTGCCATAACTCTTTCGGAAATCCTTTTACACAACAAAGCCATACGAATCGAATACCTCCCAAATCAACCAAGTTGTGGTGGCGCTTAAGCCCAAGTGTACAACCACAAACCATATGTATAACTTCATGCTGGAGAAACTGGTCACTTCTATAACTGTGTTGATTTAACCATTACCAACCCAGCCACTTCTTCTAATTTACTTCGGACTTGCCTTCGGAATAATAATAGCTCCATTCAAAACATCATGAACCCAAATCTGCACTCATCCTAAGTGACCTTATTTCACGAGACCACGTTGTCTTCAAAACCCACGAACTATCTCAAACCCTCTTTATGCGCATATTCGCATCTTCAACTGGTACACCCAATCTGAAAATCCCTCTATGAATCCAAAGTTATTTTATCCTATTCCTCTACCGCCACACCGCAGACTGAAGATAACGCAGAATACTCCAAGCTACTTTTCATAATCCACTGCAAAAGCTCAATACTTAACCATACTACTGGCTCGAAATCCTTAGGCACCGCATTTTGAACCCACTAGAACCATTGTTGAGAGTCACCCACTCTGACTTGTTCCCAATTATGATCAAACTCCAAGGCCCTGCTGGCACATGAACACCCTCTCAAAGAAGCAACCGACTAAATTCCTTTCCTTGTACATCATATCCACACGAAGCATAGACTCTAAGTCTTCCCAAAACCTGAACATGAATCGATAAGGCCAATTGTAGCACACATTCCTCAAGTCCTTGGCTCAAATCACCACTGATGTTCTCTTTCCTTAGTTGTAACAACCCACCAATATGCCGACAACTAGAAACCTCACAAGTAGACAACCGTGCAATCCAATCGTAGGCGGTGGGGCTCTCCCACTTAAGCTTGAAGTTACCATTACATGACCCTGGAACCTACCAAGATCCCTCATCCCCCATTGAAATGATTTTGCACAACCAACCTGCCAAATTCCTCGAAATACTTATGTTAAACATTTCATGAATATTCTGAATCACTAGCCACATTCACATATTCACCTGTGGCCATTTCCTTGCCTCTGCGGTCAAACATGCGTAGGTGCGATTACACCAGAACTGGTGCACTTCCGCCATTCCTTAAGTTCAAAACTTGCTTCGTTAACCATCTGGGACCCACCCGAGGCCCCCAGAACCTTAACCAAATATGCCAACATGTCCCAAAATACATTACGAACTTAGTTGAGCCTTCAAATCAGATCAAACACCGCTAAAACCATGAATCGCACTCCAATTCAAGCTTAATGAACTTTAGAACTTCAAACTTCTATATTCGATGTCGAAACCTATAAAATCACGTCCGATTGACCTCAAGTTTTGTACACAAGTCACATTCGACATTACAGACCTACTCTAACTTTCAAAATCGGAATCCAACCCCGATATAAAAAAGTCAACTCCTGGTCAAACTTCTCAAAAACCTTCAAATTTCTAACTTTCGCCAAATGACCCCAAGATGACCTACAGACCTCCAAATCCACATTCAGACGCGCTCCCAATACCAGAATCGCCTTACGGAGCTATTTCCAGACTCGAAATCCCAAACGGACATTAATAGCATTGAAATGCACTTCAACCCAAATTTAGGAAAATTCTTCCAAAAATGCCAACTTCCATAATAGGCGCCGAAACACTCCTGGGTCATCCAAAACCCGACCCGGACATACGCCCAAGTCCAAAATCAACATACGAACTTGTTGAAACCTTCCAATCCCGATTCCGAGGTCATTTACTGAAAAATCAAACCTTAGTAAATTCTTCCAACTTAAAGCTTTCAAAATTAGAATTTTCTTCCCAAACTAACTCCGAACTTCCCGAAATTCAATTCTGACCATACGCACAAGTTATAATAGCTGAAGTGAAGCTGCTCAGGATCTCGAACTGTTGAATGATGCGCTAGATATCAAAACAACCGGTCGAGTCGTTACACTATCTATAAGACTTAAGAAAGAAACATTGATGAAACTTAAGGAGCGGTGAAGCTTTAGATGAGAAGGAAATTGGTTGATTTTTTTTCGTATTTACATTTACAGAATACCAACATATATACACACATTGTACAAATCAATCTATGCCTAGTTTTAAGCCACCAAATCAGTGATCCATAATCTATGGGATCTAACTTACACTAGATAGGAAAGTGAATATGAGATATCAATACATTATTCTTAACACTCCCCTCAAGTTGGAGAGTGAATATCATGAAGTCCTAACTTGTTGCGTAGTGTGACAAACTAATCTTTTCCCAGTGCCTTTGTAAATATATCTGCCATCTGAAAGAGTGTAGGTACATATGCTGGACTGATCATCCCAACTTGTAATTTTTCTCGAACTATATGACAATCTATTTCAATATATTTTGTACGTTCATGGAAGACATGATTCGCTTTAATATGCAAAGCGGCTTGATTGTCACATAATAATTGTGTAGGAGTTTCATGTGGGACTTTTAGATCTTGTAGAATGCAGTGTAACCATGTGAGGTCCAAGCATGTGTTAGCCATAGCTCGATATTCAACTTTTGCGGACGATCTTGAAATGTTCGATTGTTTCTTGGACTTCCATGAGATAAGAGAATTTCCAAGAAAAATGCAATATCCTGTAACTTGTCTTCGTGTGGCATTGCAACCTCCCCAATCTGAATCACATAAGGCCTTTAAAGTAAGATTATTGGAGGAAGAGAATAATAAACCTTGTGTTAGGGATATATTAAATATGCCCTAGATCCAATCTCATATTTGATGATTTGAATATATTTTTGGGAATGTTATTTGATATAAAAATATATGGCATTTGATATTCATTTATCATAATTATTATTAATTGCTTGATTTATTTAATAAGGTCCTTAATTAAATTTTGAGACTTGTCATCATGACGGAATCATGATAATGAGAGTAAAGTCTCTTACAATTTAACCTAAATTTTGTTCTTGATCGTAGGATATTAATTTGGACATTAGTAATCCGGTTAGATCAATATTTATGTGATTGTCTTTATGGGATAAATATTAGTTGATCTCATTAAGTAAATAACATAAATAGATGATGCATATAGAGATATGATCATTGAACCGATTCATTGGATAATTACTAATGGTTAGAATTACCATATACTGTCAATAGGATATTCTCTTGAAGAATGTGATGTAAGAGTTTCCTTTGACCTGATATCATCATAGTAATTGACAAGTTATTTATTGTGCTTTGATACTAGACATCTATGGCCCTAGGGCAATAGTTGAAAGGATATTGGGTACGATTAAATACTTGTAGAATTAGTGATTGATCAAGATGGAATCTATTAACTCTTGGTAATGAGTTTAAGCTGCATGTTGTCATAAATTATAACCGACCAAATTAAGACCTTGGCCAGGACGATTGAATGAAAGAAGAAAAGATTTTATTAGGTCATTCAACGGTTGATTAGTTTTTACATGAACACATAGGCGGCCGCCTATTAGGATTTGATAGTTGAACCATATCCTAGGGTGACCTAGAGCTATAAGGACAGATGGAATTAATAATTATTCTTCTATAGGTTCTTGAGAGTAAATTGTATACTTCATGCTATTCGGTCGTTAAGGAGTGTTGCTAGGTGCCACCCTTGATTAGTATATTGATGCGATCAATTTACCACCGGTTTAGTATTGAACCTATGGGGTCGCATACTAACGAGTGTTCTGATTTTTGCTTAAGGATTAATTACTTTATTATTTGATGATTAAATTAAAGAATTTAATTAGTCAAATAAATTTAGTTAATAGTCCAAATAAAATATTATTATATTCTTTGCTAGCACAGAGGATAAAATTAATATTATGGACAAGTTGAAGTTTTCTATTTTAAATAAGAAAACTAAATTATATCTATTGGTTGATATATATATGGAATATATATATATTGAGTTACATGTTTTTATTTTAAAAATATGACTAAATTGTAGAATTCAATTTAGAATTGAATTCCATAAATGAGTTACATGTTTATATTTTAAAATATTGACTAAGTTATAGAATTCAGTTTAGAATTGAATTCCATAAATGAGTTACATGTTTTTATTTTAAAAGTATGACTAAGTTGTAAATTGAATTCCATAAATGAGTTACATGTTTTTTTTTTAAAAAACATACTTACCATAAGGCATGTGATTTGTATTTTTCCAATGGAAATTATGTGTGTGTGTATATATATATATATATATATATATATATATATATATATATATATATATATATATATATATATATATATATATATCTGTGTGTGTGTGTGTGTGTGTGTGTGAGTCCTAATTAAGAATTAGGGAGATATAGATCTTATACATATTGTAAAGTCATGTAAAAACCAAGAGAGTTATTCTTGAGAAGAAAATTGCTTTGAGAAAGTAATAGTGCAATACAAAGTCAAGATAGAAAATACTAGTACAAGAAAATTATTTCTTGTTCTTCTACCTTTGAGTTGATATTTTTGAGAAAATTTTCAACACAATATTTTCATTCAATTTGTTCTCGGGATTTCATTGATCAAAGAGTTGATAGAAAGGATCAGTCTCAGTGTGGATACACATAGAGTCTTCGTACTATCAAAGAAATTTAAAATGAGACTCTCTTTACCAGGTACGTCTTAGATCCGATCTTTGACATATAAATAAATTTTAAATACGAAAAGTTCTTGTAATGGCCCGGCCGGTCGTTTTGAGCTCTAGCGTATCATTCAACGGTTTGAGACCCTGAGTAGCTTCACTTCAGGTATTATGACTTGTACGTGTGGTCGGAATTTAATTTCGGGGAGTTCAGAGTTGATTTGGAAAGAAGATTCTAATTTCGGAAGCTTTAAGTGGGAGGAATTGACTAATGTTTGAGTAAACGACCTCAAAATAGGGATTTGAAGGATCCAACAGGTTCGTATGATAATTTTGGACTTGGGCGTATGTCCGGATCGGATTTTGGATGACCCGGGAATGTTTCAGTGCCTTTTGTGAAAGTTGGCATTTTGGAAGGATTTCATAAATTTGGGTTTGAGTGCATTTCAATGCTATCGATGTCCGTTTGGGATTCTGAGTGTGGGAATAGCTTCGTATGGTGATTCTGGTATTGGGAGTGCGTCTGGATGTGGATTTGGAGGTTCGTATGTCATTTCGGGGTCATTTGACGAAAGTTGAAAAATTTGAAGGTTTTGAGAAGTTCGATCGGGAGTAGATTTTTTGATATCGGGGTGGAACTCCGATTCCAGAAGTTGGAATATATATATATTGAGTTACATGTTTTTATTTTAAAAATATGACTAAATTGTAGAATTCAATTTAGAATTGAATTCCATAAATGAGTTACATGTTTATATTTTAAAATGTTGACTAAGTTATAGAATTCAGTTTAGAATTGAATTCCATAAATGAGTTACATGTTTTTATTATATATATATATATATATATATATATATATATATATATATATATATATATATATATATATATATATATATATATATATATATATATATATATATATATATATATATATATATATATATATATATATATATATATATATATATATATATATATATATATATATATATATATATATATATATATATATATATATATATATATATATATATATATATATATATATATATATATATATATATATATATATATATATATATATATATATATATATATATATATATGTGTATATATATGTGTGAGTCCTAATTAAGAATTAGGGAGATATAGATCTTATACATATTGTAAAGTCATGTAAAAACCAAGAGAGTTATTCTTGAGAAGAAAATTGCTTTGAGAAAGTAATAGTGCAATACAAAGTCAAGATAGAAAATACTAGTACAAGAAAATTATTTCTTGTTCTTCTACCTTTGAGTTGATATTTTTGAGAAAATTTTCAACACAATATTTTCATTCAATTTGTTCTCGGGATTTCATTGATCAAAGAGTTGATAGAAAGGATCAGTCTCAGTGTGGATACACATAGAGTCTTCGTACTATCAAAGAAATTTAAAACGAGACTCTCTTTACCAGGTACGTCTTAGATCCGATCTTTGACATATAAATAAATTTTAAATACAAAAAGTTCTTGTAATGACCCGGCCGGTCGTTTTGAGCTCTAGCGTATCATTCAACGGTTTGAGACCCTGAGTAGCTTCACTTCAGGTATTATGACTTGTACGTGTGGTCGGAATTTAATTTCGGGGAGTTCAGAGTTGATTTGGAAAGAAGATTCTAATTTCGGAAGCTTTAAGTGGGAGGAATTGACTAATGTTTGAGTAAACGACCTCAAAATAGGGATTTGAAGGATCCAACAGGTTCGTATGATAATTTTGGACTTGGGCGTATGTCCGGATCGGATTTTGGATGACCCGGGAATGTTTCAGTGCCTTTTGTGAAAGTTGGCATTTTGGAAGGATTTCATAAAGTTGGGTTGGAGTGCATTTCAATGCTATCGATGTCCGTTTGGGATTCTGAGTGTGGGAATAGCTTCGTATGGTGATTCTGTTATTGGGAGTGCGTCTGGATGTGGATTTGGAGGTCCGTATGTCATTTCGGGGTCATTTGACGAAAGTTGGAAAATTTGAAGGTTTTGAGAAGTTCGATCGGGAGTAGATTTTTTGATATCGGGGTGGAACTCCGATTCCAGAAGTTGGAGTAGGTGCGTAATGTCGATCATGACTTGTGTGCAAAATTTGAGGTCAATCAGACGTGATTTGATAGGTTTAGGCATCGATTGTAGAAGTTTGATGTTTCAAAGTTCATTCAAGTTTGAATTGGAGGATGATTCGTAATTTTAGCGTTGTTTGATGTGATTTAAAGGCTCGACTAAGTTCGCAATTGTAACGACCCGACTTGTTGTATTAAGAATTCACGCCCTGTTCAGTGACTTAAGGTCTCGAGCAGATTCACAATATGTATTATGACCCACGGGTGTAGTCGAGTTTGATTTACTGAAGATTCGGAATTAAATTAAAAGAACAATCCTTATCTAGAGGCTTAAATGGAAAGAGTTGACCGGAGAGTTGACTTTTGAGTAAACGACTCCGTAGTGGAATTTTGATGATGTCAATAGCTCCGTATGGTGATTTTGGACTTATGAGCGTATCTGAAAAATTATTTGGAGGTCCGTAGTGGAAGTAAGCTTGAAATGGCGAAAGTCGAATTTTCGGAAAGTTTGACCGGGGGGTTGAATTTTTGATATCGGGGTCGGAATCCAGTTCTGAAAACTTTCAGACATCCGTTATGTCATTTATGACTTGTGTGCAAAATTTGAGGTCAATCAGATTTGATTTGATAGGTTTCGACGTCGAATGTAGAAGTTGAAATTTCTTAATTTCATTAAGATTGAATTGGGGTATGATTCATGGTTTTAGCGTTGTTTGATGTGATTTGAGGTTTCGACTAAGTCCGCAATATGTTTTGAGACTTGTTGGTATGCTCGGACGGGGTACCAAGTGGCTCGGGTGAGTTTCGGGGTAGTTTCAGACAATTTCTAGGCCATTTTTAGTGCTGGTTTTTGGCCATAGAGGTATGCATCGCGATCGCGAAGAGTAATTTTGCTATTTCGACACTGTGAATCGCGATCGCGGAAGACTTTTCGCGATCGCATAGAGGAAACTCCTGCCGCACTAACAGGATTTTGGAAGCTCATATCTCGCAATCTATAAGGAATTTGGAGATGATCCAAAAATGAAAGTTGTAGCCCTTTGTGTCTAGTTTTCGGAGAGGTAAACAATTTGTTATTTGGAGTTGTGTAAAAAACGTTATGGCAGATATACTACAGGCTATACGGAAAGAGTTTGGAAATCTCTGTTGCATAGGGCTGACTTTGGAAGCTTATATCTAGAAATATATAAAGAAATGGGAGATGAGCAACAAATGAAGGTTATAGTCCTTGGAATCTAGTTTTTAGAAAGTTAAACCATTTATCATTTGGAGTCTTGTACCCAATGTTATGACCATTATACTAGAAGTTGTTTGGAAGAGTTGGGGAGTTTGTTCTTCGAGATCGCGAAGAGCAATTTTGGGGCTGAAAAATTTTGTGCTTCGTGATCGCGGAGAGTAAATACCTGGATAGTAGCTATATTTCGAGGTTTCAGCCATTTTTAACATATTTGGAGCAATGAAGATCGGATTGAAGCGATTCTTGAGGAGATTTTCACCATATGGATTGGGGTAAGTGTTCTATATCCTAAAGTAATTATACTTCATGATTATATGGTTATATTCATCATTTATTTCGGATTTAAATGGAAGAAATCAAGATTTTTGCAAAATCTTCCAAAAACGAAAATTTAAGATTTGGAGGTCGAGTTTTTATCGGAATTTAATAAAATTGGTATGGTTGAACTCGTATCGGAATGGGTGTTCGGATTTGGTGAAAATTATGTCAGGTTCCGAGCGGCGAGCCCCGCGTTGCCTTTTGTTGACTTTTTGAAATAAATTTTTAGGTCGACGTATTATTATCCGGAATTATTTCTGATGAATTTTAATGAAGTTATACAATTAATTTGGATAGATTTGAGTGGTCCGGAGGTCAATTCAAGCAAGAAGGCGATTTTGGAATATCGGCATAACTTCAAAAAGGTAAGTATCTTGCTTAACCTCGAGTGTGAAAAATACCCCTTAGGCATTGAGTATTATATACAAATTGTGTAATTGAAAACCATGTACGCGAGGTGACGAGTACGTACTTAATTTATATATGCAAATTTTGTTGATTAAAATCCTTAGACGCCCTTATGTATTAAGTAGGAAATTATTGGCACTTATTAAATCCTATATTTGTCATGCCTAGATCCGTGTTTGTTGAAATTAGTTTTCTATGATGATTTCGTGTGATTGCCACCTTGAATTTATGTGAAATATTATTTTGTTGAGTTGTTCACTCCCGGATATTTTTATTAAGATTTTGTGCACATTATGGTCGAGCCATGGGCTCCTTATTGTGAAAAATGATGTATTGTTGATTTCTGTGGCAAGTTGAAATATTTGAACACTTGATGTGCAATTTGTGGTATGTTGTATATTTGAGCAATTGACGAGCCATTTGTGATTTGTGAGCATTTGATGTGTAGTTGTTGAAATCATATTTACTTTGGGACTACGGAACGGTATTCCGGGAGACCCCCTGCCCTGTATATTTACTTTGGAACTATGGAACGGTATTCTGGGAGATCCCCCTACCCTGTATATTTACTTTGGGACTACGGAACAGTATTTCGGGAGATCCTCCTGCCCTACATATTTACTTTGGGACTACAGAACGGTATTCCGGGAGATCCCCATGTCTTGCATATTTACTTTTGGGACTACGAGGCGGTACCTCTGGAGTGCCCTTTTGTTGATATTTTTCTATGGATACACTTGCCTTTGGTTATTTTGTTTTTTCCGTAATATGTAAATTCTTGTGTTCTTCCGTGGTGTATTACTTGATTTTATTATGTGTTTTGTATTCCTTGTTGTATTGTGTTGGCTTTGGCTCTTTGTACAAGACTTTGCAGATTTGTGTTTATGGTTTTTACTGGGTTTCGAGAATTGAGTTGTTTCGAATAAAAGAAATTGCTATTATGTTTTAATTTAATAAATTTTACATCCAAATTAGTAGTCATCGGATGCTTCATTTTAATTGAAATGTCATTTTCTTCGCCCAAATGATTTCTAAAATAAATTCATTCCTTTGGTGATTTCTTACTTGATTTAAAGATTTTTAACCTTACTTTAGTGAAAATAAATTGATCCCGCGGATCTTATATACATTGATATTTTAACACGTGAGTTGTCCGTGTGATGGGGATAGAAATATGGGCACGAGGTGCCGTGAAAAAATATAAAAGTGGGATGAGACCCGTAATTTTTATGATTGTGAAATGAGGTGTCACATAGTGACTTTTACTTGAAAATATATTTATTGGAAAGTATTATATCCTGAAGATTATTATTTGAAAAACATATAGGTGAAAGAATTTATATTTGAAGGACTTGATTAATTGGTTATACTTGTGTTCTTTATTCGTCTGAGCAATAATTATGATGTTCTTGTCGCATTGTTGTTATATCACTGGTTGATTTTGTTGTTATCATTGCTAGTTATTTTCCAGTATTATTTTGTATACTATATTACACAGGTTATTAGACTAGTGAGTGTCTTGACTGTACCTCATCTCTACTCCACTGAGGTTAGTCTTGATACTTACTGGGTACCGACCGTGGTGTACTCATACTACACTTCTGCACATTTTTGTGCAGAGCAAGGTATTGGAGGTATCGGACCCAGACAGTGTTAGAATGTGATCGCAAGGATTCAAGGTAGAGCTGCTTGGTCATCGCAGTCCCTTGGAGCCTGTTCATTTCATTATACTGTTAATTTTTAATCATACAGTATTGTATATTTGGTCCTCGTGATCATTTCATGTATTCAGCTAGAGTTCGTGACTCAGTACTACCAGTCTTGGGAGGTTGTATATTCTTATTTGTTCCGCTGTTCGTTTTGATTATTTATTTCATTCAAAAAATGGCTTCAAAAATGTAATTAAAATCGGCTTACCTAGTATTAGAGACTAGGTGCCATCACGACGCCTGTGGCGGGATTTTGGGTCGTGACAGCAATGCGTTTTGGGACGTGTTGGTATATTTAGTTGAGGTCCTGAGGGCCTCGCGTGGATTTCGGATGGTTAAGGATCGAGTCTGGACTTGGAGGAAACGCTAAGGCAGCTGGTATCTGGTGTAATCGCACCTGCGAGGTTTTGGCCGCAAGTGCGGAGTAGCAGAAGCAACCAAGAGGGTCGCAGAAGAAGTTCTGGTTGGGGAAAGCTGGGACCGCAGATGCAGTCAAGTTACGTAAAAGCGGGACCGCACCTGCGCATGAAGAGCCGCAGATGCGCTACACGGGGCGCAGATGCAGGGATTGTTGGGCCGAGCTGGAGCCGCACCTGCGATGAAGTTTCTGCAGGTGCGGAGCCGCAGAAGCGGCTATTTGACCACATGTGCGAAGGTCGGGCTGGGCAGAATGTTTTTAAAGCGGGGTTTGGGTTTATTTCACCCATTTTTCATTTGGTTGGGCGATTTTTGGAGCTCTTGGAAGGGAGATTTTCGTCATCTATGTCAAGGTAACTGATTCACACCTATTGCAAGTTAAATACTTGGATTATATAAGGGTTTTAGACTTGAAAAGTTTTGGAAATTTGGGATTTTGAAGAATCAAAAACCTAGAAATTGGTATTTTTGGATTTTGACCACGAAAATGGACATGCAATTTATAATAAATTATATATTTGAGTTCGTGGTGTTATGGGTAAAGTTTATCCTCGAAAATATTTGGAATCCGGGCACGTGGGCCCGAGGGTTGCTTTATCGATATTTCGAGCGGAGTTGGAAATTGTTATAAATTGATTAATTATGAGTATTAGAGTATATTTTGATTGGGTTGCATCTTATTTGACTAGTTTTGGATCGGTGGTCACCGGTTTGAGGTGTTAGGGCGACGTTGGAGCCGGTTTTGGAACGTCGGAGTGAGGTAAGTCTCCTTTCTAACCTTGTAAGAGGGAATTAACTTCATAGGTGAATCAAATCATTATGTGTTCCTATTTGTGGAGGGCTATGTACGAACGAGGTGACGAGAGTCCAGGCATAGCTACTAATATGCTTATGTTTGAGTAGTCTAGGACCCATATCATGTCGTACTTGTGATGCTTGCATCCTACTTGTTAATCTAAATTGTTTAAATCATATCAAAACTTGGTAAAGGGACTTTAAAAGGTTAAACTTCATTTACTTGACCGTTAAATAAGAATTTGAAATTTTGGAATATTTGCCCCTTAATAAATCTTAAATTAGTTGTTTAATGTGTACTTTCTCTTTTGAGGAGCAGGTCGAATGCCTCGGCAGGTTAAATAGATGCATCTATGGTTCGCGTCGTTCGACCTTCGACAGTGCACAATTTAAATATTTATGTTGGAGCGGGCCGTACGACCTCGACATGATTTGTGCATGATATATCTTTGGAATTGAAAGTGTGAGAGAGGGTGGTTGAAGCGAGGGTGAGGATGACAGTGTCTGTGTTCGACAACCAGTTCGGGTTCATGCTGGGTCGTTCCACTACAGAAGTTATACACCTTGTTATAAGGTTGGTGGAACTATACAGAGAGAGGAAGAAGGATTTGCACATGGTGTTTATTGACCTAGAGAATGCGTATGACAAGGTTCCTAGAGAAATTCTCTGGAGATGCCTGGAGGCAAAAGGTGTGTCGGTTCCCTACATTATGGCGATTAAGGACATGTATGATGGGGCTAAGACTCGGGTTAGGACAGTAGGAGGCGACTCTGAGCATTTTTCGGTTGTAATGGGGTTACACCAAGGTTCTGTGCTCAGTCCGTTCTTATTCGCCCTGGTGATGGATGCGTTAACACACCATATTCAAGGGGATGTGCCATGGTGCATGCTATTCGCCGATGACATAGTTCTAATTGATGAGTCGCGAGCCGGTGTTAACGAGAGGCTGGAGGTTTGGAGACAGACTATTGAGTCTAAGGGTTTCAAGCTGAGCAGGACGAAGACGGAATACCTGGAGTGTAAGTTCAGCGCTGAGCCAGGGGAAGTAGGCGTGGATGTGAGGCTTGATTTGCAGGTCATCCCGAGTAGAGGCAGCTTCAAGTACCTTGGTTCGGTTATCCAGAGGGGAGGGGAGATCGACGAGGATGTCACACACCGTATTGGGCTAGGATGGATGAAGTAGAGGTTAGCATATGGAGTCCTGTGTGACAAGAGAGTGCCACCGATACTCAAAGGTAAGTTTTATAAAGTGGTGGTTAGACCGGCCATGATGTATGGGGCTGAGTGTTGGCCCGTTAAGAACTCACATATCCAGAAGATGAAAGTAGTAGAAATGAGGATGTTGCAGTGGATGTGCGGGCACACTAGGATAGATAAGATTAGGAATGATGATATTCGGGAGAAGGTGCATGTGGCTCCCATTGATGAAAAGATGCGGGAAGCGAGGCTTAGATAGTTCGGACATGTTCAGAGTAGAAGCCCAGATGTCCCGGTACGGAGGTGTGAGCAACTGGTTGCGGAGGGCACGAGAAGAGATAGAGGGCGGCCTAAGAAGTATTGGGGAGAGGTGATCAGGCAAGATATGGCGAGGCTCCAGATTTTCGAGGACATGACACTTGATAGAAAGATGTGGAGGTCGAGTATTAGGGTTGTAGGTTAGGAGATAGTTGAGTCGTGCCTTACTTCGTACAATGGTGGGACTACCCGTGTAGGGTTTTTGTCTAAGATAGCTAGTGGGAATGTTGTGGCTTACTATTTTGCTTTTCAGTGCATGTCCTATTGACTAGCTATCGCTTTTGCTTTGCATCTTTCTTCTAGATTTTATGGTGTTCCTATTTTTCTTATGACTGTTGTGGTGATACTAATATTTACTAATATTGTCTCCCTTTGCTTTGCATCTTTCTTCTGGATTTCATGGTGTTACTATTTATCCTATGATTGTTGTTGTGATACTAATATTGTCTCCCTTTTTGTCCTTTTGTCTTTTTGTTTTTTTTGAGCCGAGTGTCTTTCGGAAACAGCCTCTCTACTCCTTTAGGGTAGGGGTAAGGTCTGCATACACACTACCCTCCCTAGACCCTATTAGTGGGATTTTACTGGGTTGTTGTTATTGTTGTTATTGTTGTTGTTGTTGTATATCTTTCGAATAGATAATAATTGATATTGTTTTCATTGGCCCAAGGTCCAAAAATGTTAAATGACGAAAATAAATTTGAAAATCTCTTATGAACAAAAGAATTGTTTACTTATTTCATGATAATTGAGCTTACAGTCGTTCTCCATTATCCATGCCTAATTATATCATTGGTATTTTATTTATAGCCCATAGTAAGTGTCAAAGTCGACCCCTCGTCACTACTTCTTCGAAGTTAGGCAGCATACATACTAGGTACGGGTTGATTTACGTACTCATACTACACTCGCTTCACATTTTGTGCAGGTGCATATATGTCTAGTGGCCTTGTGGGCGCAGAGGCGCGGTTATTACGGGGACTTAGGTGAGCTGCATTATACGTTACAAGTCCGCAGCCAGCAAAGTCTCCTTCAGAGTATTTATCTTTCTCCTGTCCAAATTTGTATTCCGGACAGATATTGTATTTTATTTTATATTCCTAGTTGAGGCTCATGCACTTGTGATACCGGGTTTTGGGGTGATTTGGGTTATCCTGTATTGAAATTTGTTAAAAATATTATTATTTACTCTGTAAATTCCACCTTTTACTATTTAATTGAAGGAAATATGATTTCAAAATATTAAAATGAGAACCCAATCAAGTATTTATTTTTGGCTTGCCTGACAGCAGTGTCCGGCGCCATCACGACCTTTAATGGATTCTGGGTCGTGTCAACATGGTATCAAAGCACTAGTTTCACTTGTGTCTTACGAGTCATGAGCAAGTCTATTAGAGTCTTGCGGATCGGTACAGAGACGTTTGTACTTAGCTTCGAGAGGCTACAGGACTGTTAGGAGCACTTCCCTTCTTGATTCCACATTGTGCGGTTCGATTCCTTTGAGGCTTATGCCTCCATTCCTTTCCTATTCAGTCTTATGCGAAGTGAAATTCTTGTTATAAATTGGGAATCGAGGAATTTTAATGGTACTGCAGATGTGGTGCGGGATGTTTCTCCCTGCATATTTGATTGGGCTATTGTTGTCGCCTTGCGGAAGGCCGTTCTGTCATTTTAGCTCGGTATTAGTATTACCCAAGGTTTTGAGGTTTGGCATTAATTGTTATGATGATTCGTGTGTTGCTATCGCACCATGTTTGCGTAATGGTAGGATGCTTGTCTATGCGTCGAAGTAGTGAATGACTTGGAAGGAGGTTTACACCGTGCATGATTCAGAGATCCAGTATTTTATTTCCGGCAAAGAAAAAGCAATCAGACTATGAATGTTCAGGTTTGGGTTGACGGAGTAACAAGACTTGGTATTTCTAGCATGGTGAAATTTTCATCTGTGATGTGGTGTCATCGCCCTGGGTTGAATGTGTTAAGTTCGCCGATGTTATGGTCTTCATCAATTTGCCTTCGGGGCAGGGTAGTGTGAAATAGTGGCGGGGAAGTGGCTGTCAGAGATCACAATGTGCGATGGTTCAGGACTTAATTGGTGGTCCGGGTGTTGAGGGCTCAAGGAAGATGATCTTTGGAAAGGTTTAAAGTTGGTAGCGATCGATTGGTTCAAGTGCTACAGAGGTAGATTTTGATTTAAGGCAACAACTGGGCAGCGAAGGATGAGGAAGAACATGTGGGAGGTGTCTTGCGGTGGTTAAGTTTCTAGAAGGCCAAATGTGAGAAGCAGAAGTCGAGTAGTTGCTTAAAGGAGAGGGTTTGACCAAAGTAGGAGAGTGGTAGAGTATCAGATGGGTTATGTGGTAGGATAGCTACACACATTGAGGAAAGATTAGAGTGATTTGGAACTCATGGTGGACAGTGACTAAGTCTGCGAACTTAATTTGGAATATTGGCTGCTATACGGAGAAAGGTTGGATACGACGGAAAGGAGTTGCATGATATGAAGAAGGATACAACACGACTTTGGATTGGAATGTATTGTCGCATCTTTAGTTGATGTCCATGAGGAGTGAACGGACTTGTACGGCTGGTGAACGAGCACATGCTCAAGATGGTTTATTGGTTTCGTGGTAATTGTGCTCGGTGCAGCGTTGTTGGAAGATGTCGGTATAGAATTTCCACATGTGGGTTATTTCCGGCGAGCAGGTTAACTGTTGAGTGGTGTTGAAGAAGCTTCTACGTAGAATTTTACTGGCTATCCGGCAAGGGGTCGAATATGTAAATGTGGCTAGTGATTCAGAGCGTTCACGAAATGGTTAACATAAGGATTTCGAGGATTTTAGCGGATCGATTGCGCGAGGTCATGTCGGTAAGGGAGAAGGAATCTTGGTAGGTTCCAGGGTCATGTAATGGTAGCTTCAAGCTTAAGTGGGAGAGCCTCACCGCCTACGATTGGATTGCATGGTTGTCTACTTGTGAGGTTTCTGGTTATCGGCATATTAGTGGGTTATTACGACTAAGGAAAGAGAACATCAGCGGTAATTTGAGGAATGTGTGCTATAATTAGCCTTATCGATTCATGCTCAGGCTTGGGGAAGACTCAGGATTTATGCTTCGTGTAGAAGTGATTTACAAGGAAAGTGATTCAACCGGGTGCTTCTTTGAGAGGGTGTTCATGTGCTAGAAGAGCCTTGGGATTTGATTATATTCGGGACCAAGTCATAGTGGGTGACTCTCAACAACGGTCCTAGTAGATTCAAAAGTTAAAGTGTGGTGCCTAAGGATTTTGAGTCCATAGTATGGTTAAGTATCGAGCTTTTGCAATAGATTATGAAATGGGCTTGGAGTGTTCTATGTTATTATCGGTCTGCGGCGTAGCATTGGAGGAGTGTGAGAAAATAACTTCGGATTAATAGAGGGATTTTCAGAATGGGTGTACCAGTTGAAGATGCGAATATGCGCATAAGGAGGGTATGAGATGGTTCGTGGGTTTTGGAGACAACGTGGTCTCATGAAATAAGGTCACTCGGGATGAGTGTGGATTTGGGTTCATGATATTCTGAATGGAGCTATTATTATTTCTAGGGCAAGTCCCGAGTAAATTAGAAGAAGTGGCTCGGTTGGTAATGGTTGATTCAACATGGTTATGGCAGTGACCAGTTTCTATAGCGTGAAGTTATACATGTGGTTTGTGGTTGTACACCTGGGCTTGAGCTCCACCACAACTTGGTTGATTTGGGAGGTATTCGATTCGTATGGCTTTGTTGTGTAAAGGAATATTTAGAAGAGTTATGGCAGTTTAGATTACGACACGAGGTTGTATTTTCTGCGGTTTGGGAATTTAGTTGCGTGTTGCATTGGTTCTTATGAAATGAGCTAAGTAAAAGGTTTCTATATGATGAAGTGTTTATCCTAATAGTGGATCAGGGGTTATTATGGAATTCTGGTACTCACACGTATTGGCATGTTAGGTGCAGTGAGCGGCATGGGAAATTGGAAGCTGAGGATCAAGGTTGCGGTTCGGTGTTGACAAGAATGTCACGAGCTCGGATGATCAGGGAAGAATTCAGTTGTTTAGAGTAAGCTGTTATTGTCTTTAGCGTCACCTGAGATTGGTGTCCTATGTAAGAGACTTTGTGTACTGATTTGCAGCTTCTTGGTTTGCTTTACAGTATTAGTGTGGCCAGTGGTATGGATGTGTAGACTTGTTACCTGGTGCGGAAGGTCGTGGGAACGTATCCCACGGGAAGATTGTATAAGTGTGACATGTAGTCACTTGATTGATTAAAGATTTGAAACCAAGTATGGAGATTTGGTACTATCGCTAATGTGAGTGTTTAGGCCTGAAAGGCGCTCTATTCAGTTGGTTGTGAATTATGGAAGTTTATTTCAGATTTGACGGTTGTTCTTGTATGTCATGGAAAAAGGGGTGTTGTGGATCCTTGAAAGGTTATTAGCCCAGTGCGGTACAATCAGAATCGGTTGGGGTTAGTTGATGGGTCCAAATGTGGATGTGTACTCTACACCAGCTGTAATACTCTATTGTGCCTAGTGGGTTATGAGACGGCGTGATTATTTGTACAATGTGATGACGTCTCGCGTAGCGGTGGTGTTATGTGAGCGGGATAGGTCTCGAGATGCAGATCATATATCGTACCTTAGTTGTGCTTGAGTTTTATAGCGTATGACACTACCCGTCTCCTCAGAATTTGTATTATGCACTTGGCGTGCTTATGGTTGATATTCCGAATTTTCGTATGGTATAAACATTTCTGGCTTGATGGGTATTTCCCCATTTATTTCTATGTGCGGATCGGGTGGCACGCCGCCATAGAGATGTTGTTTGGATCGGGTTGCACGCCGCCACAGAGATGTTGTTTGGATCGGGTTGCATGCCGCAACAGGTATCATGTTTGGATCGGGTTGCACGCCGCAATGGTGTCATGTGTGGATCGGGTTGCACGCCGCAAGAGTGTGATGTTGAGTACAGTTCCCTATACCTATTCTTGTGTGTTTTGCTTCTCATTTTCTGAGGAAGGTTCATAACATCTTTTCGGTCGTTTAATTAGTCACGTGGGTTGAGCAGTTCTTTCCGGAGTTCATTTTTCCTTATGTATCACATGCGAGTTTGTGGATTGTTGGCACATGGTGGCATCATATGAGACCTTTGGTAGTGTTTGTGGTGGCTTATATCCGGAACAACTTATACTGGGTGAGACAAGATTATTGGACCCGGGATCAGTGCGATCGGATTATATGAGGCATATTAAAAAGCAAATATCGTTATTTGGTTCCTAATGGGGTAATGGTCCTTTTCAAGAGAAGGAACCCAATGATTTATGGACTCGACAGTTGGTTATGAATCTTCCGTCATGGCAACATTTCAAGAGTTGGAACAGGACTTATACGTGTCATGAGGTTTATTGTGGGCATCAGATTCGTGGAATTTTGGCTATTATTATCAGAGGATGTTATTATGGTCATGTGAATTGTGCAGTACATGTAAGAATTTATTAATGGTACACAATAGTGTTTGGTGCAGTGTCTAATGATTAATACGATGTTCGTATGTTGGAAACATGCCTGGTAGAGAATTTCGGATGTTGGAATTTGGCTCTAAGAGTTACTTGCTAAATAAAAAGGAAGATCTTCCGATTGGCTCGAACTAATGTGCTCAACTGGGTTGTGGTAGCATGGGTAGGTGCACGAGGTGTTGACCAATGATTTCGGCAAATTCCGGAGCAGTTCTTAGCACATTCGAGGACGAACATATGTTTAAGTGGGAGAGAATGTAACAACCTGACCAATCATTTTGAGCACTAGCGCATCATTCAGCGGTTTGAGACCCTGAGCAGCTTCACTTCAGGTATTATGACTTGTACGCATGGTTGGAATTTAATTTCAGGGAGTTCAGAGTTAATTTGGATAGAAAAATATAATTTTAGAAGCTTTAAGTCGGAGGAATTGACTAAAGGGTAAATTTTGAGTAAAAGACCTCAGAATTGGGATTTGAAGGTTCCAACAGGTTCGTATGATAATTTTGGACTTGGGCGTATGTCCGAATCGGGTTTTGGATGACCCGGGAACGTTTCGGCGCCTATTGTGGAAGTTGGCATTTTGGAAGGATTTCATAAATTTGGGTTGGAGTGCATTTCAATTCTATCGATGTCCGTTTGAGATTCTGAGTCTGGGAATAGCTCTGTATGGTGATTCTAGTGTTGGGAGAGCGTCCGGATGTGGATTTGGAGGTCCGTAGGTCATTTCGGCGTCATTTGACAAAAATTGGAAAATTTGAAGGTTTTTGAGAAGTTCGGCAGTGGACTTTTTAATATCAAGGCCGGACTCTGATTCCAAAAGTTAGAGTAGGTCTGTAATGTCGATCATGACTTGTGTGCGAAATTTGAGGTCAATCGAACGTGATTTGATAGGTTTCAGCATCGATTGTAGAAGTTTGAAGTTTCAAAGTTCATTTAAGTTTGAATTGGAGGGTGATTAGTGTTTTTAGCGTTGTTTGATGTGATTTAAAGGCTTGACTAAGTTTGTAATGTGTTTTGGGACATGTTTGTATATTTGGTTGAGGCCCCGAGGGCCTCGGGTGGATTTCGGATGGTTAACAGATCGATTTGGACTTGGAAGAAATGTTAAAGCAGCTGGTATCTGGTGTAACCGCACCTGCGAGGTTTTGGCCGAGGGTGCGAAGCCGCAGAAGCAGCCAAGAGGGTCGCAGAAGCGGTTCTAGCTGAGGAAGGCTGGGACCACTGATGCGGTCAAGTTTTACAGAAGCGGGACCGCACCTGCGCATGAAGAGCCGCAGAAGCGGACGTGCAGATGCGCTACATGGGGCGCAGATGCGGGATTGATGGGCCGAGCTGGATCCGCACATGCGATGGAGTTTCCGCTGGTGCGGAACCGTAGAAGCGGCTATTTGACCGCAGGTACGAAGGTTGGGCTGGGCAGAATGTTTTTAAAGCGAGGTTTGGGTTCATTTCACCCATTTTTCATTTGGTTGGGCAATTTTTGGAGCTCTTGGAAGGGAGAGTTTCATCATCTATGTCAAGGTAAGTGATTCCCACCTATTGCAAGTTAAATACTTGGATTATATAAGGGTTTAGACTTGAAAAGTTGTGGAAATTTGGGATTTTGAAGAAAAACAAAACCTAGAAATTGGTATTTTTGGATTTTGACCACGAAATTGGACATGGAATTTGGAATAAATTATATATTTGAGTTCGTGGTGTTATAGGTAAAGTTTATCTTCGAATATTTTCTTAATCCGGGCACGTGGGCCCGAGGGTTGCTTTATCGATTTTTCGAGCGGAGTTGAAAATTGTTATATATTGATTAATTATGAGTATTAGAGTATATTTTGATTGGGTTGCATCTTATTTGACTAGTTTTAGATCGGCGGTCACCGGTTTGAGGTGTTAGGGCGGCGTTGGAGCCGGTTTTGGAACGTCGGAGTGAGGTAAGTCTCCTTTCTAACCTTGTAAGAGGGAATTAACCCCATAGGTGAATCAAGTCATTATGTGTTCCTATTTGTGGGGGGCTACGTAGCACGAGGTGACGAGAGTCCTTGCGTAGCTACTAATATGCTTATGTCTGGGTAGTCTAGGACCCATATCATGTTGTACTTGCAATGCTTCCATCCTACTTGTTAATCTAAATTGTTTAAATCATATCAAAACTTGGTAAAGGGACTTTAAAAGGTTAAACTTCATTGACTTGGCCGTTTAATGAGAATTTGAAATTTTGGAATATTTGTGTAACGACCAGACCGGTCGTTTGAGCATTTGCACTTCTCTCGGTAGTTTACGGGCATGAGTAGCTCCGTATGAGGCATTATGACTTATGTGAATCGTCGATTTTGATTTTTAAGTTATTCGGAATCGAATTGGAAGAATGGATTTCATTGTCGAAGCTTTTAATTAGGAGAGTTGACCAAGTTTGACTTTTTATGAATTTGAACTCGAAACGGAGTTTTGATGGTTTCGTTAGCTCTGTTGGGTGATTTTGGACTTAAAAGCGCGTCCGGATTGTGATTCGGAGGTCCGTAGTGGAATTTGGCTTGAAATGGCGAAAGTTAAAATTTTAAAAAGTCTGACCGGGTGTGGACTTTTTGATATCGGGATCGGAATCCAATTCTGAAAATTGCAATAGGTTCGTAATGTAAAATGTGACGTGTGTGCAAAATTTGAAGTCAATCGGACGTAATTCGATAGGTTTCGGCATCGGTTGTGGAATTTGAAGTTTTAAAGTTCATAGATTTCAATTTGAGGTGCGATTCGTCGTTTCAATGTGGTTATGAATGATTTGAGACCTCGAGTAGGTCCGTGTTGTGTTATTGGGCTTGGTAGTATATTCAGACGCGGTCCCGAGTGGCTCGGATGAGTTTTGGACGAGGTTCGGATCATTTTCACTTCATGTGCAAAGCTAGAGGCTGCTGGTTCTGGTATGATAGCACCTGCGGTTGGTTTGCGCAGGTGCGATGGCCACAGAAGCGACAAAGGCGTTGCAAATGCGAGAATAGTGCTGCGTGAGGAAGACCGCAAAAGCGGAGATTTGGGCGCATATGTGATTTCCCAGGTGCGGCAGCTTGACGCAAGTGCGGAGTTGGAGGGTGTCAGCAGAGGTCGCAGGTGCGATGTGATTTCCACACCTGCGATGGCGCAAATACGGGCAGCGAGTGGCAAAAGCAAAAATGGTGAGGAAGTCGGGAAGCGCAGGGGCGAGGTGTTTCCGCAAAAGCGGTGGTCGCAGGTGCGACAAATTTTCCGCAAATGCGGATGTGCTGGGCAGAATGTTATATACAAGGATTCGCGATTTTGGCTTCATTTTTACATTTTCAAGCTCAGATTGAGGCAATTCTTGGAGAAACTTTCACCATATGAATTGGGATAAGTGTTCTCTACTCGGTTTTGGTTATATTCCATGAATCTATCTTCGATTTTAGCTTTTGGTTGATGAATTTTAAAGAGGAAATGGGGGGTTTTGGACTAAAGTTTCATAATATGAATTTTCGAGTTTTGAACATCGAATTGGAGTCGGATTTGAGTGAAACTAGTATGGTTGGACTCGTAATTGAATGGGTTGTTGCATTTTGTAAATTTTATCGATTTTCGAGGTGTGGGCCCGGGTTGGGCTTTTGGCCGATTTCGAGCTTTTGATTCAAGATTTGATCTTTTTAGATCGTGATTGGTTCCTTTAGCATTGTTTGATGTACTTGAGTTGTTTTTGGTTAGTTTCGAGCCGTTTAGAGGTCTGAACGTGCGAGATGGCATCTTTGGAGCACCGCTTGGCTTGTTCGGGAGTGGTATAGGCTTGTTCGAGGTAAGTAACTCTTCTAGTCTTAGTGTTAAGGGAATGAAACCCCGAAATACGTGTTATGTGATTGGTATTGAGGTGACGCACATGCTAGGTGACGGGCGTGTGGGCGTGCACCATGTGAATTGGGACTCTGTTATTTCCATGGAACTGTATAGTAGTCCTACTTTGTTGATATCCGTGTTTTCATCATGTGATAAAGTAGTTAAGCTGTCAATCATGCTAGATATCATGTTTAGGCATTTTGTCGATATTGTTTGGTCCCATAGTGGTCGTTTCTTACTGTCATCTCACTGATTTCATTGATATATCGTACTCAGGCATATTCATGCATTCATATCATATCACAGTCTCAGTTATTTATCGATACAACTTATCATTGTTGTCGGGCTAGTTTCATGACATTGTGAGCCCGTGAGTGAGACTGGAGAGATTGATGACTGTGTGAGGCCGGGGGCTTGTTTGTGAGGATGTTGTCACTATAGCACATGAGTTGTCCATGCGATTCCAGATATTGATATTATGGCACGGGAGTTGTCCGTGCAGCATGTGAGTTGTTCGTGCAAATTATAGTGCTTGGGCTGAAAGGAGCCCTTCCGGAGTCTGCACACCCCCAGTGAGCGCAGTCAGCTATAAATAAGGATCGGGCTACACACCGCAGCGGGTATGGTACAGCGCTGAGTGTTTGAGTGTGCTGAGCTTAGTGATAGAGAATGTGGGACAATGAGATTGAGTACTCTGAGAGTGTGAGTACATGAGCTTATCATCGAGATGCATTGCATTTGACATGCGTACTTGAGATACATGCATAGAGGTGCATTTCCTTCTGCTACCTAGTTTTGGGGACATTTATGATTTTACCTGTATCTTCACATGTAGGCATAGAGAAGTACCTTCCTCGTGCTATCTGAAAATGAAACATCTTACTATTTGTTGAAAGGAGTTTTGGAAAAAATCACAGTTTTCAAACTTACTCGTATATTGGCTTTTCGGTAATAGATTTGGATTTTTAGTGAGATACTTGAAAAGAAATGCCTACTTTTCTGGAACTGTGAACGAACTGAGCCTTTTATTTATGAGATACTCGTTTGTTACTTGTACTATGCTGTTTTGAACTATTGTGGAATATTTGTATTGGACCCGTGTAACGACCGACTTGTCATTTTGAGAATTAACGCACCATTCAGTGATTTAAGGTCTCGAGCAGCTTCGTAATATGTATTATGACCCGCGAGTGTGGTCGAGTTTGATTTTCGGAAGATTCAAAATTTAATTAAAAGAACAATTCTCATTTTTGAAGCTTATATGAAAAGAGTTGACCGGAGATTTGACTTATATTTAAATGACCTCGGATTCGAAATTTGATGATTTCAATAGCTCCGTATGGTGATTTTAGACTTAGGAGCGTGTTCGAAAAATTATTTGGAAGTCGGTAGTGAAATTAGGCTGGAAATGGCGAAAATAAGAAGTTTAAGTTGGAAGTTTGATCGGGGAGTTGACTTTTTGATATCGGGGTCGGAATCCAGTTCTGAAAATTTTCATACGTTCGTTATGTCATTTATGACTTGTGTACAAAATTTGAGGTCAATCGGATTTGATTTGATAGGTTTCGGCGTCGAATGTAGAAGTTGAAATTTCTTAGTTTCATTAAGCTTGAATTGGGGTATGATTCATGATTTTAGCGTTGTTTGATGTGATTTGAGGTTTCGACTAAGTCCGCAATATGTTTTGAGACTTGTTGGTATGCTCGGACGGGGTACCGAGTGGCTCGGGTGAGTTTCGGAGTGATTTCGAACCACTTCTAGGCCATTTGTAGTTGTTGGTTTTTGTCCACAGAGGTATGCATCGCGATCGTGGACAAACGGTCGTGATCGCGAAGAGCAATTTTGCTGTTTCGACATTGTGAATCGCGATCGCAGAAGACCTCTCGCGATCGCGTAGAGGAAACTCCTGCCGCACCGACCCGACTTTGGAAGCTCATATCTCGCAATCTATAAGGAATTTGGAGATGATCCAAAACTGAAAGTTGTAGCCCTGTGTGTCTAATTTCCAGAAAAGTAAACCAATTGTCTTTTGGAGGTGTGTACAAAGAGTTATGGTAGATAAACTATAGGATGTCCGGGAAAAGTTTGGAAATCTCTGTTGCATAGGGCTGACTTTGGAAGCTTATATGTAGAAATCTATAAGGAATTGGAGATGAGAAACAAATGTAAGTTATAGTCCTTGAAGTCTAGTTTTCAGAAAGTTAAACCATTCATTATTTGTAGTTTTGTACAAAACGTTATGACCATTATACTAGAGGCTGTCTGGAAGTATTGGGGAGTTTGTTCTTCGCGATCACGATTGGTTTTCTGCGATCGCGAATAGTAAATACCTGGGCAGTAGCTATATTTCGAGGTTTCAGCCATTTTTAACATATTTGGAGTTATCGAGCTCGGATTGAAGAAATTTTTGAGGCGATTTTCACCATATGGATTGGGGTAAGTGTTCTATATCCTAAAGTGTTTATATTTCATGAATCTATTATTATATACATCGTTTAATTTGGACTTTAATGGAAGAAATCAAGATTTTGTAAAATCTTCCAAAAACAAAAATTTAAGATTTGGAGGTCGAGTTGTTATTGGAATTCAATAAAATTGGTATGGTTGAACTCTTATCGGAATGGATGTTCAGATTTCATGAAAATTATGTCCCCGAGGGGCGGGCCCCACGTTGACTTTTGTTGACTTTTTGGAATAAATTTTTAAGTCGATGTATTATTATCCAGAATTATTACCGATGACTTTTAATGAAGTTATACAATTAATTTGGATAGATTTGAGCGGTCCGGAGGTCAATTCAAGCAAGAAGGCTATTTTGGAATATCGGCATAACTTCAAAAAGATAAGTGTCTTGCTTAACCTCGAGTGGGGTAAATACCCCTTAGGCATTGAGTATTATGTGCAAATTGTGTAATTGAAAACCATGTACGCGAGCGAGGTGACGAGTACGTACTTAGTTTATATGTGCAAATTTCGTTGATTAAAATCCTTAGATGCCCTTAGGTATTAAGTTGGAAATTATTGGCACTTATTAAATCCTCTATTTGTCATGCCTAGATCCTTGTTTGTTGAAATTGTTTTTCTATGATGATTTGTGTGATTGCCACCTTGAATTTTATGTGAAATATTATTTTGTTGAGTTGTTCACTACCGGATATTTTTGTTATGATTTTGTGCACATTATGGTTGAGCCATGGGCTCCTTATTGTGGAAAAAGATGTATTGTTGATTTCTATGGCAAGTTAAAATATTTGAGCACTCGATGTGCAATTTGTGATATGTTGTAATATTTGAGCACTTGATGAGCCATTTGTGATATGTGAGCACTTGATGTTCAGTTGTTGAAATCATATTTACTTTGGGACTATGGAACGGTATTCCGAGAGATCCCCCTGCCCTGCATATTTACTTTGGGACTACGGAACGGTATTCCGGGAGATCCTCCTGCCCTGCATATTTACTTTGGGACTACGGAACGGTATTCCGTGAGATCTCCCTGTCTTTCATATTTACTTTGGAACTACGAAACGGTATTCCGGGAGATCCCCCTGTCTTGCATATTTACTTTTGGGACTATGAGGCGGTACCTTGGGAGATCCCCCTCTGTCTTGCATATTTACTTTTGGGACTACGAGGCGGTACCTCGGGAGTGCCCTTTTGTTGATAATTTTCTATGGATGCACTTGTCTTTGGTTATTTTATTTTTCCGTGATATGTAAATTCTTGTGTTCTTCCGTGATGTATTATTTGGTTTTATTATGTGTTTTGTATTCCTTGTTGTATTGTGTTGGATTTGGCTCTTTATACAAGACTTTGCAGATTTGTGTTTATGGTTTTTACTGATTTTCGAGAATTTAGTTGTTTCGAATAAAAGAAATTGCTATTATATTTTAATTTAATAAATTTTACATCCAAATTAGTAGTCATCGGATGCTTCATTTTAATTGAAATGTCATTTTCTTCACCCAAATGATTTCTAAAATAAATTCATTCCTTTGTTTATTTCTTACTTAATATAAAGATTTTAACCTTACTTTAGTGAAAAATAAATTGATCATGTGAATCTTATATACATTGATATTTTGACATGTGAGTTGTCGGTGTGATGGTGATAGAAATACGGGCATGAGGTGCCGTGGAAAAATGTGAAAGTGGGTTGAGACCCGTAATTTTTATGATTGTGAAATGAGGTATCACATGGTGACTTTGTCACGACCCAAAATCTCACCCGTCGTGATGGCGCCTATCTAGATACTAGGCAAGCCGTTAATGTCACTAAACCACAATTTCTTTTAAGTTTGAAAATATAATATTTAAATACAAAACAAAATATCCCAAATACAAATACGAACACTTCCCAAAACTTGGTGTCACTAAGTACATGAGCATCTAATATGAATACGAGTCTGGAAACTACGGTCTATAATAGTTTGAGACCAAATACAATATACAAGGATATAGAGAAGGAGAGACAAGGTATGCGGAACACGGCAGCTACCTAAAAATCTCCCGAAAATCGACTGCACAAAATGATCAACACCCGCTATGTCCGGGAACAGCTGGATCTGCACACGAAGTGCAGGGTGTAGTATGAGTACAACCAACCCAGCAAGTAACAAAAATAACTATGGAACTGAAGATAGTGACGAGCTACACAGTTATAGTTTACTTTCAGTAATTCAAGCAAAGAATAGACATGCTTTCAAATCCGGCAGTTTAAGTCAAATCAATTTTATATAATTCAATTTCATGTAATCCAGATATAAAATCTTTCAGAGATTTCACAACAATGACAGATAGCAACCAAGTGCAACAAAAAATGCAAAGCAAGTGCAGCCTCTCAGGCAACAGTCACTCAACTCATCACTCAGCTCTCAGCCCTCAGCACTCACACTCAATGGGTACCCGCGCTCACTGGGGGTGTGTACAGACTCCGGAGGGGCTCCTACAGCCCAAGCGCCATAATCTGCACGGACAACTCACGTGCTATAATATCCTGCACGGACAATTCACGTGCCATAATATTTTTACCTCACCGACACGCCCTCAACCTTACTTAGTCCTCAACCTCTCAAGTCTCTCGGGCTCTTAGAAATCACAAAGATCAGCCCAAACAAAGATAACATAGTATATCAACAAATATCTAGAAAGACTGAGGTATAATACGCAAGAAAAATCATGACTGAGTACAAGACAACAATTAGTAAATAATTCAACAAGTACGCGACCTCTACATGTCTCAACAGTACTATAACATAGCCTAAGCATGATTTATAGTCAAATTTCTTCAACACATAGAGATCATATAGCTAACAATAAATTATTCAACTTTACAGTTTTCCAAGACGGACCAAGTCATAATCCCCTCGGTGCACGCCTACACGCCCGTCACCTAGCATGTGCGCTACCTCCAAAATAATCACATGATACCAAAATTCGGGGTTTCATACTCTCAGGACCAGATTTATAATTGTTACTTACCTCAACCCGTGTAATTATTTATTCCGCTATGCCCTTACCACGAGAATTGGTCTCCGAAAGCCTGGTATCTACCCACAATTAATTCGATTCAGTCAATACAAATTATAGTAATTAATTCCATAAAGAAATACTAATTTTTCCAATAAAATTCGAAATTAACTCAAAAATCGCCCGTAGGGCCCACGTCTCGGAACCCGATAAAAGTTACAGAAGATGAACCCTCCTCCAACCACGAGTCCAACCATACAAATTTCACCAAAATCCGACACCAACTCGACCCTCAAATCTTCAATTAAAACCTATGAAGATTTCTACCATTTTCAACCCAATCCTTACCCATTTGAACTTATAAATCTTTCCACAACCTTATTGGTATGTATACATAATACTCTTACACCCAAGAATCATACTATAAATCACCCATTTTTACTCCAAACCCGAAATTGAAGGATTGAGGAAAGAAATTCTTACCTCTTTGAAGCCTTAGCAAGATCCTTGTGAAATCTTCAAACTTTTTACAAGAATTGATGGATAAATGACTAAGTCTTCACTTTCTCTCTCTAAAATATCAGATTTTGGCTCAAAAATGAGGTTCAAGGGCTATAAATCGAAGTTGTGTCGGGTCCAAAATTAGAAAGAATGGAAGTTCCGACACAATTATGTGAACGCATATGCGATCGCATAAAAGATATGCGGTCCGCATATCCTCCGCATAATTTGGCCTCCAAAGCTGGGTGTTCCTGACCCGGTCTGCGGTCATTATGCGACCCGCATACTTGTTCTGCTGTCGCATAATGCACCGCAAAATAGGTATACGGTTGCATAGAACACCGCAGATTTTCCTCAAATCTTGCCCCTCTCCTGATCCACTTTGCGACCATTATGCGGTCCGCGGAGTGATTCTGCGACCGCATAGTGGTCGCAGAAATGACCTTTTTCCGATAAAAGTTTTCTTTACCCATCGGTGCATCCAAACCTTAATTTCCTTAGCAAAATTTCTCCGGGGTCGTTACACATAAGTTAACATCCGGTCAACCTTTTCAACTTAAATTCTAAACCTTGGAACTAAGCGCTCTAAATCATTTCAAACCTCACCGAACCCAAACCAATTACCCCGGCAGAAATTGATCCCAAGAACACCAAAAATCAATGACACAAGCGCGTAGCATATCCTCCAATATATGAATAGTGCGTTCGGATTGTCTGTCCGTCTAAGGGTGAAATGTTGTACTCAACTGAACCTGTGTGCCCAATTCTCGCTTCACTGCCCTCCAACACTGTGAGGTAAATTGCGTACCCCGATCTGAAATAATGGACACTGGCACGCCGTGTAGGCAAACAATCTCGTGAATATAAATCACAGCCAACCACTCCGAAGAATAATTAGTACCAACTGGAATAAAATGCGCAGATTTGGTTAGCCGATCTACAATCACCCAAACAACATCAAACTTTCTCAAGGTCCGTGGGAGCCCAACTACGAAGTCCATGGTAATACACTCCCATTTCCACTCCGGAATTTCAAGTCTCTATAGAAATCATCCCGGTCTCTGATGCTCATACTTTACCTGTTGACAATTTAAACACCGAGATACAAACCCAACTATATCTTTCTTCATTCGCCTCCACCAGTAGTGCTGTCTCAAATCCTGATACATCTTTGCGGCGCCTGGATGAATAGAGTACCGCAAAATGTGAGATTCCTGGAGAATCGGCTCACGCAAACCATATACATTAGGCACACACAGCCTGCCTTGCATCTGTAATACACCGTCATCTCCAATAGTGACTTTATTGGCATCACCGTACTGAACTGTGTCCTTAAGGACAAGCAGATGTGGATCATCATACTGGCGCTCTCTGATGCGATTATATAAAGAAGACCAAGAAACCATAAAAGCCAAAACTCAATTTGGCTCAGAAACATCCAATCTAGCAAACTGATTAACCAAGGCCTGAACATTCAAGGCTAAAGGCCTCTCTGCTATCGGCAAGTATGCTAAGCTGCCCAAACTCTCTGCCTTACTACTCAAGGCATCGGCCACCACATTGGCATTTCCGGGATGATAGAGAATGGTGATATCATAATCCTTAAGCAACTCTAACCATCTTCACTGCCGCAAATTAAGATCCTTCTATTTAAACAAATGTTGTAGACTCCGATGATCTGTATATACCTTACACTGGGCACCGTACAAATAATGCCGCCAGATTTTTAAGGCATGAACAATAGCTGCTAACTCAAGATCGTGGACTGGATAATTATTTTCATGTACCTTTAACTGTCTGGACGCATAGGCAATCACCCTACCATCTTGCATAAGTACTGCGCCGAGACCAATACGCAACGCGTCACAATATACAGTATACGACCCTGAACCTGTAGGCAATACTAATACTGGGGCTGTAGTCAAAGCTATCTTGAGCTTCTGAAATATCTCTTCACACTCATCTGACCACCTGAACGGAGCACCTTTCTGGGTCAATTTAGTCATAGGCGATGCAATAGACAAGAATCTTTCCACGAAGCGACGATAATAACCGGCCAAGCTGAGAAAACTTCGAATCTCAGTAACTAGAGAGGGCCTGGGCCAATTCTGAACTGCCTCTGATTTCTTCGGGTCCACCTTAATTCCTTCACTAGACACTATATGTCCCAAGAATGCCACCGAACTAAGCCAGAACGCGCACTTAGAGAATTTAACATAAAGTCCCTACTCTCTCAGCCTCTGCAATACAATACCCAAGTGTCGTGCATGCTCCTCCTGGTTACGTGAGTACACCAGAATATCATCAATAAATACCACGACAAATAAATAAAGATATGGCTGGAATACACTATTCATCAAATGCATAAAAGAAATCACAAGAAATTTATAGTGGCCATAACGAGTTCTGAATGCCGTCTTCAGAATATTCGAATCCCGAATCTTCAACTGGTGATACCCAGACCTCAAATCGATTTTGGAGAATACCCCCACTCCCTGAAGCTGGTCAAATAAGTCATCAATACGTGGCAAGGGATATTTATTTTTGATTGTAACTTTGTTCAACTGCCTATAATCGATGCAAATCCGCATAGTACCATCTTTCATTTTCACAAATAGAACCGGTGTACCCCAAGGTGACACACTAGGCCTAATAAACCCCTTTTCAAGGAGTTCCTAAAGTTTCTCTTTCAATTCTTTTAACTCAGCTGGCTCCATACGATACGCAGGAATAGAAATGGGTTGAGTGTCCTGCACCAAGTCAATACCGAAATCAATATCCCTGTCGGGCGACATACCCGACAGGTCTGTAGGAAATACATCAGGAAAATCTCTCACTACCGGTACTGAATCAATTGTAGGGGTATCTGCATCAACATCTCTCACAAAAGCCAAGTATGACAAACACCCCTTCCCAACCATACGTTGGGCTTTCAAATAAGAAATTACCTTGCTAGGAACAAAATCTAGAGAGCCTCTCCACTCAACCTTTGGCAACCCCGGCATGGTCAACGTCACGGTTTTTGAGTGAAAGTCCAAAATAGCATGACATGGAGACAACCAATCCATACTCACGATTACATCGAAATCAACCATACCGAGTAATAAAAGATTAACCCTAGTATCCAGTTCCCCAATAGTCACCAGACACGACCGATACACACAGTCCATAATAACAATATCACCCACCGGTGTAGATACACTAACATGTGAAACTAAGGACTCACAGGGCATATCCAGATAATAAGCAAAATACTATGATACATATGAATAAGTAGAACCAGGGTCAAATAATATAGAAGCCTCCATGTGGCACACTAAAACAATACATGTGATCACTACATCTGAAGCAACAACATATGGCCTGGCAGGAAAAGCATAGAATCGGGCCACCTGATCAACCTCCCCCTCTTGGGCGACCCCTAGATGCCTGACCCCCACCCCGAGCTAGTTGGGTGGGTGGTGTAACAGTTGTTCCTGGTGTCGTTGGTAGAGAACTCTATTGTGGATCCCCACTCAACAGCCTAGGACAATCTCTCTTGAAATGACCCAATTCTCCGCACTCGAAACAACCCCTCCTCTGACGGAACTGCTGCTCCTGATAACCCGAAGAATTACCTATAGAAGCCTGACCTCTGTGGGTCCCAACAGTACTATCACATAGCCTAAGCATGATTTTTAACATGATTTACAGTCAAATTTCTTCAACACAAAGAGAGCTTATAGCTAACAACAGGTTATTTAACTTTACAGTTTCACGGGACGGACCAAATCACAATCCCTTCGGTGCACGCCCACACGCCTGTCACCTAGCATGTGCGTCAACTCCAAAATAATCACATAACACAAAATCCGGGGTTTGATACCCTCAGGACCAGATTTATAACTGTTACTTACCTCAACCCGTGTAATTATTTATTTCGCTATGCCTTTTCCACGAGAATTGGTCTCCGAAAGCCTCGTATCTAGCCACAATTAATTCGATTCAGTCAATACAAATTATTGTAATTAATTCCATAAGGAAATACTAATTTTTCCAATAAAATCCGAAATTAACTCAAAAATTGACCGTAGGGCCCACGTCTCGGAACCCGACAAAAGTTACAAAATATGAATGCACATCCAACCACGAGTCCAACCATATAAATTTCACCAAAATCCGACACCAACTCGACCCTCAAATTTTCAATTAAAGCCTATGAAGATTTCTACCATTTTCAATCCAATCCTTACCCATTTGAATTAACAATCTTTCCACAACCTAATTGGTATGTATACATAATACTCTTACACCCAAGAATCATACTATTAATCACCTATCTTTACTTCAAACCCGAAATTGAAGAATTGGGGAAAGAAATTCTTACCTCTTTGAAGCCCTAGCAAGATCCTTGTGAAATCTTTAAACCTTGAACAAGAATTGATGGATAAATGACCAAGTCTTCACTTTCTCTCTCTAAATTGCTCTCACCTCTCTCCAAAATGCTCTCACCTCTCAAAAATGAGCTTCAACGGCTATAAATCGAAGTTGGGTCGGGTAAAAAAATTAGAAAGAATGCAAGCTCCGACGCAGTTATGCGGTCGCATATGCGATCGCATAACATGTATGTGGTCCACATACCAGCCGCATAATTTGGCCTCCAAAGCTGGGCGTTACTGACCTGTTCTGCAGTCATTATGTAGTCCGCATACTTGTTCTGCGGTCGCATAATGTACCGCAAAACAGGTCTGCGGTCGCATAGTGCACAGCAGATTTTCCTCAAATCTTGCCCCTCATCCTGCTCCACTTTGCGACCATTATGCGGTCCGCAGAGTGATTCTGCGACCGTATAGTGGTCGCAGAAATGACCATTTTCCGACTAAAATTTTCCTTTACACTTCGGTGCATTGTTCAACCCAATAATCTCTGTACTAATTGATCTACCTCGGCACCACCAAACCTTAATTTCCTTAGCAAAAATTTCTCCGAGGTCGTTATACATAAGTTAGCATCTGGTCAACCTTTTCAACTTAAATTCTAAACCTAAAAACTAAGCACCCCAAATCATTTCAATACCTCACTGAACCCAAACCAATTACCCCGGCAAGCCAAATAATAACTTTAATTCACAATTTGAGCAGTAAATGGGGGAAAAGGATTGCAACAGTCAAAACGACCGGCCGGGTCATTACAATCTCCCCTCTTAAACAAACTTTCATCCTCGAACGGGCTTAGAATCATACCTGGAGTCTCAAATAGATATGGATATTTGCTCCGCATCTCCTGCTCAATATCTCAAGTAGCTTGTCCGACTGGCTGGCCTCTCCACTGCACCTTCACCGAAGCTATGTTCTTTGATCTCAACTTTCGAACCTGCCGAACCAAAATAGTTACCGGCTCCACATCATAAGTCAAATTACCGTCCATCTGCACTGTACTAAAATCCAGAATATGAGACGGATCCCCGACATACTTTCGGAGCATGGATACATGGAACACTAGATGAACACTTGATATACTAGGTGGCAATGCAAGTTCATAAGCCACTTCTCCAATTTTCATAAGTATCTCAAAAGGCCCAATATACCGAGAGATCAACTTGCCCTTCTTCCTGAACCTCAACACACCCTTCATGGATGAAATCTTAAGCAGAACCTTCTCCCCAACCATATGAACGACATCACGAACCTTCCTATCGGCATAACTCTTCTATCTAGACTGTGCCGTGCGGAGCCGTTCCTGAATTACTTTAACCTTCTCTAAAGCATCCTCAACCAGGTTAGTACCCAATAGTCTAACCTCACCCGGCTCAAACCAACCCACCGGAGACTGACATCATCTCCCATATAAAGCTTCATACGGAGCAATCTGAATGCTTGACTGGTAGCTATTATAGTAAGCAAATTCCGCGAGTGGCAGAAATTGATCTCAGGAACCCCCAAATTCAATGACACAAGCGCGTAGCATATCCTCCAATATCTGAATAGTGCGTTCGGACTGTCTGTCCGTCTGAGGGTGAAATGCTGTACTCAACTGAACCTGTGTGCCCAATTCTTGCTGCACTGCCCTCCAAAACTGTGAGGTAAACTGCGTACCCTGATCTGAAATAATGGACACTGGCACACCGTGTAGGCAAACAATATTGCGAATATAAATCCCAGCCAACCGCTCCGAAGAATAATTAGTACCAACTTGAATAAAATGCGCACATTTGGTTAGCCGATCTACAATCACCCAAACAACATCAAACCTTCTCAAGGTCCGTGGGAGCCCAACTACGAAGTCCATGGTAATACGCTCCCATTTCCACTCCGGAATTTCAAGTCTCTGTAGCAATCCGCCTGGTCTCTGATGCTCGTACTTTACGTGTTGACAATTTAAACACCGAGATACAAACCCAACTATATCTTTCTTCATCTGCCTCCACCAATAGTGTTGTCTCAAATCCTAATACATCTTCGCGGCTCCTGGATGAATAGAGTACCGCGAACTGTGAGCTTCCTAGAGAATCAGCTCACGCAAACCATCTACATTAGGCACACATGGCCTACCCTGCATCCGTAATACACCGTCATCTCCAATAGTGACTTCATTGGCATCACCGTGCTAAACCGTGTCCTTAAGGACAAGCAGATGTGGATCATCATACTGGCGCTCTCTGATGCGATCATATAAAGAAGACTGAGAAACTACACAGGCCAAAACTCGATTTGGCTCGGAAACATCCAATCTAACAAACTGATTAGCCAAGGCCTGAACATCCAAGGCTAAAGGCCTCTCTGCTACCGGTAAGTATGCTAAGCTGCCCAAACTCTCAGCCTTATGACTCAAGGCATCGGCCACCACATTGGCCTTTCCGGGATGATAGAGAATGGTGATATCGTAATCCTTTAACAACTCCAACCACCTTCGCTGCCGCAAGTTAAGATCCTTCTGTTTAAACAAATGTTGTAGACTCCGAATATCGGTATACAACTCACACTGGACACCGTACAAGTAATGCCGCCAAAGTTTCAAGGCATGAACAATAGCTGCTAACTCAAGATCATGGACTGGATAATTCTTCTCATGTACCTTTAGCTGTCTGGACGCATAGGCAATCACCCTACCATCTTGCATTAGCACTGCGCCGAGACCAATACGTGACGCATCACAATACATAGTATAAGACTCCGAACCTCTAGGCAACACCAATACTGGAGCTGTAGTCAAAGCTATCTTGAGCTTCAAAAAGCTCTTTTCACACTCATCCGACCACCTAAACGGAGCACCTTTCTGGGTCAATTTAGTCATAGGCGATGCAATAGACGAGAATCCTTCCATGAAGCGACAATAATAACTGGCCAAGCCGAGAAAACTCTGAATCTCAATAACTGAAGATGGCCTGGGTCAACTCTGAACTGCATCTATTTTATTGGATCCACCTTAATCCCTTCACTGGACACTATATGTCCCAAGAATGCTACCGAACTAAGCCAGAACTCACACTTAGAGAATTTGGCATAAAGTTTCTCCTCTTTCAGCCTCTGTAGTACAATACTCAAATGTCGTGCATGCTCCTCCTGGCTACGTGAGTACACCAGGATATCATCAATAAATACCACGACAAATAAATCAAGATATGGCTGGAATACACTATTCATCAAATGCATAAATGCTGCTGGGCATTGGTTAGCCCAAAAGACATCACAAGAAATTCATAGTGACCATAACGAGTTCTGAATGTCGTCTTCAGAATATCCGAGTCCCTAATCTTCAACTGGTGATACCCAGACCTCAAATCAATTTTGTAGAACACCCTCGCTCCCTCAAGCTGGTCAAATAAATCATCAATACGTGGCAAAGGATATTTATTTTTGATTGTAACTTTGTTCAACTGCCTATAATCGATGCGCATCCGCATAGTACCATCTTTCTTTTTCACAAACAAAACCGGTGCACCCCAAGGTGACACACTAGGCCTAATAAATCCCTTTTCAAGGAGTTCTTGAAGTTGCTCTTTCAATTCTTTTAACTCAGCTGGTGCCATACGATACGGAGGAATAGAAATGGGTTGAGTGCCCTGCACCAAGTCAATACCGAAATCGATATCCCTGTCGGGCGGCATACCCGACAGGTCTGTAGGAAATACATTAGGAAAATCTTTCACTACAGGTACTGAATCAATAGTAGGAGTATCTGCATCAACATCTCTCACAAAAGCCAAGTATGACAAACACCCCTTCCCAACCATACGTTGAGCTTTCAAATAAGAAATAACCTTGCTAGAAACAAAATCTAGAGAACCTCTCCAATCAACCTTTGGCAACCCTGGCATGGTCAACGTCCCGGTTTTTGCGTGACAGTCCAGAATAGCATGACATGGAGACAACCAATCCATACCCAGGATTACATCGAAATCAACCATACCGAGTAATAAAAGATCAACCCTAGTCTCCAGTTCCCCAATAGTTACCACACACGACCGATACACACGGTCCACAGTAATAATATCGCCCACCGGTGTAGATACACTAACATGTGAAATTAAGGACTCACAGGGCATATCCAGATAATGAGCAAAATACGATGATACATATGAATAAGTAGAACCAGGGTCAAATAATATAGAAGCCTCCCTGTGGCACACTAAGACAATACCTGTGATCACTGCATCTGAAGCAACAGTATCTGGCTTGGCAGGAAAAGCATAGAATCGGGCTTGACCGCCACCTGATCGGCCTCCCCCTCTTGGGCGACCCCTATCTACCTGACCCCCACCCCGAGCTTGTTGGGCGGGTGGTGTAACTGTTGGTGGTGGTGCCGTTGGTCGAGAATTCTGTTGTGGAGCCCCACTCAATTGCCTAGGACAATCTCTCTTGTAATGACCCAATTCTCCACACTCGAAACAACCCCTCCTCTGACGGAACTGCTGCTCCTGATAACCTGAAGAATTACCTGTAGAAGCCTGAGCAGACGAGGCATGATGAGAACTTTGCACTGGTAGTGCACTGAATAAAGACTGGCATGAGTGAGCACTGTAAGAACCGTGGCTAGCTGATGCACCACGATGAACTGGACGACCCTCCTGTGCGTGTCTATAAGAACGGCCCCTACCACGGTAAAACTGACCCCCCCGAAGGAACACCGCTGAAATCACCTGAACCACGAGACCTCTTAGCCCCCCTTTCAACTCGTTCCTGGCAGCAAAGCATCTCTTCTGACGAGCAATGTCAACAACCTCGTCGAAAGTAGTACCAAACACTCTCTCTCTAGTCATGAGTTATCACAGCTGAAAAGTGAGGCCATCTATGAACCTCCTGATCCTTTCCTTGTCTGTAGGAATCAACCAGATAGCATGACGGGCCAATTTTGAAAATCGCATCTCATACTGCGTCACGGACATATCACCCTAACGAAGCTGCTCAAACTGCTTGCGTAGCTCCTCTCTGCGGGACTGAGGTACGAACTTCTCCAGGAATAGATCGGAGAACTGCTGCCAAGTAAAGGGTGCTGCACCGACCAGCCTACACCTTTTGTAAGACTCCCACCATCTGAAGGCAGCCCCAGAAAACTGAAAAGTAGTGAATGAGACCCCACTGGTCTCCAGAATACCCGCTGTCCGAAGCATCCGCTGACACTTATCCAAAAAACCCTAGGTATCCTTTGACTCAGCACCGCAATAAGATGGAGGTCGAAGCCTCTCAAATATCTCAAGTCTCCTCTACTCATCATCTGCCATAACAGGAACTACCGGGGCCTGAGCAGCTACAATAGGCTGGGCTGGTAGTTCCCCCAGTATCTGAAGTCCTTGTACTACCTGGTCTAGAGTATGGGCAACGGGGGTATGAGTATCTCCCCCGGCCTGAGAAGCGGCAGGTGCGGCCTGAGCAGAAACCACCTCAGCCAGACCAGAGCAAGCTGCCAATATCTGTACCAAAGTCTCCTGAAGGTCTGGAATCTTAATCGGCACAGCTCATGCCTGAGCTGATCCTGTCGGCTCAACTATATCTGGATTCTGCTCCTGAGCTGGAGCAACTGGTGGTACTACAGGTGCTGGTCCAACTGTGGTACGAGCTACACCTTGACCTCGACCCCGGCCTCTCGTGACCCTAACTGGTGGCACTGGTGGTTGACCATCTGATCCGGTAGTATGTATCCTCACCATCTAAGTACAGACGTCTCCGTACCGATCCTCAAGACTCTACTAAACCTACTCATGAATCGTGAGACCTATGTAACCTACGCTCTGATACCAACTTGTCACGACCCAAAAATCCTAATCTATCGTGATGGCGCCTATCTCAGTACTAGGAAAGCCGACAACATCAATAACCCATGATTTCCTTTAAATTTTAAAAAGTAATGTTTAATACAATACCAAAACTTTAGCAATTTTTGATACAACACTCCCAAAACCTGGTGTCACTGAGTACATGAGCATCTAATATGAATATGAGTCTGGAAAATACGGTCTATAATAGTTTGATACCAAATACAATATACTAGGATATAGAGAACGAGAGACAAGGTCTGCGGAACGCGGCAGCTACCTCAAAATCTCTTGAAAATCAACTGTACGAAATGATCAACACCCGCTATATTCGGGAACACTTGGATCTGCACACGAAGTGCATGGTGTAGTATGAGTACAACCAACTCAGCAAGTAACAAAAATAACTAAGGAACTGGAGATAATGATGAGCTACACGGTTATAGTTCACTTTCACTAATCCCAGCAAAGAATAGACCTGCTTTCGAATCCGGCAGTTTAAGTCAAATAAATTTTATACAGTTCAATTTCAAGTAATTCGGATATAAATTCTTTCAGAGATTTCACAACAATGAGAGATAGCAACCAAGTGCAACAACAAATGCAAAGTAAGTACAGCATCTCAGGCAACAGGCACTCAGCTCATCACAACAGCTCAACCACTCGGCTCTCAGCCCTCTGCAGTCACACTCAATGGGTACCCGCGCTCACTGTCACGTGCTGCACGGACAACTCACGTGCTGCACGGACAACTCACGTGCTACACGAACAACTCACGTGCTATAATATCCTGCACGGATAACTCACGTGCCATAATATCCTTACCTCACTAACAGGCCCTCGGCCTTACTCAGTCCTTCACCTCTCTAGTCTCTCGGGATCTCAGAAATCACACAGATCAGCCCAAACAAAGATAACATAGTGCATCAACAAATATCAAGAAAGACTGAGGTATGATTCGCTAGTAAAATCAAGACTGAGCACAAGATAGCAATTAGCAAATAATTCAACAAGTTCGTGACCTCTGTGGGTCCCAACAATACTATCACATAGCCTAAGCATGATTTTTAACATGATTTATAGTCAAATTTCTTCAACACAAAAAGAGCTTATAGCTAACAATAGGTTATTTAACTTTACAGTTTCACCGGATGGATCAAATCACAATCCCTTTGGTGCACGCCCACACGCCCGTCACCTAGCATGTGCGTCACCTCCAAAATAATCACATAACACAAAATTCGGGGTTTCATACCCTCAGGACCAGATTTAAAACTGTTACTTACCTCAACCCGTGTAATTATTTATTCTGCTATGCCCTTACCACGAGAATTGGTATCCGAAAGCCTCGTATCTAGCCACAATTAATTCGATTCAGTCAATACAAATTATTGTAATTAATTCCATAAGGAAATACTAATTTTTCCAATAAAATCCGAAATTAACTCGAAAATCGATTATAGTGCCCACGTCTCGGAACCCAACAAAAGTTACAGAATATGAACGCTCATCCAACCACGAGTCCAACCATACAAATTTCACCAAAATCCAACACCAACTCGACCCCAAAATCTTTAATTAAAGCCTATAAAGATTTCTATCATTTTTAACCCAATCCTTACCCATTTGAATTAACAATCTTTCCACAACCTTATTGGTATGTATACATAATACTTTTACACCCAAGAATCATACTATTAATCACCCATCTTTACTTCAAACCCGAAATTGAAGAATTGGGTAAAGACATTCTTACCTCTTTGAAGCCCTAGCAAGATCCTTGTGAAATCTATAAACCTTGAACAAGAATTGATGGATAAATGACCAAGTCTTCACTTTCTCTCTCTAAAATGCTCTTACCTCTCTCTAAAATATCAGATTTTGGCTAAAAAATGAGGTTCAAGGTCTATAAATCGAAGTTGGGTTGGGTCAAAAATTAGAAAGAATGGAAGCTCCGATGCAGTTATGCGGTCGCATATGCGATCGCATAACAGGTATGCGGTCCGCATACCAACCGCATAATTTGGCCTCAAAAGCTGGGCGTTACTGACCTGTTATGCGGTCATTATGCGGTTCGCATAATGCACCGCAAAACAGGTCTGCGGTCGCATAGTGCACCGCAGATTTTCCTCAAATCTTGCCCTCCTCCTGCTCCACTTTGCGACCATTATGCGGTCCGCAGAGTGATTCTGCGACCGCATAGTGGTCGCAGAAATGACCATTTTCCGACAAAATTTTTCCTTTACAGTTCGGTGCATTGTTCAACCCAATAATCTCTGTACTAATTGATCTACCTCGGCACCACCAAACCTTAATTTCCTTAGAAAATATTTCTGCGAGGTCATTACACAGAAGTTAGCATCCGGTCAACCTTTTCAACTTAAATTCTAAACCTTGGAACTAAGCGCTCCAAATCATTTCAAAACCTCACCGAACCCAAAACAATTACCCCGGCAAGAAAAATAACAACTGTAATTCACAATTTGAGTAGTAAATGGGGGAACGAGATTGCAATAGTCAAAACGACCGACCGGGTCGTTACAGGTCCCTACCACGGTAAAACTGACCCCCTGAAGGAACATCGCTAAAATCACCGGAACCACGAGGCCTCTTAGCCTCACTTTAAACCCATTCCTGGCTATGAACCATCTCAATCTGATGAGCAATGTCAATAACCTCGTCGAAAGTAGCACCAGACACTCTCTCTCTAGTCATGAGTAATCGCAGCTGAAAAGTGAGGCCATCTATGAAATTCCTGATCCTTTCCTTGTCTATAGGAATCAACCAGATAGCATGATGAGCCAATTCTAAAAATCTCATCTCATACTGTGTCACGGACATATCAGCCTGATGAAGCTACCCAAACTGCTTGCGCAGCTCCTCTCTGCGGGACTGAGGTACGAACTTCTCGAGGAATAGACCGGAGAACTGCTGCCACGTAAGGGGTGCTACATCGACCGGCCTACATCTCTCGTAAGACTCCCACCATCTGAAGGCAGCCCCAAAAAACTGAAAAGTGGTGAATGAGACCCCACTGGTCTCCAGAATACCCGCTGTCCGAAGCATCTGCTGACATTTATCCAAAAAACCCTGGGCATTCTCTGACTCAACACCGCTAAAAGATGGAGGTCGAAGCCTCTCAAATCTCTCAAGTCTCCTCTGTTCATCATCTGCCATAACAGGAACTACCAGGGCCTGAGAAGCTGCAACCAGCTGGGTTGGTAGTGCCCCCGGTATCTGAAGTTCCTGTACTACCTGGTCTGGGGTACGAGCATCGGTTGTATGAGTACCTCCCCCGGCCTGAGAAGAGGCAGGTGCGGCCTGAGCCGAAACCACCTGAGCCAGACCAGTGCAAGCTACTAATATTTGGGCCAAAGTCTCCTGAAGGCTTGGAATCTTAATGGGCACAGCTGGTGCCTGAGCTGATCTTGTTGGCTCAGCTATGTCTGAAATCTGCTCCAGAGCTGGAGCAACTGGTTGTACTATAGGTGTTGGTCCAACTGTGGTACGAGCTACACCTCGACCTCTACCTCGACCCCGACCTCTCGCGGCCCTAACTGGTGGCACTGGTGGATGACCATCCGATCCGGTAGTACGTGTTCTCACCATCTGTGAGAGAATAGAATAACATAAATTTAGTTTTCGGAATAAACAATTTCGCACGACAGAATACAATAAAGTGAAATTTTCCTAAGGTTTATGCAGCCTCTCGAAGATAAGTACAAACGTCTCTGTACCGATCCGCAAGACTTTAATAAACTTGCTCATGACTCGTGAGACCTATGTAACCTAGGCTCTGATACCAACTTGTCACGAACAAAAATCTCACCCGTCGTGATGGCACCTATCTCAATACTAGGCAAGCCGTTAATGTCAATAAACCATAATTTCTTTTAAGTTTGAAAATATAATATTTAAATACAATACAAAATCTCTCAAATACAAATACGAACACTTCCCAAAACCTAGTGTCACTGAGTACATGAGCATCTAATATGAATACAAGTCTGGAAAATACGGTCTATAATAGTTTGAGACCAAATACAATATATAGGGATATAGAGAAGGAGAGACAAGGTCTGCGCAATACGGCAGCTACCAAAAAATCTCCCGAAAATTGATTGTGCAAAATGATCAACACCCGCTATGTCTGGGAACACCTGGATCTGCACACGAAGTGTAGGGTGTAGGATGAGTACAACCAACTCAGCAAGTAACAAAAATAACAAAGGAACTGAAGATAGTGACGAGCTACATAGTTATAGTTCACTTTCAGTAATTCCATCAAAGAATAGACATGCTTGCAAATCCAAAAGTTTAAGTCAAATCAATTTTATACAATTCAATTTCATGTAATCCGGATATAAAATCTTTCATAGATTTCACAACAATGACAGATAGGAACCAAGTGCAATAAGAAATGCAAAGCAAGTACATCCTCTCAGGCAACATTCACTCAACTCATCACTCGGCACTCAGCCCTCAGCACTCACACTCAATGGGTACCCGCGCTCACTGGGGGTGTGTACAAACTCCGGAGGGGCTCCTACAACCCAAGTGCCGTAATCTGCACGGACAACTCACATGCTGCACGGACAACTCACGCGCTATAATATCCTGCACGGACAACTCACGTGCCATAATATCCTTACCTCACCGACAGGCCCTCGGCCTTAATCAGTCCTCAGCCTCTCAAGTCTCTCGGGCTCTCAGAAATCACAAAGATCAGCCCAAACAAAGATAACATAGTATATCAACAAATATCCAGAAAGCCTGAGGTATAATACGCAAGAAAAATCATGACTAAGTACAAGACAACAATTAGCAAATAATTCAACAAGTACGCGACCTCTACAGGTCTCAACAGTACTATAAAATAGCCTAAGCATGATTTATAGTCAAATTTCTTCAACACATAGAGATCATATAGCTAACAATAAATTATTCAACTTTACAGTTTCCCAAGACAGACCAAGTCACAATCCCCTCAGTGCACGCACACACGCATGTCACCTACCATGTGTGCCACCTCCAAAATAATCACATGATACCAAAATCCGGGGTTTCATACCCTCAGGACCATATTTATAATTGTTACTTACCTCAACCTGTGTAATTATTTATTCCGCTATGCCCTTGCCACGAGAATTGGTCTCCGAAAGCCTCGTATCTAGCCACAATTAATTCGATTCAGTCAATACAAATTATTGTAATTAATTCCATAAGGAAATACTAATTTTTCCAATAAAATCCAAAATTAACTCAAAAATCGCCCGTAGGGCCCACATCTCGGAACCCGACAAAAGTTACAGAATATGAACGCTCCTCCAACCACGAGTCCAACAAATCAATGCATTGTTCAACCCATAATTGATCTACCTCGGCACCACCAAACCTTAATTTCCATAGCAAAATTTCTCCGGGGTCGTTACACATAAGTTAACATCCGGCCAACCTTTTCAACTTAAATTCTAAACCTTGGAACTAAGCGCGCTAAATTATTTCAAAGCCTCACCTAACCCAAACCAATTACCCCGACAAGCCAAATAACAACTGTAATTCACAATTTGAGCAGTAAATAGGGGAACGAGATTGCAATAGTCAAAACGGCCGGCCGGGTCATTACAGACTTTTACTTGAAAATATATTTATTGAAAAGTATTATATCCTGAAGATTATTATTTGAAAAACATATAGGCGAAAGAATTTATATTTGAAGGACTTGATTAATTGGTTGTACTTGTGTTCCTTATTCATTTGAGCAATAATTATGATGTTCTTGTTGCATTGTTGTTATATCACTGGTTGATTTTGTTGTTATCATTGCTAGTTATTTTCCAGTATTATTTTGTATACTATATTACACAGGTTATTAGACTAGTGAGTGTCTTGACTGTACCTCATCTCTACTCCACTGAGGTTAGTCTTGATACTTACTGGGTACCGACCGTGGTGTACTCATACTACACTTCTGCACATTTTTGTGCAGAGCCAGGTATTGGAAGGTTGAGCTACTTGGTCATCGCAGTCCCTTGGATTCTGTTCATTTCATTGTACTGTTAATTTTTAATCAAACAGTATTGTATATTTGGTCCTCGTGATCATTCAATATAGTCAGCTAGAGTTCGTGACTCAGTACTACCAGTCTTGGGAGGTTGTATATTCTTATTTGTTCCGTTGTTAGTTTTGATTACTTATTTAATGAAAACAAAATGGCTTCGAAAATGTAACTGAAATCAGCTTACCTAGTATTAGAGACTAGGTGCCATCACGATGCCTGTGGCTGGATTTTGGGTCGTGATAACCCGACCTCTTTTTGTTAGCTCATCATTACTTTCAACCTAAGGTTAGGTTTGTTACTTATTGAGTACATGGGGTCGGTTGTACTCATACTACACTTCTGCACCTTGCGTGCAGATATTGGTTGTTGATGCTGCTGTGTTCGATGGGAGCTGGATTGAAGATTGTAACGACCCGACTTGTTGTTTTAAGAATTTATGCCCCGTTCAGTGACTTAAGGTCTTGAGCAGCCTCGCAATATGTATTATGACCCGCGTGTGTGGTCGAGTTTGATTTACAGATAATTCGGAGAGATTAGGGACACTTAGTCCCTGAGATGGAAGCTTAAGTCTTAGGATTTTTACCGTAGTCGGAACTGAGTGAAGACGAATCTGTAATGGAATTTTGATGATGTCAATAGCTCCGTATGGTGATTATGGACTTGGGAGTGTGTCCGAAAAATTATTTGGAGGTCCGTAGAGGAATTTGGCTTGAAATGGCGAAAAATGAATTTTTGAGAATTTTGACCGGGGGGTTGACTTTTTGATATCGGGGCCGAAATCCGATTCTGAAAATTGGAATAGCTTTGTTATGTCAATTATGACTTGTGTGCAAAATTTGAAGTCATTCCAGATTGATTTGATGTGTTTCGGCACAAGATATAGAATTTGAAATTTCAAAGTTCATTAGGCTTGAATTGGGGTATGATTCGTGGCTTTGATGTTGTTTGATGTGATTTGAGGCCTCGAGCAGGTTCGCGTTATGTATTGGGACTGGTTGGTACGATTGTATGGGGTCCCGGGGGCCTCGGGGTGGTCCCAAACCAAGTTTGGGTGTTTTGATGTTGTTGGTTTCTGGTTCTGGTGTTATTCTTCGCGTTCGCGAGGAGCCTCTCGCATTCACAAAGAAGGATTTTGCTGTTAGGACTTTGTTCTTCGCGTTCGCGAAGAGTTTCTCGCTTTCGCGAAGAAGGAAATTATGCTGTTCGTCGTCTGACTTTAGAGGCTCATATCTCGTAATCTATAAAGAATTTGGAGATGATCTAAAAATAAAAGTTGTAGCCCTTTGTGTCTAGTTTTCATAAAGATAAACCATTTGTTAGTTAGAGTTGTGTACAAAAAGTTATGGTTGATACACTATAGGCTGTCTGGGAAGAATTTGGAAATCTCTGTTGCATAGGGCTGACTTTGGAAGTTTATATCTCGTAATCTATAAGGAATTGGGAGATGAGCAACAAATACAAGTTATCGATCTTGGAGTCTAGTTTTCAAAAAGTCAAACCATTCATTATTTGGAGTTGTTTACAAAAAGTTATGACCATTATACTAAAGGATGTCTGAGAAGAGATTGAAAATGACTTTTGAAGAACTTGTTCTACGCGAACGCGAGGGGAGTCTCGCGAACGCGAAGAATAAACCCCTGGGCAGCAGAATAAAGTCCAAATTTTTGGACCAAGGAAGCTCGGGTGAGGCGATTTTTCGAGAGTTTTTCAAGGAAAACATTGGGGTAAGAATTCCTAACTTGATTTTGGTTAAATTACATGAATCTATTGTTATTTTTATCACTAAATTAGTGAATTGGGTTGAAAACTTTAGAAAATCCTCTTGGTTTAAATTTAAGATTTGGAGGTCGATTTGTTATTGGAATTCGATAAAATTGGTATGGTTGAACTCATATCGGAATGGGTGTTCGGATTTCATGAAAATTATGTCGGGTTCCGAGAGGCGGGTTCCGCGTTGACTTTTATTGACTTTTTGGAATAAAATTTTAAGTCGACGTATTATTATCCGGAATTATTTTCGATGAATTTTAATGAAGTTATACAATTAATTTGGATAGATTTGAGCTGTCCGGAGGTCAATTCAAGCAAGTAGGCTATTTTGGAATATCGGCCTAACTTCAAAAAGGTAAGTGTCTTGCTTAACCTCGAGTGAGGGAAATTTTCCTTAGGCATTGAGTCTTATGTGCAACTTGGGTAATTGAAAACCATGTACGCGAGGTGATGAGTACGTACTTAGTTTATATGTGCAAATTTTATTGAGTTAAAGTCTTGAGCATATTGTGTAGTAAATTGGATAATTGTTGGCATATATTTTATCATCTACTTGTCGTGCCTAAACCCTTGTTGTTGACTATATTGTTATATGACAATGTGATGTGATTGTTATTTGATTATTTCTGAAATTTCGTGAATTTGCTGGCTTGATAATTATTAGAATTTAATTTCATTTTGGATTTTCCCCTCTGCAATTAATTAATTAAATGAGCTTAAGAAGAGGTGTTTATATAATTATTGAAAATTTGATCTTTTATGAAGACTTTGCTTTATGTTGAGTAATTTCTATCTCTATTGATTGTTTTTGGGTGTTGTACACATTGTGGGGAGCATTTGGCTATTTGCTGTGAAATTAATTGACTTGGTTGTAGCTTTGAAATTCGGTTGTGGCCATTGGGCAAATTGTGATATGAATTGATTTTGTTATGTTGTTGTGATAATTTTATGTGTAAATTATTGTGTTGTGTGAGTTATTATTTTGGGGAGATAATGGTGGCATTTCACCGTTGATATTATGTGGTTATAAGGGTGGCATTTCACTGTTATGTTTGTTGGCTATTGATATTGTTTGGGCGGAGCGATAAGGGTGGCTATAGGAGCGATAAGGGTGGCAATAGGAGCGATAAGGGTGACTATTGATATTGTCTGGGCGGAGCGATAAAGGTGGCTATAGGAGCGATAAGGGTGGCAATAGGAGTGCTAAGGGTGGCTATTGTCAGGGACGATATGTGATGATGTGGGGTTGTGGTGTTGAAAATTTTCATGTGATGTTGTGATTTTCTTGTGTTTATTTTTATACCTTGTGCAACTTGTCTTGTTGTTAGTAAATTGATAATAATCTGATTTTGTTGAAATTGGGAGCCTGTGGCTATTGCCAAGCGGTTTATAAAATGAAATGTGGGCACGAGGTGCCGTGAATTGTGATATGAAATGGGGATATTGGCACGTGAATTGTCCGTGCAGTTGTGATATAAAATGTGGGCACGAGGTGCTGTTATGAAATAATAATGATATTTGGCACGTGAATTGTCCATGCAGTTGTGATATGAAATGAGGGCACGAGGTGCCGATAAAATATGATGATTTAATTATGGGCACGAGGTGCCGTGGAAACATGAAAATCGGCTAAGACCCGTATTTACGAAAAATATAAAAATGGGCTGAGACCCGTATTTTGATGATTTTGAAATGAGGTGTCACATGGTGACTTTTTAATTGAAAGAATTATATTCAAAATATTTATTTGAAAGGATTTTTACGTAGAAATTATTATATAAAAGAATTGTATTTTGATAGATATTTATTTGAGGAAATTGTATTTGAAAAGATTTATTGAAAGAATTATATTTGAAAAATAATTATTTGAGAGAATTATATTGGAAAGAGAGTTATCTGGAAAAACTATGTGAAAGACATTTATTTGAAGGGCTTGATTTAATTGGGTGTAATTGTGTTTATTAATTGTTGAGTGATATTAATGGTGTTCTTGTTATCTGTTGTGCATATCACTGGTTGTTTTATCCTGCCTTTATTATTATTTGTTTTCTATTATTTTGTATATTATATTGCACAGGTTATTAGACTAGTGAGTGTCTTGACTGTACCTCGTCTCTACTCCATTGGGATTAGTCTTGATACTTACTGGGCACCGTTGTGGTGTGCTCACTCTACACTTCTGCACATTTTTGTGCAGAGCCAGGTATTGAAGATATCGGACTTGATCAGAGTTAAAGCGCGATCATAAGGATTCAAGGTACAGTTGCTTGGCCGTCGCAGTCCCTTGGAGTTTTTTCATTTCATTGTACTATTAATTTGTAATCAAACAGTATTGTATATTCGGTCCTCGTGATCATTCCATGTATTCAGTTAGAGTTCATGACTCAGTACTACCAGTCTTGGGAGGTTGTGTATTGTAATTATTTCTACTGTTACATTTTTTAAAAAAAATGGCTTCAAAATGTAATAGAAATCGGCTTACCTAGTCTTAGAATGGCTTCAAGAAAAAAATGGCTTCAATATGTGGGTGTCTTGTCCTAGCCTCGTCACTACTTCGCCGAGGTTAGGCTCGACACTTACCAGTACATGTGGTTGGTTGTACTGATGCTACACTCTGCACTTTCTGTGCAGACTTTTATACCGGCTCAGGTTGATCGAGATTTTGCTATTGGTCCGATGTCCGGAGACTCAAGGTAGATTTGTCGGCATTCACAGACCTTGAAGTCCCCATCTACCTTTTATGCCACTGTTGTTTTCTTTCATTCAGGCAGTTGTATTTCTTTCAGACTATTACTTGTAGTAAATTCTAGAATGCTCGTGAATTATGACTCCAGATCCGGGTGGTAGTAATTAATACAATTTTATAATATTCCGCACTAGTTATATTTCATCTTAGTTAATTATTTTTATTTACTGAATGGAAATAAGGAATTGGTTTAAAGATTCTCTAAAGTTTTCTTGCCTAGCAAGTGAAATGTTAGGCTCCATCACGGTCACGTTGGTGGGAAATTCTGGGTCGTGACAGTTGGTATCAGAGCACTAGGTTGCCTAGGTCTCACAATTCACGAGCAAGCTTTGTAGAGTCTGGAGGATCGGTATGGAGACGTCTGTGCTTATCTTCCAGAGGCTATGAAGTTTAGGAACAAGTTTCACTTCTATTCTTCTCTGTCGTGCGAATTAGCTTTCTCTATACTGATTGAACTCTTCTACTCTTATTCTCTCTTAGATGGTAAGAACATGTACCGCTTCCTCAGCTGAGCAGCAACCAGAGCCTCCAGTGGCAGCTTCTACACGGGGCAGAGGTCGAGGTCGAGGCCGTGCCAGAGGCCGAGGCAGGGGCAGGGCTCAGCCTAGGCCCCGAGCAGCAGCCCTAGCAGTAGAGCCTCAGATAGAGCTTGACGAGGAGGTTCCATCCAGACTGTTCCTACCGGACCAGCTCAGGTTCTGTAGGGGTTCATTGCCAACCCAGTACTTCACGACGCTTTGGTTCGTTTGGTGGGCCTTATGGAGAGTGTGGCCCAGACATGCGCATTTTCCATGGTACCAGCAGTCTCTTAGGCTGGAGGAGGAGCCCAGACTCCCACCACTCCCGCTCCGGAGCAAATAGCTCCCCAGTATTAGGCTCCAGCAGCTCAGCCAGTCGGATTAGTTCAGTCGGTTATTGCGGCACAGGTCGGAGATGGGCCAGCTATGTCTTTTGAGGCTTTATGGAGATTTGACAGGTTTATCAAGATCTTTCATGTTCACTTCAGTGGTGCTCCTTCAGAGGATCCCCAAGAGTATCTTGACAGCTGTCATGAGGTTCTACGGAACATAGGTATAGTAGAGACCAATGGGGTCGGTTTTGCTGCATTTCAGATGACTGGTTCCGCCAAGAAATGATGGAGAGATTACTTGTTGACCAGACCAGCTGGGTGGCCTGTTCTTACTTGGGACCAGTTCCCTCAGCTCTTCATAGAGAAGTTTCTGCCTATCACGTTGAGAGAGGAGCGTCGCCGTCAGTTTGAGCATCTCCAGCATGGCAGTATGACTGTTACTCAGTATGAGGCCTGTTTTGTGGATTTTGCCCGTCATGCTATTCTTCTGCTTCCCACCGGGAGAGAGAGGGTGAGGAGGTTTATTGATGGACTTGCTCAGCCTATCAGATTGCAGATGGCTAAGGAGACTGGAAGTGAGATTTCTTTTCATGCGGCTGCTAATGTCGCCAGACAGGTCGAAATGGTTCTTACTCAGGGATGTCAGGGGTCTGACAAGAGACCTCGTCATTCCGGTGAGTTAAGTGGTGCCTCATCTAGAGGAAGGAGTACTTTTGGTAGAGGCCATCCTCCCAGGCCATTGCATTCAGTGCTCTAGGCATCCCACGGTGCCTCAGGTGGTCGTGGCCCTCAGATGCATTATTCCGACCAGCTAGCCTACAGTGCACCACCAGCTCCTATTAGTGCACCTCCACTCCATAGTTATCAGGGTGGTTATTCGGGTCGACAGGGTTAGTTTCAGGGTCACCAGTCACAGCAGTCGAGGTTATGTTATACTTGTGGTGACCCGAGGCACGTTGCTAGATTTTGCCCTCGGGTAACGGGCAACTCACAGTATCAGGGTTCTCATGCCATGGTTCCAACACCAGTTGCTGCACCACCTGCTCAGCCAGCCAGAGGCAGGGGTCAGGAAGCCAAAGGTATAGGCCAGACTGTTAGAGGTGGAGGTCAAGCCGTTATAGGTGGAGACCATCCAGTTAGAGGCCGTCCCAAGGACGTAGTTTAGGGTGGTGGGGCCCATCCCCAGTGTTATGCTTTCCCATCCAGGCTTGAGGCTGAGTCATCTGACGCTGTTATCACAGGTATTGTTTCAGTTTCCAGTAGAGATGCTTCAGTTCTATTTGATCCGGGATCTACTTACTCTTATGTGTCATCCTATTTTGCTTCCTATTTGATAGTGCCCCATGATTCTTTGAGTGCTCCTGTGTATGTGTGCACACCAGTGGGAGATTCTATTGTTGTAGATCGTGTTTATCATTCATGTGTGGTCACCATTGGGAGTCTTGAGACTCGTGTAGATCTTCTACTTCTTGACATGGTTGATTTTGATGTCATACTGGGTATGGATTGGCTGTCACCTTATCATGCTATATTAGATTGTCATGCCAAGACGGTGACCTTAGCCTTGCAGGGGTTGCCTCGATTAGAGTGGAGAGGGAATCTTGGCCATTCTGCCAGCAGGGTTATCTCTTATGTGAAGGCTCGGCATATGGTCGAGAAGGGGTGTTAGGAGGTTCCTTCCATAGATTCGGTGCCGGTTGTTTGTGAGTTTCCAGAGGTGTTTCCTATAGACCTGCCGGGGATGCCACCCGACAGGGATATTGATTTCTGCATTGATTTGTCTCTGGGCACTCAGCGTATTTCCATTTTGCCATATCGCATGGCCCCGATAGAGTTGAAAGAATTGAAGGAGCAGTTGCAAGATTTGCTTGATAAGGGCTTCATTAGACCTAGTGTCTCGCCCTAGGGTGCACCTTGTTGTTTGTGAAGAAGAAAGATGGATCGATGAGGACGTGTATAGATTATCAGCAGTTGAACAATGTCACCATCAAGAACAAGTATCCATTGCCGAGGATTGATTATTTATTTGATCAGCTTCAGGGTGCCAAGGTGTTTTCAAAGATTGATTTGAGATATGGCTACCATTATTTGAGGATTAGGGCACCAGATGTTCCTAAGATAGCTTTTCGGACTCGGTATGGGCATTATGAGTTTCTAGTGATGTCATTTGGGATGAAAAATTCCCCAGAAGCATTCAGGGATTTGATGAACCGGGTGTTCAAACCCTACTTGGATTCCTTTGTGGTTATGTTTATTGATGATATCTTGATCTACTCCCGCAGTCAAGAGGAGCATGAGCAGCACCTTCGGATCGTTCTTCAGACTCTGAAAGACAGCTAGTTATATGCTATGTTCTCGAAATGCGAGTTTTGGTTGAGTTTAGTTACTTTCTTGGGTCACGTTGTATCAGCAGAGGGTATTCAAGTAGATCCTAAGAAGATTGAGGCAGTTCAGAACTGGCCTAGACCCACATCACCTATAGAGATCCGTAGTTTCCTAGGTTTGGCGGGCTATTACCGTCGATTTGTGGAGGGGTTTTCATCCATAGCAGCCCCGTTGACCAGATTGACCCAGAAGGGTGCCCCCGTTCAGTTGGTCAGACAAGTGTGAAGCGAGCTTTCAGAAGCTCAAGACTGCTTTGACTACGGCACCGGTATTGGTGCTACCCACAGGTTCAAGATCTTATACAGTATATTGTGACGTATCTCGTATTTTTTTGGGTGTAGTTTTGATGCAGGGTGGCAAGGTTATTGCATATGCATCCCGGCAGCTGAAGGTTCACGAGAAGAATTACCATGTTCATGATCTAGAGCTGGCAGCCATTGTTCACACGCTGGAGATTTGGAGGCACTATCTTTACGGCATGCCATGTGAGGTATTCACTGATCATCAAAGCTTTCAGTATTTGTTCAAGCAGAAGGAACTCAATTTGAGGCAAAGAAGGTGGCTGGAGCTATTGAAAGACTATGAAATCACCATATTGTATCATCCCGGGAAGGCCAATGTGGTGGCCGATGCTTTTGACTAGAAAGTCCGTCAGTATGGGTAACCTTGCATATATTCCAGTTGGTGAGAGACCGCTTGCATTGGATGTTCAGGCCTTGGCTAACCAGTTCGTGAGGTTAGATGTTTCTGAGCCCAGCCATGTTCTAGCTTGTATAGTTGCTCAGTCTTCTTTGTTTGAGCGCATCAGAGATCGGCAGGATGATGATCCTCATTTACTTGTCCTTAGAGACACAGTGCGGCACGGTGGTGCCAAGCAGGTTACTATTGGAGATGACGGAGTTTTGAGGATGTAGGGTCGTATTTGTGTGCCTAATATGGATGGACTTCGTGAGTTGATCCTTGAGAATTCCCACAGTTCCCGATATTTTATTCATCCGGGCACCGCCAAGATGTATCAGGACTTGAGGCAGCATTATTGGTGGAGGCGAATGAAGAAGGACATAGTTGCCTATGTAGCTCGGTGCCTAAATTGCCAGCAGGTAAAGTGTGAGCATCAGAGACCTGGTGGTTTACTTCAGAGGTTAGATATTCCTGAGTAGAAGTGGGAGCGTATCACTATGGATTTTATTGTTGGACTCCCACGGACTCAGAGGAAGTTCGATGCAGTTTGGGTTATTGTGGACAGGCTGACTAAGTCAGCGCATTTCATTCCTGTGGAAGTTACCTATTCCTCAAAGTGGTTGGTAGAGATTTACATTCGTGAGATCATCCGTCTTCACGGTGTGTCCGTGTCTATCATTTCTGATCGAGGTATGTAGTTTACCTAGTACCTTTGGAGGGCAGTTCAGCGTGATTTGGGTACGCGGGTTGAGTTAAGCACGGCATTTCATACTCAGACAGATGGGCAGTCTGAGCGTGCTATTCAGATCTTGGAGGATATGCTCCGCACTTGTGTTATAGACTTCGGAGAATCGTGGGATCTGTTCTTGCCCCTTGCAGAGTTCACCTACAACAACAGCTACCAGTTGAGCATTCAGATGGCTCCCTATGAGGCATTATATGGTAGGCGGTATCGGTCGCCAGTTAGGTGGTTCGAGCCGGGAGAGGCTCGGCTGTTGGGCACAGACTTAGTACAGGATGCCTTGGATAAGGTCAAGATTATTCAGGATCGAATCGCACAGCTCAGTCCAGGCAGAAGAGTTATGCTAACCGTAGAGCTCGTGATGTTGCATTCATGGTCGGAGAGAGAGTGTTACCTCGGGTATCACCCATAAAGGGTGTAATAAGGTTCGGAAAGAAGGGAAAGTTGAGTCCTAGGTATATCGGACCTTTTGAAATTCTGGAGAGAGTGGGAGAGGTGGTTTACAGGATTGCGTTGCCACCTAGTTTATCAGCAGTTCATCCGATGTTCCATGTGTCCATGCTTCGAAAGTATCAAGGCGATCCGTCCCATGTGTTAGATTTCAGCTTTGTCCAGTTGGACAAGGATTTGACTTACGAGGAGGAGCCGGTGGCAATTCTAGCTCAGTAAGTTCGCCAGTTGAGATCAAAGAGTTACCCTTTAGTTCGAGAACAGTGGAGAGGTCAGCCTATTGAGGCAGCTACTTGGGACTCCGAGTCCGATATGCGGAGTAGATATCCCCACCTTTTCACCAGCCCAGGTATTTTTCTATGTCCGTTCGAGGATGAACGGTTGTTTTAGAGGTGGAAAATGTGATGACCCAAAAGGTCATCTTATGTTTTAGAACTCGAATCTGCGCTCTTAAGGCTTAAAAATCTCATTTTACCCTCCTCGATTTGCATGCGCAGTCAGGGCATGTTTTCAGAAAGTTTTTATGTTGAAAACTAATAAAAATAAGAATTTATGCCTTAAAAGTTGATTTTAGTTGACTTCGTTCAACATTATTGGTAACCGGGCCCGGATCCGTGCTTTTACGGTCCCGGTTGGTCCGTATCAAATTATGGGACCTAGGCGTACGCCCGAAATCGAATTCGGAGGTCCCTAGCTCAAGTTATGAATTTTTGATAAAAATTAAAAGTCTGAAAATTAATTATTTTTAAGAATTGGTTGATGTTTGGCATTGTTAGTGCCGGGTCCGTATTCTGGTTTTGGAGCCCGGTACAGGTTCATTATGATATTGAAGACTTGCCTATGAAATTTGGTGAGAAACGGAGTTGATTTGACGTGATTCGGACGTCCAGTTGAGAAGATATGAATTTTAAAGTCTTCTTGAGAATTTCATTTGATTTGGTTCTAAATTCGTAGTTCTAGGTATTATTTTGGCGATTTGATCCCTCGAGTAAGTTCGTATGATGTTTTTAGACTTGTGTGCATGTTTGGTTTGGAGCCCCGAGGGCTCGGGTGAGTTTCGGATAGGCCACGGGATGTTTTGGACTTTGGAAATCTGGTTTTTTCTGTAGAGTCTGGGTTCTGGCATGTCCTTCTTCGCGTTCGCGAAGGTCCTCTCGCGAACACAAAGAGTAAACTGATGAGGCAGGGATTTATTCTTCGCGAACGTGAAGACTTGGTCGCGAACGCGAAGTGATGGGGGCGTTACCCTTCGCGAACGCGACAAGCCCATCGCGAACGCATAGTGTTAGGCATTGGGGAGGGGGAGTCAACCGTTCCTTCATTGCGAACGTGAGTAATGCCTCGCGAACGCGAAGGCTAGGGGGAGTAACCATTGCAAACGCGAGCAGGATCTCTCGAACGCGAAGGCTTGGAAGCCAGTACCCTTCGCGAATGCGACAGTGCTCTTGCGAACGCGATGAACACTGTCGCCCAGCACTTAACAGAATCCAAAAACGGGATTTTAGCCAAAAATTCATTTTTCTCAAAAACCAAATGGTGAGAGGTGATTTTTCAAGAGCCATTTCTTCCCCAAATTGTTGGTAAGTTATTCTAAACCATTTTCTTTCAATTACCCATTACATTTTATGAATTATCAACCTAAATTCTAGAGTTTTGCATGGTAGAATTAGGGGTTAGGGTAGAAACTAGGGATTTCGGAAATTTGAGGATTTAGACCCCAATTTGAGGTCCGATTCCAAACCTAATTACATATTAGGGCTCGGGGGTGAATGGGTAAATCGATTTTGGTCCGAACCTCGAGTTTTGACCAAGCAGGCCCGGGGTCGAGTTTCGACTTTTTGGAGGAAAATTTGGGAAATCTGTAATTATTCATTAAACTTGATTCCTTTAGCAATGTTTGATATTATTGAGTCATTTTTGAATAGATACGAGTGATTTGGAGGTGAATTCCAAAGAAAAAGCTTTGATTAAGAATTAAGTGGCCTTCGGAGCGAGGTAAGTGTCGTGTCTAACTTTGGCTTGAGGGAATTAGATATTATGTGTTCATTTGTTACGTGTTTGGTTGTTAAATACGATGTATAGGTGAGGTGACGAGCATCTATGCGTCGTTGTCGATTCATAGCATGCGAGTGAAATTCTATTCTTGTCTATTTTGTAGCCTTAAATTCTATTATCCATGCTTAGCGGGTTATTTGAAATGTCGGGTGACTTATATCTGGTTTCACTAAGATTTGGTAACTTTCGAATATTGATTCAAGGTTGAGGTTACATTGTGCTATTAATTATGGGTAAAATATTGGTTTCTTTGTGATACTCATATCGATCCGTTGTTATTGATTTTGTGATTTGTGAGGAGGAGTGTAAAGCACGAAGGGCGATGTTGTGCATTCATTATTTATATTGTGAGGAAGAGTGTAAAGCACGAAGGGTGATGCCGTGTATATTATGAGAGGTTTAATGCACGAAGGGTGATGCCATGCCGCGTTCTATTTATTTATTTGGTGAGATTGAGAGTAAAAGCACGAAGGGTGATGCTGTGCAATTTTCCTTTGCTGTTTTATTTGCTCAATTCATTTAAGGATTTTCGGTTTATTTCTGTCTTTTCATTATTCTCACTCTTTATGTTGTATTCCCCCACTGTATGTTCCCTTCCCATTATTTCTGCGTTATTTCTTTATTTACTGTTGTTGCCACTAGCATGATTATACTGTTCAGGTTATATGTGGGTGTCTTGTCCTAGCCTCGTCACTACTTCGCCGAGGTTAGGCTCGACACTTACCAGTACATGGGGTCGGTTGTACTGATGCTGCACTCTGCACTTTCTGTGCAGATTTTGATACCGGCTCAGGTTGATCAAGATTTTGCTATTGGTCCGCTGTCCGGAGACTCAAAGTAGATCTGTCGGCATTCACAGACCTTGAAGTCCCCGTCTACCTTTTATGTCACTGTTGTTTTCTTTCATTCAGACAGGTGTATTTCTTTCAGACTATTACTTGTAGTAAATTCTAGAATGCTCGTGAATTATAACTCCAGATCCGAGTGGTAGTAATTAACACAGTTTTATAATATTTCGCACTTATTATATTTTATCTTAGTTAATTATTATTATTTACTGAATGGAAATAAGAATTGGTGTAAAGATTCTCTAACGTTGGCTTGCCTACCAAGTGAAATGTTAGGCGCCATCACGGTCCCGTCGGTGGGAAATTCCGGGTCGTGACACTATCCAAGAGTGTTTTTCAAACTTTTCCAACTCAATTCACTAATTAAATGATAAAAATAGTGATGGATTCGGGTAATTTAACACTTACCCCTTTGTTTTCTCTGAAAATCTCCCAAAATATTGCCTAAATCCGAGCCCCAAATCGTTAAAAATGGAAAATGGGACGAAGTCCCATTTTCAGAACTTAAACTCTCTGCCCAGTGATTTCTTCTACGCGATCGTGAACTTCCTCACGCGATCGCGTAGCACAAATGTTTCTGCCCAAACATTAACCCTACGCGATCGTATCAAGTCCCACGCAATCGCGATGCACTAGGTTCCGACTCTTCGCGATCGCATCCATCTTCACGCGATCGCGTAGCACAACGCATGGCCCAGCTTCCTCTCAAATTACCCCTACGCTATCAAAAACAATGACACGCGATCGTGATACACACACTGGCCAATCCTACGCGATCGCGGACGTGTCCACGCGATCGCAATGAACAAATTCCCAGCTGCCCAAATTAACCCTACGTGATCGCAACCCCATTCACGCGATCGCGTAGAACAAATCCACCTCTTCCTAAATTACTCTACACGATCGCGTATAAGGATACCAGAAGAAAATACCAGCAGTTATCAGCAATGTTCCAAAGTCTAAAACTGATCCGTTAGTCGTCTGAAACTCACCCAAGCCCCTCAGGACCTCGACCAATTATACCAACAAGTCCCAAAACATCAACCGAACTTAGTCGAACCCTCAAATCACACCAAACAACGCTAAAACCACGAATCATCCCCCAATTCAAGCTTAATGAAACTTAAGTTTTCCAACTTCTACATTATGTACCGAAACCTATCAATTCAAGTCTGATTGACCTCAAATTTTGCACACAAGTCATAAATGACATAACAGAGCTATGTAAATTTTCGAAACTGGATTCCGATCCCTATATCAGAAAATCAACTCCCTGGTCAAACTTTTTAACTTAAATTCCTATTTTAGCCATTTCAAGCCTAATTTAACTACGGATTTCCAAATAAAATTCCGAACACGCTCCTAAGTCCAAAATCACCATACAGACCTACCGAAACTGTCAAAATACTGATCCGAGTCCGTTTGCTCAAAATGTTGACCAAAGTCAAACTTGGCCTTTTAAAGCCAACTTAAGGAACCAAGTGTTCCGATTTCAACCCAAACACTTCCAAATCCCGAACCAACCATCCCCACAAGTAATAAATCATTAAAGCACATACGTGAAGTTTTATTTAAGGGAACGGGGTTCTAAAAGTCAAAACGACCGGTTAGGTCGTTACATTCTCTCCCCTTTATTTAGGCAAATAATCCTTAGAGCCCAATTCTAACATCCAGAATTCTCCACAATGCCTGTTTCCAACCTATGAATGTCGTATCAATCACTACACGATTCACCAATACATGATTTCATATCTTTGTTGAATCTAGACCATGCACCGCATCATTCACATGACTATAATAACATCCTCCGATAACAATAGCCAAAATTCCACGAATCTGATGTTCACAACACACCTCCTGATACATATAAGTCCTGTTCCAACTCTCAAAATGCTTCCACGATGGAAGAAATGTGTAGAAATTCATAACCAACTGCCGAGTCAACAATTATTGAGTTTCTCCTTCTAACAATAACCATTGCCTCATTATAACCAAATAATGGTATTTTCTCTTTATTACACTCCATATAATCTGATCGCACTGATCCCAAATCCAATAATCTCGTCTCACCAAGTATAAGCTGCTCAGGCAATAAACCACCTCAGAAACAATAAAAAAGCCTCATATGACACCACAATTAGCTAATAAGCTACAGACTCGATTGCGATACATAAGGAAAATGAACTCTAGAAAGGATTACTCAACCCACGTGACTAATTAGACAACTGAAATAGTGTCACGAACCTTCCTAAGAAAACGGGACACAAAACACACAAAATAGAATATAGGTGACTGTACTGGACATCACACAGTTTCGGCGTGCAACCCGATCCACACATGATACCCGTGGTGGCATGCCACCCGATCCGCACAAAAAGAATCTATAAGAAAATACTTACCGAGCTAGAATGCTCATTACTACAAAATATCTGAATATCGGATGCAAGCACGCTCGATGCATAATATCATCCCTGGAAGGACCGACAGTGCCATACGCTACAAAACTCAAGCACAACTAAGGTGTGATATATGATCTGAATCTCGAGAGCCATCCTGCTCACACAACACCATCGCTACGCGGAACCTCAACACATAAGAATTTTATCATGCTGTTTCATAACTCACACGACACAATATAGTATTACATGAAATAACCGACGACGAAACGACATCCAACGTCTAAATACTCCTCCATAAGGAGCGCTATGCTGAATGAACACATCCAGCCTGATATAGATCCCATATTCATATTTAAATCCATCCACAAACCTCAAGCCGATTCGGATCGCACCATACTAGGCTAATAACCCTTCAAGGATCCATAATAACCCTTTTTCCCATAACACACAATAATAGCCATCATAATCGGAACAAACTTCCACAATCCAAAACCAAATGAACCGAGCGCCCTCCAGGCATAAATTCTCGAATCAACGATATTACCACAATCTTCATACTTGGTTTCAATCTTCACTCAATCAAGTGACTACATGTCACTCTTACACAATCTTTCCGTGAGACACGCTCCCATGACCTTCCGCACCAGGTAACAAGTCTGCACATCCATGCTACCGGTTACACTAATGCTGTAAAGCATATCAAGAATCCACAAATCAATACACAAGGTCTCTTACACTTGACATCGACCTTAGATGATGCCAAAAACAATACCATCTTACTTTAAACATCTAAATCCATTTCCTGCTCATCCGAGCTCATGCCATCATTGTCAACACCGAACCGAAATCTTAAATCCTCAACTTTCGAATCCCATGCTACTTAGTGCACTTAACCAAGCCAATCCGCAGGAGTACAAAAATTCCATCATAACTCCCGAATCACTAATAGGGTAAACACTTCATCATATAGAAACCATCTTCTTAACTCATTTCAAGAGAACCATTGCAACACGTGACTGAATTCCCATATCCATAGAAAATACCAGCCTCAAGTAGTGGTCTAAACCACCATAACTCTTCTGGGATCCCTCTACACATAACATGTCATAATAATTGAATTCCTCCAAATAAAATCAATTATGGCGGCCGTCAAGCCTCGCACGTACCGCCATAAATCACATGCATAATTCAATGCATTGAAGGAACTGATCATTGCCACAATCGTGCCAATTCAACCATTGTTAGCCGATCCGCCTTTTCTCAATTTACTCTCAACTTGCTTTAGAAATAATAATAGCTCCATTCATTATATCACGGACTCAAATCCGCACTCATCCCAAGTGACCTTATTTCACGAGACCACGCTATTTCAAAACCCACTAATTATCTCATATCCCTTCTTGTGCGCACTTTTTACATCTTCAACTGGTACACCCATTCTGATACTTCTTTTATGAATCTGAAGTTATTTTCTTCTGTTTATTTAATGATACACCACAACCTGAAGATAACGCAGAGTACTCCAAGCCCCGTTTCATAATCTGCTGCAAAAGCTCGATACTCAACCATACTATAGACTCGAGATCCTTAGACACCACACTTTAAATTTTTGAATCCACTAGGACCGTTATTGAGAGTCACTTGCTTTGACTTGTTCCTATACATGATCAACTCCAAGGCCCTGCTAGCATATGGACACTTTCTCAAGGAAACACCCAACTGTCTCACTTTCCCTGTGCATTACATCTACAAGAAGCATAAACTCTGAGTCTTCCCACAAACCTGAATATGAATTGATAAGGCCGAATATGGCACACATTCCCCAAATCCTTTGCTCAAATTACCACCGACGTTTTCTTTCCCTAGTCGCAATGACCCACCAATACACTGAAAACTAGAAACCACATAAGTTGACACTACGCAATCCAATCATAGACAGTGGGGCTCTCCCACTTAGCTTGAAGCTACAAATTACAAAATTCTGGAATCCACCAAGATTCTTTCTTCATCGTCGACATGATCCTGCACACGCAACTTGCCAAATTTCTCGAAATTCTTCTATTACCCTTTAATAAACACTCTGAACCACTAGCCATATTTACATATTAAATCTCTTACCGGGTAGCCAGTAAAATTCTTCGCAGAAGCTTCGTCAACACCATGTGACCGCTAAACTGCTCACATGAGATAACCCACCTGTGGAAATTATATGCCGACATATTCCAACACCGTTGCACTGGGTGCAATTACTATGAAATCAGTAGATCATCCTGAGTCCGAGCTCATTCACCAGTTGCACCAGTCCGTTCACTCCTCATGGACGTCAACTAGAGGTGCGACAATACATTCCAATCCAAAGTCATGTTGTATCCTTCTTCATATCAAGCAACTCCCTTCTGTTGTATCCAATCTTCCTCAATATAGTAGCTAATATTACAACTTAAGTCCGTAGACATAGTCACTGTCCATTTTACATCCCAAATCACTCCAAACGTTCCACAAGATGTGTAATTATCCTACCATGCAACCCATGTGCTACCTTGCCACTCTCCCACTTTGGTTAACCATCTCCTTTAAGCAACTACTCTGCTTCTGTTTTCTTACACTTGGCCTTTTCAGAACCTAACCACCGCAAGGCACCTTCCACATGTCCTTCCTCGTCCTTCGCTTCCCAGTTGTTGCCTTAACTCAAAATCCATCTCTGTAGCACTTGAACCAATAGCTCGTTACCAACTTTAAACATTTCTGACGATCATCCTTCTCGAGACATCAATACTAGAAACGCTGCTTCGATCCCAAAAGGTCATCTTATGTTTTAAAACTCGAATCTACGCTCTTAAGCCTTAAATATCTCTTTTTTTAGCCCCTCGATTTACGTGCGTAGTCCGGGCAGGTTCCCAGAAAGCTTTTATGTTGAAAATTAATGAAAATAAGAATTTTTGCCTTAAAAGTTAATTTTACTTGACTTCGGTCAACATTTTTGGTAAATGGGCCCGGATCCATGCTTTGACAATTCCGGTGGGTCCGTATTGAATTATGGGACCTGGGCGTATGCCCAAAATCAAATTCGGAGGTCCCTAGCTCAAGTTATGAATTTTTGATGAAAATTAAAAGTTTGGAAATTATTTGTTTTTAAGAATTGATTGATATTTGGCAGTGTTAGTATCAGATTCTTATTTTGGTTCCGGAGCCCGGTACAGGTTCGTTATGATATTTAAGACCTGTCTGTGAAATTTGGTGAGAAATAGAGTTGATTTGACATGATTCAGACGTCCAGTTGAGAAAATAGAAATTTTAAAGTGTTCTTGAGAATTTCCTTTGATTTTGTGCTAAATTCATAGTTCTAGGTGTTATTTTGGCGATTTGATCGCGCGAGCAAGTTCGTATGATATTTTTAGACTTGTGTGCATATTTGGTTTGGAGCCCCAAGGGCTCGGTTGAGTTTCGGATAGGCCACGGGGTGTTTTGGACTTGGAAAAAATCTGGTTTTCTGCAAATTCTGGTGTCTGGCATAACCTTCTTCGCGTTCGCGAAGGTCCTCTAGCGAACGTGAAGAGTAAACTGATGAGGCATGGATTTCTTCTTCACGAACACGAAGGCTTGGTCGCGAACGCAAAGCGATGGGGTGCATTACCCTTCGCGAACGCGACAAGCCCATCGCAAATGTGACAAGCCCATCGCGAACGCGTAGTGTTAGTCACTGGGGAGGGGCAGAAAACTTTTTTCTTCATCGAGAACGGGAACAATGACTCGCGAATGCGAAGACCAGGGAAGGGTAGCCTACACGAACGTGAGCACTGTCTTGCAAACGCGAAGGCTTGGCAGCCCATACTCTTCGCGAACGCGACAGTGCTCTCGCGAACACGATGAACACTATCGCCCAGCACTTAACATAACCCAAAAAGGGGATTTTAGCCAAAAATTCATTTTTCTCAAAAACCAAACGGTGAGAGGCGATTTTTCAAGAGTCATATCTTCCCCAAAGAGTTGGTAAGTGATTCTAAACCATTTTCTTTCAATTACCCATTACATTTCTTGAATTTGCAACCTAAAATCTAGAGTTTTCATGGTAGAATTAGGGGTTAGGGTAGAAACTAGGGATTTTGGGAATTTGGGGATGTAGACCTCAATTTGAGGTCGTATTCCAAAACCAATTATATATTCGGGCTCGGGGATGAATAGGTAAATATATTTTGGTCCGAACCTCGGGTTTTGACCAAGCGGGCCTGGGGTCGGTTTTTCGACTTTTTGGAGGTAAATTTGGGAAATTTAATTTATGCAATATAATTGATTCCTTTAGAAATATTTGATATTATTGAGTCATTTTTGATTAGATACGAGTGGTTTGGAGGTGAATTCCAAAGGAAAAGTTGTGATTGAGAATTAAGTGGCCTTCAGAGCGAGGTAAGTGTTGTGCCTAACCCTGACTTGAAGGAATTAGGAACCTTAGATTACTTGCTAAGTGAAATTCATGGGAGCGACGTATATGTGAGGTGACGGGTATTTATGCGCCGCCAATTTACCTATTTTTCCATGTTTCTCTTTTTTCTTATATTGTCTCATTCCTATGCCAAATTGCTACTTGTTATACTAGTGTTGTTCAATTTATCGTTCTTATCATGTTTACGGATTTTTCTGGTGATAATTGAGTTTTTATTTCAAAGTTGAGATTGATATTATGGAACCAAATATTGAAGTAAGGTTTGTACTTGTTATTCTATCTCTCTGTTGTTATTTATGCATTTCATTATGGTAAGGGAGAGTGTTAATGCATGAAGGGTGATGCCGTGCCATATTGTGAGTGTTAATGCACGAAGGGTGATGTCGTGCCATGATATGAGAGTTAATGCATGAAGGGTGATGTCGTGCCATACTGTGAGTGTTAATGCACGAAGGGTGATGCCGCGCCATATTGTGAGTGTTAATGCACGAAGGGTGATGTCGTGCCATGATATAAGAGTTAATGCACGAAGGGTGATGCCGTATCGTTTCTATTAATTTTATGGTGAGATTGAGAGTAAAAGCACGAAGGGTGATGCTGTGCATTTTTCCTTACTGTATTCACTATTCCTGTTAATTCATGGTATATTGACTGCTCTGGTGATCATTCTGCTGTAGTTCTTTATCTTGTATTTCCATCAGTATGTTCCCTTCCCGACATTTCCTGTCTGGTTCTTCATTTCTATTATTTGCATATACACTGTTAAATTGTACATGTTGATTTGTAGGTGCCTTGCCTTAGCCTCGTCACTACTTCATCAAGGTTAGGCTTGACACTTACCAGTACATGGGGTCGATTGTACTGATACTTCACTCTGCACTTTTTGTACATATTTTGATACCAGCTCGGGTTGATCGAGATTTTGCTATTGGTCCGCTGTCCGGAGACTCAAGGTAGATATGTTGGCATTCACAGACCTTGAAGTCCCCGTCTATCTTTTCTGTTCTACTGTTTCTTTCATTCAGACAGTTGTATTTCTTTCTGACTATTACTTGTAGCAAATTCTAGAATGCTCGTGAATTGTGACTCCAGATCCGGGTGGTAGTAATTAATACAGTTTTATCATATTCCGCACTTATTATATTTCATCTTAGTTAATTATTATTATTTACTGAATGGAAATAAGAAATTGGTTTAATGATTCTCTAACGTTGGCTTTCCTGGCAAGTGAAATGTTAGGCGCCATCACGGTCCCGCGTGGGAAATTTCGGATCGTGACAAATTCCTAACACCCCATCGTGAAGGCGAGTGAAGAAAATCATAACACCGGCAAACCTGAATGCATTTAACAAGGCGCTGCCATCACATCACAATTGAGAACTCTACCACGCTCGAAAATATCAAGCTTCGTTACTCCATCAACCCCAAACCTGAACATTCATAGTCATATTGCCTTTTCTCCATTGGAAATAAAACATGGAACTTCTGAATCATGTACTGAGAAAAACCTTCTTTCAAGTCGTTTACTACCCTGACACATAGGCATGCATTTTACCATTTCATAAATATCGTGCGATAACAACGCCCCAACCGTCATAACAATCAATGCCAAATCTCAAAACCTTAGGTAATATTGATACTTAATTTGAAATGACAGAGCAGCCTTCCTCAAGGCGACGACAATAGCCCAATTAATTACACAGGGAGAAGCATCTTGCACTACATCTGTAGTACCATTAAAAATTTCCTCGATTCCCAATTTATAACAAGCGCTTCACGTCGCACACGATTGAATAGGAAGGAAATGTAGGCATAAGCCTCAAAGGAATCGAATTGCACGATGAGGAATCAAAAAGGAAGTATTCCTAACAGCCCTGTAGCCTTTCGAAGATAAGCACAGACGTTTCCGTACCGATCCTCAAGACTCTACTAGACTTGCTCATGACTCGTGAGACCTAAGTGAACCTAGTGCTCTGATACTATCTTGTCACGCCCCAAAATCCATTAAGGCCGTGATGGCGCCGGACACCACTGCCAGGCAAGCCAACCATAATTCGAATAACTTAATTACCCATTTTAGTATTTTTGAAATAAAAATTTCTTCAATGAAATAGTAAAGATAAAACTCATAGAGTAAATGATAAATAATTTTAGCAACTAAATTTCTAAACAATTCACAACCATTCCCAAAACCCGGTGTCACAAGTGCATGAGCATTTACTAGGGAATTAAAAATAAAATACAACATCTGTCCAAAATACAAATTAGATAGGAAAATATAATAACTCTGAAGGAGACTCTGTTAGCTGCGAATCGTAATATAGAATGCAGCTCACCTATGTCCCCACAATTATTAACCACACCTCTGCGCCCACAAGGCCGCTATACATATATGTACCTTGTGCAGCAAGTGCAGTATGTGTACGAAAATAACGTATACCCAGTAAGTATCAAGCCTAATCTCGAAGTGGTAGAGACGAGATGGTCGACCTTGACACTCACTAAGGGTCAATAATAATAACTAACATAAAAGCAGAAATATTTTTATCAACATGATTCACAGAGTTAACAATAATTTTTATTGAACCAACAGTAATAATTAAATTCCTTCAAATGCAATAATTCTCAATATATTAATTAAATTCCTTCAATTCAAATAATTTCCAATTTATCAATTAATCTGATTTACATGAATAACAATTAATTCCTTTACAAGCAGAGATAAATAAATTCTTTAAATCTCAATAATTTCCAATTTATTAATTAGCTTCACAAGCTACAATAAACTATCAAACTATCGTGTAATTATTATTATTAGGCATGATTTCTGTCGAGGACGTACGACCGGATCCAGAGTGTCGTGTACACTACCGAGGGACGCGCGGCACGATCCATAGATGCATTTATCTTGTCGAGGCGTTTGGCCCGCTCCACAAGAAAGTAGGACATTTTCTTATGTACCTCCGGAAAGAGAGCGTATTCATTGAAAGATAAATTCGGGAGGAAGAACAATTTCTCTTAACAATTAATTAATTTAAACAGAAATTCAAACATATGAGATTTCCATCCTTTAATACTTTATCTAACAATTCACAACATATATATAAATATATCAAATAATTTAATTAAGTAAAGACTACCATTTACACAAGTAATTCATCCTTTTGAGTCCTAAACTACCCGCACTTTAGCATTAATAGTAGCTACGCACGGACACTCGTCATCTCGTGCATATGTAGTCCCCACAATTAGCAATAATTATTTAATTTTAATCACCTATGAGATAATTTTCCCCTCACAAGATTAGACACGAGACTTACTTCGTCTTGCTCCAATTTAATCCACTAGAAGGCCTTTTCCACGATTATCCAACACTGTCTGGCTCGAATCTAGCCAAAATAATTCGATACAATAACTAAAAATTATTGGAATCAATTCTATAAGAAAATACTACATTTTCAATAAAAATTCTAAAATTAATTAAAAAATCCGTCTGTGGGGCCCACGTCTCGAAATCCGGCGAACGTTACAAAATATGAACACCCGCTCAACCGAGTCTACCCATACCAAAATCACTAAATTCTGATAACAATTCGGCCCTCAAATCCTCAAATCTATTCAAGAGGGTTTTTCAAACCTTTTCAACTCAATTCACTAATTAAATGATAAAAATAGTGATGGATTCGGGTAAGTTAACCAATATTGAGTTAAGAACACTTACCCCCGTTGTTTTCTCTGAAAATCTCCCAAAACATCGCCTAAATCCGAGCTCCAAATCGTTAAAAATGGAAAATCCCATTTTCAGAACTTAAACTCTCTGCCCAGTGATTTCTTCTACGCAATTGCGAACTTCCTCACGCGATTGCGTAGCACAAATTTTTCTACCCAAACATTAACCCTACGCAACCGTATCAAGTCCCACGCGATCGCGATGCACCAGGTTCTGATCTACGCGATCGCATCCCTCTTCACGCGATCCCATAGCATAACGTGTGGCCCATCATTCTCTCAAATTTCCCCTACGCGATCGCAAACAATGACACGCGATCGCGATACACACACTGGCCAATCCTATGCGATCGCGAACGTGTCCACACGATCGCAGTGAACAAATTCCCAGCTGCCCCAAATTAACCCTATGCGATCGCAACCCCATTCACGCGATCGCGTAGAACAAATCCACCTCTGCCTAAATTACTCTACGCAATCGCAGACCAACTTACACGATCGCGTATAAGGATACCAGAAGAAAATACCAGTAGTTATCAGCAGTGTTCCAAAGGCCAAAAGTGATCCGTTAGTCGTCCGAAACTCACCCGAGCCCCTCGGGACCTCGACCAATTATACCAACAAGTCCCAAAACATCAACCGAACTTAGTCGAACCCTTAAATCACACCAAACAACGCTAAAACCACAAATCATCCCCCAATTCAAGCTTAATGAAACTTAAGTTTTCCAACTTCTACATTATGTACCGAAACCTATCAATTCAAGTCCGATTGACCTCAAATTTTGCACAAAAGACATAAATGACATAACGAAGCTATGTAAATTTTCGAAACTGGATTCCGACCCCGATATCAAAAAGTCAACTCCCCGGTCAAACTTCAAAACTTAAATTCCTATTTTAGCCATTTCAAGCCTAATTTAACTACGGACTTCCAAATAAAATTCCGAACACGCTCCTAAGTCCAAAATCACCATACGGACCTACCAAAACTGTCAAAACACTCATCCGAGTCCGTTTGCTCAAAATGTTGACCAAAGTCAAACTTGGCCTTTTATAGCCAACTTAAGGAACCAAGTGTTGCGATTTCAACCCAAACACTTCCAAATCCCGAACCAACCATCCCCACAAGTCATAAATTATTAAAGCACATACGGGAAGTTTTATTTAAGGGAACGGGGTTCTAAAAGTCAAAACGGCTGGTTGGGTCGTTATAGATAGCCAGTAAATAGGCCTGACACTGAAACGAAAAATAGTAAGACACGATATTGCCTCTAGCTAGCTTAGACAAAAACCCTACCTAGTCTCACAACTGTACGAAATAAGACAAGACTCAACTACCACATAACCTACAACTCTAATACTATACTATATATACTATACTATATATAAATCTTATACTATACTTGTCACGACCCAATTTAACCTATAGGTCGTGATGGCTCCCAACACTACAGCTAGGTAAGCCAACTGATAAATCAAACGTATATTGATTAAAATTTTAATCCAAGAGAAATAATAAAATACCAAATTCTACCAATGTGTGTGACAAGACCCGGTGTCACAAGTGCATGAGCATCTAGTAGATTATACAAAACTCCAAATACTGTCTGAAATGAAATAGACAGAATATAAATATAAGAAGAGACACTGGTAGCTGCAGAACGGCTCAGAAAGGCAGCTCACCACTATGCCTCGGGATGACGTGGGTATGTGATGATAGGTCCTCCACTAGTACCTGTCTCAGATCCTGCACAAAAAGTGCAGCAAGTGTAGTATGAGTACGTAAACAACGTGTACCCAGTAAGTATCAAGCCTAATCTCGAAGTGGTAGAGACGAGATGGCCGACTTTGACACTCACTATGGGTCAATAATAATAATTGAAATAAAACTAGAATATTTAAATCAGCATGATTCACAGAATATAACAATAATTTATTTAACCAGCAGAAATAATTAAATTCCTTCAAAATGCAACAATTCTCAATATATATATTAAATCCTTCAATTTCAATAAATTTTCAATTTATCAAATAGCTTTACAAGCTGCAATTCAATTTCAATGGATTTCCAATTTATCAAATAGCTTTACAAGCTGCAATAAACCGTCAAAGTATCGTGTAATTATTATTATTATTAAGCACGATTACTGCCTAGGTCATACGACCCGATCCAGAGTGTCGTGTACACTGCCGAGGGACGTGCGGCGCGATCCATAGATACATCTATCCTGTCGAGGCATTCGGCCCGCTCCACAAGAAAGGAGGACATTTTCTTATGTGCCTCCGGAAGGAGAGTATATTTATTATAAGATAAATTCGGGAGGAAGAACAATTTCTTTTAACAATTAATTGATTTAAACAGAAAATCAAGCATATGAGATTTCCATCCTTTAATATCTTTATCTAACAATTCACAATATATTCATATATATCAATTAATATTAATTAATCAAAGAATATAATTTACACAAGTAATGCATGCTTTGAGTCCTAAACTACCCGAACTTTAGCATTAATAGTAGCTACGCACGGACTCTCGTCACCTCGTGCGTACGTAGCCCCATAATTAGCAACAATTATTTAATTTTAATCACCTATGAGGTACTTTCCCCCTCACAAGATTAGACAAGAGACTTACCTCGTCTTTCTCCAATTTAATCCACTAGAAGGCCTTTTCCACGATTATCCAACTCTGTGTGGCTCGAATCTAGCCAAAAATAATTCGATACAATCACTAAAAACTATAGGAATCAATTCTATAAGAAAATACTACATTTTTAATAAAAATCTCGAAATTAATTAAATATTTGTCTGTGGGGCCCATGTCTCGGAATCCGGCAAAAGTTACAAAATCCGACAACCCATTAAATTACGAGTCAAACTATACCAGTTTTACTCAAATTCAAAAATTCGTTTCTATGAGATTTCTAAAAATTTCCCAAATTTCAATCTCAAAACACTAATTAAATGATGAGAACAATGACATATTTATGTTTATAGACCAAATCCAAGTTAGAATCACTTACCCCAATGTCGTTTCCTTGAAAATCTATCAAAAACCGCCTCTGCTCAAGCTCCAATTTGTTAAAAATGGCGAACGGGACGAATGCCCTCTTTTATAATTCTACCTAGGCAGCCCTCGATCCATGGCCTCGATCATGGCCTCGATCGTGGCTTCGATCCTCGGCCTCGATCGTGGCTTCGATCATGGGTCTCGATTTTTGGGAGCTCAATTTTGGGCCTCGATTTTGGGCTAGAATTTCCAGCAGAAAGAAAAAATTGCAGCAGCTGTTTTAAGTCCAACTTTTTATCCGTTAACCATTCGAAACTCACCCGAGACCCTCGGGACCTCAACCAAATATACCAAAAAGTCCTAAAACATCATACGAACTTATTTGAAACCTCAAATCACATAAAACGACGCTAAAACCATGAATTATGCTCCCATTCAAGCTTAATGAAACTTAAAATTTCCAACTTCTACATTCGATGCGAAACCTATCAAATCAACTCTGATTGACCTCAAATTTTACACACAAGTCATAAATGACATAACAGAGCTATGAAAATTTTCGGAACTGGATTCCGACTCCGGTATCAAAAAGTCAACTCCTCGGTCAAGCTTTCAAACTTAAATTCTTGTTTTTAGCCATTTCAAGCCTAATTTAACTATGGACTTCCAAATAAAATTCCGAACATTCTCCTAAGTCCAAAATCACCACACTGAGCTGTTGGAATCATCAAAATTCTATTTCGGGGTCATTTTCACATAATTAGACATTCGGTCACTATTTGAACTTAAACTTTTAATTTTTCATCAAAATTCCATATCTCGGGCTAGGGACATCGGAATTTGATTCCGGGCATACGCCCAAGTCCCAAATCACGATACGGACCTACCAGAACTATCAAAACACTAATCCAAGTTTGTTTGCTCAAAATGGTGACCAAAGTCAACTCAATTGAGTTTTAAAGCTCTAATTCACATTTTAATCCATTTTTCACATAAAAACTTTCCAGAAAATTTTACGGATTGCGCACGCAAGTCGAGGAATAATAAATAGTACTTTTCGAGGTCTTAGTTAACCTGTCAACAATCACCCAAACTGCATCAAACTTTCTCAAGGTCCGCGGCAACCCAACTACAAAGTCCATAGTGATGCGTTCCCATTTCCATTATGGTATAGTCATCTGTTGAAGTAGGCCGTCTGGCCTCTGGTGCTCATATTTAACTTGCTGACGATTTAGACACTTAGCTACATACTCAACTATGTCCTTTTGCATTCGTCGCCACCAATAATGCTGCCTCAAGTCACGATACATCTTCGTAGCACCTGCATGAATAGAGTACCGAGAACTGTGTGCCTCCTCCAGGATATTTTTCCTTAGTGAATAGAGTACCGGGAATTGTGTGCCTCCTCCAGGATCTTTTTTCCTTCGTCCATCCACATTAGGAACACACAGACGATCCTGGAGTCGCAAAACACCATCTGTACCAATAGTAACTTCCTTGGCACCACCTTGTAGTACTATTTCTCGAAGAATCATCAAGTGTGGGTCATCATACTGGCGAGCCTTGATCTGTTCAAATAGTGAAGACTAAGCTATAACACATGCAAGAACTCAGCTGGGCTCTGAAATGTCCAGCCGCACAAGTCTGTTGGCCAAGGATTGAATATCCAAAGCTAATGGCCTCTCCTCTGCTAAAATGAAAGCCAAACTACCCATACTCTCCGCCTTTCTACTCAAGGCGTCTGCAACCACATTTGCTTTGCCCGGATGATACAGGATAGTAATATCATAATCTTTTAGTAACTCAAGCCATCTGTGCTGTCTCAGATTTAGGTCCCTCTGCTTGAAAAAATGCTGCAAACTGCAATGATCAGTGTAAACTTCACAAGACACCCCATAAAGATAATGCCTCCAAATCTTTAGAGCGTAAACAATCGCAGCTAACTCCAAATTATGTACTGCATAATTCTGCTCATGGGGCTTCAACTGACATGAAGCATATGCAATAACTCGCCCTTCATGCATTAATACACAACCCAAACCAACGCGTGAAGTGTCCCAATACATTGTATACATTCCCGAACCGGAAGGTAACACTAACACTGGTGCTGCAGTCAATGCTGTTTTGAGCTTCTGAAAGCTTGCCTCACAATCATCGGACCATCGGAACTGACACCCTTCCGGGTTAATTTGGTCAAAGGTGCTGCAATAGATGAAAAACCTTCCATGAACCGACGATAATAACCTGTTAAACCCAGAAAACTCCTGATCTCAGTCGTCGAAGTGGGACGATGCCAATTCTGAATTGCCTCAACCTTTTTGGGATCAACTTTAATACCTTCGCCCGATACAATATGTCCCAAAAATGCTACAGACTCTAGCCAAAACTCACATTTAGAGAACTTAACATATAGCTTTTGTTCCCGCAATGTCTGAAGCACTACTCTCATATACTGCTCATGTTCCTCCTTGCTGCGCGAGTAGATCACAAATGTCATCAATGAAGACAATGACAAACGAATCAATATATGGCCTGAATACCCTGTTCATCAGATCTATAAACACTGCCGGGGCATTAATTAAACTGAAAGACATTACCAGAAATTTATAATGACCATATCTAGTACAGAAAGTAGTCTTCGGAATATCCGAATCCCAAATCTTCAACTGATGGCACCCCGACCTCAAGTCGATCTTAGAGAATACCCTAGCACCCTGCAACTGGTCAAATAGATCATCAATACGCGGCAATGGGTACTTGTTCTTAATAGTGACTTTGTTCAATTGGCGATAATCAATACACATCCGCATTGTTCCATCCTTCTTTTTCACAAATAATACTAGTGCACCCCAAGGAGATATATTCGGTCTGACGAACCCTTTGGCTAGTAACTCTTCAAGTTGTTTTTTCAATTCTTTCATTTCTTTCGGAGCCATGCGATACGGTGGGATAGATACAAGCTGGGTATCTGGAGCCAAATCAATACAAAAATCAATATCACGATCAGGTGGCATACTTGGAAGATCTTAAGGAAATACATCGGAGAACTCCCGAACTACTGGCACCGAATCAATAGCCAGAGTCTCTGCAGTAGTATCCCAAACATAGGCTAGATAAGCCAAACAACCCTTCTCAACCATGTGTTGAGCCTTTATAAAAGAAATAACCCGATTAAATGAACTAACCGACGAACCCTTCCACTCCAGCCTAGGCAAAGATGGAATAGCCAAGGTAACAATTTTGGCATGACAATCTAGAATAGCATGATATGGAGATAACCAGTCCATACCCAGAATAATTTCAAAATTGATCATCTCGAGCAATAAGAGATCTACTCTAGTTTCATAACCACAGAATGTAATAATACAGGACCGGTAGATTCGGTTTAGAATAACAGAATCGCCTACATGAGTGGACAAAATAACAGGAGTACTCAAGGACTCACAAGAAACACCTAGGAATGGAGAAAATAGAGATGACACATATGAATACGTGGATCCTGGATCAAATAATACCGATGCATCTTTGCCGCAAACAGAAATAATATCTGTTATCACAGCATCTGAGAACTCTGCATCTGGTCTAGCCGGAAAAGCATAGAACCGAGCTGGAGCGCCAACTGGCTGGCCTCCGCCCCGCTGACCTCCACCTTTAGGACGACCCCTACCCACCTGTCCTCCACCTCTTGGTGGTAAGACCACTAGTGGAGCAACTGGTCCAGTAAGCATAGGTTGATGACCCTGTTGTACTGGTCTACCCTGAAGCTTGGGGAAAAGCCTCCGCATGTGACTGGGATCCCCGCACTCGTAACAACTTTTCGGTACGATGGGCTGCTGACTAAGTGTCTGGCCCTGGGGACCTGAATACCCACTGGGAGGACCCTGAATAGCTGGTGGGCGGTAAGAACTCTCTGGTATAGCACTGGGATAAGGTCGCACTGGAGCACCTCGAGGAGGTAGTGGTGCTGGATATGGGGGTCTGTTGGACTGCCCCTTCACGAACTGACCTCTACCCCCAGACGGAGCACCTCAAAACTCTCCAGTGTACCTAAACTGCTTATCTCTCATAATCTACTCTTGGCTCCGCTGACGCACACCCTCAATCCTCTGGACTATCTCCACAACTCGCTCATAAGAAGTACCCATCTCAACCTCTCGAGCCATAGTGTCCTGAATACCAGTATGTAATTCGGCTACAAACCTTCGCACTCTCAGTAGGGAGTATCATAAGTGCATGGCGAGATAATTCAGAAAACCTCTCCTCATAATCAGTCACTGACATCTGACCCTGCTAGAGCTGCTCAAACTGAAATCGCAACTCTTCCCTCTGGGAGGGTGGAATATACCTGTCCAGGAAGATACGATACGGGTGAACCGGTCCCAAGTCATGGGAGGAGAATCTGTTGGTCTGCCAAGAACATAAGACTGCCAACATCTACCGGCTCTGCCCTCTAGCTGAAAAGTAGCAAAGTCTAACCCATGAGACTCCAATATCCTCATGTTGTGCAGTCTATCCCTGCAACGATCAATGAAGTCTTGTGGATCCTCATGTCGTTCACCCCCAAAGATAGGAGGATGTAGTTTAGTCCATCGGTCCAATAATTTCTGAGGATCGGCGGCTACAGCTGGCCTGGGCTCAGGTGTAGCTGCTACCACTGGCTGGGCTCCACCCATGGGTACTGCACCCTGGGTCTGATATACAGCAGTTGCCTGTCCATGAGCATGTGCGGTAGGGGTCTGTGCTCCCCCGCCCGCCTGAGATGTGGCTGGGTTTATCGGAAATAAGCCGTCCTAAGTCATATTATCCATGAACCGCAGCATACGACCCATGACATCCTAAAATCCCGGTGCAGATGTGAAATCCACCGTCGCTGACTCTGCCACAGGCACCTCACCCTGCTCCTCAATAATGGGATTCTCTACTAGACCCACTGGCGGCATAACTGGAACAGTCCTGGGATGTCCTCGCCCTCTACCACGACCTGGAGCCCTCCCTCGGCCTCTGCCTCGGCCTCTAGCAACTGGGGGAGTAGCTCTTCCCTGGTCTGGAATCTCATTATAGCGTGTTCTCACCATCTGTGAGATAATAAGAGAAGGATATTTAGCACTACATCAATTGCACGATGGAATATGAAGAAAGGTAGTTTCCTAACACCCTATAGCCTCTCGAAGATAACTACAGACGTCTCTGTACCAATCCGCAAGACTGTATTAGGTCTGCTCATAACTTGTGAGACCTACGTGAACCTAGTGCTCTAATACCATATTGTCACGACCCAATTTCACCTATAGGTCATGATGGCGCCCAACACTACAGCTATACAAGCGAACTGATAAATCAAACGTATGTTGATTAAACTTTTAATCCAAGAAAATAATAAAATACCAAATTCTACCAATGTGTGTGCCAAGACCCGATGTCACAAGTGCATGAGTATCAAGTAGATTATACAAAACTCCAAATACTATCTGAAATGAAATAGACAGACTTGTCATAACCCAAAATCCCAGCACAGGCGTCGTGATGGCACCTAGTCTCTAAGACGAGGTAAGCCAATTTCAATTATATTTTTGGAACCATTTTTTTTTATTAAATAAGTAACCAAAACTAACAGCGGAACAAATATGAATGTACAACCTCCCAAGACTGGTAGTACTGAGTCACGAACTCTAACTGGATACATGGAATGATCACGAGGACCGGATATAATATTGTTTGATTACAAGTTAACAGTACAATAAAATGAAAAGACTCCAAGGGACTGCGACGACCAAGCAGCTCTACCTTGAATCCTTACGATCCCGATTTAACTCTGCTCAAGTCTGTTATCTTCAATACCTGGCTCTGCAAAAAAATGTGCAGAAGTGTAGTATGAGTACGCCACGGTCGGTACCCAGTAAGTATCAAGACTAACCTCAATGGAATAGAGACGAGGTACAGTCAAGACACTCACTAGTCTAATAACTTGTGAAATATAATATACAAAATAATAGGAAACAAATAACAATAGGGCAACATGAAACAACTAGTGATATGCACAACAGACAACAAGAATACCATTAATATCACTCAACAATTAATAAACACAATTACACCTAATTAAATCAAGTCTTTCAAATAAATGTCTTTCGCATATAATTCTTCCAGATAACTCTCTTTCAAATATAATTTTCTAAAATAATTATTTTTCAAATATAATTCTTTCAATAAATCTTTTCAAATATAATTCCCTCCAATAAATATTTTTCAAATACAATTCTTTCATATAATACTAAGTAAAACTCCTTCTAAATAAATATTTTGAATATAATTCTTTCAATTAAAAAGTCATCATGTGACACCTCATTTCATAATCATAAAAATACGGGTCTCAGCCCATTTTTATATTTTTCGTAAACAAGGGTCTCAGCCCATTTTCATATTTTCACGGCACCTCGTGCCCATAATTAAATCATCATATTTCTCCGGCACCTCGTGCCCTCATTTCATATCACAACTGCACGGACAATTCGCGTGCCAATTATCATTATCATTATCATTTCATCACATCACCTCGTGCCCACATTTCGTATCACAACTACACGGACAATTCACATGTCAAATATTCTCATTATTTACTCATGACACCTCGTGCCCACATTTCATTTTATAATCCGCCGGGCAATAGCCACAGGCTCTCAATTTCAACATAAAACAAATTGTTATCAATTTACTATCAACAAGACCAATTGCACAAGGTATAAAAATAAACACAAGAAAAATTACAACATCACATAAAAATCATCAACACCACAACCCCACATCATCACATATCGTCCCTGACAATAGCCACCCTTATCTCTCCTATTGCCACCCTTATCACTCCTATAGCCACCCTTATCGCTCCGCCCAGACAATATCAATATCCACCCTTATCGCTCCTATTTCCACCCTTATCGCTCCTATTGCCACCCTTATCGCTCCGCCCAGACAATATTCCAACAAACACAACAATAGTGAAATGCCACCCTTATAACCACATAATATCAACGGTGAAATGCCACCCTTATCTCCCCAAAATAACAACTCACACAACACAATAATTTACACGAAAAATTATCACAGCAACATAACAAAATTCAATTCATATCACAATTTGCCCAATGGCCACAACCAAATTCCAAAGCTACAACCAAGTCAATTAATTTCATAACAAATAGCCAAAAGCTCCACACAATACGTACAACACCCAAAAACAATCAATAGAGATAACAATTACTCAATTAATTGTTTGCAGAGGGGAAAATCCAAAATGAAATTAAATTCCAATAATTATCAAACTAGCAAATTCACGAAATTTCATAACTAATCAAATAACAATCACATCAAATTGTCATATAACAACAGAATCAACAACAAGGATTTAGGCACAACAAGTAGATGATTAAATATATGCCTACAATTATCCGATTTACTACACAATATACTCAAGACTTTAACTCAATAAAATTTGCACATATAAACCAAGTACGTACTCGTCACCTCGCGTACATGGCTTTCAATTACACAAATTGCACATAAGACTCAATACCTAAGGGACAATTCCCCCACTCGAGGTTAAGCAAGACACTTACCTCTTTGAAGTTTTGCCGATATTCCAAAATCGCCTTCTTGCTTGAATTGACCTCCGGACCGCTTAAATCTATCCAAATTAATTGTATAACTTCATTAAAATTCATCGGAAATAATTCTGGGTAATAATACATCGACTTAAAATTTTATTCCAAAAAAGTCAACGGGGGACTCGCCTCTCGGAACCCGACATAATTTTCATGAAATCCGAACACCCATTCCGATACGAATTCAACCATATAAATTTTATCGAATTCCAATAATAAATCGACCTCCAAATCTTAAATTTAAACCAAGAGGGTTTTCTAAATTTTTCAACCCAATTCACTAATTTAGTGATAAAAATAACAATAGATTCATGTAATTTAACCAAAATCAAGTTAGGAATTCTTACCCCCAATGTTTTCCTTGAAAAACTCTCAAAGAATCGCCTCACCCGAGCTTTCTTGGTCCAAAAATGGAAGAATGACACGAATTTGGAATTTATTCTGCTGCCCAGGGATTTGTTCTTCGCGTTTGCGAGACTCCCCTAGCGTTCGCGATGAACAAATTCTTCAAAAGTCATTTTCAAACTCTTCTCAGACAGCCTTTAGTATAATGGTCATAACTTTTTGTACAAAACTCCATATGATGAATGGTTTGACTTTCTGAAAACTAGACTCCAAGGGCTATAACTTTCATTTGTTGCTCATCTCCAATTCCTTATAGATTATGAGATATAAGCTTCCAAAATCAACCCCATGCAACATAGATTTCCAAACTCTTCTTGGACAGCCTATAGTATATCCTTAATGCCAAATAGTTTACTTTTCTGAAAACTAGACACAAAGGGCTACAACTTTCATTTTTGGATCATCTCCAAATTCCTTATAGATTGCGAGATATGAGCCTCTAAAGTCAGACGACGAACAACAAAATTTCCTTCTTCACGAACGCGAGAACCTCTTCGCGAACGCGAAGAACAAAGTCCTAACAGCAAAATCCTTCTTCGCGAACGCGAGAGGCTCCTCCCGAACGCGAAGAACAACACCAGAACCAGCAGCATCAAAACACCCAAACTTGTTCCGGAACCATCCCGAATCAAACCCGAGGCCCCCGGGTTCCCATCCAATCATACCAACCAGTCCCAATAAATAACATGAACCTGCTCAAGGCCTCAAATCACATCAAACAACATCAAAGCCACGAATCATACCCCAATTCAAGCCTAATGAACTTTGAAATTTCAAATTCTATATCTTGTGCCAAAACACATCAAATCAATCTGGAATGACTTCAAATTTTGCACACAAGTCATAATTGACATAACGAATCTATTCCAATTTCCAGAATCGGATTTCGGCCCCGATATCAAAAAGTCAACCCCCCGGTCAAACTTCCCAAAAATTCATCTTTCGCCATTTCAAGCTAAATTCCTCTCCGGACCTCCAAATAATTTTCCGGACACGCTCCTAAGTCCATAATCACCATACGAAGATATTGACATCATCAAAATTCCATTCCGGAGTCGTCGTCATACAGTTCCAGCCACGGTAAAAATCCTAAGACTTAAGCTTCCGTTTTGGGGACCAAGTGTCCCAAATCACTCCAAATCATCCGGTAACTGAATTCAACCACGCACGCAAGTCAATACACATAATAAGAAGCTGCTCAAGGCCTTATGCCACAAGGCGGGGCCTAAATTCTTAAAATGACAAGTCGGTTCGTTATATTCTCCACCTCTTAAACTAACGTTCGTCCTCGAACGTACTAATAATTATTCTGAGGTTATCGAATTGATGATTTTTACTTTTACACATATACTCACGGTTGATCCCATGTTACTGCATTGGAGGTAAGTCCGGCAACACCATCTCATTTGAGATTATTTCTTTTATCCATATTTGTGAACCTTAAGACCAATTTCTTACACTCCAAACATTTCAGAAAGTCCGATTTTTCATCAACGCACGGTATTAGTCTCAACTGGCTTTAGCAACTCGTGCCTACGCACACATAAAATTTCTTGATGATGTTGAAGTACTTCAAAATTTTTCTGGGGTGTTACATTCTTCCCTGCTTAGGATCATTCGTCTCTTCCTTTGCAAATCTCAATACTTCAAATTTTACTAACTCCCAAATTTTTTAGAAATTTCGGCAGAGTCTCCCATATAATTGGGCCTATCCACCTGCCAGAATCACACCAAAATAGCTCCTAATAACACATCCACAACCCAACACAATACCACAAGGTATATATCAATAACACCAATCTCAACATTACAAGCACTGCGTTATGATTATGATATCAGGACATGAAGTACATCATATGTATGCTCATCACCACATCTCAGGTCTTAAAAGCTGTTCATAATTAAGTCCAGCATCATCAATTAATCTCATATTAACCAGTACCTCATTTCAAATTTTTCACAATACTGACAACAGAATGTGAGGCATGAAGACCTCATGATTACCTACTCAGATTAATGAGTCACATTTAACACCACATGAGCACTCATCTCATAGGCAAAAACTCAATGTTTTCAGCACGAAAATGGCTGAATATGCACAAAAAAATATACAAGAATTATCAAATAAGCCTAACAGGCATGACTGCCTATTAATACTATTATACAATTAAATTTCACAAAGAAAAATTAACTCATAAATATTTCACCACAAGGACCTCGTCCTTACATAACTTCCACCGCGGCTTGCAGCCCAGTTTAAATATTTCACATCATGTAAAAGTGCGAGGATCTCGTCCTCAAATTCGAATCACAATTATGTTGCACATTGTGCCAACTGAAATTTTCAATTTCCTTTCTTTCTTCTTTTCAATATATTTCCTAAATAATTGTCACAACATATAATGAACCTTCATACCGGTAGGGCGTATAATTCATAAAAATTGGAATCAATTATTCCGAAACACATTAAACCCACTGTATTGAATAATATAATTTTGCTTTTGGACTTATAGCCCTCAATGGTGCACAAAATAACATGACAGACATAGGCTCACATCTTTAAATCTCCCAACAGGGATACACATATAAGTGGGTCACAAATTTGTGAAGCTCACTCATAAGTGGAGCATAATAGGAGGACTCACCTCAATATTCAGAACCGAATCAAATTAATGGAAATTATCCGTTATAATAAAAATCAGGATCGTACCTGTAACGACACCATCTGGTGTATTGGCCCCAGCAAATCATAGTGATTATATCAATGGGTCGGGCCTCCACCTCTTAGGCGCCCACTACCCGCATGTCCTCCACCTTAGCTGATTGTGCACATGGAGTATCAGCTGGAATAAAGCTTGTAGCTGGTGTGTTCTGATGAAATCCACCCCTCCCAAGTCTGGGACAATCTCTCATGATATACCTAGTATCACCACACTCATAACAACCCCTCTGAGGTCGCGGCTGCCCGTACTGAGTCTGTACCAGATAACTGGAATAACCACTGTAATAATCTCGTGTCGATGGTACACTATAAACTGGAGCACTCCGAGTAATCTGATGTGCGGACTGAGCTGACCGACTGCTCAAGCCTCCGCTGTAATGGGTTCTAGCTGAAGAGTAAAATCCACTGAACCCTTCAATATCTTCGACACCTTTTGGCCTCCTTAGACTCCCTTTCCTCGCCTAAAACACCCTCAATCTTCCTTGCAATCTCCATTACTTGTTGAAATGTAGTATCAGTTTGCAATTCTCTAGCCATGCATATTTTAATATCATATTCGAGCCCCTCAATGAATCTGCGGACCCGCTCTCTGATTGTAGGAACCAAGATAGGTGCATGACGGGCTAATTTACTAAACCTAATAGCATTTCGGACACTTTCATAATCCCCTGATGCAACCGTTCAAATTCTGCGCGCCACACATCTCTGAGAGTCTGGGGAACAAGCTCTTTCAAGAATATTTCCGAAAATTGAGCCCAAGTTGGTGGTGTGGCATCGACTGGTCTACCTTCTTCATATATTTGCCACCATCGATATGCTACGCCTGACAGTTGAAATGTAGTAAAGGCAACTCCGCTAACCTCCACAATACCTATGGTGTGGAGAATACGGTGATAATTTTCTAGAAATTCATGGGCATCCTCTATAGGTGTGACACTGAAAGTAGGTGGACCATATTTCTTAAACCTTTCGAGTCTCTTTTGTTCTTCTTTTGATGCCTCGGACCTGACCTCAGGCCGAACCAGAATAACAGGTTGTACTGGTACTACACCCGGAACCTGACCAACGTGAACCTGCTGCTCTGGAGTTGTGATAGGAGTCTGAGCTACTCCCCCAATCTGTGGAAGGTTTGGTGCAACAAAGATTGATTTCGCCTAAGTTAATATACCAAACGTACTCAGGAACTCTGCCATAGTCTCCGGAAGTCCGGGGGTAACAACAGGTGCTTCTGGTACCTGTCCCCCAACTAGATCTACTGGTGGCTCCTCAACTATAGTTCTGACAGGTGCTCTAGTCGTAGCACGTGCCCTTCCTCGGGCCCTACCTCAGCCCCGGCCTGTTGCAGCCCTAGCAGTATGTGCAGATACCTGCTCAGCTAACTCGGTGTAATGACCCGGCCGGTCGTTACGAGAGTTATAACCCCATTTTCCCCATTCTGACTTCTTTTTATGTTATTCAGCTATATTTTGTTATATCGGGTTAGTTGGTTCGAGTCCGGAAGGAACTCGGAGTGAAATGAGACACTTAGTCTCATAATTAAAAATTTTAAGTTAGAAAAGTGGACCGGATATGGACCTATGTGTAAACGATCTCGGATTTGAATTTTGATGATTCCAATAGCTCCGTATGGTGATTTTGGGCGTAGGAGCATGTCTGGAATATTATTTGGAAGTCCGTAGAGGAATTAGGCTTGAAATGCCAAATGTTTTATTTTTGAGAAGTTTGACCGCGGGGTGACTTTTTGATATCGGGGTTGGAATCCGATTCTGAAAATTGGAATACCTCTGTTATGTCATTTAGGACTTGTGTGCAAAATTTGAGGTAAATCGGACGTGATTTGATAGGTTCCGGAGTTGTTTGTAGAAATTAGAAATTTCAAAGTTCATTAGGCTTGAATTGGGGTGTAATTCATGGTTTTAGTGTTGTTTGAGGTGATTTGAGGATTCAACTAAGTCCGTATTATGTTTTAGGACTTGTTGGTATATTTGGTTGAGGTCCCGAGTGAGTTTCGGATAGTTAACGGATTAAAAATTGAACTTCAACAGTTGCTGCAATTTTCTTTTGTTGGAAATTTCTTCTGCCAGACTCGAGCCCAGAAATCTCTCAAAAATCGAGCCCAGAGTCGAGGGCCACGATCGAAGCCATGATCGAGCCTAGAGTCAAGGTCCATGATCGAAGCCATGATCGAGCCCAGGGTCGAGGGTCACGGTCGAAGGCCAGGTCGAAGACATGATCGAAGGCCTAGGATCGAGAACCAGGATCGAAGGCCTAAGATCGAGAACCAGGATCGAGGGCCAGGATCGAGGACCTCGATCGAAGGCCAAGATCAAAGGCCAAGATCGAGGCAGAACCGAGGTTGTCTGGGCAGAATTAAAAAAATAGGGACTTCGTCCCATTTGCCTTTTTTGACAAATTGGAGCTTGAGGAGAGGCGATATTTGCGATATTTTCAAGGAAAACTTGAGGTAAGTCCCTTGTGATCATTTCTACTCCATAATATTGAATTATCACCGAATAATCCGACTAGATTACATGATTTTGAGGTGTAAATCGGAGATTGGAACTTAGAAATTTGGAAATAAGATATGTAGATTTGAGGGTCGAGTTGAGGTCGGACTTTGGTAAAATTGGTATGGGTAGACTCGTGGTTGAGTGGGATTTCGGATTTTGTAACTTTTGTCGGGTTCCGAAATGTGGGTCCCACAGGCGATTTTTGAGCCAATTTCGGGTTTTAATCTAATTTTGAAGCTTTTCTTGTGGAATCCATTCCATTAGCGTATATTGATGGTATTATACTGATTGTGAATAGATTTGGAGCATTTGGAGGCCGAGTCCGGAGGCAAGAGCATTGCGGGTTAGAGATTTGACCGGTTTGAGGTAAGTAACGATTGTAAATATAGTCCTGAGGGTATGAAACCCCGGATTTTGTATCATTCTACTATTTTTAGTAACGCACATGCTAGGTGACGGGTGTGTGGGCGTGCACTATTGGGGATTGTGACTTGGTCCGTCCCGTAGCAACTGTAAAGTTGCATAATTTGTTGAAACCATATGATATTTATATGTTTTAGAAAGACTTTCTGTAAATTGGGCTGAATTCCATGTTTGGGCCTTGCGCCAAAGCTGTTTGGACCCTTAGGGCTGTTTCTCACCATCCTCTCAATGTTTTCGATTGAAAATCTATACTCAGTCATGGTTATACTTGTTTACTGCATAACTCAGTTGTATGACTCCATTTTGATGCATATAAATGTTTTGGGCCGAATGCCCTGTTTTACTGAAATGCCCGAGTGGCTTGAGAGGTTTATGACTGAGTGAGGTCGAGGTCCTGTTTTTCTTTTTCGCACTTCTGTTTTTCTTTGATTTAAACTCTTTAAATGGAGGTTTTACCTTGAAATTATCTTTGAAATGAAAATATCGGTTGTTTTGGAAATTAGTCGGCTTGCCTAGTTCCATGATAGGCGCCATCACGACAGAGGTTAGTTTGGGTCGTGACAGATTGGTATCAGAGCCTAGGTTACATAGGTCTCACGAGTAATGAGCGGGTTTAGTAGAGTCTTGCGGATCGGTACGGAGACGTCTGTACTTATCTTCAGGAGGCTGCAGAACCTTTAGGAAACTTCACATTCTTGGATTCTTGTCGTGCGAATTTGTTGATTCTACTAATTAAACATCTGTTGTTTCATTCTCTCACAGATGGTGAGGACTCGTACTACCGGTCAGGAGGGCCAGCTACCAGTACCACCAGCCAGGGTCGTGAGAGGCCGAGGCCGCGGTAGAGGCTGTGGTAGGGGCAAAGGTGCAGCCCGTACAGCAGTTGGGGCAGTACCTACAGATCCACCGGTTGTCCCAGATCAGGACCAAGTTCCAGTTGTTGATGCACCAGCTCAGGCACCACCTGTGCCTATTGTGATTCTAGGCCTTCAGGAGGCCCTAGCTCAGATTCTGACAGCGTGTACTGGCCTTGCTCAAGCACTCTCCATTTTGACGGCCGCATCCACTTCTCAGGCCAGGGGAGGCACTCAGACTCCCGTCGCTCGCACACCCGAGCAGGTTATTCAGGGACTTTAGACACCAGAGCTACCACTAGCCCAGCCGGTTGTTGTTGCTCAGGATTATGTGGTTCTTGCTATGCCTGAGGATGATCAACGTAGGTTGGAAAGGTTTGGGAGACTTCAGCCACCACCTTTCAGTGGCACAGAGAGAGAGGATGCTCAGTACTTTTTGGACAGGTGTCAGAGAATACTCCGTACTGCTCGTATTTGGGAGACTTGTGGGGTCTTATTCACTACCTTTCAGTTTTCTAGGGCTGCACTCAGATGGTGCGAGACTTACAAGAGGCGTAGGCCTGTTGGCGCAGCACCTATTACTTGGCAGTAGTTCTCCGTGGTTTATTTGGAGAAGTTCGTGCCTCGATCTCATAGAGAGGAGCTACGCAAACAGTTTGAGCAGCTTCGCCAGGGTGATATGTCTGTGACGCAGTATGAGATGCGGTTTTCTGACTTAGCCCGTCATGCTATCTGTTTGGTTCCCACGGACAGAGAGAGGATCATGAGGTTTATTGATGGCCTCACTTATCAGCTACAGTTGCTCAGGATCAGGGAGCAGGTTTTGGGTGCTACCTTTGATGAGGTTGTCGACATTGCTCGGTAGATTGAGATGGTTTGCGGTCAGGAGAGGGTTGAGCGGGAGGCCAAGAGGCCTCGTGGTCAGGGTGGATTCAGAGGTGCTCCTTTTGGGGGTTAGTTCCAGCACGGTAGAGGTCGTCATTTCAGACAGGCTCAGTCAACTCGGCCATTTCATCGAGGTGCATCATCTGGCCATGGTTCTCACAGTTCTCATTAGGGCCACTCATCACTTAGTTCCCTTCCAGTTCAGAGTTCGTCCCGTGTTCCACCTGTTCAGGGCTCTTCCATGCCAGGTTCTTCTACCAGTCATCCCGGTGCTAGGGGTTCCCTTCAGTTTCTGCCGCTAGCACCAGGGAGTTATTTTGAGTGTGGGGAGCTTGGGCATATGTGGAGGCAGTGTCCTCGTCATCATGGAGGTCTATCTTAGTAGAGGAGTCACCCTCCGACTACAGCACCAGCTACCTCACCACCTGCCCAGTCAGCTCGGGGTGGAGGTCAGTCAACTAGGGGTCGCCCTAGAGGGGGAGGCAGATCAGGGGGTGGTCAGGCCTGTTTCTATGCTCTCCCTGCCATACCAGATATTATTGCTTCAGATGCTGTGATTACAGGTATTGTCTCAGTTTTCCACATAGATGCCTCAGTATTATTTGACCCTGGTTCCACGTATTCATATGTTTCCTCGTATTTTTCCCATTTTCTGGATATGCTGCGTAAGTCCTTAGTTTCATCTGTACATGTATCTACTCCTATGGGCTATACTATTATTGTGGACCACGTATATCGGTCATGTGGGGTGACTATTGGGGGTTTGGAGACCCGAGTGGATCTATTGTTACTCAGTATGGTTGACTTTGATGTGATATTGGGTATGGATTGGTTATCTCCATGTCATACTGTTCTAGATTGTCACGCTAAGACGGTGACATTGGCTATGTCGGGAATTCAGAGGGTTGAGTGGAGCGGTTCTATAGATTATGTACCAAGTAGGGTGATTTCATGTTTGAAGGCTCAGCGCATGGTTGAGAAGGGTTGCCTATATTATTTGGCTTTTGTGAGGGATGTTAGTGCAGAGACTCCTGTTATTTATTCTATTCCGGTGGTACGTGATTTTCTGGATGTGTTTCCTGCAGACCTACCGGGCACGCTGCCTGACAGGGATATTGACTTTGGTATTGATTTGGTGCCGGGCACTCAGCCCATTTCTATTCCACCGTATCGTATGGCACCGACAGAGTTGAAGGAATTGAAAGAACAGCTTCAGGAACTACTTGATAAGGGGTTTATTCAGCCTAGTGTGTCACCTTGGGGTGCACCGGTTCTATTTGTGAAGAAGAAGGATGGTTCCATGAGAATGTGTATTGATTACAGGCAGTTGATCAAGGTCACAGTCAAGAACAAGTATCCTTTGCCTCGTATTGATGATTTATTCTACCAGCTTCAGGGAGCGAAGGTGTTCTCAAAAATTGATTTGAGGCCCGGTTATCACCAACTGAAGATTCGGGATTCAGATATTCTTAAAACAGCTTTCAGAACCCGATATGGCCATTATGAGTTCTTGGTGATGTCTTTTGGGCTGACCAATGCCCCAACAGCGTTCATGCATTTGATGAACAGTGTATTTCAGCCCTAGTTGGACTCATTCATTGTTGTATTTATTGATGACATCCTGGTGTACTCCCGTAGCCAGGAGGAGCACGCTCAGCATTTAAATATTGTATTACAGAGATTGAGGGAGGAGAAGCTTTATGCAAAGTTCTCCAAATGTGAGTTTTGGCTCAGTTCAGTAGCATTCTTGGGGCATGTGGTGTCCAGTGAGGGTATTCAGGTGGATCCGAAGAAGATAGAGGCGGTGCAGAGTTGGCCCAGACCATCCTCAGCCACGGAGATTAGGAGCTTTCTTTGTTTAGCGGGTTACAACCGTCGCTTTGTGGAGGGATTTTCATCTATTGCATCTCCCTTAACCAAATTGACCCAAAAGGGTGCTCCATTCAGGTGTTCGGATGAATGTGAGGAGAGCTTTCAGAAGCTCAAGACTGCTTTGACCACAGCTCCAGTGTTAGTTCTGCCATCAGCTTCAGGTTCTTACACCGGGTATTGTGATGCCTCGAGGATAGGCAATAGTTGTGTTTTGATGCAGGAGGGTAGGGTGATTGCCTATGCCTCGCGCCAGTTGAAGACCCATGAGAATAACTATCCTGTCCTTAATCTTGAGTTAGCAGCCATTGTTCACGCCTTGAAGATTTGGCGTCATTATTTGTATGGGGTTCATTGTGAGATCTATACTGATCACCGGAGTTTGCAGTATCTGTTAAAGCAGAAGGAACTTAATTTGCGTCAGCGAAGATGGTTGGAGCGTCTTAAGGACTATGATATCACTATTTTGTAATATCCGGGGAAGGCCAATATGGTGGCCGATGCTTTGATTCGCCGGGCAAAGAGTTTGGGGAGTTTAGCATATCTTCCAGCAGCAGAGAGACCTTTGGCATTAGATCTCCAGACCTTAGCAGGTCAGCTTGTCATATTGAATATTTCGGAGCCTAGTCGGGTATTGGCTTGTGTGATCTCCGGGTCTTCTCTTTATGACCGTATCAGGGAGCGTCAGTATGATGACCCTCACTTGCTCGTTCTTCAGGACAGGGTTCAGAGAGGTGATGCTAGGGATGTGACTATTGGTGATGACGGCGTGATAAGAATGCAGGGCCGGATATGTGTGCCTAATGTAGATGGGCTTCGAGAGCTGATTCTTGAGGAGGCCCACAGCTCGCGGTATTCCATCCATCCGGGTGCCGCGAAGATGTACCAGGATTTGAGGAAGCACTATTGGTGGAGGCAGATGAAGAAGGATATAGTTGGGTTTGTGGCTCGGTGTCTAAACTGTCAGCAGGTTAAATATGAGCATCAGAGACCGGGTGGCTTGCTTCAGAGGTTAGAGATCCTAGAGTGGAAGTGGGAGCGCATCACTATGGACTTTGTAGTTGGGCTCCCACGGACTTCGAGGAAGTTCAACACTTTTTGGGTTATTGTGGATCGGCTGACCAAGTCCGCGCACTTCATTCCAGTTGGTACTACTTACTCTTCTGAGCGGTTGGCTGAAATTTACATCCAAGAGATCGTTCGCCTGCATGGTGTCCCAGTTTCCATCATTTTAGATAGGGGTACTCAGTTCACATCACAGTTTTGGAGGGTCGTGCAGCGAGAGTTGGGTACTCAGGTTGAGTTAAGCATAGCTTTTCACCCTCAGACAGACGGGCAGTCCGGGCGCACTATTCAGATATTGGAGGACATGTTGCGTGCTTGTGTTATTGACTTTAGGGGTTCATGGGACCAGTTTCTGCCACTCGCGGAGTTTGCATATAACAATAATTATCAGTCGAGTATTCAGATGGATCCATACGAGGCTTTGTATGGGAGGAGGTGTAGATCTCCAGTTGGAAGGTTTGAGACAGGTGAGGCTAGGCTCTTAGGTACAGACTTGGTCCAGGACGCATTAGATAAGGTAAAATTGATCCAGGAGCGGCTTCGCATGGCGCAGTACAGGCAGAAAGGCTACGCGGTAGGAAGGTCCGTGATGTGTCTTTTATGGTTGGGGAGAAGGTTTTGCTAAAGGTATCACCCATGAAGGGTGTTATGAGGTTTAGGAAGAGGGGAAAGTTAAGCCCCCGGTTCATTGGGCCTTTTGAGGTGCTTCAAAGGATAGGAGATGTGGCTTATAAGCTTGCCTTTCCACCCAGCGTGTCAAGTGTGCATCTAGTGTTTTATGTTTCCATGCTCTGGAAGTATATTAGAGATATGTCCTATGTTTTGGATTTCAGCACGGTTCAGTTGGAGGGTGATATGACTTATGATGTGGAGCCGGTGGCTATATTGGATCGACAAGTTCGAAGGTTGAGGTCAAAGGATATAGCTTCAGTGAAGGTGCAATGGAGAGGTCAGCCTATAGAGGAGGCCACCTAGGAGACCAAGCGGGAGATGCGTAGCAGATATCCACGCCTATTCGAGACTCTAGGTATGTTTCTAGACCTGTTCGAGAACGAACGGATGTTTAAGAGGCGAGGATGTAACGACCCGGCCGGTCGTTACGAGAGTTATAACCCCGTTTTTCCCATTCCTACTTATTTTTGTGTTATTCAGCTATAGTGTGTTATATCGGGTTAGTTGGTTCGGGTCCGGAAGGAACTTGGAGTGAAATGAGACACTTAGTCTCATAATTGAAAATTTTAAGTAAGAAAAGTGGGCCGGATATGGACCTATGTGTAAACGACCTCGCATTTGAATTTTGATGATTCCAATAGCTCCGTATGGTGATTTTGGACTTAGGAGCGTGTCCGGAATATTATTTAGAAGTCCGTAGAGGAATTAGGCTTGAAATGCCGAAAGTTTTATTTTTGAGAAGTTTGACTAGGGGTCGGGGTCGAATCCGATTCTGAAAATTGGAATACCTCTGTTATGTCATTTAGGACTTGTGTGCAAAATTTGAGGTCAATCGGACGTGATTTGATAGGTTTCGGAGTTGTTTGTAGAAATTAGAAATTTCAAAGTTCATTAGGCTTGAATTGGGGTGTAATTCATGGTTTTAGTGTTGTTTGAGGTGATTTGAGGATTCGACTAAGTCCGTATGATGTTTTAGGACTTGTTGGTATATTTGGTTGAGGTCCCGAGGGCCTTGGGTGAGTTTCGGATGGTTAACGGATCAAAAATTGAACCACAACAGCTGTTGCAATTTCCTTCTGTTGGAAATTTCTTCTACTAGATTCGAGCCCAGAAATCTCTCAGAAATCGAGCCCAGATCGAGCCCAGAGTCGAGGGCCACGATCGAAGCCATGATCGAGCCCAGAGTCGAGGGCCACGATCGAAGCCATGATCGAGCCTAGGGTCGAGGGTCACGGTCGAAGGCCGGGTCGAAGACATGATCGAAGGCCTAGGATCGAGAACCAGGATCGAAGGCCTAGGATTGAGAACCAGGATCGAGGACCTCGATCGAAGGCCAAGATCGAAGGCCAAGATCGAGGCAGAACCGAAGTTGTCTGGGCAGAATTATAAAAATAGGGAATTCGTCCCATTTGCCATTTTTGACAAATTGGAGCTTGAGGAGAGGCGATTTTTGCTATATTTTCAAGGAAAACTTGAGGTAAGTCCCTTGTGATCATTTCTACTCCATAATATTGAATTATCACCGAATAATCCGACTAGATTACATGATTTTGAGGTGTAAATCGGAGATTGGAACTTAGAAATTTGGAAATAAGATATGTAGATTTGAGGGTCGAGTTGAGGTCGGACTTTGGTAAAATTGGTATGGGTAGACTCGTGGTTGAGTGGGATTTCGGATTTTGTAACTTTTGTCGGGTTCTGAGACGTGGGCCCCACATGCGATTTTGAGCCAATTTCGGGTTTTGGTCTAATTTTGAAGCTTTTCTTGTGGAATTTATTCCATTAGTGTATATTGATGGTATTATACTGATTGTGAATAGATTTGGAGCATTTGGAGGCCGAGTCCAGAGGCAAGAGCATTGCGGGTTAGAGATTTGACCGGTTTGAGGTAAGTAACGATTGTAAATATAGTCCTGAGGGTATGAAACCCCGGATTTTGTATCATTCTACTATTTTTAGTAACGCACATGCTGGGTGACGGGCGTGTGGGCGTGCACTGTTGGGGATTGTGACTTGGTCCGTCCCGTAGCAACTGTAAAGTTGCATAATTTGTTGAAACCATATGATATTTATATGTTTTAGAAAGACTTTCTGTAAATTGGGCTGAATTCCATGTTTGGGCCTTGCGCCAAAGCTGTTTGGACCCTTAGGGCTGTTTCTCACCATCCTCTCAATGTTTTCGATTGAAAATCTATACTCAGTCATGGTTATACTTGTTTACTGCATAACTCAGTTGTATGACTCCATTTTGATGCATATAAATGTTTTGGGCCGAATGCCCTGTTTTACTGAAATGCCCGAGTGGCTTGAGAGGTTTATGACTGAGTGAGGCCGAGGTCCTGATTTGTGAGGATGAGTGTGGATCGGGGCTGCCCGCCTACAGCATATTTATGACTAAGTGAGGCCGAGGGCCTAATTTGTGAGGATGAGTGTGGATCGGGGCTGCCCGCCTGCAGCATACTTTAATATTATAGCACATGAGTTGTCCGTGCAGATTATAGCGCTTGGGCTGAAGGAGCCCCTCCGGAGTCTGTACACACCCCCTGTGAGCGCAGGTACCTACTGAGTGCCAGTGCCGAGTGCTGAGTGACTGGGAGGCATGAGTGATTGTGAGGTATGCCCGAGTGGCAAGAGTGATTGTGAGGTATGCCCGAGTGGCAAGAGTGATTGTGAGGTATGCCCGAGTGGCACGAGTGACTGTGAGGTTTGCCCGAGGGGCTGTTTATGATTTCATCATTTTTGCTCACCTTTGCATTGAGCCTTTGTTTGAAAAACTGTTGGAAAAACGTCTTTAAATGATTTTTACTGGAACTGGGTTTAAACTAGATAATTTGATTCAAATCCTGATTTTTTTTAAAGTATGTGGTATTTTACTGAGACTTCCTGTTATGAACGTTATATGTTTTATTGCTCGTCACTACTGCTCAGTCTTTGTTTATTGTTTTTACTTACTGAGTTGCGTACTCACGTTACTCCCTGCACCTTGTGTGCAGATTCAGGTGTAGCTGGACACGGTAGCGGTTATTGAGTGTTCTGGTTGCAGATTTTATTGGAGATAGCAAGGTAGCTGTTTGGCGATCGCAGCCCCTACTCTTCTCCCTCTTATCTTCCTGTAGTTGTATTTAGCTATTTTCCAGGCTGAGTTAGCCTTGATATTGTTAGACAGATTGTAGAAGATGCTCATGACTAGTGACACCCCGATATCAGGCTTTTCTTTTTCGCACTTCTTTTTTTCTTTGATTTAAACTCTTTAAATGGAGGTTTTATGTTAAATAACCTTGAAATTATCTTTGAAATGAAAATATCGGTTGTTTTGGAAATTAGTCGGCTTGCATAGTCCCACGATAGGCGCCATCACGACAGAGGTTAGTTTGGGTCGTGACACCCGGTAGCACATGTCCTCACCATTTGTGAGAGAATAGAGATACAAAGGCTCAAATTCTTCAATCAACAAATCCGCACGACAGGAATGAAAGAGGTGGAAATTTCCTAACAATTCTGTAGCCTCTCGAAGATAAGTACAAACGTCTCCGTACCGATCTGCAAGACTCTACTAGACTCGTTCGTGACTCGTAAAACCTATGAACCTAGAGCTCTGATACCAACTTGTCACGACCCAAAATCCCAGCACAGGCGTCATGATGGCACCTAGTCTCTAAGACTAGGTAAGCTGATTTCAATTACATTTTTGGAGCCATTGTTTTTTTATTAAATAAGTAACCAAAACTAACGGCGGAACAAATATGAATGTACAACCTCCCAAGACTGGTAGTACTGAGTCACGAACTCTAACTGAATACATGGAATGATCACGAGGACCGAATATACAATACTGTTTGATTACAAGTTAACAGTACAATGAAATGACAAGACTCCAAGGGACTGCGACGACCAAGCAGCTCTACCTTGAATCCTTATGATCCCGCTTTAACTCTTCTCAAGTCTGTTATCTTCAATACCTGGCTCTGCACAAAAATAAACAAAAGTGTAGTATGAGTACGCCACGGTCGGTACCCAGTAAGTATCAAGACTAACCTCAATGGAGTAGAGACGAGGTACAGTCAAGACACTCACTAGTCTAATAACCTGTGCAATATAATATACAAAATAATAGGAAACAAATAACAATAGGGCAAGATAAAACAACCAGTGATATGCACAACAGACAACAAGAATACCATTAATATCACTCAACAATTAATAAACACAATTACACCCAATTAAATCAAGTCATTCAAATAAATGTCTTTCACATATAATTCTTCCAGATAACTCTCTTTCAAATATAATTTTCTCAAATAATTATTTTTCAAATATAATTCTTTCAATAAATCTTTTCAAATATAATTTCCTCAAATAAATATTTTTCAAATACAATTCTTTCATATAATACTTTCTAAGTAAAAATCCTTCCAAATAAATATTTTGAATATAATTCTTTCAATTAAAAAGTCGCCATGTGACACCTCATTTCATAATCATAAAAATACGGGCCTCAGCCCATTTTCATATTTTTCGTAAATGCGGGTCTCATCCCATTTTCATATTTCCACGGCACCTGGTGCCCATAATTAAATCATCATATTTCCCCGACACCTCTTGCTCTCATTTCATATCACAACTGCACGGATAATTCGCGTGCCAATTATCATTTTATCACAGCACCTCGTGCCCACATTTCATATCATAACTTCACGGACAATTCACGTACCAAATATTCTCATTATTTTCTCACGACACCTCGTGCCCACATTTCATTTTATAATCCGCCTGGCAATAGCCACAGGCTCTCAATTTCAACATAAAATAGACTGTTATCAATTTACTATCAACAAGACCAATTGCACAAGGCATGAAAATAAACACAAAAAAAAAATCACAACATCACATAAAAATCATCAACACCACAACCCCACATCATCACATATCGTCCCTGACAGTAGCCACCCTTATCGCTCCTATTGCCACCCTTATCACTCCTATAACCACCATTATCGCTCCGCCCATACAATATTAATATCCACCCTTATCGCTCCTATTGCCACCCTTATCGCTCCTATAGCCACCCTTATCGCTCCGCCCAGACAATATTCTAACAAACACAACAATAGTGAAATGCCACCCTTATAACCACATAATATCAACGGTAAAATGCCACCCATATCTCCCCAAAATAACAACTCACACAACACAACAATTTACACGAAAAATTATCACAGGAACATAACAAAAATCAATTCATATCACAATTTGCCCAATGGCCACAACCAAATTCCAAAGCTACAACCAAGTCAATTAATTTCACAACAAATAGCCAAAAGCTCCACACAATGCGTACAACACTCAAAAATAATCAATAGAGATAAAAATTACTCAACATAAAGCAAAGTCTTCATAAAATTCAAATTTTCAATAATTATATAAACACCTCTTCTTAAGCTCATATAATTAATTGTTTGCAGAGGGGAAAATCCAAAATGAAATTAAATTCCAATAATTATCAAACCAGCAAATTCAAGAAATTTCATAAATAATCAAATAATAATCACATCAAATTGTCATATAACAACAGAGTCAACAACAAAGATTTAGGCACGACAAGTAGATGATTAAATATATATATCAACAATTATCCAATTTACTACACAATATGCTCGAGACTTTAACTCAATAAAATTTGCACATATAAACCAAGTACATACTCGTCACCTCGCGTACATGGTTTTCAATTACACAAATTGCACATACGACTCAATGCCTAAGGGAAAATTCCCCCACTCGAGGTTAAGCAAGGCACTTACCTCTTTGAAGTTCTGCCGATATTCCAAAATTGTCTTCTTGCTTGAATTGACATCTGGACCGCTCAAATCTATCCAAATTAATTGTATAACTTCATTAAAATTCATCGAAAATAATTCCGGGTAATAATACATCGACTTAAAATTTTATTCCAAAAAAAAATAACAAAAGTCAACGCAGGACCCGCCTCTCGGAACCTAACATAATATTCATGAAATCCGAATACCCATTCCGATACGAGTTCAACCATACCAATTTTATCGAATTCCAATAACAAATCGACCTCCAAATCATAAATTTAAACCAAGAGGGTTTTCTAAATATTTCAACCCAATTCACTAATTTAGTGATAAAAACAACAATAGATTCATGTAATTTAACCAAAATCAAGTTAGGAATTCTTACCCCAATATTTTCCTTGAAACACTCACGAAATATCGCCTCACCCGAGCTTCCTTGGTCCAAAAATGGAAGAATGACACGAATTTGGAATTTATTTTGCTGCCTAGGGATTTGTTCTTCGTGTTCGCGAGACTCCCCTCGCGTTCGCGATGAACAAATTCTTCAAAAGTCATTTTCAAACTCTTCTCAGACAGCCTTTAGTATAATGGTCAAAACATTTGGTACAAAACTCCAAAAGATGAATGGTTTGACTTTATGAAACCTAGACTCCAAGGGCTATAACTTTTATTTGTTACTCATCTCCCAATTCCTTATAGATTACGAGATATAAGCTTCCAAAGTCAGCCCTGTGCAACAGAGATTTCCAAACTCTTCCCGGACAGCCTATAGTGTATCTACCATAACGTTTTGTACACAACACCAACTGACAAATGGTTTATCTTTCTGAAAACTAGACACAAGGGGCTATAACTTTCATTTTTTGATCATCTCCAAATTCTGTATAGATTGCGAGATATGAGCCTCTAAAATCAGATGACGAACAGCAAAATTTCCTTCTTCGTGAACGCGAGAACCTCTTCGCGAACGCGAAGAACAAAGTCCTAATAGCAAAATCCTTCTTCGTGAATGCGAGAGGTTTCTCGCGAACGCAAAGAACAACACCAGAACTAGCAACCAACAGCATCAAAACACCCAAACTTGGTCCGGAACCACCCCGAATAAAACCCGAGGCCCCCGGGACCCCATCCAATCGTACCAACCAGTCCCAATACATAACATGAACCTGATCGAGGCCTCAAATCATATCAAACAACATCAAAGTCACGAATCATACCCCAATTCAAGCCTAATGAACTTTGAAATTTCAAATTCTATATCTTGTGCCGAAACACATCAAATCAATCTAGAATGACTTCAAATTTTGCACACAAGTCATAATTGACATAACGAAGCTATTCCAATTTCCAGAATCGGATTTCGGCCCCGATATCAAAAAGTCAACCCCCCGGTCAAACTTTTCAAAAATTCATCTTTCGCTATTTCAAGCCAAATTCCTCTCCGGACCTCCAAATAATTTTCCGGACACGCTCCTAAGTCCATAATCACCATACGGAGCTATTGGCATCATCAAAATTCCATTCCGGAGTCGTCTTCACACAGTTCCGACCATGGTAAAAATCCTAAGACTTAAGCTTCCGTTTTGGGGACCAAGTGTCCCAAATTACTCCAAATCATCCTGTAACTGAATTCAACCATGCACGCAAGTCAATACACATAATAATAAGCTTCTAAGGGTCTTATGTCGCAAGGCGGGGCTTAAATTCTTAAAACGACAAGTCGGGTCATTACAAATATAAATATAAAAAGAGACATTGGTAGCTGCAGAACGACTCAGAAAGGCAGCTCACCACTATGCCTCGGGATGACGTGGATATGTGATGATAGGTCCTCCACTAGAACCTGTCTCAGATCTTGCACAAAAAGTGCAGCAAGTGTAGTATGAGTACGTAAACAACGTGTACCCAGTAAGTATCAAGCCTAATCTCGAAGTGGTAGAGACGAGATGGCCGACTTTGACACTCACTATGGGTCAATAATAATAATTGAAATAAAACTAGAATATCTAAATCAGCATGATTCACAGAATATAATAATAATTTATTTAACCAGCAGAAATAATTAAGTTCCTTCAAAATGCAACAATTCTCAATATATATATATTAAATCCTTCAATTTCAATAAAATTCTAATTTATCAAATAACTTTACAAGATGCAATTGAATTTCAATGGATTTTCAATTTATCAAATAGTTTTACAAGTTGCAATAAACCGTCAAAGTATCGTGTAATTATTATTATTATTAAGCACAATTTTTGTCGAGGTCGTACGGGCCGATCCAGAGTGTCGTGTACACTACCGAGGGACATGCGGCGCGATCCATAGATGCATCTATCCTTCCGAGGCGTTCGGCCCACTCCACAAGAAAGGAGGACATTTTCTTATGTGCCTCCGGAAGGAGAGTATATTTATTATAAGATAAATTCGGGAGGAAGAACAATTTCTTTTAACAATTAATTGATTTAAACAGAAAATCAAGCATATGAGATTTCCATCCTTTAATATCTTTATCTAACAATTCACAATATATTCATATATATCAATTAATATTAATTAATCAAAGAATATAATTTACACAAGTAATGCATGCTTTGAGTCCTAAACTACCCGGACTTTAGCATTAATAGTAGCTACGCACGGACTCTCGTCACCTCGTGCGTATGTAGCCCCCACAATTAGCAAGAATTATATAATTTAATCACCTATGAGGTAATTTCCTCCTCACAAGATCAGACAAGAGACTTACCTCGTCTTGCTCCAATTTAATCCACTAGAAGGCCTTTTTCACGATTATCCAACTCTATCTGGCTCGAATCTAGCCAAAAATGATTCGATACAATCACTAAAAATTATAGGAATCAATTCTATAAGAAAATACTACATTTTTAATAAAAATCCCGAAATTAATTAAATATTCGCCCGTGGGCCCACATCTCGAAATCTGGTGAAAGTTACGAAATCCGACAACCCATTAAATTATGAGTCCAACCATACCAGTTTCACTCCAATCCGACTCCGAATCGATAATGAAATCTCAAAAATTCGTTTCTATTAGATTTCTAAAAATTTCCAAAATTTCAACCTCAAAACACTAATTAAATGATGAGAACAATGATATATTTATGTTTATAGACCAAATCCAAGTTAGAATCACTTACCCCAATGTCTTTTCCTTGAAAATCTATCAAAAATCGCCTCTGCTCAAGCTCCAATTTGTTAAAAATGGCGAATGCGACGAATGCCCTCTTTTATAATTCTGCCCAGGCAGCCCTCAATCCATGGCCTCGATCCATGGCCTCGATCATGGCCTTGATCCTCGGCCTCGATCATGGCCTCGATCGTGGCTTCGATCCTCGGCCTCGATCATGGCTTCGATCATGGGTCTCGATTTTTGGGAACATAACGGAGCTATGAAAATTTTCGGAACTGGATTCCGACTCCGGTATCAAAAAGTCAACTCCTCTGTCAAACTTCCAAACTTAAATTCTTGTTTTTAGCCATTTCAAGCCTAATTTAACTACGGACTTCCAAATAAAATTCTGAACATGCTCCTAATTCCAAAATCACCACACGGAGCTGTTGGAATCATTAAAATTCTATTCCAGGGTCATTTTCACATAATTAGATATCCGGTCACTATTTGAACTTAAACTTTTAATTTTTCATCAAAATTTCATATCTCGGGCTAAGGACCTTGGAATTTGATTCCGGGCATACGCTGTGATGACCCAAAATGTCATCTTATGTTTTAGAACTCGAATATGTGCTCTTAAGCCTTAAAAATCTCATTTTTTTCCCTCCTCGATTTGTGTGCGCAGTCCGGGCAGGTTTTCGGAAAGTTTTTATGTTGAAAACTAATGAAAATAAAAAATTTTGCCTTAAAGGTTGATTTTAGTTGACTTCGATCAACATTTTGGTAAACGGGCCCGGATTCGTGCTTTAATGGTCCCGGTAGGTCCGTATCGAATTATGGGACCTGGGCGTATGCCCGAAATCAAATTCGGAGGTCCCTAGCTTGAGTTATGAATTTTTGATGAAAATTAAAAGTTTGGAAATTATTTATTTTTAAGAATTGATTGATATTTGGAATTGTTAGTATCGGGTCCGTATTTTGGTTTCGGAGCCCGGTACAGGTTCATTATGATATTTAAGATATGTCTGTGAAATTTGGTGAGAAACGGAATTGATTTGACGTGATTCGGACGTCCAGTTGAGAAAATAGAAATTTTAAAGTGTTCTTGAGAATTTCATTTGATTCGGTGCTAAATTTAGAGTTCTAGGTGTTATTTTGGCGATTTGATCACGCGAGCAAGTCCGTATGATATTTTTAGACTTGCGTGCATGTTTGGTTTGGAGCCCCGAGGGCTCGGGTGCCATTCGGGCGATGCGCGAGTTGAGTTCAAACCTCAACAAGGCTGCTGGTGCACCAAATCTGGTGTGCCCGCACTTGCGAACCTTTGGTCACAGGTGCGAGCGAAAGCCCCGCAGATGCGACCCGGGCCTGGACTTCATTTTTCCGCAGATGCGGACTTTTCTCCGCATGAGCGGGACCGCAGAAGCGGAACCCTGTCTGCAGGTGCGGCCCCAGTTGGCCCAGCACTTCTCCGTAGAAGCGCATAATCCGTCCGCATATGCGGATGCGCAGGTGCGACCAAAGCACTGCAGGTGCGAAGGTTGCTGGGCAGTGAGCATTTATTTCGAATTTCAGTCATTTTTCTTCTTGTTTTCAAAAGGGTAGGAGGCCTAGGGCGATTTCTCAAAGATATTTTCTTCCCCAAATCATAGGTAAGTATTCCTTAACTCGTTTCTTTCAATCTTTTACTTCATTTTACTAGGATTCAACCTAAAAATCTAGAGTTTCATGGTAGAATTAGGGGTTAGGGTAGAAACTAGGGATTTCGGGAATTTGGGGATTTAGACCTCAATTTGAGGTCGGATTCCAAAACTAATTACATATTCGGGATCGAGGGTGAATGGGTAAAAGGATTTTGGTTCGAACCTTGGGTTTTGACCAAGCGGGCCCGGGGTCGATTTTTCGACTTTTTGGAGGAAAAATTGGGAAATTTAATTTGTGCAATATAATTGATTCCTTTAGCAATATTTGATATTATTGAGTCATTTTTGAATAGATACGGGTGGTTTGGAGGTAAATTCCAAAGGAAAAGTTGTGATTGAGAATTAAGTGGCCTTCGAAGTGAGGTAAGTGTTATGTCTAACCCTATCTTGAGGGAATTAGGAACCTTAGATTATTTGCTAAGTGAAATTCATGTGAGCGGCGTATATGTGAGGTGACGAGTACCTATGCGCCGCCAATTTACCTATTTTTCCATGTTTCTCTATTTTTCTGATATTGTCTCATTCCTATGCCAAATTGTTACGTGTTATACTAGTGTTGTTCAAATTATCATTTCTATCATGTTTACGGAATTTTCTGGTGATAATTGAGTTTTTATTTCAAAGTTGAGATTGATATTATGGAACCAAATGTTGAATTAAGGTTGGTACTTGTTATTCTATCTCCCTGTTGTTATTTATGCGTTGCATTAAGGTAAGGGAGAATGTTAATGCACGAAGGGTGATGCCGTTCCATATTGTGAGTGTTAATGCACGAAGGGTGATGCCGTACCATATTTTGTGAGTGTTAATGCACGAAGGGTGATGCCATGCTATATTGTGAGTATTAATGCACGAAAGGTGATGTCGTGCCATATTGTGAGTGTTAATGCACGAAGGGTGATTCCGTGCCATGATTTGAGAGTAAAAGCACTAAGGGTGATGCCGTGTCATTTCTATTAATTTTATGGTGAGATTGAGAGTAAAAGCACGAAGGGTGATGCCGTGCATTTTTCTTTACCGTATTCACTATTCCTGTTGATTCACCCTTCCTCTGAAGGTTCCTAACAGTTGATTAGACGCGTGTCTCTCCGCATTTAATGCCCCAAACATGCGTCATCCCATGATTCAGCACAACTTTTGCCGATTATCGAGGTAATCATGGCCATGAATTTAGCCGCCAAAATTTTACTTATACGCCACATTCTTTTCCTTTGCGTTTCATAATTTCCCGAGCTCCTGATTTGCATCTTTGTTTTTCATTCTTTCTCTAGTTCTCTTCAAACACAAAACCTTTTCCTTCTTCTTTTTCAATGACTTTTTCCTCTAAGCGTGCTGGTTCTACAAAGAACAAGAACAAAACCGAGGACTCTATTCCTTCAACGGTGGGTTCCATCATCCCAAGAAAAGTCAGTACCACAAAGGACCTTAAAAAGAAATTTCCTACTGCTAACCCTCGTAGATGGGCTGTTAGTAAGTACCCTTCTTCTATTCATCCTTCCAGTATTCCTGTTGTGAAGGAAGACTGTCGCTGTCATGAGTTGGATATCATCGCTCCTGATCTATCGGAGCGAGTGACCCTTCCCAAGGAAAGTTTTATATACTTTTACATGTATCTCTTTACTTTGGATGCATTTTCTTTGAGTGAAGAGCTTGATTCCGTGATTGCGGAGTTTTGCCTTCGCTACCAAGTGTTTTTGGCACAAGTAAGTCCTTCAGTGTGGAGGACGGTCGCCTGTCTTCGACGCTTCTGCCAGGAAACTAGAAAGGAGCTAACCTTAGCTCATATGATGAATCTCTATTCCACCAAAATCTTCCGCAGGGGAATGATAAACCTTTGCAAACATGGCCACCATGCTTTGCTGTCTAGCATGGATGATGACAACGACTGTGGTTGGATATAACGGTTCGTTGTAATTGCCACCAATGACATCATTCCGACAATGGCTTCATCCTTTCCGGCAGCTTGGAACCGCACTCGTAAGCTCTTTGTTTTGTATTTCTTTTTACTAGATATTCCTTTATGGTCGTATCAACTCTTCACTCTTTGCAAGTTTCAGTAACTCGATGGATCCCACCGGTGGTGGAAGGATTGGACCGGTGGGTTCAAAAGATCTTGGATGTCACAATGCCCGAAACTCGTTTATGGAAAGAACTAGCCCTTAAATACGGGTGGAAGGACAAAAATCATGGTAATTTTAATTTACATTGCTTCCATTATGAAGAACTTGTTTGAACCCTTCTGACTTGTTCATGAAATTAGGTCTACCAGCGGGCTCTGTTGCTGTCCCCGAGGAGGATGTTTTGGCTGATCCTACTGATGCAGCGAGGCTGCTTCAGGAAGCACTTACTCGAACAGGTATCTCTGGGCCTGTTTTGAGCGCAAACACTTCTTTACGGAGTCCCCAGCTGGAGGATAAGCAACCAAATAGAAAACGTTCCTCCGCGGCCGGGGAAAATAATAAGAGGACAAAGACTGATGTCCCCGAGTCATCTTCGGTGGCGATGACGACTGGTCCTCCTTCCGGGCCGATCATAGACATCGTGATGATTGATGATGATGAAGAAGTTGTTGATGAGGGAGCTTCTTTACATAGAAGGCGACGATCCTCATCATCTCAACAGGATGCTCGACCTATTATGATAGTTAGATCAACTGAAGATGATGTCTCGGCACTTTGGGAAGAATCTGATCTGGTAGAATATGCCAACTCCCATTTTCGGGCCCCAATTGCTGTAACCGGTGCTACGGGGCTGAGTACCGGGTCCTTGCCGTCTTTGGTTGGCAAGCATCCAACAGCCGGCACTGCATTTGATGAAGCTGCTTCTCATTCTTCAACTCCATCAGCTTCATCTCCACCTTCACCAACACCAGCAACCGCTACATCATTTCCATCTTCATCCACTCTTACACTAGCAGGTTCTACATCACCTCCATCGGCCGCACCTGACCATGAAAAAGGTGTTCCTCTTCCATAGTCCCCAGTTCATGGGAATATGGGGCAAAATTATGCTGCCCCTTCTGAAGATCCACAAAAGAGGAGGAACGTTACTCTTTCGGTCTCTACCGGATGCAAATTCCCATCCCGGCCGGTTGAGCTTGCTAACTATCTCAAGCCTTTAGCTTCAAAAAAAGACTGGGAAAAGATTCAGGCACTCTCGGGAGAGTGCTTGTTGAACAATGTCATGCATAACGCCGCAGCGGTATGTTATTTTCTTCCTTAATTACTTCTTATACTTTTGTATGAATGTATTCTCAGTTTTGCTTCTTCTTGTCTTGTAGGCCAACTTTCTTGCTTCTGAGGGCCTTCAAAGGTTGATTCGTGAAAAGGAAGAACTTACTTCTGAACGGAATCAACTTTTGGTGGAACGAGACCAAACTATTCTCCGCCTCTCGGAACTGGAAACCAAAGCTACTGAGGCCATTGTTTTGGAGGCCCGTTTGCAGCAGAGCGAGCAAGAAGTGGTAACCCTTAGCCAAGAGATTGGTCCACTGAGGGTTAGATCTGATGAAGCCAAGGCCAAATGGGTTGAAGTCCAGGATGCGTTCTTGCTGCAACCGATCGTGAGGTTGCCTCCGCTGAAAGAATGATTAACTTGGAGGCAGCCTTGAACTCCAAAATTGAAGAACTTGCTGCTGTGGGGGTGAAACATGCCCAGCTAGAAGAGAAGTACAGGAAAACTATCGAGCGTAATAGGTTCTTTAGTTCAACTGTCTGCGACCTCGACATCAGCCTCAAATCTGCTAGGTCCGCCCGGGAAAACCTTTCTATCGAGGTTACCCAACTTAAAAAAGAACTTAAGCGCTGAGCGGCTTCCCTCGTTGTTGAAAAAACTTATTCCATGTATAACATGAGGAGAAAAACCTTGGAAGAGGCCAAAGCTGGTATCATTGACGTTGATGCCGAAATTGCTAAGGCCCGAGAGCTTGAGTTGGCTGCTAAGAATGGACTCCCGGCGCAGCCTGATGCTCCTGGTTATTCTGGTTTTGATTTTGAGTTTTCGTAAACTGAAGAGGGATCATAAGGCGATGATGCTGAAGATCAAACTGGTGAAAATGTTGAGCCATCGGTGGACTCGCCTATATTTTTCGGGAGTGCAGACACTGCTCTTTCTCCTGGTTCCAGAGATGCTGCAGTTTAGCTTTTCCTTTCTTTTTCCCATTTTGTACTTTTACCATTTTGGCACGTTATTGTAAATAAAGACATATTTTTGCTCAAGTATCGTTTGAGTCTTACTTTCGTTTGAATATTCATGGAAGTCTTTAATCTTTGCATTTGCTCAAGAGTTCTACGCACGTTTTCATGTTCACACTTTACTATATGTGGTCTCGAATGTACTTTCCTTGAAGCACTTTGGTTCTGAGTATTATCCCTTTTAGGTGAGGGTTTCTATAAGTATTTGCAAAATTTTACTTTTTGCGTCCTTTTCGTATGCAACTTCGGGTGTATTTTTCCCCGATGGCATTTTAGATTCCGGACATAAATTCTTCCGGAACCAACCCTTTAACGTGAGGGTTTTTATAAGAGAGGGCCCTCTTATGTTTACGGTGCTCTTGAAGAGGATGTCTCTTGTTCATTACGGCACTAACATTTAAAGTACTTACTTAACTTTCAAATGACAAAGTTTATTCATCGTTCAGACAAGAAACAAGATAAAAACAAAAGGATTTCATTTTATTCCTTCTATTTTCAAAAAATATATAAGCATTTGATATGCTGAAAAGAAATTTCCATTACTTGTGGCTATCTTTTACAACATGTGTCTACGGGGCTGGCTGCGCAATCCCCGGTCCCGATGATGCGTTTAGTTTTCAGATGTTCTGTCCCCGATTGACGTGACAGTCATTGTTGCCGTATTCTCATATCATTCCCACCCCCCAGCGTTCGAGTGCGAAGAGTGCGAATTGGAACAGTGGAAGTATTGTATCTTCAAAGATTCCACTAATGAATTGCTAGGTAATCCTTCACTTGGCAACATACCTTACTTCCCCTTAGGAATCCATGCTATCGAGCGAAAGAATACCTAACAGTCCTCTAGTGGTTTGTGCTCATGAACAATCGGGTAACCTCTGTTCGGTAGCAAACTTAACTTCCCAGTGGGAATTTCCTATCGAACCAAAGATTATCTAATCGTCCCTGAGTGGAAGCTTGTTTGTTTGCCTTGCTATCAAAGGTCTTATTGTTGCTGTCTTCGTAGTATGCTTTCTGTCGCTGCCTCATTAAAACCCTTGTTAGAAAAACCTAATTGGGACAAAAACTGAACGAAGGGAAAAAGAGTGCAGCACATACTTTCCGCTTGATTAACGTTCATCAGCAATAATATCTTTTAAGGTGTGCCACGTTCCAGTTTCTAGGGAACTTGTCTCCATTCTGGTTCTCCAACTCATATGAACATTTCCCAGTGATAGCTGAAATTCGGTAGGGACCTTCCCACATTGAGCTCCCGGGTATTTTGGGTTACTTTCCTCAAAACCAAGTCTCCGACTTTGAAATAACGGAAGTTGGCTCTTCGATTATAATATCGCTCCATTCTCTACTTTTGAGCTACCATTCATACATGTGCCAAGTCCCTGCGTTCTTCGAGCAGTTCCAAGTTGATTAACATCGCTTCGTTGTTTGATTCTTCATCTGCCCGAAAATATCTCAAAGTGGGTTCACCTACTTCCACCAGGATTAGGGCTTCAGCACCGTACACGAGGAAAAAAGGAATTTCTCCTGTACTCGATTTGGCCATTGTTCAGTAGGCCCATATAACTCCGGGCAATTCTTCGGGACATTTGCCCTTTGCTGCTTCCAACATTTTTTTGAGATTTTGAATAATCACTTTGTTTGTTGACTCTGCTTGACCGTTTGCGCTTGGATGATAAAGAGAAGATGTGATCCTTTTTATCTTCAAATCTTCGAGGAATTTTGTAACTTTTGCATCGATAAATTGTGGCCCATTATCGCATGCTATCTCTTTTGGTATTCCGAACCTCAAATTATATTTTCCCACAGGAAATCGACCACTTCGAGTTCTACAATCTTCTGATAAGGATCTGCCTCCACCCATTTAGAAAAATAGTCAGTCAAAATTAAAAGAAACCTTACCTTTCCGGGAGACGGTGGCAGCGGTCCGACAATGTCTATCCCCAATTTCATGAATGGCCATGGGGACAGAACCGAATGTAAGGTTTCTACTGGTTAATGTACGAGTGGTGCATAGCATTGGTACTTATTACATTTTCCTACGAAGTCTTTGGCATCTTGTTCCATGCGAGGCCAGTAATATCCTGCTCGTACCAACTTCATCACAAAAGAATCTGCACCCGAGTGATTTTCGCATATCCCGTGATGCTTTGGGGCCTTTAGGCAACTTCCCGTGCTTGAGATAATTGATTATTTCATCTCTCCAATCCCAGACCAGACTAGTCGAATTTACCTCATAGTAACCATCCGTATCCAGGACCAAGCTCATCAGTTGTACTACCATATCGGATTCCGATCCCTTTATTTTCATCGACAATCCTAAGTTTGCTAATGCATCCGCTTCGGCGTTGTGAGTGATTGACCACTCCCAGAATCGCGCCAAAAGAGCCTGGACCTTTACCATGTATTGTTTCATATATTCTTCTTTGGTATTAAGGATCCCGTAGACCTGATTTACCACCAGTTGCGAGTCACATTTAATTTCGATCACCTTAGAATCAAGTCCCTGGTCCAATACGAGCCCTCTAATCAAAGCTTCATACTCTGCTTCATTGTTAGTTAAAGGGGCCGTACTGATGGCTTGCCTAGGGTCTCCCCCGAAGGCGTGATTAAGACTATTCCGAGTCTAGACCCCTTTATGTTGGAAGCTTCATCCGTAAATAAGGTCCAGACCCTTGATGTCGATTCCGAAATCATTATTTCCTCCTTGGTTGCCAGAGGCAGTAGTCCCGGACTGAAATCGGCCACGAAGTCAGCCAAGACTTGAAACTTAATTGCAGTCCTTGGTTTATATTCTATGTCGAACTCACTCATTTTGACGGCCCATTTGGCCAATCTGCCCGAGAGCTCTGGTTTATGGAGGATGTTCCGCAAAGGAAAAGTAGTCACCACGGCTATCAGGTGACATTGGAAGTAGGGCCTCAACTTCCGAATTGCGACTACGAGAGATAAGGCCATTTTTTTCCAAATGTGGGTAGCGAGTTTCTGCTCCCGTTAAAACTTTGCTAACGTAATAAATGGGAAATTATGTACCTTCATCCTTCCGGACTAAAACCGCACTTACCGCAATTTCTGAAACCGCGAGGTAGACTAGTAGTATTTCACCTTCTTTTGGTTTTGAAAGCAATGGAGGGCTTGATAAGTACTTCTTCAGATCCCTTTAGAGCCTCCTGGCACTCCGGTGTCCATTCGAAATTATTCTTCTTTTTGAGCAGTGTGAAGAAGTGATGACATTTTTTCGATGACTGGGAAATGAACATGCTCAAAGCTGCTAATCTTCCTGTGAGCCTTTGGACTTCCTTTGCGTTTGACAATTGATTCGAGATATACTCTATGGCCTTGATTTTGTCGAGGTTTACCTCAATTCACCTTTGTGAGACCAGAAATATCAGGAACTTACCAGAACTGACCCCGAACGCGCACTTCTCGGGGTTAAGTTTCATGTTATGCTTCCCCAGGATGTCGAATATTTCTTGTAAATGCTTAAGGTAGTTATCTGCATTCAAAGACTTAACGAGCATATCGTCTATATAAACTTCCTTGGTCTTTCCTATTTGCTTTTCAAACATCTTATTTATGAGCCGTTGATAAGTGGCTCCAGCGTTTTTCAACCCGAAGGGCATTACATTGTAACAATATGTACCGAAATTCGTTCTAAACTAAGTTTTTTCCTGATCTTCCGGGTTCATCTTAATTTGGTTGTACCCGGAATAAGTATCAAGGAAACTCATCAACTCATTCCCAGTCCATCAATCATTTGATCGATATTTGGCAGTGGGAACGAGTCTTTCAGGCACGCCTTATTAAGATCTTTATAGTCTACGCACATGCGAAATTTATTGTTCTTCTTAGGAACTACTACCACATTGGCTAGCCAGTCCGGATATCTTACCTCTCGGACCGAACTGATTTTAAGTAAGCGGGTTACCTCTTCTTTGACGAATTTATTCCTGGCCTCGACAATAGGGTGTTTCTTCTGCCTTACCGGAGGTATGTTGGGATCCAAACTCAGCTTCTGCATAGCTATTTCTGTCGGGATACCTGTCATATCCTCGTTCGAGCATGCAAAACAATCAGCATTAAATTTAAGGAATTCAATAAAACCAAACCTGAGCTCCAGGTGCAATCCTGTCCCCCAATGGAATTTTCTTTCTAGGAATTACTCAAAAAATGCAACTTGCTCCAGTTCCTCCACCGTGGACTTCGTTGCGTTCGTCTCTTCTGGAACTTGGAAATATCTTGGCACCTGATATTGTTCTAACAACTCTGTTTCTAAGCTAACTCATTCTAGTTCGGGAAGAGGTGACGGTTCCTGTAATTGCTATGCCATGTGTTCCTTTCTTTTGCTACTGGAAACTGAGACTGCATTCATCTCCCTTGCTGCCGGTTGACACTACTAGAAATCCGCTAAAAACCGATCAAGCCATACTGACCAACGTTGGTCGGTCAAAAACGAGCGACCAAAAAACTGTCTAACATGGACGGAAACTATAAAAAATATATTTTACATTTTTTTTAAATGACATACCGACCAAAGTTGGTCGGTAAATTGGTCTAAAAGTTGACCGGGCTGGTCAGACTTGCTTAATCAAAGAAACTTTTTGATTACCGACCAACTTTGGTCGGTAATGTGGACCCAATTTTTAAAATTTTAATAATTATATTATTATTTAAAATATTTTATAAAATTTAAAGAATTTATATTTAAGATTACCGACCAAAGTTGGTCGGTAAATGCTTCCCCAATTTTTTAAATTGTAATAATTATATTATTATTTAAAATGTTTTATAAAATTTAAAGAATTTATATTTAAGATTACCGACCAAAGTTGGTCGATTAATGCAGAGGAAGCATTTACCGACCAACTTTGGTCGGTATATTTTTTTTCCTGGAAAATAACCGACCAAAATTGGTCGGTTATTAGGTCAACATTGGTCAAACTTTTGAATCACTTTAATATTTACTATCTAAATAATATAAATGTATTTCGTTAACACTTTATTTTGTAATACAAATAATGAATACACTAACATATACTATAACAAGCTATATATAGTTAAAGTAGTACAATAAAGCATGTGTGTATGTGTGTGTGTGTGTATATATATATATAGGTGTAGCCGTATATATATAAGAACATGAAGCGCTAGGACCATAGGGGCGGGTTCTTTTGGGGATTAACTTGTGAAGAAGCAATAATCTAATTAGTATATATAATTGATCATCATCAAATATATCTATTTGTAAATTGATTCATCAACTTATAACTTACTTAGATGTATCGATGAATATTAAAAACAAAATGCTTTGACCTATATCGATTAATATTAAAAACAAAATATCTCGACCTATATCGATTAATCTATGTCATGCATTATAAGTGATGAATGAATGAAAAATAGAAGAATTAATACTAAATGTCACGACCCAAAATCCATAAAGGTCGTGATGGCGCCGGACGCCACTGTCAGGCAAGCCTACAATAAATACTTAATTAAATCCACATTTTGATACTTTTAAAATCGTAAATTTACTTGAATTTATTTAGTAAAAGATGAATTTACAGAATAAATTACAATGTTTTCCATTTCCCACAGTGAACATCCCATAATCATCCCAGAACCCGGTGTCACAAGTGCATGAGACTTTTTCAGAAATTTAAAATAAAATACAATAATTGTACGGAATACAACTTGGACAGGAAAGAAAATACAATACTCTGAAGGAGACTCTGCTGGCTGCGGTGCATCGTATAGAATGCAACTCACCTAAGTCCCCGTCATAATCGCGCCTCTATGCCCACAAGGCCGCTAAACATATATGTACCTGCACAAAAATGTGCAGCAAATGTAGCATGAGTACGTAAATCAACGCGTACCCAGTAAATCAACGCGTACCCAGTAAGTATCCCGCCTAACCCCGAAGAAGTAGTGACGGAGGTCGACTTCGATACTTAATAGTGGTACAAGAATATCAGGTACAGTAAATAAGTGAATGAATATGAGACAGAGTAAATATATGAAACAAACAAGTATAAAATACGTAGTACAATTTTTCTCTTTACAATTTATTCAAGCTCTCAACTAGAAAGTCCCTTCCATAACCGGAGCATATGTATAGATATGGTGGATTTCATCAAAAAGGTTGTCATAACCCAAATCAGGGAAAAAATAATCATAGCCGCTCAAGACATGAAACAATACCAAGTATAATTAGGATTTGAGTATTATTACGCATGATTTAAGTCGAGGTCATGCGACCCGATCCAAAATAAATAAATTGTGTGCATTGCCGAGGGTCGAACGGCACAAGCCATAGATACATATATTAACCTGCCGAGGCGAACGACCCGCTCCCATGAGAGTGTGGTACATAACTCCTGCCGAGGTGAACGGCACGATCCCATAAGAGTGGTAGAAAGAAATACCCCGCTCGCGAATCATACGTGCGACGCGGTCAAATATAAATTTAAGGAATCTCCCCGCTCGCGGATCATACTTGCGACGCGGTCAAAAGTGCATGAGACTTTTTCAGAAATTTGAAATAAAATACAATAACTGTACGGAATACAACTTGGACAGGAAGGAAAATACAATACTCTGAAGGAGACTCTGCTGACTGCGGTGCATCGTATAGAATGCAACTCACCTATGTCCCCGCTATAATCGCGCCTTTGCGCCCACAGGGCTGCTAAACATATGTGTACCTGCACAAAAATGTGTAGCAAGTGTAGCATGAGTACGTAAATCAACGCGTACCCAGTAAGTATCCCGCCTAACCCCGAAGAAGTAGTGACGAGGAGTCGACTTCGACACTTAATAGTGGTCCAATAATATCAGGTACAGTAAAGAAGTGAATGAATATGAGACAGAGTAAATATATGAAACAAAAAATTATAAAATACATAGTACAATTTTTCTCTTTACAATTTACTCAAGCTCTCAACTAGCAAGTTCCCTCCGTAACCGGAGCATATGTATAGATATAGTGGATTTCATCAAAGAGGTTGTCATTATCAAAATCAGGGAAAAACCCTCAGATACACTGGCTTCTTGCCAAACGTTATGCACGATTCCATGAGGATAATATATATATATAATAGTGTGTGTGTGTATATATATATATATATATAGGAAATGCCGAGGCGTACGACCCGATCCAACATAAAAGTAAACTGTGCGCTGCTGAGGGTCGAACGACACGAACCATAGATGCATCTATTAACCTGCCGAGGCAAATGATACGCTCCCATGAGAGTGTGGTACATAAATCCTGTCGAGGCGAACGGCCCGATCCCATAAGAGTGAAATAAGGAAATACCCCGCTCGCGAATTATACGTGTTACGCGGTCAAATATAAAATTAAGGAATCTCCCCGCTCGCGAATCATACTTGCGACGCGGTCAAATATAAATTTAACATTAAGATGATATCTCTTTCTTGATTCTTTTCAAAATATGGGAAATTCAGCTTGTAGCCTTTTAAGGAAATTACCCCGCTCGCGAAATATACATGCGACGCGGTTACATATAGATTTCTTAAGTTATTATAGCATTACTCAATCCTTTTCGAAATTACGAAGTCCAAATGAAACCTTTTAAATCTTAAGTTTTTGAATTTCAATTCCTTTCAAATCATTTAATAAGCAAACTCAATCTCGCTCCCTCTCGAGGTAGACAATAAACATAAATCAATAACAATATCAACAAGGCATGATGTGAGCCTAAAACTACTCGGACATAGGCATAGCTAGTAGCTACGTACAGACTCTCGTCACCTCGTGCGTATGTAGCCCCCACAAATAGAATCACACAATAATTTAGTTCACCTATGGGGTTAATTCCCCCTTACAAGGTTCGAAAGGAGACTTACCTCGCTCCGAAATTCCATAACCGGCTCCAACGCCACTCTAACACCTCAAATCGATGCCCAACGCTCCAAAACTAGCCAAACAAGGTGAAAACCAATGAAAATATACTCTAATACGCATAACAATTCAATTTACTACAATTTCCAACTCCGCTCGAAAAATCGGTAAAATCACCCTCGGGCCCACGTGCCCGGATTCCGAATATTTTCGAAGATAAACATTACCCATAGCATTACGAACTCAAATATATAATTTGTTCACAATTCCTTACCCAAATTCGTGGTCAAATTCCAAAAATACAAATTTCTAGGTTTTTCTTCAAAATTCCAAATTTCTACAAATTTTCACGTCTAAATCCTTATATAAACCATGTATTTAACTTTCAATAGGTGGGAATTACTTACCTTGACATAGATGATGAAGATGGAGCTCCAAAATCTCTCCAAGACCGGCTCCCATGGAGGAAATGAAGGGCAAATGAGCCAAAACCTCGATTTTAAAAGAACACTGCCCAGGTCTTTCCCCTTCGCGATCGGGGAAATACACTCGCGGTCACGAAGGCTAATCAACAGCTACCTCAAAGTTGCTCTTTCGCAAACGCGATGCCCAGAACGCGATCGCATTGCTCAACCCCTTCCTCTTTCGCGATCGCGAACCCTGCTATGCAATCGCATAGAACAACCTTCACCAAACGGGCCAGCCCCATTAACACAGCATGTTCGCGATGGGCCCGATGCGAACGCGAAGAACCTCCAACTCGACCCTCCGCGAATGCGAACTACTATACGCGATCGCGTAAAGTAAACATCCCAACAGTCCACTTAACCCTTCGCGATCGCGGCCCTTTTTTCACGATCGCGGCCCTTTCTTCGCGATCGCGGAAGAGGAAACCAGATGCCCAAAAACCAGCAATTCCTCAAAGTCCAATATCCATCCGAATTCGATCTGAGACACACCTGAGGACCTCGGGACCTCAACCAACTATACCAACACGTCCCAAATCACATTACAAACTTAGTCAAGCCTTCAAATCACATCAAACAACATCGAAATCATGAATCGCACCCCAATTCAAACTTAATGAACTTTGAAACTTCAACTTCTACAATCGATGCCGAAACCTATCAAATCACGTCCGATTGTCCTCAAATTTTGCACACAAGTAATAATTGACATTACGGACCTACTTCAATTTCTGGAATCGGATTCCGACCCCGATATCAAAAAGTTCACTTCCGGTCAAACTTCTCAAAAACCTTCAAATTTCTAGCTTTAGCCAAATGACTACGGACCTCTGAATCCACTTCCAGACGCGCTCCCAATACTAGAATCACCATACGGAGCTATTCCTAGACTCGGAATTCCAAACGGACATCGATAACATTGAATTGCACCTCAACCCAAAATTATGAAATTCTTCCAAAATGCCAACTTCCACAATAGGCGCTGAAATGCTCCCGGGTCATCCAAAACTCGATCCGGACATATGCCCAAGTCCAAATTCATCATACAAACCTGTTGGAACCTTCAAATCCTGATTTCGAGATCATTTACTCAAAAATCCAACCTTAGTCAATTCTTCCAACTTAATGCTTCCAAAATGAGAATTTTCTTTTCAAATCAATTCTGAACTTCCGAAATTCCACTTTCGACCATGCGTACCAGTCATAATACCTGAAGTGAAGTTGCTCATGGCCTCAACTGCTGAACGACGCACTAGATCTCAAAACGACCGGTCGGGTCATTACATTCTCTCACACTTAAACATACGTTCGTCCTCGAACGTGCTAAGAACTGCTCTAGGGTTGTCCGAAATCACTATTTAATACCTCGTGCACCTACCGGTGCTACCATAACTCGGTTGAGCACATTAGCTCGATCAAATCTGAAGATATTCTCTTTTATTTAGGCAATTAAGCCTTAGAGCCCAGTTCCAACATTCGGAAATCTCTCACAGGCCGGCTTCCCACATACGAACACTGTATCAATCACCACACGATGTACCAGAACATGACTTCACACCTTTGCTGAATTCACACCATGCACCGCTACATTCACATGACTATAATAACATTCTCTGATCACAATAGCCGAATCTCACGAATCTGATGCACACAATACACCTCATGACATATATATGTCCTGTTTCAACTCTGGCAATACCGCCATTACTCAAGAGATGTGTAGAAATTCATAACCAACTGCCGAGTCAACAAACCATTGAACCTCTCCTCTTGACTAGAATCATCACCTCATTATGAACCAAATAATGGTATTTACTCTTTAATATACTTCATATATTCCGATCGCACTGATCCCAGATCCAAAAATATCTTCTCACCCAGTATAAGCTGCTCAGGCAACAAGCCACCTCAGACACGATCAAAAGTCTTATGTGATGCCACAATGGGCCAACAAGCTACCCACTCGAACGTGATACATAAGGAAAATGAACTCTGGAAGAGATTACTCAACCCACGCAACTAATTAGACAACTGAAAGGTGTTATGATCCTTCCCCAGAAAATGGGACACAAAACACACAAAATAGAATATAGGGAATTGTACTCAACATCACACTGTTGCAGAGTGCAACCCGATACAAACAATATACCCGTGGCAGCGTGCCACCCAATCCACACATAAAATCTACATAAAGAGATACTTACCGAGCTAGAATGCTGATTACTACAAAATACCTGAATATCGGCCACAAGCACGCTAAGTGCATAATACCATCCCTGGGAGGACAAACAACGCCATACGCTACAAAACTCAAGCACAACTAAGGTGCGATATATGATCTAAATCTCGAGAGCTATTCCGCTCACATAACACCATCGCTATGCGGAACCTCAACACATAGGAAATTTATCAAGCCGTTTCACAACTCACACGACACAATATAGTTATTACATGAAATATCCGATGACGAAATAACATCCAACGTCTGAATACTCCTCCATAAGGAGCGCTATGCTGAAATAAATACACCCGGCCTGACATAGAGCCCATATTCACATTTAAATCCATCCACAGACCTCAAGCCGATTCTGATCGCACCGTACTAGGCTAATAACCTTTCAAGGATCCATAATAGCCATTTTTCCCATAACACACGAGAACAACCATCGTAACCGAAACAAACTTCCACAGTCCACAACCAAATGAACCGAGTGCCCTCCAGGCATAAATTCTCACATAAACAATAGTACCACAATCCCCATACTTGGCTCCAATCTTCGATCAATCAAGTGACTACATGTTACACTTATGCAATCTCCCTGTGGGACATACTCCCACGACCTTCCGCACCAGATAACAAGTTTGCACATCCATACCACCGGCCGCACAAATGCTATAAAGCAAATCAAAATCCGAATTTACTACTCAAAGCCTCTTACACAGGACACCGATCTCAGGTGACAATACCAGCTTACTCTAACCATCTGAATTCTTTCCCGCTCATCCGAGCTCTTGACATTCTTGTCGATAACAAACTGCAACCTTGATCCTCAACTTCCGAATCTCATGCCGATCACTACACTTAATCATGCCAATGTGAAAGAGTGCAGGAATTTCATCACAACTCCTGAACCACTAATAGGGTAAACACTTCATCATATAGAAACCTTTTACTTAACTCATTTCAAGAGATCCATTGCAACACGTGACTGAATTCTCATATCCATAGAAAATACCAATCTCAAGTAGTGGTCTAAACCACTATAACTCTTCCGAGATCCATCTACACATAACATGCCATAATACTTGAATTCCTCCAAATAAAATCAATTACGGCAGTCGTCAAGCCTCGCACGTACTGCCACAAATCACATGCATAACTCAATGCGCTGAAGGAACCAATCATTGCCACCATCATGCCAATTCAACCATCGTTATATGACCCATCTTTTCCCAATTTATCCTTAACTTGCCTTAGAAATAATAATAGCTCCATTCATTACATCACGAACCTAAATCCACACTCATCCTGAGTGACCTTATTTCACGAGACCACCCTGTCCCAAACCTACGAACCATCTCATACCTTCCTTGTGCACATATTCGCATCTTCAACCGGTACACCCATTCTGGAAATTCCTTGATGGATCTGAAGCTACTTCTTCCCTTCCTCCAATATTGCGCCGCATACCCAATGATAACATAGAACATTCCAAGTCCTTAGGCATTGCACTCAAACTCTTGAACCCACTAGGACCACTGTTGAGAGTCACCCACTCTGACTTGGCCCCGAATATAAGCCAAACTCTAGTTCCTCTGCTAGCACGTGAACACCCTATCCGAAAATCACCCGACTAAATTCTTTTCCCTTGTACATTACTCCCACCAGAAGCAGAAACTCTGAGTCTTCCCAAAACTGAACATGAATCGACAAGGCCCAAATATAGCACACATTCCTCAAGTCCTTTGTTCGGATTACTACTGATATTCTCTTCCCTTAGTTGTAATAACCCACCAATATGCCGATCACCAGAAATCTCACAAATGGATGACCATGCAATCCAACTGTAGGCAGTGGGACTCTCCCACTTAGCTTAAAGCCACCTATTACATAACTCTAGAAGCCACCAAGATTCTTTCTCCATGTTGACATAATCTTCCATAACCAACTCGCCAAATTCCTCGAAACCTTTTTGTTAAACATTTCACGAACACTCTGAATCACTAGCCACATGCACATATTCGACCTCTTCCTGGATAGTCAGTAGAAATTCTCTGTAGGAGCTTCTTCAACACCACGCGACCGCTAACCTGCTCATAAGAGATAACCTGCCCGTGGAAACTCTATGCCGACATCATCCAATGCCGCTGCACTGGGTACAATTACTACGAAATCAGTAACCCATATGCTACTCTCCCACTTTGGTCAAACCCTCTCCCTTAAGCAACTACCCGATTTCTGCTTCTCACACTTGGCCTTCTTGAAACATAACCGCGACAAGACACTTCCCACACGTTCTTCCTCATCCTTCGCTGCCCAGTTGTTGCCTTAAATCAAAATCTACCTCTGTAGAACTTAAGCCCATTGATCGCTACCGACTTTAACCTTTCCGAAGATTATCTTCCTTGAGCCATCAATACTAGAAGTACCAATTCGATTCTGAAATCGCTACACCCCATTATCTCTGACAACCGCATCTCAAGCACCATTTCACAGTTTGAGAACTCTACCCTGCTCGAAAATACCAAGCCTCGTTACTCCATCAACCCAAATCTGGACATTCATAAGCCAATTGCTTTTCCTCTGCCGGGAATGAGATTCTGAATCTCGGAACCATGCACTAAGTAAACCTCCTTCCAATTCATTCACTGCCCCAACACATAGGCAAGCATCCTACCATCACATCAATACCGTGCGATTACAACTCATGAGCATCATAGCAACCTGTGCATAGTCTCAAAGCTCCCAAAAGTACAGCTACTAAGCTGAAATGATAGAATATCCTTCCACAAGGCGACGATAATAGCCCAATCAACTATGCAGGGAGGAATATCCCGTATCACATCTGTAGTACCATTACAATTCCTCAATTCTCGATCGATAGCAAGCGCTTCATGTCGCATAAGATTAAATGGGAAGAAAATGAAGGCATAAGCCTCAAAGGAATCAAATCGCACGATGAGGAATCAAGAAGGGAAGTGTTCCTAACAGCCCTGTAGCCTCTCGAAGATAAGCACAGACGTCTCTGTACCGATCCGCAAGACTCTACTAGACTCGCTCATGACTCGTGAGACCTAAGTGAACCTAGTGCTCTGATACCATGTTGTCACGACCCAAAATCCATAAAGGTCGTAATGGCGCCAGACTCCACTGTCAGGCAAGCCAACAATAAATACTTAATTAAATCAACATTTTAATATTTTAGAAATCGTAAATTTACTTGAATTTATTTAGTAAAAGATGAATTTACAGAATAAATAACAATGTTTTCCATTTCCAACAGTGAACATCCCATAATCATCCCAGAACCCGGTATCACAAGTACATGAGCCTTTTCTAGAAATTTAAAATAAAATACAATAATTGTCCGGAATATAATTTGGACAGGAAAGAAAATACAATACTATGAAGGAAACTCTTCTGGCTGCGGTGCGTCGTATAGAATGCAGCTCACCTATGTTTCTGCTATAATCGCGCCTCTGCGCCCACAAGGCTGCTAAACATATGTGAACCTGCACAAAAATGTGCAGCAAGTGTAGCATGAGTACGTAAATCAATGCGTACCCAGTAAATATCCCGCCTAACCCCGAAAGAGTAGTGACGACGGGTCGACTTCGAGTACAATATAAAACACGTATAAAATATGTACTACAATTTTCCTCTTTACAATTTACTCAAGCTCTCAACTAGCAAGTTCCCTCCGTAACAGGAGCATATGTATAGATATAGTGGATTTCATCAAAGAGGTTTTCATAATCCAAATCAGGAAAAAACCCTCAGAAGGCATACAATAAAGTCCAATCCACAGAAAAATACTGAGCAAAAACATGCACAAATAGTGTCGAGGTCGTACGGCCCGATCCAACATAAAAGAAAATTGTGCACTGCCGAGGGTCGAACGGTGCAAACCATAGATGCATCTATTATTCCGCTCGTGAATCAGACATGTAACGTGGTCAAAAATCCTGCCGAGGTGAACGGCCCGATCCCATAAGAGTGGTAGAAGGAAATACCCCGCTCGCGAATCATACGTGTGACGCGGTCAAATATAAATTTAAGGAATCTCCCCGCTCGCGGATCATACTTGCGACGCGGTCAAATATAAATTTATCATTAAGATGATATCTCTTTCTTGATTCTTTTCAAAATATGGGAAATTCAGCTTGTAGCCTTTTAAAGAACTTACCCCGCTCGCGAAATATACATGCGATGCGGTTACATATAGATTTCTTAAGCTATTATACAATTACTCAATCCTTTTCGAAATTACGAAGTTCAAATGAAACCTTTTAAATCTTAAGTTCTTGAATTTAAATTCCTTTCAAATCAATTAATAAGAAAACTTAATCTCGCTCCCTCTCGAGGCAGACAATAAACATAAATCAATAACAATATCAACAAGGCATGATGTGAGCCTAAAACTACTCGGACATAGGCATAGCTAGTTACTACGTACGGACTCTCATCACCTCGTGTGTACGTAGCCCCCACAAATAGAAGCACACAATAATTTAGTTCACCTATGGGGTTAATTCCCTATTACAAGGTTCGAAAGGAGACTTACCTCGCTCTGAAATTCCATAACCGGCTCCAACGCCACTCTAACACCTAAAACCGATGCCAACGCTCCAAAATACCCAAATAATGTGCAAACCAATAAAAATATACTCTAATACTCATAAAAATTCAATTTACTACAATTTCCAACTCCGCTTGAAAAATCGGTAAAATCAGCCTCGGGCCCACGTGCCCGGATTCCGAAAATATTCAAAGATAAACATTACCCATAGCATTACGAACTCAAATATATAATTTGTTTTCAATTCCTTACCTAAATTCGTGGTCAAATTTCAAAAATACCAATTTCTAGGTTTTTCTTCAAAATTCCAAATTTCTACAAATGTTCACGTCTGAATCCTTATATAAACCATGTGTTTAACTTGCAATAGGTGGGAATCAATTACCATAACATAGATGATGAAGATGAAGCTCCAAAATTGCTCCAAGACCGGCTCCCATGGAGGAAATGATGTGCAAATGTGCCAAAACCTCGATTTTAAAAGAACATTGCCCAGGTCTTTCCCCTTCGCGATCGCAGAAATCCACTCGCGATCGCGAAGGCCAAAATTAAAAGCTTGAAAGCTTAATGATTTTTAAGAAATTACTGATGTTGATTTTATTTACCCCGGGTTCGTATTTTGGTTCCGGAGCCCGGTGTAGGTCCACTATAATATTCATGACTTGTCTGCCAAATTTGGTGAGAATCGGAGTTGATTTGACGTGATTCGGACGTCCGATTGTAATAATATATGTTTTAACGTTTTGTTGGAAATTTCCTTTGATTTGGTGTTCGATTCTTAGTTCTTGGTGTTATTTTGGCGATTTGATCACGCGAGCAAGTTCGTATGATGTTTTAGGACTTGGGTGCATGTTTGGTTTGGAGCCCCGAGGGCTCGGGTTGGTTTCGGGTGGTTAATGGATCATTTTTGGACTTGGGAAAAACTGCAGAAATCTGCTTCCGGTATCCTTCTTCGCGTTCGCGAGAGTGGCTCGTGTTCGCGAAGAAGAAACTAGAGGCAGATGAAAATTACTCATCGCGTTCGCGAAGAGGGGGGCCACGTTCGCGAAGTCTTGAGACGCGAAGCTTCGCGTTCGCGAAGGGAAAGAGGATGGCCAGGAAAATTAGCCTTCGCGTTCGAGAAGGGCATCTCGCATTCGCGAAGGCCAAGCCAGGCAAGCATCGCGTTCGCGAGGTAGACCTTGCGTTTGCGAAGAGTATAATTGGACAGCACAAATTTTTGCTTCGCGAATGCGAGGCACTGACCTCGGGTAAGGCGATTTTTGGGCGATTTTTACGGGAAAACATTGGGGTAAGTGTTCCTTATCCTATATTGATTATGTTTCATGATTTCATACTCATTTATATTATGAATCCGTGAATTTATGAAAGAAAAATCAGACTTTTATAAAATCTTCCAAAAACAAAAATTTAAGATTTGAAGGTCCATTTGACATCGAAATTGGATAATTTTTGTATGGTTGGACTCGTCTCGGAATGGGTGTTCGGATTTCATAAGTTTTTCCGGGATTTGATATGTGGGTCCCACTGCCAAATATTTTAATGAATTTTGAATTTTTATCCGAAAAATTTGTAAATTCATATAGAATTAATTCCTATGATTAGTATTGAATATATCGAATTGTTTGTGAATAGATTTAAAGCTTTTGGAGACAAATTTAAAAAGAAAAGTTGTGGTTGAGTAATTGATTGGAATTTGCAAAGCGAGGTAAGTGTCGTGGTTAACCTTGACTTGAGGGAATAGAACCCTTAAATTATTTGTTATGTGAATTGCATGTGAACGATGTATAGGCGAGGTGACGAGTGTCTATACGTCGTCAAATTAATTGTTTGCCTGCTTACTTGAAAAATCATAAATTATTTTAAATCATAAATTAATTATTATAATAATTGTTTCTCTCCTATTCTTTGTCAAATATTAATTCTTGAATTCCTGCATTAATTGTTACATGCTATTTGAATTATGTGTTTTAATTGTTATTTGACATTTAGCATATTAAATATTAAACTGCTTATTTTCTCCTTGATTTCCATAATAATCTGCTATTTGTCATTGTTTGTTTCATAATTAAATTATAATTATTGTATGCTTGTTGTCTTATAATTTTATATTAATTGTTACATTTATTGGGGAAATTTCTTCTATAAGAATTGGTAAATGAATATGTTGGAGGAGCGGGTTGCACGCCGCAACAAAATTAATTATAATGAATATATTGGAGGATCGGGTTGCACGCCGCAACAGACTTATTAAAAGTCCATATTGCCGCAACAGACTTATGAAAAGTCCATATTGGAGGATCGTGTTGCACGCCGCAACAGACTTATGAAAAGTCCATATTGGAGGATCGGGTTGCACGCCGCAATAAACTTTTGACTTATGAAAAGTCCATATTGGATATATATATATATATATATATATATATATATATATATATATTATTGGGGGATCGGGTTGCACGCCGCAACAGATTTGATTAAAGGAATATATTGTGAGAGCGGGTTGCACGCTGCAACAGAATTGAATGTGAATATATTGTGAGAGCGGGTTGCACACTGCAACAGAATTGAATGTGAATATGTTGTGAGAACGGGTTGCACGCTGCAACAGAATTGATGAAAATGATAATTGGTTAAGACTGCTGAGTTGGCTTTAATTATTATAAATGAGTTACCTGAATTATTTCTATTATTGTTGTTGTTACTAATATTGCGTACAGGTAATGTAAGTGACCCGCCTTAGCCTCGTCACTACTTCGTCGAGGTTAGGCTCAGCACTTACCATTACATGGGGTTGGTTGTACTGATACTACACTCTGCACTTTTTGTGCAGATTTCGGAGTTGGTCCCAACGGCGTGCCATAGACTTGCTCGGATTTCAGCTATTCAGCGGAGACTTGAGGTATAACTGCATGGCGTCCGCAGTTCTAAAGTCCCCATCTATTTTACTTTAGTTGTGTGTTTATTTCCAGATAGCTTTATTTTATTCAAACCTTTATTTGTATTATTCTAGAAGCTCGTGCACTTGCGACACCAATTCTGGGATGGTATTTAGACACCGTTATTTTTATGGATTATTTCACTATATTTCAAACTTTGCTTCCTCTTTTGGTTCCTTGATTATTAATACTGTAAAGATTGTTTAAAAATTGGTTAATATTATTCTAACGTTGGCTTGCCTAGCAAGTGAAATGTTAGGCGCCATCACGGTCCGAAGGTGGGAATTTCGGGTCGTAACAGTTGGTATCAGAGCACTAGGTTACATAGGTCTCACGAGTCACAAGCAAGCGTAGTAGAGTCTGAAGGATCGGTACGGAGACGTTTGTACTTATCTCTCAGAGGCTATGAAGTTTAGGAACAATATCATTTCTTTCTTATTCTGTCGTGCGATTTTATTCTATCATCGATGATTGAACCATTCTACTCTTATTCACTCGCAGATGGTGAGAACACATAATACCTCTACCGATGGACAGGGACCAGAGGTAGAGCTCAGTCCATAGCTAGAGCAGCTGCATCTGTTGTAGAACCTCAGGTGGATCTTCAGGAGGAGGTTCCAGTTTAGAATGTACCAGTTGGACCAGTTCAGGTCCCGGAAGGATTCATAGCCACTCCAGTACTTCAGGACGCTCTAGAACGTTTAGTAAGCCTTATGGAGGGTGTGGCCCAGAATGGTACATTTCCAGTGGCACCAGCCGTCTCACAGGCTGGGGGAGGAGCACAAACTGCCACTACTCCCGCTCCGGAGCATATGGCTCCCCAGAATCAAGCTCCAGCAGCCCCGCCAGTTGGGGTAGTTCAGCCAGTTGTTGCGGCACAGATTGGTGATAGGCCCGCCATGTCTTTTGAGGCCTTATTGAGACTGGATAAGTTTACCAAGCTCTTTCTAATTCACTTTAGTGGTACACCTTCTGAGGACCCATAGGATTATCTTGAACGCTGCCATGAGGTGCTGCGGAACATGGGTATAGTTGAGACCAATGGGGTTGATTTTGATGTATTTTAGATGACAGGTTCCGCCAAGAGATGGTGGAGAGATTACACATTGACCAGACCAGTTGGATCGCCTGCACTTTCATGGGAGCAGTTCTCTCAGCTATTTCTGGAAAAGTTCCTCCCTATCACACTGAGAGAGGAATTCCGCAAGCAATTTGAGCGTCTACAGCATGGCAGTATGACTGTTACTCAGTATGAGTCCCGTTTTGTGGATTTGGCCCGTCATGCTCTCCTTTTACTACCTACGGAGGGAGAGAGAGTGAGGAGGTTTATTGAGGGACTCACTCACCCTATCAGACTTCAGATGGCCAAAGAGACCGGAAGTGAGATTTATTTTCAGGCGGCTGCTAATGTCGCAAGGAGGATCGAGATAGTTCTTGCACAGGAGAGAGGGCAAAGGTCCGATAAAAGGCCTCGTCAGTTCGGTGGTTTCAGTGGTGCCTCGTCGGGAGGCAGGGGTAATTTTGGTAGGGGTCATCCTCCCAGACCATTTCATTCAGCACTTCATGCATCTCCTGGTGCTTCAGGGAGTCACGGTCCTATTATGCCTTACTCTGGGCAGCCAGTATTCAGTGCACATTCAGCTCCTATCAGTGCACCACCACTCCAGAGTTATTACAGTGATTATCCGGCCCATCTAGGTCAGCTTCATCTTCAGCAGCCACGGCATCAGGATGGGTGTTATGAGTGTGGGAACATTGGTCATATCAGGAGGTATTGCCCTAGATTGGCGAGTAACAGATCTCGACAAGATTCTCGTGCCATCATACCGGCACCGGTTGCTTCACCGCCTGCTCAGCCAGCTAGAGCTAGGGGTCAGGCAGCTAGAGGTAGAGGTCAGGCTATTAGAGGTGGAGGTCAGGCCATTAGAGGTGGAGGTCAGACCGTTAGAGGTGGAGGCCAGCCAGTTAGAGGCCGTCCCAGAGACGCTGTTCAGAGTGGTGGAGGCCAGCCCCGATTTTATGCTTTTCCAGCTAGGCCTGAGGCCGAGTCATCTGATGTTGTGATCACAAGTATTATTCCAGTTTGCCATAGAGATGCTTCAGTTCTATTTGATCCAGGATCTACTTATTCCTATATGTCCTCCTATTTTGCTTCATATTTGGTTATGCCTCGTGATTCTCGGAGTGCTTCTGTGTGTGTATCTACACCGGTGGGAGACTCTATTGTAGTATATCATGTCTATCGTTCGTGTGTGGTTACTATTGGTAATCTTGAGACTAGTATGGATCTTCTACTTCTTGATATGGTAGATTTTGATGTCATCTTGGGTATGGATTGGTTGTCCCCTTATCATGATATATTGGATTGTCATGCCAAGATAGTGACCCTAGCTATGCCGGGGTTACCTCGGTTAGAGTGGAAAGGAACTCCTGGTCATTCTGCCAGCAGGGTTATTTCTTATATGAAAGCTCAACGTATGGTAGAGAAAGGGTGTCTAGCCTATTTGGCTTATATTCATAATCCCAGTGCAGATGTCCCTTCTATGGACTCAGTACCAGTTGTTCATGAATTTCTAGAAGTATTTCCGGCAGATTTGCCGAGAATGCCACCCGACAGAGATATTGACTTCTGTATTGATTTGGCTACGGGCACTCAGCCCATTTCTATTCCACTGTACCGTATGGCCCCGCCAGAGTTGAAAGAATTGAAAGAGCAGTTACAAGACTTTCTTGATCAGGGATTCATTAGACCTAGTGTCTCGCCCTAGGGTGCACAAGTATTATTTGTAAAGAAGAAAGATGGCTCTATGCGGATGTGTATAGACTATCGGCAGATGAACAAGGCCACTATCAAAAACAAATATTCACTGCCAAGAATTGATAACTTATTTAATCAGCTTCAGGGTGCCAAGCTATTTTCGAAGATCGATTTGAGGTCTGGTTACCATAAGTTGAAGATTAGGGCCTCTAATGTCCCTAAAATAGCTTTTCGAACTCGGTATGGGCATTACGAATTCCTAGTGATGTCATTTGGGTTGACAAATGCCCCAGCAGCATTTATGGATTTGATGAATCGGGTGTTCAAGCCTTATTTGGACTCTTTTGTGGTTGTATTCATTGATGATATCTTAATTTACTCCACCAGTCGAGAGGAGCATGAGCAGCACCTTTGAAGTGTGCTTCACACTTTGAAGAATAATCAATTATATGCCAAGTTTTCAAAATGTGAGTTTTGGTTAGACTCAGTTGCCTTTTTGGGGCATGTGGTATCGGCAGAAGGCATAAAGGTGGATCCTAAGAAGATAGAGGCTATTCAGAATTATCCTAGACCTACTTCAGTTACAGAGATTCGGATTTTCTCGGTTTGGTAGGTTATTATCATCGGTTCGTGGAAGGTTTTTATCTATAGCAAGCACATTGACCAGACTAACCTAAAAGGGTGTCCCATTCAGATGGTCAGACGAGTGTGAGTTGAGCTTTCAGAAGCTCAAGGCCGCTTTGACTACGGCACCAATGTTGGTATTACCCACAGGTTCAGGATCGTATACGGTATATTGCGACGCATCTCACATTGGGCTTGGTGCAGTATTAATGCAAGATGGTAAGGTAATTGCATATGCGTCGCGGCAGTTGAAAGTTCACGAGAAGAATTATCCTGTTCATGACTTAGATCTGGCAGCCATTGTTCATGCGCTGAAGATTTGGAGGCATTACCTCTACGGTGTCTCGTGTGAGATATTTACTGATCATCGCAGCCTTCAGTATCTGTTCAAACAAAAAGATCTTAATTTGAGGCAGAGAAGATGGTTGGAGTTGTTGAAAGACTCTGATATCACCATTTTGTATCACCCCGGAAAGGCCAATGTGGTGGTTGATGCTTTGAGTAAAAAGGCAGTGAGTATGGGCAGTCCTGCGTATATTCCGGTTGGTGAGAGGCCATTAGCTACAAATGTTTAGACTTTGGCTAATCAGTTCGTGAGGTTAGATGTTTCAGAACCTAGTCAGGTTCTAGCTTGCACAGTCGCTCGGTCTTCTTTATATGAGCGCATCAGAGAGAGGCAGTATGATAATCCTCATTTACTTGTCCTTAAGGACATGGTGCGGCACGGTGATGCCAAACAGGTTGTTGTAGGGGAAGATAGAGTTCTGCGAATGCAGGGTCATATTTGTGTGCCTAATGTGGATGGGCTTTGTGAATTAATTCTTGAAGAAGCACACAGTTCCAGGTATTCTATTCATCCAGGTACCGCCAAAATGTATCAAGATTTGCGGCAACATTATTGGTGGAGGAGAATGAAAAAGGATATAGTTGCATATGTATCTCAGTGTCTGAATTGTCAGCAAGTTAAGTACGAGAATCAGAGACCTGGTGGTTTGTTTTAGAAGTTAGAAATTCCCGAGTGGAAGTGGGAGCGCATCACCATGGATTTTGTTGTTGGGCTCCCACGGACTCAGAGAAAATTTGACGCAGTTTGGGTCATTGTGGACAGGTTGACCAAGTCAGCACATTTCATTCTAGTGGTAGTTACCTATTCTTCAGAGAGGTTAGCTGAAATTTACATTCGTGAGATTGTCCGCCTTCATGGTGTGCCCGTGTCTATTATTTCAGATCGAGGTACGCAATTTACCTCACATTTCTGGAGGGCTGTACAACGTGAATTAGGCACGCGGGTGGAGTTGAGTACATCATTTCATCCACAGAAAGACGGACAGTCAGAGCGCACTATTCAGATATTGGAAGATATGCTCCACACTTGTGTTATAGACTTTGGAGGTTCTTGGGATCATTTCCTGCCACTTGCGGAGTTAGCTTATAATAATAGCTACCAGTCGAGCATATAGATGGCTCCACATTATACGGAAGGCGATGCCGATCGCCAGTTGGTTGGTTTGAACCGGGAGAGGCTCGGTTGTTGGGTACCGATTTGGTACAGGATGCCTTGGATAAGGTCAAGATTATTCAGGATTGACTTCGCACAGCTAAGTCAAGGCAAAAGGGTTATGTGGACCGTAAAGTTTGTGATATTGCATTCATGGTTGGAGAAAGAATATTGCTCCGGGTTTCACCTATGAAAGGTGTAATGAGGTTCAGAAAGAAGGGCAAGTTGAGCCCTAGATATATCGGATCCTTTGAAATTCTTGAAAGGGTGGATAAAGTAGCCTACAAGCTTGCATTACCACCTAATTTATCAACGGTTCATCCGGTGTTTCATGTGTCTATGCTCCAAAAATATCATGGTGATCCGTCCCATGTGTTAGATTTCAGCTCAGTCCAATTGGACAAAGATTTGACTTACGAGGAGGAGCCGGTGGCTATTCTAGCCCGGCAGGTCCGACAGTTGAGGTCTAAGAGTTATCCTTCAGTTCGGGTGCAATGGAGAGGTCAGCCGGTAGAGGCATCTACCTGGGAGTCCGAGTCGGACATGCGAAGTAAATATCCACACCTTTTCTCCAGCTCAGGTACTTTTTCTAACTCCATTCGAGGACGAACGTTTGTTTTAGAGGTGGAGAATGTGATGACCCAAAATGTCATCTTTAAATTTAATAAGTAATTCTATATTTTAAGACCTCGAAAAGCACCATTTATCATTCCTCGACTTGCGTGCGCAGTCCGTAAAATTTCCCGGAAAGTTTTTATGTGAAAAATGGATTAAAATGTGAAATAGAGCTTTAAAAACTCAATTGAGTTGACTTTAGTCAACATTTTGAGCAAACGGACCCGGATCAGTGTTTTGACAATTCCAGTAGGTCCGTATCGTTATTTGGGACTTGGGAGTATGCAAGGAATTGAATTCCGAGGTCCCTAGCTCGAGATATGGAATTTTGAAGAAAAATTAAAAGCTTGAAAGCCTAATGATTTTTAAGAAATTACTTATGTTGGATTTATTTACCTCGGGTTCATATTTTGGTTCCGGAGCCCGGTGTAGGTCCACTATAATATTTATGACTTGTCTGCCGAATTTGGTGAGAATCGGAGTTGATTTGACGTGATTCGGACGTCCGATTGTAAAAATATAAGTTTTAAAGTTTTCTTGGAAATTTCCTTTGATTTGGTGTCCAATTCGTAGTTCTTGGTGTTATTTTCATGATTTAATCACGCGAGCAAGTTCGTATGATGTTTTAGGACTTGGGCGCATGTTTGGTATGGAGCCCCGAGGGCTCGGGTTGGTTTCGGCGGGTTGGTTTCGGATGGTTAACGGATCATTTTTGGACTTGGGAAAAACTGCAGAAATCTGCTTCCGGTATCCTTCCTCGCGTTCGCGAGAGGGGCTTGCGTTCGCGAAGAAGAAACTAGAGGCAGATGAAAATTATTCTTCGCATTCGCGAAGATGGGGGCCGCATTCGCGAAGGCTTAAGGCTCGAAGCTTCGTGTTCGCGATCAAAGCCTTGCATTCGCGAAGGGAAAGAGGCTGGCCAGGAAAATTAGCCTTGGCGTTCGCGAAGGCCAAGCCAGGCAAGCATCACGTTCGCGAGGTAGACCTTGCATTCGCGAAGAGTAAAATTGGACAGCACAAATTTGTGCTTCACGAACGCGAGGCACTGACCGCATTCGCGAAGGGTAAAAATCCCAGAAACAAAACTTAAGTTCTGGAAATGGGGTTTCGACCCATTTTCAACTCTTTTCCATTTTTGAGCTCGGGTAAGGTGATATTTGGGCGATTTTAAGGGAAAACATTGGGGTAAGTATTCTTATCCTATATTGATTATATTTCATGATTTCATACTCATTTATATCATGAATCCGTGAATTTATGAAAGAAAAATCAGATTTTTATAAAAATCTTCCAAAAATGAAAATTTAAGATTTGGAGGTCCATTTGACATCGGAATTGGATAATTTTTGTATGGTTGGACTCGTCTCGGAATTGGTGTTCGGATTTCGTAAGTTTTTCTGGGATTTGAGACGTGGGTCCCACTGCCGAATATTTTAATGAATTTCAAATTTTTATCCGGAAAATTTGTAAATTCATATGGAATTAATTCCTATGATTAGTATTGAATATATCGAATTGTTTGTGAATAGATTTGAAGCTTTTGGAGACAAATTTAAAAGGAAAATTTATGGTTGAGTAATTGATTGGAATTTGCAAAGCGAGGTAAGTGTTGTCGCAAACCTTGACTTGAGGGAATAGAACTCTTAATTTAATTGTTATGTGAATTGCATGTGAACGACGTATAGGCAAGATGACGAGTGTCTATACATCATTAAATTAATTGTTTGCCTGCTTACTTGAAAAATCATAAATTATTTTAAATCATAAATTAATTATTATAATAATTTCTTCTCTCCTATTCTTTGTCAAATATTAATTTTTGAATTCCTACATTAATTGTTACATGCTATTTGAATTATGTATTTTAATTGTTATTTGACATTTAGCATATTAAATATTAAACTGTCTATTTTCTCCTTGATTTCCATAATAATCTGCTATTTGTCATTGTTTGTTTCATAATTAGATTATAATTATTGTATGCTTGTTGTCTTATAATTTTATATTAATTGTTGCATTTATTGAGAAAATTTCTTCTATAGAAATTGGTAAATGAATATGTTGGAGGAGCGGGTTGCACGCCGCAATAAAATTAATTATAATGAATATATTGGAGGATCGGGTTGCACGCCGCAACAGACTTATGAAAAGATCGGGTTGCACGCCACAACAGACTTATGAAAAGTCCATATTGGAGGATCGGGTTACACGCTGTAACAGACTTATTAAAAAGTCGACATACATATATATATATTGGGGGATCGGGTTGCACGCCGCAACAGATTCGATTAAAGGAATATATTCTGAGAGCGGGTTGCACGCTGCAACAGAATTGAATGTGAATATATTATGAGAGTGGGTTGCACGCTGCAACAGAATTCAATGTGAATATGTTGTGAGAACGGGTTGCACGCTGCAATAGAATTGATGGAAATGATAATTTGTTATGACTGCTGAATTGGCTTCAATTATTATAAATGAGTTACCTGAATTATTTCTATTATTGTTGTTGTTACTAATATTGCGTACAGGTAATGTAAGTGACCCGCCTTAGCCTCGTCACTACTTCGTCGAGGTTAGGCTCAGCACTTACCAGTACATGGGGTCGGTTGTACTGATACTACACTCTGCACTTCTTGTGCAGATTTTGGAGTTGGTCCCAGCGGCGTGCCATAGACTTGCTCGGATTTCAGCTATTCAGAGGAGACTTGAGGTATAACTGCATGGCGTCCGCAATTCTGAAGTCCCCGTCTATTTTACTTTAGCTGTGTGTTTATTTCCAGATAGCTTTATTTTATTCAGACCTTTATTTGTATTATTCTAGAAGCTCGTGCACTTGCGATACCAATTCTGGGATGGTATTTAGACACCGTTATTTTTATGGATTATTTCACTATATTTCAAACTTTTCTTCCGCTTTTGGTTCCTTGATTATTAATACTGTAAAGATTGTTTAAAAAATGGTTAATATTATTCTAACGTTGGCTTGCCTAGCAAGTGAAATGTTAGGCGCCATCACGGTCCGAAGGTGGGAATTTCGGGTCGTGACTGGGGGAGTCAGTCGTTCCTTCATAGCGAACGCGAGCAATGCCTTGTGAACGCGAAGGCCAGGGGGGTGTAACCATCGCGAACGCAAGCTGGGTCTCGCGAACGCGAAGGCTTGGCAGCAGTACCCTTCGCGAACGTGACAGTGCTCTCGCGAACGCGATGAACACTGTCGCCCAGCACTTAACAGAATCCAAAATCGGGATTTTAGACAAAATTTTATTTTTCTCAAAAACCAAATGGTGTGAGGCGATTTTTCAAGTGTCATTTCTTTCCCAAAGTGTTGGTAAGTTATTCTAAACCATTTTATTTCAATTACCCGTTACATTTCTTGAATTTTCAACCTAAAATCTAGAGTTTTCATGGCAGAATTAGGGGTTAGGGTAGAAACTAGGGATTTCGGGAATTTGGGGATTTAGACCTCAATTTGGGGTCGGATTCCAAAACCAATTATATATTCGGGCTCGGGGATGAACGGGTAAATGGATTTTGGTCCGAACCTCGGGTTTTGACCAAGCGGGCCCGGGGTCAATTTTTCGACTTTTTGAAGGAAAATTTGAGAAATTTAACTTACGAAATATAATTGATCCTTTTAGCAATATTTAATATTATTTAGTCATTTTTGAATAGATACGAGTGATTTGGAGGTGAATTCCAAAGGAAAAGTTGTGATTGAGAATTGAGTGGCCTTCGGAGCGAGGTAAGTGTCGTGTCTAACTTTTGCTTGAGGGAATAGGTATTATGTGTTCATTTGCTACGTGTTTGGTTGTTAAATACGATGTATAGGTGAGGTGACGAGCATCTATGCGTCATTGTCAAGTCATAGCATGCGAGTGAAATTCTATTCTTGTCTATTTTGTAGCCTTAAATTCTACTATCCATGCTTAGCGTGTTATTTGAAATGTTGGGTGACTCACATCTGGTTTCACTGAGATTTGGTAACTTTCGAATATTGATTCAAGGTTGAGATTACATTGTGCTATTGATTATGGGTAAAATACTGGTTTCTTTGTGATACTCTTATCTATCCGTTATTATTTATTCTGTGATTGATGAGGAGGAGTGTAAAGCACGAAGAATGATGACGTGTATGCATTATTTATATTGTGAGGAAGAGTGTAAAGCACGAAGGGTGATGCCGTGTATATTATGAGAGATTTAAAGCATGAAGGGTGATGTCGTGTATATTATGAGAGGTTTAATACACGAAGGGTGATGTCGTGCCGTTCTATTTATTTATTTGGTGAGGTTGAGAGTAAAAGCACGAAGGGTGATGCCGTGCAGTTTTATTTATTATTTGATGAGGTTGAGAGTAAAAGCACGAAGGGTAATGCCGTGCAGTTTTCCTTACTGTTTTAATTGCTTAATTTGTTTAAGGATTTTCGGTTTAATTCTATCTTTTCATTATTCTCACTCTTTATGTTGTATTCCCCCACTGCATGTTCTCTTCCCATTATTTTTGCGTTATTTCTTTATTTACTGTTGTTGCCACTAGCATGATTATACTGTTTAGGTTATATGTGGGTGTCTTGTCCTAGCCTCGTCACTACTTCGCCAAGGTTAGGCTCGACACTTACCAGTACATAGGGTTGGTTGTACTGATACTGCACTCTGCACGTTCTGTGCAGATTTTGATACCAGCTCGGGTTGATCGAGATTTTGCTATTGGTCCGCTGTCCGGAGACTCAAGATAGATCTGTCGGCGTTCACAGACCTTGAAGTCCCCGTCTATCTTTTCTGTTCTACTGTTTCTTTCATTCAGACAGTTGTATTTCTTTCAGACTATTACTTGTAGTAAATTCTAGAATGCTCGTGAATTGTGACTCCAGATCTGGGTGGTAGTAATTAATACAATTTTATGATATTCCACACTTATTATATTTTATCTTAGTTAATTATTGTTAATTACTGAATGAAAATAAGGAATTGGTTTAATAATTCCCTGACGTTGGCTAGCCTAGCAAGTAAAATATTAGGCGCCATCACAGTCCCGTCGGTGGAAAATTTTGGGTCGTGACAACTATGCGATCGCGTGCCTATCTACGCGATCACGATGAATAACCCAAACACCAGAAACACGCAATCATAAACAAGGGGAATTTGGTCTGAAACCATCCCGAAACACACCCGAGGCCCCCGGGACCCCGTCCAATCATACCAACCAGTCCCATAACATAACACAAACTTGCTCGAGACCTCAAATCGCATCAAACAACATCAAAATCATGAATTGCACCCTAATTCAAACTTAATGAACTTTCAAACTTCAACTTCTACAATCGATGTCGAAACCTATAAAATCACGTCCGATTGTCCTCAAATTTTACACACAAGTCATAATTAACATTACGGACTGACTCCAACTTCCGGAATCGAATTCCGACCCCGATATCAAAAGGTCCACTTCCGGTCAAACTTCTCAAAAACCTTCAAATTTCTAGCTTTAGCCAAATGACTCCAAAATGACCTACGGACCTCCGAATCCACTTCCGGACGCGCTCCCAATACTAGAATTACCATACAAAGCTATTCCTAGACTCGGAATCCCAAATGGACATCAATAACATTGAATTGCACCTCAACCCAAATTTATGAAATTCTTTCAAAATGCCAACTTTCACAATAGAGGTTGAAACGCTCCTGAGTCATCCAAAACTCGATCCCGACATACGCCCAAGTCCAAAATCATCCTACGAACCTGTTGGAACCTTTAAATCCCGATTCCGAGATCCTTTACACAAAAATCTAACCTTAATCAATTCTTCCAACTTAAAGCTTCCGAAATGAGAATTTTCTTTTCAAATCAACTCTGAACTTCCGAAATTTCACTTCCGACCACGCGTACCAGGCATAATACCTGAAGTGAAGTTGCTCAAGGCTTCGAACTGCTGAATGACGCGCTGGGGCTCAAAACGACCGGTCGGGTTGTTACACTAAACATCTTTGAGATGTGTGTGTGTATATATATATCTATATGACCGGTCGGGTTGTTACACTAAACATCTTTGAGATGTGTGTGTGTGTGTGTGTGTGTGTATATATATATATATTAATACTAAACAACTTTGACATGTATATATGGATCACAAATTAAAGAAACGAAAAAAGTTATTAGCATTAAGTAAACGAGTTAATAGGTCAAACATGGTCAAACTTTTAATTTGAATCACATTAATATTTACTATCTAAATAATATAAATGTAATCCATTAACACTTTTGTAATACAAATAATGAATACACTAACATATATTATAACATGCTATATATGTAGTTAAAGTAGTACAACGAAGCGTGTGTATATATATATATGCACACACACACACACTAACATATACTATAACAAGCTATATATAGTTAAAGTAGTACAACGAAGTGTGTGTGTGTGTGTGTGTGTGTGTGTGTGTGTATATATATATATATATATATATATATATATATATATATATATATATATATATATATATATATATATATATACACACACCCGTATATATATATAAGAACACGAAGCGCTAAGACCACAAGGTCGGGTTTTTTTAGGGATAGACTTGTGAAGCAGCAATAATCTAATTAGTATATATAATTTATCATCATCAAATATATCTATTTGTAAATTAATTTATCGACTTATAACTTACTTAGATGCATCGATGAATATTAAAAACAAAATATTTTGACCTATATCGATTAATATTAAAAATAAAATGTCTCGACCTATATCGATTAATCTATGTCATGCATTATTAGTGATGAACGAATGAAAAATAGAAGAATTAATACTAAACAACTTTGACATGCATATATATATGGATCACAAATAAAAGAAACGAAAGAAGTTATTAGCATTAAGTAAACGAGTTAATAGGTCAAGTTAACGACTAAACATATTTAAAATAGAATAATATTGGTTTATCAATTGATAAATTTTTTGTACGTAGTGATGTATGCGATTTGATCATCAATTACAATATAGTGTGTGTGTGTGTGTGTGTGTGTGTGAAATTACTCATATACTTAATTATAACTTAGAAAATTTACTTAGATAGATGCTATTATAATTTATTAAAAGTAATTAGTTAATATAATTATTTATAAAGATTATGCTTATAGTTTATAATTATTTATAATAATTGTATAGTTAAATAAAATAAATGCGTATAGTTTATAATAATTTTTTTATAGTTTATAATATTTTAAGAAATAAAAACACAAAAAAAATTTGTTTTTAAAATAACCGACCAAAGTTGGTCGGTTTATAGTCAAATGGTCAACACTTAATGTACCGACCAAAATTACCGACCAACTTTGGTCGGTAATTCTAAAATTAGATCTGAAATATACGGGATTCCCCCCATTTCTCTTACCTCTCTTCTCCAAATTTTCATACTCACTCAATACCTTCCCCTCTCCTTCTCAATTTCCCTCACACAAATCCCACTCCCTACCCCCGCATCGCCATTGCCCAGCTGCCGCTGTCGCCGTCGCCGCTACCGCCCCTCCTTCTCCACCTCCTAAAAATTCTAGGTTTGAATTACAACTTATTTCTTTTGTGTATAAATTTAATATTTTATTAATTAGTTATGAATTAGTTAATTAGTATTTCAATTGATTATTTAACTTTGCATTTTATTGAAATCTAGCATTTAGGTCTTGTTTTAATTGAATTGATTATATATGGTATAAATTGAAAGTTTAAGTTTGTATTGTTTTGAATAATTTAGTTAGAATTGAATAATTAACTTTGAATTGAAAGTAGTTTTTAGGATTTGTTCTTGTGAATCGAACTTTTAGGGTATGGGTTGAACTTTTAGGATATGAATTGAAATTTTAGGATATAAATTAAACTTTTAGTTTATGTTTAAACTCTTAGGATATGAATTGAATTGAGTTTTTAGGACTTGTTCTTGTGAATTGAACTTTTAGGATATAAATTAAACTTTTAGTTTATGTTTAAATTCTTAGGATATGAATTGAACTTTAGTTTATGTTTAAACTCTTAAGATATGAATTGAACTTTTAGTTTATGTTTAAAATCTTAGGATATGAATTGAATTGAGTTTTTAGGATTTGTTCTTGTGAATTGAACTTTTAGTTTATGTTTAAACTCTTAGGATATGAATTGAACGTTTAGTTTATGTTTAAAATCTTAGGATATGAATTGAATTGAGTTTTTAGGATTTGTTCTTGTGAATTGAACTTTTAGGGTATGAATTGAACTTTTAGGATATGAATTAAACTTTTAGGATATAAATTAAACTTCTAGTTTATGTTTAAACTCTTAGGATATGAATTGAATTGAGTTTTTAGGACTTGTTCTTGTGAATTGAACTTTTAGGATATAAATTAAACTTTTAGTTTATGTTTAAACTTTTAGGATATGAATTGAAATTTTAGTTTATGTTTAAACTCTTAGGATATGAATTGAACTTTTAGTTTATGTTTAAACTCTTAGGATATAAATTGAATATTTTGGATATGAATTGAACTTTTAGGATATAAATTGAACCTTTTGGATATGAATTGAACTTTTAGTTTATGCTTAAACTCTTAGGATATGAATTGAACTTTTAGTTTATAATTAATTATATTTACTATAATTTAATTTTTGGTGTAATTAGGAAAAAATAATTATCTTGAATTACTAAAAAAGATTTAAATTAATTTATAATTGTAGAATAAATTAATTTGTTCTTGTTTTATTTATATAGATGGAACATCGTACTTGGATGTACAATAGGAATTATCCTAATCGGCGGAGATTGCGGGAGGATTTTGTAGAAGGGGTTGATGACTTTATTAGACATGCAATGTCACTTTCACCATACCAAAGTGAAGGAGTAATTAGGTGCCCTTGTGTCATGTGCGATTGTATGAGGTTTAAAAAACCGAAGGAAGTTAAGCTCCATCTTTATAGGAAGGGGTTTATAGAGAATTACTTTGTGTGGACTAATCATGGAAAGATAGATGGTAGCCGTGGAATATTTCATAACATGGTTGTTGGTGAAAGTAGTAGGTCGGTGGAGAATACAAATCATGATTCTAGAATTCAGGATATGGTTGCGGATGCTTTTGGGATGCACTTCGTGGGGTGAGCCCAATGAAAATGTTGAACAAACTCCTAATGATGATGCAAAATATTTTTATGAACAGTTAGAGGAAGCTAGTCGTCCACTACGTGAAGGAAGTCCACACTCTGAGCTGTCTGTTGCAGATAGATTACTAAGTATCAAATCTGATTGGAATATTTCTCAAGCAGCCATGGACTCTTTCATTGACCTTATGAGTGAATTAGTTGACCCAAATATCAACTTACCTGGTGAATTCTATAAGGCAAAGAGATTGGTTTCTAAGTTAGGACTTTCGTCAATGAGAATTGATTGTTGTGAAGATGGTTGCATGTTATATTACAAATATGATGCAACTTTAGAAAGTTGTAAATTTTACAAAAAGTCTCGTTTCAAGAGGCTTTCCAGTGGGAATATGGTTGCTGTAAAGGCGATGCATTATTTACCTCTTATACCTAGGTTAAAGAGGTTATATGCCTTGATGAGTTCTGCTCCTCATATGAGATGGCACTTTGAAAATAGAAGACCACCTGGTGCTATGTGTCATCCTTCAGATGGAGAGGCTTGGAAGCACTTTGATAGGACATATCCAGATTGCTTAAATTATTTTACTTTTCTAAGTATATCAATTCTATTTATTAACTAAATTAATTTATTTTCAGGAAAAGAAGTATGGGCGTCCAATGAGCCATGATGAGCTATTCAAGGAGACGCATATTGTAAAGAAGAAGAAAGAGAGGGATGGAGATAGGTGGGTCGAGGACCGGGCAAAGACTACATCTGTAAGCTTTCAATTTTCTTTAAGTGTTATAATTTACTTTTATAAGAATTTTTAAATACTAATTTAATTTAAAATAATGTAGGGTCGCTACCAAAGTAATGTAGAGGAATTCATTCGTAGTCATCCATCGAGTGAATCGGGCGAGCCAAGCCAACCTTCGGACAAGGATGCTGAAAGAATATGGTTGGAAGCTGTTGGCGGTCCAAAATGAGGGAGGGTATACGGGCTTCCTACGAAAATATTCCATCACTAAAGGTGTGGAATGCAAGGAATAGGGACTTCCTCGCAAGGTGAGGAACTTAATAGGGAGAGCCTCTCGACTATGCGGGAGACAGTGACAAAGCTTACAACCGAGCTAGAAGCGTTCAAGGAAAGAGAAAGGCTTAGAGATGCTCAATTCCTTGGTATGCAAGCTCAGATCAGAACTCTCCTATCTACTGGAGCTTTTTCGTTGCCCCGGTCTCGTGAGTCATCGCCAGAGGCTCAACCTTGACGTGATCGTTCCTCCTGTCCTCCTCGTGATCGTTCCTCACGTCCTCCCCGTGATCGTTATTCCCGTCCTCCACAAGACCGTTTTCTATACCGTCTTGTAGATGAAAGTTCATCAGACGGTGATGATGATGTTGTACAAAACACCCATTGACCAATACTTTTAAATACTTTGAACTAGACTAATAGAACCAGTTTTCAATTAGATTAAACAATTTTGAACTTTGTTGTAATTAGTTTTCACTTGGTTTTGGATTGTTATATTCAATTGAACTTTAATTTGTTAGTTTTAAAGTATTAATTGGATGTTTGGATGTTATTGTCGTAGTTGTTAGGTTTTTGGTTAGATTTGTGGTGATTTGGTGTTTGTTAGAGTTGAATTTGGGGTATTGGTATGCTGTTTTAATTTGGCAGGTGGTGTAGCTACCAAAACAGGCATTTTCTACCAAAATTAAACCTAGAAAATCGACCAACCTTGGTCGGTTACTAATAAAAAAAATGCACTTTACCGACCAATTTTGGTCGATTAATGTACAATGAATTCCCAGAATTCAACATTACCGACCAACTTTAGTCAGTTTTTTGTCTACCCAGTCAAGTTTACCGACCAAAGTTGGTCGGTGTTTTTAAATTTTAATAATTTAAAAAAATATATATTTTTCAATACCGACCAACGTTGGTCAGTACAAAAAATTAATAAATTTAATACACCGACCAAGCTTGGTTGGTTATGTTAAATTAATAAAATAATATTCCGACCAATTTTGGTCGGTAATCCTATTAAAGTGTCAGATGGTCGTGTAGAGCATAACGACCAAGGTTGGTCAGTAATTTCCGACCAACTTTGGTCGGTATTCCTTTCTGACCTCTAAAATACTGTCCACACGTAAATGGTCACATTTTGGATGGTTATTGGCCATTACCGACCAAAGTTGGTCAGTTCTTTTGGTCGATTTTTACCGAATTTCTAGTAGTGTGATCGCCTCTTATCTGCTTGATTCTTTCGGGCGTTGGAAACTTCAGCAATATGTGATATGTTGATGGTACATCTTTCATTTCTGTAACCATGGCCTTCCCAGGATAATGTTGTATCCCATGTCACCGTCTACTACTTCGATCAGAGTTGTTTTCATTACTCCTTCAGCGTTTGTGAGCAGCAAAATCTCTCCTCGGGTCATCACACTTGCAAGGTTGAATCTAGTGAGGAGCTTTGTTGCCGGAATAATGCTTCCGGTGAGTTTAGTTTGCTCCAATACTCTCCATTGTATGATATTAGCCGAACTTCCTAAATCCACTAGAACACGTTTAATCTTAAAATCTAACACATTTAAAGAAATTACCAGTGTGTCGTTGTGTGGTAACAGCAATCCGTCTGGGTCCTCCTCTGTGAAAGTGATATCATCTTCCCGGAGTTTTTTACTATGAGTTATTGGTACTTTCATCTTTTTCGTTGCCGAAAAGGTGACCCCGTTTATTGCACTCCCCCCGAAGATCATATTGATCGTTTGGCATGGGGGGTTTTCTCCTGCTTTCGGAAGTTCCGCGTTGTCTCTATTACGACCATAATTGTTCTTAGCTCGGTCACTCAAGAATTCTCTGAGGTGACCATTCTTCAATAATGTTGCCACCTCCTTTCGGAGGTGTCGGCAGTCCCCTATCCGGTGACCGTTCATCCCATGGTACTCACACCATAATTTGGGATCTCTCTGGCTGGAATAGGATCTCAGAGGTCTCGAGAATCGTGCATCTTTAATGTTTCTCATGGCTGACACCAACTCCACTATAATGACGTTGAAGTTATATTTCGATAACTTGGGGTAAGAAGGATCCCGAGTCCCCTACGTCTCCTTATCCTGGAGTGATCTATTATTTCGACCATGATCGATCCCTCTGTCAGCGATGAACTTGTTTGTTGCCCAAAAGTTTCTGCCACGGCCTTCGATCTGCTCGTAGGGCAAAAACCAGCCCCTCAAAGTCAGTTTATCCGCGTCGTAATCATACTTTGATTTTTCTCTGCTTTTCTCCCGTTCTTTGGCCGGTGATGTAGAACCGACCTGGTCATCTTCGATCCTTATCTTTGACTCGTATCGTTGTGTACATCTACCCAAGTTGTTGCTTCAAACTCAAGCAGGCTCTCCTTCATCTTCCGGGAAGCGTCTGAACTTCTTGGATTCAATCCTTTGGTGAATGCTTCAGCTGCCCATTCATCCGGGATGGCCGGGAGCAACATTCTTTATTTATGGAATCGAGTAACAAACTCTCGTAATAATTCAGATTCTCCCTGTGCGATCCTGAATATGTCGGCCTTACGGGCTTGCACCTTTCTGGCCCCGACATGAGCCTTAATGAAAGAATCTGCGAGCATCTCGAAGGAATCTATCGAATTATCACGACCCGGAATTCCCACCGTCGGGACCGTGATGGCGCCTAACATTTCACTTGCTAGGCAAGCCAACGTTAGAGAATCATTAAACCAAATCCTTATTTCCATTCAGTAAATAACAATAATTAGCTAAGATGAAATATAATAAATGCGGAATAATATAAAAACTGTATTAATTACTACTACCCGGATCTGGAGTCACAATCCACGAGCATTCTAGAATTTACTACAAGTAATAGTCTAAAAAAAATACAACTGTCTGAATGAAAAAAACAGTAGAACAGAAAAGGTAGACGGGGACTTCAAGGTATGTGGACGCCGACAGATCTACCTTGAATCTCTGGATAACGGTCCAATAGCAAAATCTCGATCAACCCGAGCCGGTACCAAAATCTACACAGAAAGTGCAGAGTGCAGTATCAGTACAACCGACCCCATGTACTGGTAAGTGTCGAGCCTAACCTCGACGAAGTAGTGACGAGGCTAAGGCAAGGCACTTACAAATCAACCTGTACAATTTAACAGTGTATATACAAATAACAGAAATGAAGAACTAAACAGGAAGTATCGGGAGGGGGAAACATGCTGGGGAAATACGATATAAGGAACTACAGCAGAATGATAACTGGAATAATCAATATACTATGAATCAATAGAAACAACGAATACAGTAAAGGAAAAATGCACGGCATCACCCTTCGTGCTTTTACTCTCAATCTCACCATAAAAACAATAGAAACGACACGGCATCACCCTTCGTGCATTAACTCTCATATCATGGCACGACATCACCCTTCGTGCATTAACACTCACAATATGGCACGGTATCACCCTTCATGCTTTTACACTCACAATATGGCACGGCATCACCCTTCGTGCATTAACACTCACAATATAGCACGGCATCACCCTTCGTGCATTAACACTCTCCCTTACCATAATGCAATGCATAAATAACAACAGAGAGATAGAACAACAAGTACAAGCCTTACTTCAACATTTGGTTCCACAATATCAATCTCAACTTTGAAATAAATATTCGATTATCACCAAAAAATCCGTAAACATGATAAGAACGATCAATTTAACAACACTAGTATAAATACGTAGTAATTAGGCATAGGAAAGAGACAATATAAGAAAAACAGGAGAAAGTAGGGAAAACAGTTAAATTGGCGGTGCATAAGTACTCGTCACCTCACATATACGCCGCTCACATGAATTCCACATAGCAATTAATCTGAGGTTCCTAATTCCCTCAAGTCAAAGTTAGACACAACACTTACCTAGCTCCGAAGGCCACTTAATTCTCAATCACAGCTTTTCCTATAGAATTCACCTCCAAACCACTCGTATCTATTCAAAAATGACTCAATAATATCAAACATTGCTAAAGGAAGAAAATTCCAGCTGACCAGTTTACTCTTCGCGTTCGCGAGAGTACCTTCATGAACGCGAATAAGGACATGCCAGAACACCTGCTGCAGCAAAATACCAGATTTTTCAAAGTCCAAAACATCTCGTAGCCTATCCGAAACTCACCCGAGCCCTCGGGGCTCCAAACCAAACGTGCACACAAGTCTAAAAATATCATACGAACTTGCTCGCGCGATCAAATCGTCAAAATAACACCTAGAACTACGAATTTAGTACCAAATCCAATGAAATTCTCAAGAACACTTTAAAATTCCTATCTTCTCAACTGGACGTCCGAATCACGTCAAATCAACTTCGTTTCTCACCAAATATCACAGACAAGTTTTAAATACTATAATGAACCTATACCGGGCTCCGAAACCAAAATACGAACCCGGTACTAACAATGCCAAACATCAATCAATTCTTAAAAATAATAAATTTTCAGACTTTTAATTTGCATCAAAAATTCATAACTCGAGTTGGGGACCTCCGAATTCGATTTCGGGCATACGCCCAGGTCCCATAATTCGATATGGACCCACCAGGACCATCAAAATATGGATGCGGGCCCGTTTACCAAAAATATTGACTGAAGTCAACTAAAATCAACTTTTAAGGCAAAAATTCTTATTTTCATCAATTTTCAACATAAAAGTTTTCTGAAAGCACACCCAAACTGCGCACACAAATCGAGGAGGGTGAAAATGAGATTTTTAAGGCCTAAGAGCGCAAAATCAATTTCTAAAACATAAGATGATCTTTTGGGTCATCACATTCTCCACCTCTAAAACAACCGTTCGTCCTCGAACGGACATAGAAAAGTACCTGAGCTGGTGAAAAGGTGGGGATATCTACTCCGCATATCGGACTCGGATTCCCAAGTAGCTGCCTCAACAGGCTGACATCTCCACTGCACTCGAACTAAAGGGTAACTCTTTGATCTCAACTGGCAAACTTGCCGGGCTAGAATAGCCACCGACTCCTCCTTGTAAGTCAAATCCTTGTCCACCTGGACAAAGCTGAAATCTAACACATGGGACGGATCGTCGTGATACTTTCGAAGCCTGGACACGTGGAATACCGGATGAACAGTTGCTAAACTAGGCGGCAACGCAAGCCTGTAAGCCACCTCTCCCACCCTCTCTAGAATCTCAAAAGGTCCGATATACCTAGGTCTCAACTTACCCTTCTTTCCGAACCTCATTACACCCTTCAGGGGTGATACCTGAAGCAACACTCTCTCCCCGACCATGAATGCAACATCACGAACTCTGCGGTCGGCATAACTCTTCTGCCTGGACGGAGCTGTGCGAAGTCGATCCTGAATAATCTTGACCTTATCCAAGGCATCCTGTACTAAGTTTGTGCTCAACAACCGAGCCTCCCCCAGCTTGAACCACCCAACTGGCGACCGGCACCGCCTACCATATAATGCCTCATAGAGAGCCATCTGAATGCTCGACTGGTAGCTGTTGTTGTAGGCAAACTTTGCAAGGGGCAAGAACTGATCCCACGATCCTCCGAAGTCTATAACACATGCGCGGAGCATATCCTCCAAGATCTGAATAGTGCTCTCGGACTGCCCGTCCGTCTGAGGATGAAATATTATGCTCAACTCAACCCGCGTACCCAACTCATACTGTACTGCCCTCCAGAAGTGCGAGGTGAACTGCGTACCTCGATCAGAAATGATAGACACGGGCACACCGTGAAGACGGATGATCTCACGAATGTAAATCTCTGCCAACCGCTCTGAGGAATAGGTAACTGCCATAGGAATGAAATGCTCTGACTTGGTCAGCCTATCCACAATAACTTATACTGCATCGAACTTCCTCTGAGCCCGTGGGAGTCCAACAACAAAATCCATAGTGATACGCTCCCACTTCCACTCAGGAATCTATATCTTCTGAAGCAAACCACCAGGTCTCTGATGCTCGTACTTTACTTTCTGGCAATTTAGACACCGAGCTACATATGCAACTATGTCTTTCTTCATCCTCCTCCACCAATAATGTTGCCGCAAGTCCTGATACATCTTGGCGGTGCCCGGATGAATAGAATACCGGGAACTGTGGGCCTCCTAAAATCAACTCACGAAGTCCATCCACATTAGGCGCACAAATACGACCATGCATCCTCAAAACTCTGTCATCTCTAATAGTAATCTGCTTGGCAGCACCGTGCCGCATTGTGTCTCTAAGGACAAGTAAATGAGGATCGTCATCCTGCCGATCTCTGATGCATTCAAACAAAGAAGATCGAGCAACTATACAAGCTAGAACACGGCTGGGCTCAGAAACATCCAACCTCACGAACTGGTTGGCCAGGGCCTGAACATCCAATGCAAGAGGTCTCTCACCAACTGGAATATAAGAAAGGCTACCCATACTAGCTGACTTTATACTCAAAGCATCGGCCACCACATTGGCCTTCCCGGAATGATACAATATGGTGATATCATAGTCTTTCAACAGCTCCAACCACCTCCTCTACCTCAAATTGAGTTCCTTCTGCTCGAACAAATACTGCAAGCTCCGATGATCCGTGAATACCTCACATGGCATGCCATAAAGATAGTGCCTCCAAATCTTTAGCGCGTGAACAATAGCTGCCAGCTCTAGATCATGAACGGGGTAAGTCTTCTCGTGAACCTTCAACTGCCATGAAGCATATGTAATAACCTTGCCACCCTGCATCAATACACCCAGACCAATACGAGATGTGTCACAATATACTGTATAAGATCCTGAACCTATGGGTAACACCAATACTGGTGCCGAAGTCAAAGCTGTCTTGAGCTTCTGGAAGCTTGCCTCACACTCATCTGACCACCTGAACGGGGCACCCTTCTGGGTCAACCTGGTCAACGAGGCTGCTATGGATGAAAACCCCTCTACAAATGGACGGTAGTAGCCCGCCAAACCCAAGAAACTACGGATCTCTGTAGTTGATGTGAGTCTAGGCCAGTTATGAACTGCCTTAATCTTCCTAGGATCCACTGAAATACCCTCTGTTGATACAACGTGACCCAAGAAAGCAACTGAACTCAGCCAAAACTCGCATTTTGAGAACTTAGCATATAACTGGATGTCTCTCAGAGTCTGAAGAACGATCCGAAGGTGCTGCTCGTGCTCCTCTCAACTATGGGAGTAGACCAAGATATCATCAATAAACAAAATCACAAAGGAATCCAAGTAGGGCTTGAACACCCGGTTCATCAAATCCATGAATGATGCTGGGGCATTTGTCAGCCTAATTGACATAACTAGAAACTCATAATGCCCATACCGAGTCCGAAAAGCTGTCTTAGGGATATCGGATGCCCTAATCCTCCACTGATGGTAGCCAGATCTCAAATCAATCTTCGAAAACACCTGGGCACCCTGAAGCTGATCAAATAAATCATCAATCCTTGGCAATGGGTACTTGTTCTTGATGGTGACTTTGTTTAACTGCCGATAATCTATACACATCCTCATCGATCAATCTTTCTTCTTTACAAACAACACAGGTGCGCCCCAGGGCGAGACACTAGGTCTAATGAAGCCCTTATTAAGCAAATCTTGCAACTGTTCCTTCAATTCTTTCAACTCTAGCGGGGCCATGCGGTATGGCGGAATGGAAATGGGTTGAGTGCCTGGAGCCAAATCAATGCAGAAATCAATATCCCTATCGGGTGGCATCCCCGGCAGGTCTGCAGGAAACACCTCTGGAAACTCACAAACAACCGGCACTGACTCTATGGAAGGTACCTCCGCACTAGAATCGTGGACATAAGCCAAGTAAGCTAGACACCCCTTCTCGACCATATGTTGAGCCTTTACATAAGAGATAACCCTGTTGGTAGAATAGCCAAGAGTCCCTCTCCACTCTAATCGAGGCAACCCCTGCAAGGATAAGGTCACCGTCTTGGCGTGACAATCTAATATAGCATGATAGGGTGACAGCCAATCCATACCCAGTATGACATCAAAATCAACCATATGAAGAAGTAGAAGAGCTATACGACTCTCAAGACTCCCAATGGTGACCACACATGTACGATAAACACGGTCTACAATAATAACGTCCACACCACCCTGAACTACGTCCCTGGGACGACCTCCAACTGACCGGTCTCCACCTCTAACGGCCTGACCTCCACCTCTAACAGTCTGGACTCTACCTCTAGCTGCCTGACCCCTGCCTCTAGCTAGTTGAGCAGGTGGTGCAGCAACTGGTGCCAGAACCATGGTACGAGAACTCTGATACTGTGAGTTACCTGTTTCCCGAGGGAAAAATCTAGCAATGTGCCTCGGATCACCACAAGTATAACATAACCTAGGCTGATGTGACTGTTGACCCTGAAACTGACCCTGTCGACTTGAGTAACCACCATGATAACTCTGGAATGGGGGTGCACTAATACGAGCTGGTGGTGCACTGTAGGCTAGCTGGTCGGAATAATGCATTTGAGGGCTATGACCACCTGAGGCACTGTGGGATGCCTGGAGTGCTGAATGAAACGGCCTGGGAGGATGGCCTCTACCAAAAGTACCACTACCTCTAGATGAGGCACCGCTGAACTCACCGGAATGACGAGGTCTCTTGTCAGACCCCTAACCTCCTTGAGCAAGAACCATCTTGACTCGTCTGGCGACATTGGTAGCCGCCTGAAAAGGAATTTCACACCCAATCTCCTTAGCCATCTGCAATCTGTAGGCTGAGCAAGTCCATCAATAAACCTCAACACCCTCTCTCTCTCGGTAGGAAGCGGACGAATAGCATGACGGGCCAAATCCACAAAACATGTCTCATACTGAGTAACAGTCACACTGCCCTGCTGGAGACGCTCAAACTGAAGGCGACGCTCCTCTCTCAATGTTATAGGCAGAAACTTCTCTATGAAGAGCTGAGAGAACTGGTCCCAAGTAAGAGCAGGCGACCCAGCTGGTCTGGTCAACAAATAATCTCTCCACCATTTCTTGGCGGAACCAGTCATTTGAAATGCAGCAAAATCGACCCCATTGGTCTTCACTATACCCATGTTCCGTAGAACCTCGTGACAGCTATCGAGATACTCCTGGGGATCCTCTGAAGGAGCACCACTGAAGTGAACTAGGAAAAGCTTGGTAAACCTGTCCAATCTCCACAAAGCCTCAGAAGACATAGCTAACCCATCACCGGTCTATGGCGCAATAACCGGTAGAACTACTCCGACTGGATGAGCTGCTGGAGCCTGATATTGGGGAGCTATCTACTCCAGAGCGGGAGTAGTGGGAGTCTGGGCTCCTCCCTCAGCCTGAGAGACGGCTGGTGCCATAGGAAATGCAACAATCTAGGCCATACTCTCTATAAGGCCCATCAAACGGACCAAAGCATCTTGAATTACTGGGGTGGCAATGAACCCCTCCGGAACCTGAGCTGGCCCAGCAAGAACAGTCTGGGCTGGAACCACCTCGTCAAGCTCTATCTAAGGCTCCACAGCTGGGGCTGCTGCTCGGGCTCTGGGCTGAGCCCTGCCCCTACCTCGGCCTCTAGCACGGCCTTGGCCTCGACCTCTGCCCCACGTAGGAGCTGCCACTGGAGGCTCTGGCTGCTGCTCAGCTGAGGAAGTGGTATGTGTTCTCGCCATCTGCAAGAGAATAAGAGTAGAAGAGTTCAATCAGTATTGAGAAAACAAAATCGCACGACAGAGAATAATAGAAGTGAAATTTATTCCTAAACATCATAGCCTCTGGAAGATAAGCACAGACGTCTCCGTACCGATCCTCCAGACTCTACTAAGCTTGCTCATGAATCGTGAGACCTAGGCAACCTAGTGCTCTAATACCAAATTATCACGACCCAGAATTTCCACCGTCGGGACCGTGATGGCGCCTAGCATTTCACTTGCTAGGCAAGCCAACGTTAGAGAATCATTAAACCAAATCCTTATTTCCATTCAGTAAATAACAATAATTAGCTAAGATGAAATATAATAAATGCGGAATAATATAAAAACTGTATTAATTACTACTACCCGGATCTGGAGTCACAATCTACAAGCATTCTAGAATTTACTACAAGTAATAGTCTGAAAGAAATACAATTATCTGAATGAAAGCAACAGTAGAACAGAAAAGGTAGACGGGGACTTCAAGGTCTGTGGACGCCGACAGATCTACCTTGAGTCTCCGGATAGCGGTCCATATACAAAATCTCGATCAACCTGAGCCGGTACCAAAATCTGCACAGAAAGTGCAGAGTGAAGTATCAGTACAACTGACCCCATGTACTGGTAAGTGTCGACCCTAACCTCGATGAAGTAGTGACGAGGCTAAGGCAAGGCACCTACATATCAACCTGCACAATTTAACAGTGTATATACAAATAACAGTAATGAAGAGCTAGACAGGAAGTATCGGGAGGGGGAAATACGATATAAGGAACTACAGCAGAATGATAACTGGAACAACCAATATACTATAAATCAACAGAAACAACGAATACAGTAAAGGAAAAATACACGGCATCACCATTCGTGCTTTTACTCTCAATCTCACCATAAAAATAATAGAAACGACACGGCATCACCCTTCGTGCGTTAACTCTCATATCATGGTACGGCATCACCCTTCGTGCATTAATACTCATAATATGGCATTGCATCACCCTTCGTGCTTTTACACTCACAATATGGCACGACATCACCCTTCGTGCATTAACACTCACAATATGGCACGGCATCACCCTTCGTGCATTAACACTCTCCCTTACCATAATGCAATGCATAAATAATAACAGAGAGATAGAATAACAAGTACAAGCCTTACTTCAACATTTAGTTCCACAATATCAATCTCAACTTTGAAATAAATACTCGATTATCACCACAAAATCCGTAAACATGATAAGAATGATCAATTTAAAAACACTAGTATAAACACGTAGTAATTAGGCATAGGAAAGAGACAATATAAGAAAAACGGTAGAAGGCCTCACATATACGCCGCTCACATGAATTTAACTTAGCAATTAATCTGAGGTTCCTAATTCCCTCAAGTCAAAGTTAGACACAACACTTACCTTGCTCTGAAGGCCACTTAATTCTCAATCACAGCTTTTCCTCTAGAATTCACCTCCAGACCACTCGTATCTATCAAAAATGACTCAATATTATCAAATATTGCTAAAAGAATCAATTACATTGCATAAATTAAATTTCCCAAATTTTCCTCCAAAAAGTCAAAAATCGACCCCGGGCCCACTAGGTCAAAACCTGAGGTTCAGACCAAAATTCATTTACCCATTCACCCCCGAGCCCAGATATATAATTGGTTTTGGAATCCGACCTTAAATTGAGGTCTAAATCCCCAAATTTCCAAAATTCCTAGTTTCTAACCAAACCCCAAATTCTACCATGAAAACTCTAGATTTTAGGTTGAAAATTCATGAAATGTAGTGGGTAATTGAAAGAAAATGGTTTAGAATCACTTACCAACACTTTGGGGAAAAAAATATCTCTTGAAAATCGCCTCTAGCCCGTTTGGTTTTTGAGAAAATGTTTTTATGGCTTAAGTCCCGTTTTGATTCTGTTTTAAGTGCTGGGCGATAGTGTGCATCGCGTTCGAGAGGCCACTGTCGCATTCGAGAGGCCACTGTCATGTTCGCGAAGAGTATCAGCTGCCAAGCCTTCGCATTCGCGAGACCTTACTCGCGTTCACAATGGTTACTCCTCCCTGGCCTTCGCGTTCGCGAGACCATGCTCGTGTTCACGAAGAAGGATCACTGACTCTCCCCTAGGTGTGCCTAACACTACGCGTTCGCGAGGAGCTAGTCGCGGTCGCGAAGGTTAACGCTCCCATCGCTTCGCGTTCGTGACCAAGTCTTCGCGTTCGCGAAGAAGAAAATTCCAGCTGACTAGTTTACTCTTTGCATTCGCGAGAGTACCTTCGCGAACGCGAAGAAGGACATGCCAGAATACCTACTGCAACAAAATACCAGATTTTCCAAAGTCCAAAATATCATGTAGCCTATCCGAAACTCACCCGAGCCCTCGGGGCTCCAAACCAAACATGCACACAAGTCTAAAAATATCATATGAACTCGCTCGCGAGATCAAATCGCCAAAATAACACCTAGAACTACGAATTTAGCACCAAATCAAATGAAATTCTCAAGAACACTTTAAAATTCTTATCTTCTCAACTGGACGTCCGAATCACGTCAAATCAACTCCGTTTCTCACCAAATGTCACAGACAAGTCTTAAATACTATAATGAACTTGTATCGGGCTCTGGAACCAAAATATAAACCTGGTACTAACAATGCCAAACATCAATCAATTCTTAAAAATAATAAATTTTCAGGCTTTTAATTTTCATCAAAAATGCATAACTCGAGTTGGGGACCTATGAATTCGATTTCGAACATACGCCCAGGTCCCATAATTACATACGGACCCACCGAGACCGTCAAAATACAAATCCAGGCCCATTTACCAAAAATATTGACTGAAGTCAACTAAAATTAACTTTTAAGGCAAAAATTCTTATTTTCATCAATTTTCAATATAAAAGTTTTTCGGAAACACGCCCGGACTGTGCACGCAAATTGAGGAGGGTGAAAATGAGATATTTAAGGCTTAAGAGCACAGAATCGAGTTTTAAAACATAAGATGACCTTTTGGGTCATCATAGGAATGCTCGGATAATAATGAATACCACATTAGAGCTCCCCTCGTGAGAGTTTCTCCAAATATCTTTAGCAATACATATTCAATTGCGTGAGAAGATAATCATTTACTTTTACCGCCATTGTATAGGTAGTAATATGCTCATATGGGTCTGAAGTTCCATCATACTTTGGAATTTCAGGCATTTTGAACCGCTTCGGGATTAGTTCGGGTGCCGCACTCAGCTTGTACGGTAATTGAACATACTTCTTCGAGTTCGGGTCTTTCAATACTGGTGGCGTGCCCAGAATTTGGTCCATGCGGGCGTTCACTTCCCTCATGAACCGTAAAAGTTCATTCTTGAACGGATCGTTTTCGTTGTTGAGACCGGATCTGTGCCCGCCAGCCCCGTCGGAGCCAACTTCACCCCTGGGAGCGTTGTTATCGAATCTCTACGTTGTTTGGTCTGCGGGAACAACGAGAGGAATTGGATCTCGTCTGTTTGCATTATTCGAAGCCCCCGATAGTTCATGCTTTAGTTTCGTCATAACCTGGTCCTGCCGCGTGAGATGGCCTAGAATGATTGCCTGTTGTTTTCGCAGGACCCTCATCACATCCACGACATGTTCCTCGTCAGCATTATCGGGAGATGTATCCTGAACCTGTTGAGGGTACTGCCTGTCATGCACCAGTGTGGCGTCATTCTCCTCATTGCGGGTATCACTGATTGAATCCTCAAAATGAGGTTGATCCCCTCGAATTTCAGGGTTGTAAGTGTCGTCGTTAACAGTGTTATCTGCCATTTTTTATGAATTTTTCTAAGACAAAATAATCAAATCAGGTTAGTAAAAAAAGCAAAGATCAATTTAATCGCACGACTGTCTAGGCCCCACGGTGGGCGCCAATCTGTTTACCCGTAAAATGGTACAGTTGAATTTATACGTGATTTTTAGACAAGTGAATTAATTTGATCCTGAAATAATACAATAATTGAAGGAATGTATAATACTTAGCCTTGAAATATAGATGAAAACAGCAGAGATGACGATTCCGGCAACAGCGTTTCCGGGCACAGCGATGATAAGATCAAAAAGCAAGAAAGTAAAATTGTATAAAGTTTTGTATAGAATAGAGTGTAAGTTTAGCCAAAAAATTCGTGTCCTTTACAATGATAAACGAGCGCACTATTTATAGCTATGTCTAGGGAAGGAAGTCATAAGATCATGTCCTCCTTTAATATCAATTATGAGGGTCATTGATGAAGACGTAACGGTAAACATAAATGCCAAATTCTCTGTAACGGACTGTTGCTCTTAATGCTGCAGAATATTCCCTATTAAATGCTACCGGATGCAGAGCATTTAACACACATTTATGAACGTTGTCCTTTCCGGCGACAAGTGAAATGGCTGCGTTCGGTGTTCGGTCATTCATGTCTTGAGTTCCACGTGTCCTCTCTTTAGACGTCCTTGTGTCATATCATATTTCACCCTATAAAGAGTTACTATAACATTATTATTTCACATCGAATAACAATAAGAGATCCAAAAGTATCCAAAGGATAATTTCCACTACTATGCATGAGTGCAGAGAACGAAACTTTTTTCTTAGTGTTTGTTTGGTTTAAAAATCAAAAAGTATGCACATACTTTTAACTTAGAAGTTCTATTTTATCTAATTTTGATCGAAAGAGTAATGAGAAAGTACCTAAAATTGGGTTTGTCTTGTAAATGTAATCGTCTTGATCCAGATAGTTAGGAGGGAGGTCTTAATGTTGTTGAGACCCATGCTTGTGATTTGTTAATGCTAGATGCCTTAAACCTCCATTCACAATCCTCTAACATACATAATAATGTATAGCTGCAAATAATATTTTCGCAATAAATACGATGAGTATAAATAATCAACAATTCACTAATATAATGTGAATATATTGTTACATATATATACATTATTATAAAATACAAACATATACATGTGAATAAGACTATAATTATATATATACATTTAAATATCTATAAATACATCTAAAAACAAATAGCGAAAGCCACTGTAATATCTATTTTTATCAGTAAAATACAAATGAATACATTTGTATGAAATACGTAGGAACTCCGGTGAAAGTCAAGAATATACATCCAAACACATCTGAATACATATAAATAAAAATTCTACCAAGAATACAATATATAAAAATTCTCAAAATACAAATGTCTACATGTGATTACGGATGTAGTTATATATATACAATCACATACGTATAAATACATCTAAGAACATCCAGTGAAAGTCACTGTAATAAATATTCATCATTAAAATACAGATGAATACATGTATTTGAAAGTCACATTAATAATTATTATATGTTTAATATTTGAAAGTTATGTAAATACACCCAAACAAATCTAAATACATCTAAATACAATTTAAATATTCTGCCATGGAAACAATATACAATTTCACACTCACTTTACACAATAATATATTTGAATATAACTTGATGTTTAACAAGTTGTAGTTAATAACGCTCATACCTGATAGCATTAGACCTATCAACCCGGAATTAAAATTTTTCAGATATTACATAATACTCCATCACCTGTTTTAATGTAGCCTTATCCTTATATACTTGTCCACCCATAACCTCTCTTTGATTAGTTTTTAAAATAATCACCTTTGATTTGCTTCGTCAAGTTGCACAATGTCGCCTTCAATTAAACTACCTCCAGCTACAACTTCTTTGTCAATTGTAGTTATGCACAAAGGATACATCCCGAATTCTCTGTTCACATTTTCAACTCTACATACACCCTGTAACCCATGTCGTTATGTATTTTCATTGGCGTGCAATTTTCATCTACTTTATATTCAATTTTGATTGACTTCGAGCGCAAATCTATGTCGAGTTGTTTAGAAATCGAAGCAACCAAATTATTGTATGACGCATACTCCTTTATTAGTATCCCCTCAATTGAATAATCGACATAGTTCCTCTCACTGTCCCACTTGCCAGAATGACGCAGCAGAACAGTTAAACTTGCCATATGTAAAATTGAATTATACCGATTTATGTATATAATTGTATGAATTTTCTGTTTTATTGCTTGAAAACAGAAACACCCACGAAACAAAATCAACAGAAAATGGAAGAAACAGACGATCGGCCACTGCTCTGTTTTAATGTATCTATCGTTTTAGAAAAAAATTCAGATTATTGGCGTCAAAAACATATTATGGGTGATGTAATTGAGTTAGTTGAGTTATATTAGGAGTCTATAATGTTAATTGATTCACTTTCCATTTAAAAAAAGCTGAATTGACCATGAATTGCGCTATTTACGTTACTGTATTCAGTCAAATACAGTCAAATACAATAAACTGTATAGTTGTAGTCCCTTGTTTCACGCCGATATGTGCTACTGTATTCATGAATACATTAACTTAAATACATCGAATACACTCTTAAAAAACTGAAAACATAGCTATAGGAAGTAATATGGTAAATGGTAGCTACAACTAGCTACTAATAACCACTAAACAATAGTGGTTTGTAAAAATTCTCTTATTTTTTCCCTTCCATGGCCCATACCAAGTGCATTATAAATTATGAGTGTATTTGACTAAGTTTATAAGCTGGTCAAACTAGTTTATAAGTTTTTTTTTTTTTAATAAGCATTTGATAAAATTAAAAGTGTTTATAAGTTCAATAGTTATTAAGTCAAAATAAGACAAAAGTCATAAGTTGGTCAACCCACTTATGATTTTTCAGCTTACTAATCTTTTTGTTCGGGCATTTCAGTGCAATGTACGAATATTTTGTGTTTAAATATTATAAACCGTGTAATGAAAATAAATTCTCAACTGCGTAGTTATTCTAAACATAGCTTTTAAAATTTAATAATTCCACTCTCACAACTGATACACAATTTACACGTACGCACACTTAAATTAGAAGTTGCAAAAAATGAAGGTGACCAAGATATTTATGTCCCTATATTTGGGTGCCTTGAAGACTTTTTAGAGTATAGTGTTTGAAGAGGAAAGGAGGATTAATCGAAATCGTAGAAAGGAACATTGCTAGCAGAGAGACATATTTATAGAGAAACAATATCGAGAGAATTAAGAAAATGTCACGGCCCCAAATTCCCTCAGTAGGATGTCGTGATAGCACCTAGTCTCTAAAACTAGGTAAGCCTAACAATGCGGAATAATAATAAATATCTGAAATAAATAAATTACAATTCAAACAATTTCAACTCCCAAAACCCGGTAAAAATAAATCACAAGCTTCTAAGAATTTATTCTCAATGTCTCTATATATCAAGGTCTAAATAAAATATAAGGAAGCAACATAAAATGATAGAAGGGGACTCCAGAGTCTGCGGACGCTGGCAGATATACCTCGAAGTCTCCGTGCGCAGGTAACTCAATGACGTCTAGGCTGGTAAAATGTACCTGGATCTGCACAAAAAGATGTGCAAAAGCGTAGTATGAGTACACCACAGCGGTACCCAGTAAGTGCCAAGCCTAACCTCGGTAGAGTAGTGACGAGGTCAGGTGAGGCCCTACTGGAATATAATAATGGCATGGTAAAATATTTAACAATATAGTAAAATAAAATGACATTGGAAATGAATTAAATAGTATGTCATATTTAATGGCACCAAATAATTACAAATAATATCTCGTGGAATCAAAACAGAATTTTCTTCAACTTTATGAAAATTACAACAATTAATCGAAGGCAACTATGGCCATAAATCAATATCAACAAGGGCACTACCGAGGTACCGCCTCGTAGTCCCAAATTATAAATAATTTCACAATATCTCATTTTCTTATACCACCGCGGGAGCCTTCACAATTTATTTAAAGAAAATATTTTTTCCGAAATAGCATCCCGCGTTTTAGCCACCCTTATCACACCGCATGACTTCTAGTAGTCACCCCTACTAGCCACGCGTATCAAGCCACCCTTATCTCACCGCATGCATTTCAATACCCAGACCTTACACCACCGCATGCGTATTAATATCACAATATATCACAATTTGCACCTCAAGTACCCAATATTTCAGTTTTTCACAATAAATCAATAACAATATTTTTTAATAATAAAGAGCTCATGGCTCATGCCAGAATAATCCAACAATAATATTTTTTCTATAATAAATAGCTCACGGCTCCATCACAATGAGTACCAAAAAATCTTACGAAAATATTCAAGAATAAATAATTCAGGAAAATAATATTTCAAATTTTTAATACGTTGCTTCAATATCAAATTTAAAAATGTCAAATACTTCATATTAATAATATTTAATTTAAAGAAAATCAACCTTCAAATAATGCACAGTATAAAAGAAACCAAGTTTCAATTAAACAGGTAAAACAATTAACAGAAAAAGGTCAAACAAATTTAAAATATATATCTCAGATCAATGATGAAGAATATAACAAGATAAAATAATTTAATAAATGTGCAACAATGATCTACACAATTTAAAAATATAATCTTTCACATTTAGCCCGTGTACACACTCGTCACCTCGTGTACATGACTTTTAACACATTTCAATAATTACATTAATATTAATTCTAGGGAAAATTTCCCCCACACAAGGTTAGACAAGTCACTTACCTCGACTTGCTCTAATTTAATCAAGTATTATGTTTTTTCCTCGATTTTTCGACTCCGATCGACTCGTATCTAGTCATAATTAATTCTATACGGTCAACAAAAATTATAGAAATCAATTTCATAAGAAAATATTACATTTTTCAATGAAATCCGAAATTAGCTCAAACTTTTCCCGTGGGGTCCATATCTCGGAATCTGGCGAAACTTATAAAATCTGATAATCCATTCAATTACGAGTCCAACCATACCAGTTTCACTCAAATCCGACTCCGGATCGACACCGAAATCTCAAAAATTCGTTTCTATGAGATTTCTAAAATTTTTCAAATTTCAATCTGAAAACACTAATTAAATGGTGAAAACAATGATATATTCGTGTATATTGACCAAATCCAAATTAGAATCACTTACCCAAATGTTTTTCCTTGAAAATATATCAAAATCGCCTCTCCTCAAGCTCCAATTCGTCAAAAGGGCAAATGGGACGAAGTCCCTTGTTTTTATAACTTACAGATTTGTGAGGGAGCTAGATTTTGTCAAGGAACTCGATTTTTGTCAGGGAGCTCGATTTTGTCAGGGAGCTCGTTTTGTCAGGGAGCTCGATTTTGTCAGGGAGCGCGATTTGTCAGGGAGCTCGATTTTGTCAGGGAGCTCGATTTTTGTCAGGGAGCTCGATTTTGTCACGGAGCTCGATTTTGTCACGGAGATCGATTTTGATAGGGAGCTCGATTTTGTCAGGGAGCTCGATTTTGACAGGGAGCTCGATTTTGACAGGGTGCTCGATTTTGACAGATAGCCCGATTTTGACAGGAAGCCCGATTTTAGCAGGCAACCCGATTTTGACAGCATTTCCAACAGAAAACTTGCAGCAGCTTTTGCAGCAGTTAAGTCCCACTTTTGATCCGTTAACCATCTGAAACTTACCCGAACCTCTCGGGACCTCAACCCAATACACCAACAAGTCCTAACACATCATACGAACTTATTTAAAATCTCAAATCACATCAAACAATACTAAAATCACGAATCACACATAGATTCAAGCCTAATGAACTTTGAAACTTTTAATTTCTACAAATAACACCGGAACCTATCAAATCAAGTCCGATTGACCTCAAATTTTGTACGCAAGTCATAAATGACATAACGGAGCTATAAAAATTTTCAGAATCGGATTTCAACCCCGATATCAAAAAGTCAACCCCTCGGTCAAACTTCCCAAAAATTTAACTTTCGGCATTTCAAGCCTAATTCCACTACGGACTTTCAAATAAAATTCCGATCACGCTCCTAAGTCCAAAATCACCATACGGAGCTATTGAAATCATCAAAATTCTATTCCGGGGTCATTTGCATATAATTCGATATCTGGTAACTATTTGAACTTAAACTTTAAATTTTTCATCAAAATTTCATATCTCGGGCTAGGGACCTCGGAATTTGATTCCGGGCATATTCCCAAGTCTCAAATCACGATACGGACCTACCGGAACTGTTAAAATACTGATCCGAGTTCGTTTGCTCAAAAATATTGACCAAAGTCAACTCAGTTGAGTTTTAAACCTCTAATTCATATTTTAATCCATTTATCACCTGAAAACTTTCCGAAAAATTTTACGGACTGCGCACGCAAGTCGAGGAATGATAAATAGTACTTTTCGAGGTCTTAGAACACATAATTAATTATTAAATTTAAAAATAATATTTTGGGTCATCACATTCTCCACCTCTAAAACAAACGTTCGTCCTCAAATGGAGTTAGAAAAAGTACCTGAGCTGGTGAATAAGTGTGGATAACGGCTGCGTATATCAAGCCCAGTCTCCCAAGTCGCCTCCTCGACTGGATGACCCCTCCACTGAACCTTCACGAAAGCAATGTTCTTTGACCTCAGCTTTCGAATCTGCCTATCCAAAATAGCCATCGGTTCCTCAACATAAGATAGATCGTTGTCCAATTGAACCGAACTGAAGTCTAATACATGACACGGATCGCCGTGATATTTTCAAAGCATGTAAACATGGAATACCGGATGTACCGCAGAGAGACTAGGTGGTAGTGCAAGTTTGTAAGCCACCTCTCCAACTCTCTCAAAAATCTCCAAAGGCCCAATATACCTAGGGCTCAACTTGCCCTTCTTCTCGAACCTCATCACACCCTTCATAGGCGAAACCCGAAGCAATACCCGCTCACCAACCATGAATGCAACATCACGAACCATCCAATCTGCATAACTCTTCTGTCTAGATTGGGCTGTACGAAGTCGATCCTGAATCAACTTAACCTTTTCCAAGGCATCCGAAACCAAGTATGTACCCAAAAGTCTATCCTCGCATGGTTCGAACCAACCCACTGGAGACCGGTACCGCCTACCATACAAGGCCTCATACGGAGCCATCTGAATGCTTGACTGGTAACTGTTGTTGTAAGCAAACTCCGCAAGTGGTAAGAACTGATCCCAAGCACCCCCAAAATCTATCACACACGCACGAAGCATATCCTCCAGTATCTGAATAGTGCGTTCGGATTGCCCGTCCGTCTAAGGGTGAAATGTTGTACTCAACTCTACCCGAGTACCCAACTCATGTTGTACTGCCCTCCAAAACCGTGAGGTAAACTGTGTACCCCGGTCAGAGATGATAGATACTGGTACACCGTGAAGTCTGACAATCTCGCGAATATATACCTACGCCAGCTGCTCTGATGAGTAAGTAGTAATCACATGAATGAAATGAGCTGATTTGGTCAGCCTATCCACAATCACCCAAACTGCATCAAACTTTCACTGAGTCCGTGGGAGCCCAACAACGAAATCCATAGTGATCCGCTCCCATTTCCATTCTGGAATCTCTAACTTTTTAAGTAATCCACTTGGTCGTTGATGCTCATATTTCACATGTTGACAATTTAGACACCGAGATACATACTCTACTATGTCTTTCTTCATTCGCCTCCACCAATAGTGATGTCTCAAGTCCTGATACATCTTTGCAGCACCCGGATGAATGGAGTACCGTGAATTGTGAGCCTCCTGGAGAATCAACTCATGCAAGCCATCTACATTGGGTACACAAAGCCTGCCCTACATCCGTAGTACACCGTCATCTCCAATAGTGACTTCCTTGGCATCACCGTGTTGAACTGTATCCTTAAGGACAAGCAAATGAGGGTCATCATACTAACGTTCCCTGATACGATCATAAAGAGAAGACTGAGAAACCACGCAAGCCAAAACTCGACTCGGCTCGAAAACATCCAGTCTAACAAACTGGTTGGCCAAGGCCTGAACATCCAAGGCTAAAGGCCTCTGTGCTACCGGTAAATATGCTAAGCTGCCCAAACTCTCCGCCATACGACTCAAAGCATCGGCCACTACATTGGCCTTCCCAGGATGAAAGAGAATGGTGATATCGTAATCCTTAAGAAACTCCAACCATCTCCGCTGCCGCAAATTAAGATCCTTCTGTTTAAACAGATGTTGTAGACTCCGGTGATCGGTGTAGATCTCACAATGGACATCGTACAAATAATGCCGCCAAATTTTTTAAGACATGAACAATAGCTGCTAACTCCAGGTCATGTACAGGATAATTCTTCTCATGCACCTTTAACTGTCTGGACGCGTAGGCAATCACCCTACCGTCTTGCATCAACACTGCGCTGAGACCAATACGCGACGCGTCACAATACACAATATAAGATCTTGTACCTGTAGGTAATACCAATACTGGGGCTGTAGTTAAAGCTGTCTTGAGCTTTTGAAAGCTCTCCTCACATTCCTCGGTCCACCTGAACGGAGCACCCTTCTGGGTCAATTTGGTCATAGATGCAGCAATAGAAGAGAAACCCTTTACAAATCGGCGATAATACCCTGCCAAACCAAGGAAACTCCGGATTTCCGTAACTGAGGACGGTCTGGACCAACTCTGCACTACTTCAATATTCTTCGGATCTACCTTGATCCCCTCGCATAAAACTATATGACCCAAACATCCCACTGAATCAAGCCAGAATTCACACTTAGAAAATTTTGCATATAACTTCTTTTCTCTCAAAGTCTGAAGCACAGTCCTCAGGTGATGTTCATGATCTTCCTGACTCGGATAATACACCAGAATGTCGTCAATAAATACAATGATGAAAGAATCAAGATAGGGCTGAAATACACTATTCATTAAGTGCATAAATGATGTTGGGGCGTTGGTTAGCCCAAATGATATCACAAGGAACTCGTAATGACCGTACCGAGTCCTGAAAGCAGTCTTTGGGATATCTAGCTCCCGAATCTTCAACTGATGATAGCCTGAACGTAAGTCGATCTTAGAGAACACTCTGGCACCCTGAAGCTGATCAAATAGATCATCAATGCGTGGTAATGGATACTTGTTCTTCACTGTAGCCTTGTTTAGCTGGCGGTAATCAATACACATCAGCATAGAACCATCCTTCTTCTTCACAAATAAGATAGGAGCACCCCCAAGGTGATACATTAGGCCGAATGAAACCCTTATCAAGCAACTCCTGTAACTGTTCTTTTAATTCTTTCAACTCTACTGGGGCCATACGATATGGTGGAATAGAAATGGACTGAGTTCCTGGTAATAAATCAATTCCAAAGTCAATATCCCTGTTGGGTGGCATACCTGGAAGATCTGCTGGAAATACATCAGGAAAATCCATCACTACAGGAACTGACTCCATAGTAGGAGTATAAATACTAACATCTCTCACATATGACAGATACGCATCACACCCCTTCTCAACCATTCGTTGAGCTTTAAGAAATGAAACAACCCTGCTATGAACATGATCTGATGTACCTCTCCACTCTAGCCGCGGTAGACCTGGCATAGCCAACGTCACCGTCTTGGCGTAACAATCTAGAATAGCATGATAGGGTGACAACCAGTCCATGCCCAAAACAATATCGAAATCCACCATACTGAGCAATAATAAATCAGCCATGGTCTCAAAACCACTGATAACAATTAAACATGACCGATACACACGGTCTACAATAATAGATTCACCCATGGGTGTAGATACATAAATAGAAGAACTCAAGGAATCACGTGATACGCCCAAATACGGGGCAAAATAAGATAACACATAAGAATAAGTGGAGCCTGGATCAAATAAGACTGACGCATCTCTATGACAGACCGGAATAATACCTGTGATAACAGAATCGGATGCAACAACATCTGTCCTAGCAGGAAGGGCATAATATCTGGCCTGGCCTCCCCCTCTAGGGCGACCTCTACCTGCCCGACCTCCACCTCTAGCTGGATGTGCAGGTGGAGTGACAACTGGTGCAGTAATCATGGCCTCAGAAGCCTGAGGACCTTGTGGAATAGGTAGGGCCTGAGAAATCCATAGAGGTGCACCCCTCCTAAGTATGGGGCAATACCTCATGATATGACGAGTGTCACCACACTCAAAATAAGCCCTCGGAGGACGTGGCTGTTGGGACTGGCTCGGGCCTGATCGACTAGTCTGTCCGCTGAAAGCACCGCATATAGGAGGTACAAAAGACACTGGTGGTGCATAATATGGAACCTGAGGTCTGGGAGTAGTCAGAATACCACTAGAAGCTGAAAGTGCTGAAAGAATAGGACGGCTCACATAACCTCTACCATGACGGGCTGCAACTGGGGCACGAGAATTATTATATGTTCCAGAATCTTAGGGTCTCTTAGCTTCCCTCCCTTCCCTCTCCTGAGTCCGCATACCTTCCAATCTTCTAGCAATTGACACCACCTATTGGTATGTGATATCCATCTCTAGCTCTCGGGCCATACTGTATCTGATACTAGGGTGAAGACCCTCAATAAATCTACGAACCCGCTCTTGAACAGTAGCAACTAAGGCTGGTGCATGCCTAGCCAAATCACTGAATCGGACGGCATACTCTGACACGGTCATAGAACCCTGGCGCATGTGATGACCCAAAATATCATCTTTAAATTTAATAGTTAATTTTGTGTTCTAAGACCTCAAAAAGCACTATTTATCGTTCCTTGACTTGCGTGCGCAGTCCATAAAATTTTCAGAAAAGTTTTCAGGTGAAAAATAGATTAAAATGTGAATTAGAGCTTTAAAACTCAACTAAGTTGACTTTGGTCAACATTTTGAGCAAACGGACTCGGATAAGTATTTTGATAAATTTGGTAGGTCTGTATCGTGATTTGGGACTTAGGCGTATGCCCGGAATCAAATTCCGAGGTCCCTAGCCCGAGATATGGAATTTTGATGAAAAATTAAAAGTTTAAGTTCAAATAGTGACCGGATGTCGAATTATGTGCAAATGACTCCGAAATAGAATTTTGATGATTCCAACAGCTCCGTATGATGATTTTGGACTTAGGAGCATAATCGGAATTTTATTTGGAAGTCCGTAATGGAATTAGGCTTGAAATGCCGAAAGTTGAATTTTTGAGAAGTTTGACCGAGGGGTTGACTTTTTGATATCGGGGTCGAAATCCAATTCTGAAAATTTTCATAACTCAGTTATGTCATTTATGACTTGTGTGCAAAATTTGAGATCAATCGGAATTGATTTGATATGTTTCGGCGCAAAATATAGAAGTTAGAAGAATTGAAAACTCATAATTCGATTCGATGCGCGATTCGTAATTTCGGCGTTGTTTGGCATGGTTTGAAGCCTCAACTAAGTTCATATTGTATTTTGGGACATGTTGGTATATTTGGTTAAGGTCCCGAGGGCCTCGGGTGGATTTCAGAAGGTTAACGGAATGGATTTCGGACAAAAAGGAACTGCTGGAATATTTTTGCTGCAGAAGCTATTTTTGGACAGCAACCGGTGCAATCGCACAGCTGACTTTGGAAGCTTATATCTCGAAATCTATAAGGAATCTGAAAATTATCAAAACATGAAAGTTGTAGCCCTTTGATTCTAGTTTCCAGAATGATAAACCATTTATCATTCAGACATTTATACAAAATATTATGATCGATTGACTGAAACTGGTACTGCAGATTTTTGCTACAGCAATGTGCATTGCCAGAAATTTCTGCTGCACAGGGCTGACTTTGGGAGCTTATATCTCGCAATCTATAAGGAGTTGGGCGATGAGAAAAACATAAAAGTTGTAGTACTTTGTATCTAGTTTGCAGAACTTTAAACCGTTTGGCAGTTGGAGTTGAGTACAAGAAGTTATGATTGATACACTACAGGCTGTCGAGGAAGAGTTTGATGTTTTCAACATAAGCATGTAATGATCCAAAAGTCCATTTTTAGTTCTAGAGATCGAAATTCGATTTCGAGACTTTCGACATTTTGATAATAAATTATAGGAGTGATCTGGAAAGTTTGGTCTAATTTCATCAAGTCGCGATTGAGTTTTAAGCGCGAAATATGAGTTAATTGTTTAACGAGCGAAATTGGTATCACATTGAGCAAATGAGCTCCGAATTGAGTTTTGATTGAACGAATGGGTTCGTAGTTTTATTTGTGACTCATAGGAACAAGAATCGTCGAATTCCGAGTTTGTATGATAGAGTTAGAGCCTTTTTAGTGAAATAAAACTGTTGGTGTAAATAGTCCTAGTGTGCACCTTTAGCGACCAGATGTGACACTTTTAGCGATGGGATTGGACTTTAAGCGACCGGAATAGTGTTTTTGGGGCAGAAACTTAAGGACCAAAAATGGTCATTTCCTTCATTTCGTTTTGGAGTTTTGGAGCACGGTTCTTGGGCGATTTTGAGGATTTCTTCAAGACTTCAACTTGGGTAAGTGTCCTATATCCAAATGTGATTATATTTCATAAATCCATGGTCATATTCATCATTTATTTCGGATTTAAATGGAAGAAATCAAGATTTTTGCAAAATCTTCCAAAAACAAAAATTTAAGATTTGGAGGTCGAGTTGTTATCGGATTTTGGTAAAATTGGTATGGGTGGACTCGTAATTGAATGGATTATCGGATTTTATAAGTTTTGCCGGATTCCGAGATGTGGGCCCCACGGACAAATTTTGAACTAATTTCGGATTTTAATGAAAATGTAATATTTTCTTATGAAATTGATTACTATAATTTTTGTTGACTGTATCGAATTAATTATGACTAGATACGAGTCGATCGGAGTCTGAAAATTGCGGAAAAAGCATAATACTTTATTAAATTGGAGCAAGTCGAGGTAATTGACTTGTCTAACCTTGTGTGGGGGAAATTTCCCCTAGGATTGGTATTGATGTGATTATTGAAATGTATTGAAAGTCGTGTGCATGAGGTGACGAGTGTATACACGGGCTAAATTGCGAAAGATTATATTTTTAAATTGTGTATATCACTGTTGCGCATTTATTAAATTATTTTATCTTGTTATATTCTTCATCATTGATCTGAGATATATACTTCAAATTTGTTTGATCTTTTCTTACTAATTGTTTTACCTGTTTAGTTGAAACTTGGTTTCTTTTATTCTGTGCATTATTTGAAGGCTGATTTTCTTTAAATTAAATATTATTAATATGAAGTATTTGACATTTTTAAACCTGATATTGAAGCAACGTAGTAAAGATTTTGAAATATTATTTTCCTAAATTATTTACTCCTGAATATTTTTATACTCATTGTGAGGGAGCCGTGAGCTCTTTATTGTGGAAAACTATTATTGATGATTTATTTTGGCATGAGCCCTGAGCTCTTTATTGTGGAAAAATATTGTTGTTGAATTATTTTGGCAAGTTAAATTATTTGAGCACTTGAGGTGCAAATTGTGATATATTGTGATATTGATACGCATGCAGTGGTATAAGGTCTGGGTGTTGAAACGCATGCGGTGAGATAAGGGTGGCTTGATACGCGTGGCTAGTAGGGGAACTACTAGAAGTCATGCGGTGTGATAAGGGTGGCTAAAACGCGGGATGCTATTTCGGGAAAAAAATATTTTCTTTAAATAAATTGTGAAGGCTCCCGCGGTGATATAAGGAAATGAGATATTGTGAATTTATTTATGATTTGAGACTACGAGGCGGTACCTCGGGAGTACCCTTGTTGATATTGATTTATGGTCATAGTTGCTTTCGATTAATTGTTGTGATTTTCATAAAGTTGAAGAAAATTCTGTTTTGATTCCACGAGATATTATTTGTAATTATTTGATGCCATTAAATGTGACATACTATTTGATTCATTTCCAATGTCATTTTATTTTACTACATTGATAAATATTTTACCATGCCATTATTATATTCCAGTAGGGCCTCACCTGACCTCGTCACTACTCTACCGAGGTTAGGCTTGGCACTTACTAGGTACCGTTGTGGTGTACTCATACTACGCTTCTGCACATCTTTTTGTACAGATCCAGGTACATTTTACCAGCCTAAACATCAGTGAGTTACCTGCACACGGAGACTTTGAGGTATATCTGCCAGCGTCCGCAGACTCCGGAGTCCCCTTCTATCATTTTATGTTGCTTCCTTATATTTTATTTAGACCTTGACATATAGAGACATTGAGAATAAATTCTTAGAAGTTTGTGACTTATTTCTACCGGGTTTTGGGAGTTGAAATTGTTTGAATTGTATTTTATTTATTTCATATATTTATTATTATTCCGCATTGATAGGCTTACCTAGTCTTAGAGACTAGGTGCCATCACGACATCCTACGGAGGGAATTTGGGGTCGTGACAAGTTGGTATGAGAGCACTAGGTTCATAGGTGTTATGAGTCACAAGCAGGTTGAGTAGAGTCTTGTGGATCGGTACGGAGACGTCTGTACTTATCTTCGTGAGGCTATGGAACAGTTAGGAAAATATTCACTTCTTTGATTCCTTATCGTGCGACATTGATTTAGCTTGAACATATATCTCATATTCCTTTGTATCCACTTGTGTATGACATTGCGCACTCAATATCAGTTGTGCGTCAACGGTTCGTGATGCCTCAGATGGACTACGAGGGAGCCAGAGATGCTCAAACCTTGCCTTAACGTGTGGTTCCGACTGAAGATGTGGGCATATTGAGAGATCACCTAGTGAATCATGTGCGGGGTGCAACGGACATTGGCGTCTGGTTAATTTATACGAGCTATGAAGGTTATTATTGTGGATCATCGGACATTGTGACCTATGAATTCACGCCGTCCACTATCAATGGGTGGATTGCGGGGTCATGTATTATATCAGTTTTGGGCCTGAAATGCATATATGTGGTACTGAAAGGCTCCCTAAAATTTACACATGTTTAAGACCTGAGATTTTGTAGAGGATAAGGTTGGGACTTGCGGTATGTCCGCCTCCTTAATAATCCTATACTTCAATATCAAAGGAGTTATAGAAACAACTCTAAATTTGTAGAAGGTCTACTCAGCGTGGACGTCATTGTTGTGGATTTTGGGGTGCTTCGGAGTAAATGCACTTGTTGACGAGAGTCTGGACTATGTGGTTCATGACAAGATGTGTCTGTATGGAGCTCTACTTTTGTGATCGTTGCGTATAAATAGGGGTAAGGGTTACCCCAAAGAAGAATCAAAGAGTATGTTAAGAAATGGGTCAGCTCAACAGTGTTGAGTCAGCATAACAAAAGAAGAAATTTGCCTTGGGAGAGATAATTCTCCACCAGTGTTCGTGGTAAGCCTATGAAGAGGGCAGACCAGCCAATGCAACACCGCCCACTTGGCTCAGGCAGTCGTCCAGCCCAGTCCACACATCGGATTACTCGGGGTCTCCGTAATGCGTGGCGCATAGGGTTTGAACGGTTGCGTCATGTCACCATTGACGATGTCAGAATATGCCATCAAGTTTAATAAGTTAGCCCGTCATACTCCTACTTTGCTTCCTACAGCCAGAGGGCGAGTCCACAGACTCATTAAAGGACTTAATTATAATCGTAAAATTTTGTACGACTCGGGAGCTACAAGCTGATACTTCATTTATGCTAGTTGTACAAATTGCCAAGATATTAGAATGTGTTCGGGGTAAGGAAAAAGGAAACTAAGGAGACCAAGACGTCTCGAGGTTCTAGGGGATTCAGTGGATTCTACTCTACAAGTATAAATCATTATGGCGGGGGCTCAGGCAGTCGTCCAGCCTAGTCCGCACATCGGATTACTCGGGGTGCTCCAGTAAGTTCTTTTAATGCACCACCGACATGAGTTCCTATAATGGTTATTCCAGTTATCTGCACAGACTCAATATGAGCAGCCTAACCCGCAAAAGGGTTGTTATGAATACGGTGATACTAGGCACATCATGAGAAAATTATCCCAAACTTGGGAGAGACATATTTCATCAAAGCACTCAGGCTACGTGCCCCATTGTAGTTACTACACCACCCACACGACCAGTTAAGGGTGGAGGATAGACGGGTAAAAGGCGTCCTAGAGGTGGAGACCCAGCCGTTGATATATTTATTTTACGGTATGGCAGAGGTCGCTACATCAGATGGTGTCGTTACAGGTACGACCTCGATTTAATATAAAGGAATAATTTCCTTAAGTTGATTCGGTTCTCAATATCGAAATGAGTCTTCCTATCGTGCTCCACTTATGAGTGAGCTTCATAATTCTATAATTTACTTATGTGTTTACCCTGTTGGGAGATTTTATGAAGATAACTACGCCTATCATTTCGTGTTGGTCACTAATAAGAGCTGCGAGGCTAAATGTGGCTTTCTGTTACTCATTTCGGTAAATTTTGATGTAAATTCCGAATAATTAATTGCAAATTATGAATTATATGCCCTACCGGTGTGGCGTTCATTATGTGTTGTGATTGGGTGTAACCGAAATTATTTAAAAGGAGAAAATAGAAATTTTCAGTTGGCACGATGTGCATATTACTTGTGATTCAGAACTGAGGAAGAGATCCTCACATTTTTATATAAATTGATATGTTTAAACCGGGCTACGAGCTGTGGTGGAAGTTATATAAGGACGAGATCCTTGTGAGAAAATTCTTATGTTTAAGTTCTCCCTTGTGAAATTAAATTTGTACTATAGTACTAATAGGGAGTCATGTCTGTTAGGCTTATTTGAAAATTCTTATATGAAATTCTCTGTGCATAGTTGCCAATTTTGTGTTGTAATTATTGAGTTTTAACCTATGAGGTAGGTTCCCGCCTAGGTGACGTTAAATGTGACTCGTTAATTCGGGTAAATAATTTTGAAGTCTTCATGCCTCGCATCTAGTTATCAGTATTGTGAAGGTTTGCAACGAGATTTTTGTTAACATGAGGTTAAATGACGATTCTCTAATTGATTATGAACAGCTATTAAGACCAAATTGATCCAAGAGGGTGCCCCATTTACAGGGTCAGACGAGTGTGAGTTAAGCTTTCAGAAGCTCAAGATCACTTTGACTCCAACACAAGCGTTGGTATTACTTACATGTTCAAGGTCTTATACTGTGTATTGTGACGTGTCGCGTATTGGTCTCGGCACAATGTTGATGTAAGACAGTAGGGTGATTGCCTACGCGTCCCGACAGTTAAAGGTACATGAGAAGAATTATCCGGTCCATGACCTTGAGTTAGCAGCTATTGTTCATGCCTTGAAGATTTGGCGGCATTATTAGTACGGTGTCCATTGTGAGGTCTACACCGATCACCGAAGTCTATAGCATCTATTTAAACATAATGATCTTAATTTGCGGCAGCAGAGGTGGTTGGAGTTGCTTAAGGATTATGACATCACCATTCTCTATCATCCTGGGAAGGCCAATGTAGTGGCTGATACCTTGAGTCGTAAGGAGTTTGGGCAGCTTAGCATATTTACCGGTAGCAAAGAGGCCTTTGGCCTTGGATATTCAGGCCTTGGCCAACCAGTTTGTCAGATTGGATGTTTCCGAGCCGAGTCGAGTTTTGGCTTGTGTGGTTTCGCAGTCTTCTCTTTATGACCGTATCATGGAACGTCAGTATGATGACCCCTATCTGCTTGTCCTTAAGGACACAGTTCAGCACGGTGATACCAAGGAAGTCACTATTGGAGATGAAGATGTATTACGGATGCAGGGTAGGCTATGTGTGCCTAATGTAGATGGTTTTCGTGAATTGATTCTCCATGAGGCTGATAATTCGCGGTACTCCATACATCCGGGTGCTGCGAAGATGTAGCAGGACTTGAGGCAATATTATTGGTGGAGGAAGATGAATAAAGACATAGTGGAGTATGTAGCTCGGTGTCTAAATTGTCAACAAGTGAAATATGAGCATCAACGACCTAGTGGATTGCTTCAGAAGTTAGTGATTCCAGAATGGAAATGGGAGAGGATCACTATGGATTTCGTTGTTGGGCTCCCACGGACTCAGAGGAAGTTCAATGCAGCTTGGGTGATTGTGGATAGATTGACCAAGTCAGCTCATTGCAATCCTATGATGACTACCTACTCTTCCGAGCAGTTGGCTCGAATCTATATTCGCGAGATTGTCAGATTTCATGGCATACCGATATCTATCATCTCTGACGGGGTACGCAGTTTACATCATGGTTCTAGAGGGCAGTACAACGTGAGTTGGGTACTCGAGTAGAGTTCAGTACAACATTTCACCCTCAGACGGACGAGCAGTTCGAACGCACTATTCAGATACTGGAGGATATGTTTCGTGCGTGTGTGATAGATTTTGGGGGTGCTTGGGATCAGTTCTTACCACTTGCGTAGCTTGCTTACAACAACAGTTGTCAGTCAAGCATTCAGATGGCTCTGTATGAGGCCTTGTATGGTAGGTGTTGCCGGTCCCCAGTGGGTTGGTTAGAACCGGGCGAGGCTAGGCTATTGGGTATAGACTTGGTTCAGGATGCCTTGGAAAAGGTTAAGTTGATTCAGGATTGACTTCGTACAGCCCAATCTAGACAGAAGAGTTATGCGGATCGGAAGGTTCGCGATGTTGCATTCATGGTTGATGAGCGGGTATTGCTCCGGGTTTTGCCTATGAAGGTTGTGATGAGGTTCAGGAAGAAGGGCAAGTTGAGCCCTAGGTATATTGGGCCTTTTGAGATTCTTGAGAGAGTTGGAGAGATAGCTTACAAGCTTGCACTACCACCTAGTCTCTCTGGGGTTCATCCGGTATTCCATGTTTCCATGCTTCGGAAATATCATGGCGATCTGTCTCATGTGTTAGACTTCAGTTCGGTTCAGTTGGACAAGGATCTATCTTATGTTGAGGAACTAGTGACTATTTTGGATAGGCATGATCGAAAGCTGAGGTCAAAGAACATTGCTTCCGTGAAGGTTCAGTGGACGGGTCATCCAGTCGAAGAGGCGACTTGGGAGACCGAGCATGATATGCGCAACTATTATCCACACTTATTCACCAGCTTAGGTACTTTTTCTAACTCCGTTCGAGGACGAACGTTTGTTTTAGAGTTGGAGAATGTGATGACCCAAAATGTCATCTTTAAATTTAATAGTTAATTTTGTGTTCTAAGACCTCGAAAAGCACTATTTATCATTCCTTGACTTGCGTGCGCAGTCCATAAAATTTTCAGAAAAGTTTTCAGGTGAAAAATGGATTAAAATGTGAATTAGAGCTTTAAAACTCAACTGAGTTGACTTTGGTCAACATTTTGAGCAAACAGACTCGGATAAGTGTTTTGACAATTTTGGTAGGTCTGTATCGTGATTTGGGACTTAGGCGTATGCCCGGAATCAAATTCCGAGGTCCCTAGCCAGAGATATGAAATTTTGATGAAAAATTTAAAGTTTAAGTTCAAATAGTGACCGGATGTCGAATTATGTGCAAATGACCACGGAATAGAATTTTGATGATTCCAACAGCTCCGTATGGTGATTTTGGACTTAGGAGCGTGATCGGAATTTTATTTGGAAGTCCGTAGTGGAATTAAACTTGAAATGCCGAAAGTTGAATTTTTGGGAAGTTTGACCGAGGGGTTGACTTTTTGATATCGGGGTCGAAATCCGATTCTGAAAATTTTCATAACTCAGTTATGTCATTTATGACTTGTGTGCAAAATTTGAGGTCAATCGGAATTGATTTGATATGTTTCGGCGCAAAATATAGAAGTTAGAAGAATTGAAAACTCATAATTCGATTCGATGCGCGATTCGTAATTTCGGCGTTGTTTGGCATGGTTTGAAGCCTCAACTAAGTTCATATTGTATTTTGGGACATGTTGGTATATTTGGTTAAGGTCCCGAGGGCCTCGAGTGGATTTCAGAAGGTTAACGGAATGGATTACAGACAAAAAGGAACTGCTGGAATATTTCTGCTGCAGAAGCTATTTTTGGACAGCAACCGGTGCAATCGCAGAGCTGACATTGGAAGCTTATATCTCGAAATCTATAATGAATCTGAAAATTATCAAAACATTAAAGTTGTAGCCCTTTGATTCTAGTTTCCAGAACGATAAACCATTTATTATTCAGACATTTATACAAAATGTTATGATCGATTGACTGAAGCTGGTATTGCAGATTTTTGCTACAGCAGTGTGCATCGCCAGAAATTTCTGCTGCACAGGGCTAACTTTGGGAGCTTATATCTCGCAATCTATAAGGAGTTGGACGATGAGAAAAACATGAAAGTTGTAGTACTTTGTATCTAGTTTGCAGAACTTTAAACCGTTTGGCAGTTGGAGTTGAGTACAAGAAGTTATGATTGATACACTACAGGCTGTCGAGGAAGAGTTTGATGTTTTCAACATAAGCATGTAATGATCCAAAAGTCCATTTTTAGTTCTAGAGATCGAAATTCGATTTCGAGACTTTCGACATTTTGATAATAAATTATAGGAGTGATCTGGAAAGTTTGGTCTAATTTCATCAAGTCGCGATTGAGTTTTAAGCGCGAAATATGAGTTAATTGTTTAACGAGCAAAATTGGTATCACATTGAGCAAATGAGCTCCGAATTGAGTTTCGATTGAACGAATGGGTTCGTAGTTTTATTTGTGACTCATAGGAACAAGAATCGTCGAATTCCGAGTTTGTATGATGGAGTTAGAGCCTTTTTAGTGAAATAAATCTGTTGGTGTAAATAGTTTGGTGTGCACCTTTAGCGACCAGATGTGACACTTTTAGCGACGGGATTGGACTTTTAGCGACCGGAATAGTGTTTTTGGGGCAGAAACTTAAGGACCAAAAATGGTCATTTCCTTCATTTCGTTTTGGAGTTTTGGAGCACGGTTCTTGGGCGATTTTGAGGATTTCTTCAAGACTTCAACTTGGGTAAGTGTCCTATATCCAAATGTGATTATATTTCATAAATCCATGGTTATATTCATCATTTATTTCGGATTTAAATGGAAGAAATCAAGATTTTTGCAAAATCTTCCAAAAACAAAAATTTAAGATTTGGAGGTCGAGTTGTTATCGGATTTTGGTAAAATTGGTATGGGTGGACTCGTAATTGAATGGGTTGTCGGATTTTATAAGTTTCGCCGGATTCTGAGATGTGGGCCCCACGGGCAAATTTTGAGCTAATTTCGGATTTTAATCAAAATGTAATATTTTCTTATGAAATTGATTACTATAATTTTTGTTGACTGTATCGAATTAATTATGATTAGATACGAGTCGATCGGAGTCAGAAAATCGAGAAAAAAGCATAATACTTGATTAAATTGGAGCAAGTCGAGGTAAGTGACTTGTCTAACCTTGTGGGGGGGAAATTTCTCCTAGGATTGGTATTGATGTGATTATTGAAATGTGTTAAAAGTCGTGTGCACGAGGTGACGAGTGTGTACACGGGCTAAATTGCGAAAGATTATATTTTTAAATTGTGTAGATCACTGTTGCGCATTTATTAAATTATTTTATCTTGTTATATTCTTCATCATTGATCTGAGATATATACTTTAAATTTGTTTGATCTTTTCTAACTAATTGTTTTACCTGTTTAGTTGAAACTTGGTTTCTTTTATTCTGTGTATTATTTGAAGGTTGATTTTCTTTAAATTAAATATTATTAATATGAAGTATTTGACATTTTTAAACTTGATATTGAAGCAACGTAGTAAAGATTTTGAAATATTATTTTCCTAAATTATTTACTCCTGAATATTTTTATACTCATTGTGAGGGAGCCGTGAGCTCTTTATTGTGGAAAACTATTATTGATGATTTATTTTGGCATGAGCCGTGAGCTCTTTATTGTGGAAAAATATTGTTGTTGAATTATTTTGGCAAGTTAAATTATTTGAGCACTTGAGGTGCAAATTATGATATATTGTGATATTGATACGCATGCAGTGAGATAAGGGTGGCTTGATACGCATGGCTAGTAGGGGAACTACTAGAAGTCATGCGGTTTGATAAGGGTGGCTAAAACGCGGGATGCTATTTCGGGAAAAAAATATTTTCTTTAAATAAATTGTGAAGGCTCCCGCGTTGATATAAGGAAATGAGATATTGTGAATTTATTTATGATTTGGGACTACGAGGCAGTACCTCGGGAGTGCCCTTGTTGATATTGATTTATGGCCATAGTTGCTTTCGATTAATTGTTGTGATTTTCATAAAGTTGAAGGAAATTCTGTTTTGATTCCACGAGATATTATTTGTAATTATTTGATGCCATTAAATGTGACATACTATTTGATTCATTTCCAATGTCATTTTATTTTACTACATTGATAAACATTTTACCATGCCATTATTATATTCCAGTAGGGCCTCACCTGACCTCGTCACTACTCTACCGAGGTTAGGCTTGGCACTTACTGGGTACCGCTATGGTGTACTCATACTACGCTTCTGCACATCTTTTTGTACAGATCCAGGTACATTTTACCAGCCTAAACGTCAGTGAGTTACCTGCGCACGGAGACTTCGAGGTATATCTGCCAGCGTCCGCAGACTCCGGAGTCCCCTTCTATCATTTTATGCTGCTTCCTTATATTTTATTTAGACCTTGACATATAGAGACATTGAGAATAAATTCTTAGAAGTTTGTGACTTATTTCTACCGGGTTTTGGGAGTTGAAATTGTTTGAATTGTAGTTTATTTATTTCATATATTTATTATTATTCCGCATTGATAGGCTTACCTAGTCTTAGAGACTAAGTGCCATCACGACATCCTACGGAGGGAATTTGGGGTCGTGACAGCGCAACTGCTAAAACTCTGCGCACCATGCATCCTTAAGACTCTGAGGAACATACTCCCTTAAGAACATATCCGAAAATTGAGTCCAAGTGAGTGAAGATGCCTCAGTGGGACTATCCAACTCATATGCCCGCCACCACTGGTAGGTTGCTCCTCTAAACTGGAATGCAGTGAAAGAAACCCCACTGGAATCCACAATACCCATAGTACGAAGGATACGGTGACATTCCTCAAGAAAACCCTGAGCATCTTCTGAAGCTAAACCGCTGAAAGTGGGAGGGTGGTACTTCTTATACCTCTCGAGCCTGAGCTGCTCCCCCTCTGAAACTGTTGTCCTAATATCAGGCCGAACTGGGACAACTGGTTGCACTGGTATAACCTCTGGGGCATGGTCAACTTGGGCACGTGGCTCTGGAGTACGGGCGGCGGGAGTCTACGCTCCTCCCCCAGCCTGAGATATGGTAGGAGCAAGTGGAATTAATCCTTCCTCAGCTAAAGTGCCAAACATGCTCAAAACCTGGGCAAAAGTCTCCTGAAGTGAAGGAGTAGTAACAGGCATCTCAGGTGCCTGCTCTCCAACTGGAGCTATTGGTGGCTCTGGTGCAGCAGTTCGTGCATGTGCTCTGGCTGCACCACGTGGTCTTCCTCGTCCTCTGCCCTGACCCCGGCCTCTTGCAGCTCCAACAGGGGGCGCGGGTGTCTAATCATCAGATCCAGTTGTGCGTGTCCTCACCATCTGTGAGAGAATAGAAAGACAATTATTTAGAACTTTGAAATCAACAAAGGCGTACGATAAGGAATTAAAGAAGTGAATATTTCCTAACAGTTCCATTGCCTCTCGAAGATAAGTACAGACGTCTCCTAACCAATCCGCAAGACTCTATTAAACCTGCTTGTGACTCATAACACCTATGAACCTAGTGCTCTGATACCAACTTGTCACGACCCCAAATTCTCTCCGTAGGATGTCGTGATGGCACATAGTGTCTAAAACTAGGTAAGCCTAACAATGCGGAATAATAATAAATATCTCAAATAAATAAACTACAATTCAAACAATTTCAACTCCCAAAAACCCGGTAGAAATAAATCACAAGCTTCTAAGAATTTATTCTCAATGTTTCTATATATCAAGGTCTAAATAAAATATAAGGAAGCAACATAAAATGATAGAAGGGGACTCCGGAGTCTACGGACGCTGGCAGATATACCTCGAAGTCTCCGTGCGCAGGTAACTCACTAACGTCTAGGCTGGTAAGATGCACCTAGATTTGCACAAAAAGATGTGCAAAAGCGTAGTATGAGTACACCACAGCGGTACCCAGTAAGTGCCAAGCCTAACCTCGGTAGAGTAGTGACGAGTTCAGGTGAGGCCCTAGTAGAATATAATAATGGCATGGTAAAATATTTAACAATATAGTAAAATAAAATGACATTGGAAATGAATCAAATAGTATGTCATATTTAATGGCACCAAATAATTGCAAATAATATCTCGTGGAATCAAAACAGAATTTTCTTCATTTTTATGAAAATCACAACAATTAATCGAAGGCAACTATAGCCATAAATCAATATCAACAAGGGCACTACCGAGGTACCACCTCGTAGTCCCAAATTATAAATAATTTCACAATATCTCATTTCCTTATACCACCGCGGGAGCCTTCACGATTTATTTAAAGAAAATATTTTTTCCGAAATAGCATCCCGCGTTTTAGCCACCCTTATCACACCGCATGACTTCTAGTAGTTACCCCTACTAGCCACGCGTATCAAGCCACCCTTATCTCACCGCGTGCGTTTAATACACATACCTTATACCACCGCATGCGTATTAATATCACAATTTATACCTCAAGTGCCCAATATTTCAATTTTCCACAATAAATCAATAACAATATTTTTCAATAATAAAGAGCTCACGGCTCATGCCAGAATAATCCAACAATAATATTTTTTCTACAATAAAGAGCTCATGGCTCCATCACAATGAGTACCAAAAAATCTTACGAAAATATTGAAGAATAAATAATTCAGGAAAATAATATTTCAAAATATTTAATACGTTGCTTCAATATTAAATTTTAAAATGTCAAATACTTCATATTAATAATATTTAATTTAAAGAAAATCAACCTTCAAATAATGCACAATATAAAAGAAACCAAGTTTCAATTAAACAGGTAAAAAACAATTAGCAGAAAAAGGTCAAACAAATTTAAAATATATATCTCAGATCAATGATGAAGAATATAACAAGATAAAATAATTTAATAAATGCGCAACAATGATCTACACAATTTAAAAATATAATCTTTCACATTTAGCCCGTGTACACACTCTTCACCTCGTGTACATGACTTTTAACACATTTCAATAATCACATTAATATCAATTACAGGGAAAATTTCTCCCACACAGGTTAGACAAGTCACTTACCTCGACTTGCTCCAATTTAATCAAGTATTATATTTTTTCCTCGATTTTTTGACTCTGATCGACTCGTATCTAGTCATAATTAATTCGATACAGTCAACAAAAATTATAGAAATCAATTTCATAAGAAAATATTACATTTTTCAATGAAATTCGAAATTAGCTCAAAAATTGCTCGTGGGGCCCACATCTCAGAATCTGGCGAAACTTACAAAATCCGACAACCCATTCAATTACGAGTCCAACCATACCAGTTTCACTCAAATCCGACTCCGGATTGACACCGAAATCTCAAAAATTCGTTTCTATGAGATTTCTAAAATTTCCCAAATTTTAATCTCAAAACACTAATTAAATGGTGAAAACAATGATATATTCGTGTATATTGACCAAATCCAAGTTAGAATCACTTACCCAAATATTTTTTCTTGAAAATATATCAAAATCGCCTCTCCTCAAGCTCCAATTCGTCAAAAAGGCAAATGGGACGAAGTCCCCTGTTTTTATAACTTACGGATTTGTCACGGAGCTCGATTTTGTTAGGGAGCTCGATTTTGTCAGGGAGCTCGATTTTGTCAGGGAGCTCGATTTTTTCAGGGAGCTCGATTTGTCAGGGAGCTCGATTTTGTCAGGGAGCTCGATTTTTTCAGGGAGCTCGATTTTGTCAGGGAGCTCGATTTTGTCAGGGAGCTCGATTTTGACAGGCAACCCGATTTTGGCAGGCAGCCCGATTTTGGCAGCAGCCCTATTTTGGCAGGCAGCCCGATTTTGGCAGCAGCCCTATTTTGGCAGGCAGCCCGATTTTGACAGCATTTCCAGCAGAAAACTTGCAACAGCTTTTGCAGTAGCTAAGTCCTACTTTTGATCCGTTAACCATCCGAAACTCACCCGAGCCCCTCGGGACCTTAACCCAATACACCAACAAGTACTAAAACATCATACAAACTTATTTGAAACCTCAAATCACATCAAACAATGCTAAATTCACGAATCACACATAGATTCAAGCCTAATAAACTTTGAAACTTTCAATTTCTACAAACACCGGAACCTATCAAATCAAGTCCGATTGACCTCAAATTATGTACGCAAGTCATAAATGACATAACGGAGCTATAAAAAAATTTAAAATCGGATTTCGACCCCGATATCAAAAAGTCAACCCCTCGGTCGAACTTTCCAAAAATTCAACTTTCGGCGTTTCAAGCCTAATTCCACTACGGACTTCCCAATAAAATTCTGATCACGCTCCTAAGTCCAAAATCACCATACGGAGCTGTTGGAATCATCAAAATTCTATTCTGGGGTCATTTTCTCAAAATGTTGACCGAAGTCAAACTTAGCACTTTAAGGCCAACTTAAGGAACCAAGTGTTCCGGTTTCACCTCAAACACTTCCAAATCCCGAACCAACCATCCCCGCAAGTCATAAATCATTACAAGCACCTACGGAAAGTTTTATTTTAGGGAACGGGGTTCTAAAAGTTAAAATGACCGGTTGGGTCATTACATTCTCCACCTCTTAAACAAACGTTCATCCTCGAACGGGTTTAGAATTATACCTGAAGTGCTGAATAAGTCTGGATATCTGCTCCGCATGTTTTCCTCGGTCTCCCAAGTCGCTTCCTCGACTGGTTGGCCCCTCCACTGGACTTTTACTACAGAAATCCTCTTGGATCTCAACTGGCGAACCTGTTTATCAATAATGGTAATTGGCTCCTCTTCATAACCCAAGCTATTATCTAGCTGAACTGTGCTGAAGTCTAACACATGTGATAGGTCGGCATGATACTTCCGGAGCATAGATACATGAAAAATCGGATGAACTCCCGATAGGCTGGGAGGCAAGGCAAGCTCATAAGCAACCTCCCCAACTCGTTTTAACACCTCAAATGGGCCTATAAACCTTGGGCTCAACTTGCCCTTCTTCCCGAATCTCATAATTCCCTTCATCGGCGAAACCTTCAAGAGAACTTTTTCACCTACCATAAATGATATATCACGCGCTTTCTGATCCGCGTAACTCTTTTGTCTGGACTATGCTGTACGAAGTCGCTCCTGAATCAACTTTACCTTTTCCAAGGCATCCCTTACCAAATCAGTACCATATAACTTAGCCTCACCTAGCTCAAACCATCCGAGGTGAACGACATCGCCGACCATATAAAGCCTCAAATGGAGCCATCTCGATGTTGGATTGGTAACTGTTATTATAAGCAAACTCGGCCAAAGGCAGGAAACGATCCCACTGACCTCCAAAGTCAATCACACATGCCCTGAGCATATCCTCCAAAATCTGAATTGTCCTCTCTGACTGTCCATCGGTCTGCGGATGAAAGGCTGTGCTGAGCTCTACACGGGTCCCCAACTCACTCTGTACTGCTCTCCAGAAATGTGAAGTAAACTGAGGGCCTCTATCTGATATGATGGAAATTGGCACACCGTGCAACCGAACTATCTCCTGAATATAAACCTGGGCCAACCTCTCTGAAGTATACGTAGTCACAACAGGAATAAAATGTGCCGACTTGGTTAACCTGTCAACAATCACCCAAACTAAATCAAACTTCTTCAAGGTCCGCGGCAACCCAACTACAAAATCCATAGTAATTCGTTCCCATTTCCACTCTGGTATGGTCATCTGCTGGAGTAGGCCACCTGGCCTCTGGTGCTCATATTTAACTTGCTGACAATTTAGACACCGAGCTACATAATCAACTATGTCCTTTTTCATTCGTCGCCACCAATAATGCTACCTCAAATCACGATACATCTTTGTAGCATCTGGATGAATAGAATATCGAGAACTGTGTGCCTCCTCCAAGATCTTTTTCCTCAGTTCACCCACATTAGGAACACACAGACGATCCTGGAGTCGTAGAACACCATCTACACCGATAGTGACTTCCTTGGCACCACCTCGTAGTACTATTTCATGAAGAACCACCAGGTGTGGGTCATCATACTGGCGAGCCTTGATCTGTTCAAATAGTGAAGATTGGGCCACAACACATGCAAGAACTCGGCTGGGCTCTGAAATATACAGCCTCACAAGTCTGTTAGCCAAGGATTGAATATTTGAGGCTAATGGCCTTTCCTCTCCTGAAATGAAAGCCAAACTACCCATACTCTCCGCCTTTCTGCTCAAGGCATCTGCAACCACATTTGCTTTGCCCGGATGATACAAGATAGTAATATCATAATCTTTTAGTAACTCCAGCCATCTGCGCTGCCTCAAATTTAGATCCCTCTGCTTGAACAAATGCTGCAAACTGCGATGATCAGTGTAAACTTCACAAGACACCCCATAAAGATAATGCCTCCAAATCTTAAGAGCGTGAACAATCGCAGCTAACTCCAAATCATGTACCGGATAATTCTTTTCATGTGGCTTCAGCTGACGTGAAGCATATGCAATAACTTGCCCTTCCTGCATTAATACACAACCCAAGCCAATGCGCGAAGTGTCGCAATACACTGTATACATCCCCGAACCGGAAGGCAACACTAACACTGGTGCTGTAGTCAATGATGTCTTGAGCTTCTGAAAGCTCACCTCACAATCATCGGACCATCGGAATAGAGCACCCTTCTGGGTTAATTTGGTCAAAGGTGCTGCAATAGATGAAAAACCTTCCACGAACCGACGCTAATAACCTGCCAAACCCAGAAAACTCCTGATCTCCGTCGCCGAAGTGGGACGATGCCAATTCTGAACTGCCTCAATCTTTTTGGGATCAACTTTAATACCTTCGCCCGATACGATATGTCCCAAAAATGCTACAGACTCTAGCCAAAACTCACATTTAGAGAACTTAGCATATAGCTTTTGTTCCCGCAATGTCTGAAGCACTACTCTTATATGCTGCTCATGCTCCTCCTTACTACGTGAGTAGATCAAAATGTCATCAATGAAAACAATGACAAATGAGTCAATATATGGCCTGAATACCCTATTCATCAGATCCATAAATGCTGCTGGGGCATTAGTTAAACCAAAAGACATTACCAGAAACTCATAATGACCATATCTTTTACGGAAAGCAGTCTTCGGAACATCTGAATCCCGAATATTCAACTGATGGCACCCCGACCTCAAGTCGATCTTAGAGAATACCCTAGCACCTTGCAACTGGTCAAATAGATCATCAATACGCGGCAATGGGTACTTGTTCTTAATAGTGACTTTGTTCAATTGGCGATAATCAATACACATCCGCATTGTTCCATCCTTCTTTTTCACAAATAATACCGGTGCACCCCAAGGCGATACACTCGGTCTGACAAACCCTTTGGCTAGTAACTCTTCAAGCTGTTCTTTCAATTCTTTCAATTCTTTCGGAGCCATACGATATGGTGGGATAGATATAGGCTGGGTATCTGAAGCCAAGTCAATACAGAAATCAATATCACGATCATGTGGCATACCTGGAAGATTTGACGGGAATACATCGGGGAAATCCCGAACTACAGGCACTGAATCAATAACAGGAGTCTCTGCAGTAGTATCCCGAACATAGGCTAGATAAGCCAAACAACCCTTCTCAACCATGTGTTGAGCCTTTATAAAAGAAATAACTCGATTAAATGAACTAACAGGTGAACCTTTCCACTCCAGCTTAGGCAATGTTGGAATAGCCAAGGTAACAGTCTTGGCATGACAATCTAGAATAGCATGATATGGAGATAACCAGTCCATACCCAGAATAATTTCAAAATCGGTCATCTCAAGCAATAGGAGATCTACTCTAGTTTCATAACCACAGAATATAATAATACAAGACCGGTAGATCCGGTTCACAACAACATAATCGCCCACAGGAGTGGACACATAAACAGGAGTACTCAAGGACTCACGAGAAACGCCCAAGAATGGAGCAAATAGAGATGACACATATGAATACGTAGATCCTGGATCAAATAATACTGAGGCACCTTTGCCACAAACAGAAATAATACCTATAATCACGGCATCTGAGGCCTCTGCATCTGGTCTAGCCGGAAAAGCATAAAACCGAGCTAGAGCGCCAACTGGATGGCCTCCGCCTGGCTGACCTCCACCTCTAGGACGGCCCTTACCCACCTGTCCTGCACCTCTGGGTGGTCGGACTACTGGTGGAGCAACTGGTCCGGTAAGCATAGGCTGTTGACCCTGCTGTACTGGTCTACCCTAAAGCCTGGGCAAAACCTCCGCATGTGACTGGGATACCCGCACTTGTAACAACTCTTCGGTGCGATGGGCTGCTGACTAAGTGTCTGGCCCTGGGGACCTGAATACCCACTGGGAGGACCCTGAATAGCTGGTGGGCGGTAAGAACTCACTGGGATAGCACTGAGATAAGGTCACACTAGAGCACCTCGAGGAGGTGGTGGTGTTGGATATGGGGGTCTGCTGGACTGCCCCCTCACGAACTGACCTCTGCCCCCGGACGGAGCACCTCTGAACTCTCCAGAGTACCTGAACCGCTTATCTCTCATAATCTGCTCTCGGCTTCGCTGACGTACACCCTCAATCCTCTGGGCTATCTCAACAACTCGCTCATAAGAAGTACCCATCTCAACCTCTTGAGCCATAGTGGCCTGAATACTAGTATGTAAACCAGCTACAAACGTTCGCACTCTCTCCGCCTGTGCATGGCGAGATAATTCAGAAAACCTCGCCTCATAATCAGTCACTGACATCTGACCCTGCTGGAGCTGCTCAAACTGAAACCGCAACTCTTCCCTCTGGGAGGTTGGAATATACCTGTCCAAGAAGATACGGGTAAACCTGTCCCAAGTCATGGGAGGAGAATCTGCTGGTCTGCCAAGAGCATAAGACTGCCACCATCTACGGGCTCTACCCTCTAGCTGAAAAGTAGTGAAATCAACCCCATGGGATTCCAATATCCTCATGTTGTACAGTCTATCCTTGCAACGATCAATGAAATCCTGTGGATCCTCATGTCGCTCACCCCCGAAGACAGGAGGATGTAGTCTAGTCCATCTGTCCAATAGTTTCTGAGGATCGGCGGCTACAGCTGGCCTGGGCTCAGGTGTAGCTGCTGCCACTGGCTGGGCTCCACCCACGGGTAGTGCACCCTAGGTCTGATATACAATAGCTGCCTGTCCATGAACCTGTGCGGTAGGGGTCTGTGCTCCCCCGCCCGCCTGAGATGTGGCTGGGTCTGCCGGAAATAAACCGGCCTGAGTCATATTGTCCATGAATCGCAACATACGACCCATGACATCCTGAAATCCCGGTGCAGATGTGAAGTCCACCGGAGCTGGCTCTGCCACAGGCACCTCACCCTGCTCCTCAATAATGGGATTCTCTGCTGGATCCACTGGCGGCATAACCGGAATAGTCCTGGGATGTCCTCACCCTCTACCACGGGTTGGAGCCCTCCCTCGGCCTCTGCCTCGGCCTCTAGCAACTGGGGGAGTAGCTCTTCCCTGGTCTGAAATCTCATTAGAGCGTGTTCTCAGCATCTGTGAGAGAATAAGAGAAGGATATTTAGTACTACATCAATTGCACGATAGAATATGAAGAAAGGTAGTTTCCTAACACCATATAGCCTCTCGAAGATAAGTACAGACGTCTCCGTACCGATCCGCAAGACTCTATTAGGTCTGCTCATAACTTGTGAGACCTACATGAACCTAGTGCTCTAATACCATGTTGGCATGAACCAATTTCACCTATAGGTCGTGATGGCGCCCAACACTACAGCTAGGCAAGCCAACTAATAAGTCAAACATGCATTGGTTAAACTTTTATTCCAAGAAGATAATAAAATACTAATTTCTACCAATGTGTGTGCCAAGACCTGGTGTCACAAGTGCATGAGCATCTAGTAGATTATACAAAACTTCAAATACTGTCTGAAATAAAATAGACAGAATGTAAATATCAGAAGAGACACTGGTAGCTGCAGAACGGCTCAGAAAGGCAGCTCACCACTATACCTCGGGATGACGTGGGTATGTGATGATAGGTCCTCCACTAGTACCTATCTCAGATCCTGAATAAAAAGTGCAGCAAGTGTAGTATGAGTACGTAAACAACGTGTACCCAGTAAGTATCAAGCCTAATCTCAAAGTGGTAGAGACGAGATGGCCGACTTTGACACTCACTATAGGTGAATAATAATTGAAATAAAACTAAGATATTTAAATCAGCATGATTTACAGAATTTACAAATAATTTTTTTACTCAGCGAAAATAATCAAATTCCTTCAAATGTAACAATTCTCAATATATTAATTAAATTCCTTCAACTCAAATAATTTCCAATTTATCAATTAAATCTCATTTACAGGAGTAACAATTAATTCCTTAACAAGCAAGAATAATAATTTATTAAATTTCAAGGATTTTCCAATTTATTAATTAGCTTCACGAGCTGAAATAATTTATTAAAGTATCGTGTAATTATTATTATTAAGCACGATTTCTGTCGAGGACGTACGGCCCGATCCAGAGTGTCGTGTACACTGTCGAGGGACGTGCGGCACGATCCATAGATGCATCTATCCTGCCGAAGCGTTCGGCCCGCTCCACAAGAAAGGAGGACATTTTCTTATGTGCCTCCGGAAGGATAGTATGTTTATTATATGATAAATTTGGGAGGAGAACAATTTCTTTTGACAATTAATAATTTAAACAGAGAATCAAGTATATGAGGTTTTCATCCTTTAATATCTTTATCTAACAATTCACAATATATATTCATATATATATCAATTAATATTAATTAATCAAAGAATACAATTTATAAAAGTAATGCATGCTTTGAGTCCTAAACTACCCGGACTTTAGCATTAATAGTAGCTACGCACGGACTCTCGTCACCTCGTGCGTACGTAGCCCTCACAATTAGCAACAATTATTTAATCTTAATCACCTATGAGGTAATTTCCCCCTCACAAGATTAGACAAGAGACTTACCTCGTCTTGCTCCAATTTAATCCACTATAAGGCCTTTTCCACGATTATCCAACTCCGTCTGGCTCGAATCTAGCCAAAATAATTCGATACAATCACTAAATATTATAGGAATCAATTCTATAAGGAAATACTACATTTTTGATAAAAATCCCGAAATTAATTAAAAATTCGCCAGCGGGGCCCACATCTTGGAATCCGACAAAAGTTACGAAATCCGACAACCCATTCAATTACGAGTCTAACCATACCAGTTTCACTCAAATCCGACTCTGAATCGATACCGAAATCTCAAAATTTCGTTTCTATGAGATTTCTAAACTTTTTCAAACTTCAATCTCAAAACACTAATTAAATTGTGAAAACAATGATATACTTGTATATGTAGACCAAATCCGAGTTAGAATCACTTACCCCAATTTTTTTTCCTTGAAAATCTGCCAAAAGTCGTCTCTGCTCAAGCTCAAGTTCGCCAAAAATGGCAAATGGGACGAATGTCCTCTGTTTTTATAACTTACAGCTCTGCCTAGTTCGATTAAGGAGCTCGATCAGGGGAGCTCGATCTTGGGAGCTCGATCTCAGGGAGCTCGATCTCAGGGACATGGTCATGGCCTCGATCAGGGTATCGAGGTTGGGCCTTCGATCATAGCCTCAATCATTGCATCGAGTTTGAGCCTTCGATCAGGGCATCGAGCATGGGTCTCGATCCTAGCCCTCGAGCCTTACCTTCGATCATGCCCTCGAGCCTTGCCTTCGATCGAGGCTTCGAGCCTTGCCTTCGATCTAGGCTTCGACTCAGGCCTCGATCGTGGGATCGATATCTGGGGCTCGATCTGAGGCTCGATATCTGGGGCTCGATCTGAGGCTCGATCACAGCCCAGAATATGCAGCAGAAGAGAAAAAATTGCAGCAGCTTTTTAACTCAAATTTTTGATCTGTTAACCATCCGAAACTCACCCGAGGCCCTCGGGACCTCAACCAAATATACCAACAAGTCCTAAAACATCATACGAACTTAGTCGAACCTCTAAATCACATCAAACAACGCTAAAACCATGAATCATACCCCAATTCAAGCTTAATGAAACTAAGAGTTTTCAACTTCTACATTCAATGTCGGAACTTATCAAATCAACTCTGATTGACCTCAAATTTTACACATAATTCATCAATTACATAACGGAGCTATGAAAATTTTCAGAACTAGATTCCGACTCCGGTATCAAAAAGTCAACTCCCCGGTCAAACTTTCTAACTTTAAATTCCTATTTTAGCCATTTCAAGCCTAATTTCACTACGGACTTCCAAATAAAATTCCGATCACGCTCCTAAGTCCAAAATCACCATACGGATCTGTTGGAATCATCAAAATTCTATTCCGGGGTCATTTTCTCAAAATGTTGACCGAAGTCAAACTTAGCACTTTAAGGCCAACTTAAGGAACCAAGTGTTCCGGTTTCACCTCAAACACTTCCAAATCCCGAACCAACCATCCCCGCAAGTCATAAATCATTACAAGCACCATATGGAAAGTTTTATTTTAGGGAACGGGGTTCTAAAAGTTAAAATGACTGGTTGGGTCATTACAGTGATATCGTAATCCTTAAGCAACTCCAACCATCTCCGCTGCCGCAAATTAAGATCCTTCTGTTTAAACAGATGTTGTAGACTCCGGTGATCGGTGTAGATCTCACAATGGATACCGTACAAATAATGCCGCAAAATTTTTAAGGCATGAACAATAGCTGCTAACTCCAGGTCATGTACAGGATAATTCTTTTCATGCACCTTTAGCTGTCTGGATGCGTAGGCAATCACCCTACCGTCTTGCATCAACACTGCGCCGAGACCAATACGCGACGCGTCACAATACACAATATAAGATCATGTACCTGTAGGTAATACCAATACTGGGGCTGTAGTCAAAGCTGTCTTGAGCTTTTGAAAGCTCTTCTCACATTCCTCGGTCTACCTGAACGGAGTACCCTTCTGGGTTAATTTGGTCATAGATGCAGCAATAGAAGAGAAACTCTTTACAAATCGGCGATAATACCCTACCAAACCAAGGAAACTCCGAATTTCCGTAACTGAGGACGGTCTGGACCAACTCTGCACTGCTTCAATATTCTTCGGATCTACCTTGACCCCCTCGCATGAAACTATATGACCCAAAAATCCCACTGAATCAAGCCAGAATTCACACTTAGAAAATTTTGCGTATAGCTTCTTTTCTTTCAAAGTCTGAAGCATAGTCCTCAGGTGATGTTCATGATCTTCCCGACTCCGAGAATACACCAGAATGTCGTCAATAAATACAATGACAAAAGAATCAAGATAGGGCTGAAATACACTATTCATTAAGTGCATAAATGATGTTGGGGCGTTGGTTAGCCCAAATGACATCATAAGGAACTCGTAATGACCGTACCGTGTCCTGAGAGCAGTCTTCGGGATATCTAGCTCCTGAATCTTCAACTGATGATAGCCTGAACGTAAGTCGATCTTAGAGAACACTCTGGCACCCTGAAACTGATCAAATAGATCATCAATGCGTGGCAATGGATACCTGTTCTTCACTGTAGCCTTGTTTAGCTGGCGGTAATCAATACACATCCGCATAGAACCATCCTTCTTCTTCACAAATAAGACAGGAGCACCCCAAGGTGATATACTGGGCCGAATGAAACCCTTATCAAGCAACTCCTGTAACTGTTCTTTTAATTCTTTCAACTCTACTAGGGCCATACAATATGGTGGAATAGAAATGGGCTGAGTTCCCGGTAATAAATCAATTCCAAAGTCAATATCCCTGTCGGGTGGCATACCTGGAAGATCTGCTGGAAATACATCAGGAAAATCCATCACTACAGGAACTAACTCCATAGTAGGAGTATCAATACTAACATCTCTCACATATGACAGATACGCATCACACCCCTTCTCAACCATTCGTTGAGCTTTAAGAAATGAAACAACCCTGCTATGAACATGATCCGAGGTACCTCTCCACTCTAGCCACGGTAGACCTGGCATAGCCAACATCACCGTCTTGGCGTAACAATCCAGAATAGCATGATAGGGCGACAACCAGTCCATGCCCAAAATAATATCGAAATCCACCATACTTAGCAATAATAAATCAGCCCTAGTTTCAAAACCACTGATAACAATTAAACACGACCGATACGCACGGTCCACAATCATAGATTCACCCACGGGTGTAGATACATAAACAGAAGAACTCAAGGAATCACGTGATACGCCCAAATACGGGGCAAAATAAGATGACACATAAGAATAAGTAGAGCCTGGATCAAATAAGACTGACGCATCTCTATGACAGACCGGAATAATACATGTGATAACATAATCGGATGCAACAACATCTGTCCTAGCATGAAGGGCATAATATCTGGCCTTGCCTCCCCTCTAGGGCGACCTCTACTTGCCCGACCTCCACCTCTAGCTGGATGTGCAGGTGGAGTGACAACTGGTGCAGTAATCATGGCCTGAGAAGCCTGAGGACCCTGTGGAATAGGTGGGGCCTGAGAAATCCGTAGAGGTGCACCCCTCCTAAGTATGGGGCAATCCCTCATGATATGACGAGTGTCACCATACTTAAAACAAGCCCTCGGAGGACGTGGCTGTTGGGACTGGCTCGGGCCTGATCGACTAGACTGTTTGAAAGCACCCCGTACAGGAGGTACAGAAGACACTGGTGGTGCATAATATGGAACCTGAGGTCTGGGAGTAGTCAGAATACTACTAGAAGCTAAAAGTGCTAAAAGAATAGGACGGCTCACATAACCTCTACCATGACGGGCTGCAACTGGGGCACGAGAATTATTATATGTTCCAGAATCTCGGGGTCTCTTAGCTTCCCTCTCTTCCCTTTCCCGAGTCCGCATACCTTCCAATCTTCTAGCAATTGACACACCCTGTTGGTATGTGATGTCCATCTCTAGCTCTCGGGCCATACTGTATCTGATACTAGGGTGAAGAACCTCAATAAATCTACGAACCTGCTCTTGAACAGTAGCAACTAAGGTTGGTGCATGCCTAGCCAAATCACTGAATCGGACCGCATACTCTGACACGGTCATAGAACCCTGGCGTAACTGCTCAAACTCTGCACGCCATGCATCCTTAAGACTCTGAGGAACATACTCCCTTAAGAACATATCCGAAAATTGAGTCCAAGTGAGTGAAGATGCCTCAGTGGGGCTATCCAACTCATATGCCCGCCACCACGGGTAGGCTGCTCCTCTAAACTAGAATGTAGTGAAAGAAACCCCACTGGAATCCATAATACCCATAGTACGAAGGATACGGTGACATTCCTCCAGAAAACCCTGAGCATCCTCTGAAGCTAAACCGTTGAAAGTGGGAGGGTGGTACTTCTTATACCTCTTGAGCCTGAGCTGCTCCCCCTCTGAAACTGCTGTCCTAATATCAGGCCGAACTGGGACAACTGGTTGCACTGGTATAACCTCTGGGGCATGGTCAACTTGGGCACGTGGCTTTGGAATACGGGTGGCGGGAGTCTGCGCTCCTCCCCCAGCCTGAGATGTGGTAGGAGCAAGTGGAATTAATCCTGCCTGAGCTAAAGTGCCAAACATGCTCAAAAACTGGGCAAGAGTCTCCTGAAGTGCAGGGGTAGTAACAGGCATCTCAGGTGCCTGATCTCCAACTCGAGCTACTGGTGGCTCTGGTGCAGCAGTTCGTGCAGGTGCTCTGGCTGCACCACGTGGTCTTCCTCGGCCTCTGCCCCGACCCCGGCCTCTTGCGGCTCCAACAGGGGGCGCGGGTGTCTAATCATCAGATCCAGTTGTGCGTGTCCTCACCATCTGTGAGAGAATAGAAAGAAAATTATTTAGAACTTTGAAATCAACAAAGGCGCACGACAAGGAATCAAAGAAGTGAACATTTCCTAACAGTTCCATAGCCTCTCGAAGATAAGTACAGACGTCTCCGTACCGATCCGCAAGACTCTACTAAACCTGCTTGTGACTCATAACACCTATGAACCTAGTGCTCTGATACCAACTTGTCACGACCCCAAATTCCCTCCGTAGGATGTCGTGATGGCACATAGTCTCTAAAACTAGGTAAGCCTAACAATGCGGAATAATAATAAATATCTGAAATAAAGAAACTACAATTCAAACAATTTCAACTCCCAAAACCCGGAAGAAATAAATCACAAGCTTCTAAGAATTTATTCTCAATGTCTCTATATATCAAGGTCTAAATAAAATATAAGGAAGTAACATAAAATGATAGAAGGGGACTCTGGAGTCTGCGGACGCTGGCAGATATACCTCGAAGTCTCCGTTCGCAGGTAACTCACTAACGTCTAGGCTGGTAAGATGTACCTAGATCTGGACAAAAAGATGTGCAAAAGCGTAGTATGAGTACACCATAGCGGTACCTAGTAAGTGCCAAGCCTAACCTCGGTAGAGTAGTGACGAGTTCAGGTGAGGCCCTACTGGAATATTATAATGGCATGGTAAAATATTTAACAATATAGTAAAATAAAATGACATTGAAAATGAATCAAACAGTATGTCAAATTTAATGGCACCAAATAATTGCAAATAATATCTCGTGGAATCAAAATAGAATTTCCTTCAATTTTATGAAAATCACAACAATTAATCGAAGGCAACTATGGCCATAAATCAATATCAACAAGGGCACTACCGAGGTACCGCCTCGTAGTCCCAAATTATAAATAATTTCACAATATCTCATTTCCTTATACCACCGCGGGAGCCTTCACAATTTATTTAAAGAACATATTTTTTCCGAAATAGCATCCTGCGTTTTAGCCACCCTTATCACACCGCATGACTTCTAGTAGTCACCCCTACTAGCCACGCGTATCAAGCCACCCTTATCTCACCGCGTGCGTTTAATACCCAGACCTTATACCACTGCATGCGTATTAATATCACAATATATCACAATTTACACTTCAAGTGCCCAATATTTCAATTTTCCACAATAAATCAATAACAATATTTTTCAATAATAAAGAGCTCACGGCTCATGCCAGAATAATCCAACAATAATATTTTTTCTACAATAAAGAGCTCACGGCTCCATCACAATTAGTACCAAAAAATCTTACAAAAATATTCAAGAATAAATAATTCAGGAAAATAATATTTCAATTTTTTTAATACGTTGCTTCAATATCAAATTTAAAAATGTCAAATACTTCATATTAATAATATTTAATTTTAAAAAAATCAACCTTCAAATAATGCACAGTATAAAAGAAATCAAGTTTCAATTAAACAGGTAAAACAATTAGCAGAAAAAGGTCAAACAAATTTAAAATATATATCTCAGATCAATGATGAAAAATATAACAAGATAAAATAATTTAATAAATGCGCAACAATGATCTACACAAGTTAAAAATATAATCTTTTACATTTAGCCCGTGTACACACTCGTCGCCTCGTGTACACGACTTTTAACACATTTCAATAATCACATTAATATCAATTCTAGAGAAAATTTCCCCCACACAAGGTTAGACAAGTCACTTACCTCGACTTGCTCTAATTTAATCAAGTATTATATTTTTTCCTCGATTTTCCGACTCCGATCGACTCGTATCTAGTCATAATTAATTCGATACAGTCAACAAAAATTATAGAAATCAATTTCATAAGAAAATATTACATTTTGCAATGAAATCCGAAATTAGCTCAAAAATTGCCCGTGGGGCCCACATCTCGGAATCCGGTGAAACTTACAAAATCCGACAACCCATTCAATTACGAGTCCAACCATACCTGTTTCACTCAAATCCGACTCCGGATCGACACCGAAATCTCAAAAATTTATTTCTATGAGATTTCAAAAAAAATTCAAATTTCAATCTCAAAACACTAATTAAATGGTGAAAACAATGATATATTCGTGTATATTGACCAAATCCAAGTTAGAATCACTTACCCAAATATTTTTCCTTGAAAATATATCAAAATTGCATCTCCTCAAGCTCCAATTCGTCTAAAAGGCAAATGGGATGAAGTCCCCTGTTTTTATAACTTACAGATTTGTCAGGGAGCTCGATTTTGTCAGGGAGCTCGATTTTTGTCAGGGAGCTCGATTTTGTCAGGGAGCTCGATTTTTGTTAGGGAGCTCGATTTTGTCAAGGAGCTCGATTTTGTGAGGGAGCTCGATTTGTTAGGGAGCTCGATTTGTCAGGGAGCTCGATTTTGTCAGGGAGCTCGATTTTGTCAGGGAGCTCGATTTGTCAGGGAGCTCGATTTTTGTCAGGGAGCTCGATTTTGTCAGGGAGCTCGATTTTGACATGGAGCTCGATTTTGACAGGGAGCTCGATTTTGACATGGAGCTCGATTTTGACAGGCAGCCCGATTTTGACAGGCAGCCCGATTTTGGCTGGCAGCCCGATTTTGGCTGGCAGCCCGATTTTGGCAGCATTTCCAGCAGAAAACTTGTAGCAGCTTTTATAGCAGCTAAGTCCCACTTTTGATCCGTTAACCATCCGAAACTCTCCCGAGCCCCTCGAAACCTCAACCCAATACACCAACAAGTCCTAAAACATCATACAAACTTATTTGAAACCTCAAATCACATCAAACAATGCTAAAATCACGAATCACACATAGATTCAAGCCTAATGAACTTTGAAACTTTCAATTTCTACAAAAACCGGAACCTATCAAATCAAGTTTGATTGACCTCAAACTTTGTATACAAGTCATAAATGACATAACGGAGCTATGAAAATTTTCAGAATCGGATTTTGACCCCGATATCAAAAAGTCAACCCCTTGGTCAAACTTCCCAAAAATTCAACTTTCGACATTTCAAGCCAAATTCCACTACGGACTTTCAAATAAAATTCCGATCACGCTCCTAAGTCCAAAATCACCATACAGAGCTGTTGAAATCATCAAAAATCTATTCCGGGGTCATTTGCACATAATTCGACATCCGGTAACTATTTGAACTTAAACTTTAAATTTTTTATTAAAATTCCATATCTCGGACTAGGGACCTCGGAATTTGATTCCAGGCATACGCCCAAGTCTCAAATCACGATACGGACCTACCGAAACTGTTAAAACATTGATCTGAGTCCGTTTGCTCAAAATATTGACCAAAGTCAACTCAGTTGAGTTTTAAACCTCTAATTCACATTTTAATCCATTTTTCACCTGAAAACTTTTCAGAAAATTTTACGGACTGCGCACGCAAGTCGAGGAATGATAAATAGTATTTTTCGAGGTCTTAGAATACATAATTAATTATTAAATTTAAAGATGATATTTTGGATCACCACAGAAAATTTGTGTCCAAAAGAATTACATGCCTCTAAATATAATAGAGCAAACCTTATGATACACGGGCTTATTAGCATTCCAGAAGTCTTATCGGTGGTATGATTAGGTCCAAGCTTACTAATTATAAGAGGAAATATACCCCAAAGGATATAATTGATGATGTGAAATCAGATTTTGGTGTAGATGTTAGTTACATGTTGGCGTGGCGGGCTAAAGAAAAGGCAATGAATTTTTTGAGAGGTGAACCGGTTGATTCATACAATAAATTACCAGGATACTTATATACAATGGATATGACATATCCTGGTTCGCATATTAGAATGGTAAAATCGCCAAAAAATGAGTTCATGTATGTGTATATATCTTTGTATGCCTTTATAAAGGGGTTCGATCATTGTAGACCCATTGTGGTTGTGGATGGAAGCCACTTAAAATCGTATTACACCGGGACATTCATCTCGTCCAGCACGTTGGATGGTGCAGGTGAGTATGGGGATTATAATAAAATTTGATTATATTACTACCTATTAAAGATTGAAATACATATTTATAATATGTATGCAATTGTCTTTATATATACTACCACTAGCATATGGTGTTATTGATTCATAGAACGATGCTTCTTGGTCGTGGTTCTGTGAGCAATTCAAGGAAGAATATGGTGAGAGGGAAAACATGTGCATCGTTTTAGATAGGAATGAGAGTATCATCAAATCTGTATCAAGAGTGTATCCAGCGGTACCACATTTTACTTGTATATGGCATCTATGGAACAACGTATATAAGAAATTCAAAAAGAGTCATTCAAAGTTGAGCGAGATATATTTCTCGATGGCAAAAGCATACATACATGCTGAATTTGACAGTCTAATGGAGAAGGTGGAGAAGGTAGATATTAGGGTGAATACACGTGCACCTCATATGTCATTACAACAAACTTTGGTTTGTAATAGTCAGAGCAATAATCTTCTGGCATTAGAAACTTGCTCTTCAAGACAGCCCAAGCGTGTTGGCATGGTAATTCATCAACTTGGAACTACCCACAACTGCATTTTCTCTCTAAGAGGCACACGATGTAATGCCTTCATCGTTCACTGTATGCAAGTATTCGGTCGATGGTACCACCTACATTTAAACAAAGACCAATTAGTTTAAAACATTTTTAAAAAAAATCATTTATATATCAAAGAATAGACGTATTAATTACAATATAGATATATAATTAAAATATAATTTAAATATACAGCATTAAACTTTTATTTAGCTTTCAGAATCATCATATATATTGAATTCAAACAAATTTGTATTGAATACAAACATATATGTATATATAAAATACAAAGAAAATACAGCTATATACAATGAAATACATTGAATACAATATGATACATTCTATATGTAGGCTGGTAGAATATTAAAGATGATTACATCTTGATTGGTGAATACAGTGATATATAGTAACTATCTGCTTATGAAGTGCATATGGTTAGAAACAAAACCATTAAATTCAACTAACGATACAATTAGCATAAGTTCTGTATTTTGAATAGTAGAAATTGTATCAAAAATAAATACACCTTGTACCATGGATAAATATAGGATACAATGACTTATAAAAAAATAACTTACAGTCATGCGTGTAGACATTACCTCATTCAAGGTAAGCATATCATGGGTTTTTTTTTCAAGCGTTGTGTATGTCTGTGAAGTTTCTTTCCGATTGCTGCAATTCCAACGTCCAAACATCTTCCTAACTTCTTCGAGGAAGTCGTATATTGCCAATTCCCTTGCTGACACAAGTGCGGCATTGATTGACTCAGCAATATTTGACGTCATGGTCCATCCCCTATTAATAGGTGCATACAATCTAGCCCACTTTTCGTATCCAGCAGGAAGTTGTCTTACCACCCAAATGGAAAAGACCTCCTGGAAGGCCAAAGAAGAAGCGCGAAAAGTCGTTCAGTGAATTGCCACAGAAGAAAAATCAACATTCATGTAGCATATGTGGGCAGGAAGGTCATAATAAGCGTACTTGTAGAAATGTTCCACGTAGGACTTAGTTCACATTCCGACTTGTATTAGTGATATAACGATGTGTCATAGATTCAGGTTACATTTTGAAATAATACATTTTGAATTTTTGCATGAATATATTCTGGATATAGTTAGTTGGCGTATTAAATCTGAATACATAATTACAATACGAGTATTACATATCAATACAAAATGTTAGAATATGAGTGTATTGTAAATAGATTTCATATGTCATTCATCATAAATCATTCATGTTTTTGAATACATTTAAATACATCTAAATATAAAACATGTTTGGATGTGAGATTGTATATGGTTTCTAAATGTGAAATACATCTAAACACTGTTTCTGACTTGAAATACAACCTGTTAAATACATATGAATACAATCTGCCAATATCATATAAATACAACAGGTTGAATATATGTAAATACAATCTGTTGATTACAAATGAATACAACATGTACAATTCATATGAATGCAAACTGCTGAATACAGATAAATACAACCTGTTGATTACAGATGAATACAAACTGTTGAATACAAATGAATACAATCTGTTGAATACAGATGAATACAATTTGTTTAATTCATATGAATGCAATCTGTTGAATACAGATGAATACAACCTGATTTATTCATATGAATGCAACCTATTGTATCCATACAAACACAACCTGTTGATTACAGATAAATTCTGATGCATAAAAACATTGAAACATCGACTGAATAGTTGAAATGATTATATATAAACACTGTGGATACAGTGAATAAAATATAAACATGATTTTTTCTTAACTAAACACCATATTTACCAAAACATTATCCAAAATACAGTATTCACACAAAACTACCATCCAAAACTACATTCACATAAAACTACTTTAACATTATCTTAACCGACGTATCCGAATCTGTGATTTGTCTAACAATCTTTGAGGGTGCTTCGTTCTCGCTTATGGCATCAGCGTCTATCTTCTGCATAGCATAGTCCCAAAGGAGCGCACCATATCTTTGACGGAGTAAATTGGCATCAAATATTGATTGTGGAACCAAACCAACAGTGCTCAGAAACTCTGCGTATGCCGCGACATGCAACCCACAATCCCTGAAAAAACAGATTGAAACAATAAAAAACAATTCATATTATTATATTTATAAACGATACAAGCAATAGGATTGAATACATACATGCTCCCAGATTTTTGTTGAGGCAGATTTGAAATGAAAACAACATCAAAGGGATCAGTTTGTGCCTTGTCACTGTATGCTGAGTCATAAGACCAATCTATGCCTTGCTTATCTCTGTAAAAATTATTGATCGATAGATACAAAGGTACAAGCTTAGCTAGCTTATCTACCTCAGAAGCCACATAGGCATCATGACCTGCCGATTTGTATGAGTCATATACTTTGATACATCTCTCCTTGAATGAGGCAACTGCCAATATCTAATGAAGTTTGTCTTTCAAGTTGACTGGTATAAAGATATTGTCAACAGTATGCCACGGTACATTAGCTAGCAATATGTAGCCCCTTATGTACTCACATACCACATCCTCTTCTTTGGCTAAATTTGCATTGCTATCTGTATCAGCATACCTGTCGAAGATTTCAACGATTCTTGTCTTGAATATACAATCAACAGTTGTATACTTGAAGTTGGTTGTTTGGTTGTACTTGCCATTCTTTCTCAAGTAGTAAAATATGACATCAATATGCTATATATAAAATTGAATACATAGCGTCAGTACATTAAATGAAATCAAGGAAAACAAACTGAATATAGGAACTGAATATAGAAGTATCAACTGCTGAAAATAAATTGAACTTACACAATTCTGTTAGATACATACTGATACATAATTGGCTAGCAGATAACAAACAGAAAACATGGATAATCAGAGTATCTCCCACTCTCGACCAAGTCAAAATGTAGTCTTGGGATGGTTGTGCTGTTCTTCTCGGATGAAAATATGAAAGTGTGTATGAAATACAACACAGCTATCTTGATGGCATCCCCATCGTTATCACGACCCCAATTCTTGTCATCAAAGCATGTCAACAAATCTTTCTTTTTGATATTCTTTGCGCCGCCAAAGTATGTCTCAACAATCCGGTTAGGCACCTTTGTGTTGAACCGAAAATCTTCAGGGTCACCCACATAATTGAGACCAGTGGCAAGCGCAAACTCCCTGATTGAGAAGGATAATGTTGTACCATTGACGTATATTGAAAATACATCGTCATGACTTCCTTTTAACTGACGAACCATGAAGCACCTGAACAATTGATGCTGGACCTCACAAGGCTTCATATCAAGAAAACTTCCAAAACAAGTAGAACCCAATATTTTGTACTGCTCAGGAGTAAGCTTTTCTTTGAGGTTGGATACTATGTCCGTGTTAGTATATGAACTGATATGCGGTGATGAAATAGGCTGGTGTTTCACAAAAAGTTTAACTTCCTGCATACAACAAGAATTACAAAAAGATTTCATATGTCAACAGGAATACATAACTCATTAATTGTTTTAAATACACATAAATACAACTAAATACAATATGCAAAATGCACTGGAGTACGAAATCAGAGATGGAAATAGTTGTATATATATAAATACATCCAGACACAACAATCATTCTTCATTGCAATGAGTACAAAACAGTGAAGGCACCTTTGAAATACTTATGAATACATCTACATACAGTATGCAAAGGTCACTGTAATAAGTACAAAATACAGTGAGTGAACTTTTGAATTCAACTAAACACATCTAAATACAAAAGACACTAGACTAAATAAGCACAAATCAGTGAAGCCAAAATTTGGATACATATAAATACATCTACATACAAATATGCAAAAGTCATTGTAATATGTACAAATGAGTGATAGATTTTTTGAATACTTATGAATACATTTAAATACGATATGCAAAAGTGAGGGTAATAAGTATAAATAGGCAATTTTGAATACTTATGAATACACCAACATACATATAAATCACATCAACAAATAAGAAGAGGAAGCTATGTATTCACTATTGTGCACATATAAATACAATAACATATAATAATAGAAATTCATTGAAGAAGATAATACTCAATATATGAGGACTCGAATACATATTGATACATCGATAATTACCTTTTTGTCTCATGTATCCGAGCTATTTCTTGCATCGACCTCCTTTCCCTTGACACATGAAGCATCATCCATAGGTTTTTTTCTCTTTTCCGCAACGGGAAGTGTTGATTCTTTCGAAGATTTCTCAACTTGGGCTTCTTTCAATTTGTCATTGTGTATTTTAGTTCTCCTCTCTGCAGCTATATTTGCTGTTGAACCTGCAAATTTGAATTCCGCTTGAGTGATTTGCAAAGAGAAAGAGGGCCCATCGAAATTGAGTGTTTTGGTGGGTATACCTCTGGTAATCCTCTTGTGGGATGTTGAATCAAACATTGGAGAGAAAATCTCAAGTTTTTTGTTGAATACAATAACAATGGTTATTGTTTATAAAAAATTAGTAGATATAAACAAAATACAAGCGAAATTCTAACAAGTTAAATAGTTATCACAACTATTTGTAGCAAAAAAATGAGAGTTGAGAGAGACAATGCTGATGGCGTGTATGAAATTAGCGTGGTGACTGAGACTGGGAAGACCTAGACGATGTGGGTGAGAGGGAATTTCAGTTGCAGAATCGTGTTTTCTGGGGAAGATAATGGCGTGTATCAAATTAGAGAGAGGGAGAACGTGGAGAGAGAACTTCCCATCAAATACGGTAAATTATGTGAGAAAAATCTGAAAAAGGAGAGAGAAAAATAATAATTAGCGTATATAGTGGCTTAAGGGTAGGATTTAACCATAAATAGATATTTTGCTATAACCATTAAAAGGTAGCTATAGAATATAATTTTTTAAAATAATATTTATTTAAAATAAATAAGGTGTTAAGCTTTGCTACAGGAGGTAAAATTCTAAAAAATAATTAGGAGTATTAAAGTTCAACACTTTGTATTTTACTTATATTTAATATAAAAATATATCTTTTTTTGCAATAAACTAAAAAAGAAGTGTTACGTAATGTGTATTGATACCTCGTATAAGCCTCCTTACTAGAATTTACGAATCGACGATTTGTGATAAGTAGTAATTCTTTTTTACTTTCTACCATCTGAATCACGTGGCTAAGTTACTTTTTAATCTTTTTAGCATCTAACTTCCTAAATTAAGCTTTTGTATTGTGAATAACGAGGACAGAAAAGGAAATTTCGAATATGAGTGCTGGGCAACGCTCTGAATCTTCTTCTTCTTCGTCATCACCGTCATGGTTATCTCAGTTTTGGTCATCGGCGCTCCGTTCAAAACCACTAGCTTCGCCGTCCGACACCACAATCCGTACTGCCTCCGGCGGCGAAGGTCTCGTCCGCCGTCTAAGTCTCTTTGATCTTCTTCTCCTCGGAATTGGTGCTTCTATTGGTGCCGGAATCTTCGTCGTCACCGGCACCGTCGCCCACGATGCTGGTCCAGGTCAGCTTCCAACTAACGTCCAATTGATTGCTACATAATATTAAAACCCATTATTACGTCCTTATTATGTTTGACACTTTAAATTTGACTTACTCTCTAGTCTTTGTACCAATTTATGTGATGCATTTTGATTTTTAGTCTGTGCTGATGTATTTCTGTAATACAACTAATCTAACACAAATATCCCTGACTTGTTTTATACTACAAGTTTCAAAAGCCTTTCTTTGTTTAACTCCGGCTCAATCTGCATCACATAAAATGAGACACAGGGAGTACTATGGATTTTGGAAGCTAAACTGAACAAGATAAGTTCTTATTGTAAAGTTAAATTTGATTTTGAAAGCTACATGAGACATTACTGTAAGTTGCAATCTTTCTCTATCAAAACAGTAAAGGTTTTCTTTTAAAAGATATTGGTCAAAGTTCACTTAGTTTGAACCTTGCAAAAAAGTCACTTTGAAACTAAATTATTTAGGATTTAAGTTATATGCATTGACAATATAAAAATTTGTTTGCAGTAGCGGTGAATTTTAACAATCACAAGTTAATTAACATTTTTAGCATATTACTATGTTAATCAAGAGATTACCTGTAATTACCTACTAACCTGATTGTGTAAATACGTCAGAGATAGAACTTAAAGTCCATTATTTATTGATAATGACGGTGTTTGAACCAGCTTGCTCGCACCTCGACAATGAGAATAGATGCTTCTAAAATTAGTTTTACAAAAGTTTTTCCTAGAGAGGTACACTTAAGAGCTCTCTGAAAGTCCCTCCTGGTTATTGAACTCCTTAAAGGTCCTTTCTTGGCACTGTATTAAACACTAATTTTATAAAAAGTGTTTATAGGATCCAAAAGTCCTTTCCAATAATTTCCTAAATACCCTCCGATCGCTTCCTTAAATTGATGAATGATAGTAAAGAAGAATGTAAATAACCAATGGTGGTTCTTCTTAAGGTATTTTCGTATCAATATAAAAGGGCCTCATGCCCATTGTGTACCTGTATCTCAAATAGGTTATGATAGGTCATTCCATGGTTAGATTATTACTGCTCTGTAAAAGATACTGTACCTGGGTGATATTGACCTCTAATATATTTTTTTGGATCAGTTAAAGATGAATTGTTTTTGACCTTTTTATACTTTAATTGAAGAAAAATTCCATACTTTTTTTTATAAAAAAAACATACTTGAGGCTCTTGCGGTTATGTGATAAGTTGCTATCTAAATTGCTCCGACATGGCAGTTTAGGTGCCGCACCCGTGTCGACACGACACTAGTATGGGTGTGGGTATTAGATCCATACCGGATCTGGTCAAACAATTTTGGGTACTTTGACCACGACAGATCGAAAAATTCGAGACGAGATACAATTTGATTAAAGAAATCAGAACTAAAACTAGGGTAAATTTGAAGAAAATAACATATCTTATCTAGGAAATCAATCTTTTACTTATCTACAACTTGAGAATAAAAAGGAAATCCACACTTTACAAGTTATACGTAAGTATTCCACAAAATTTCTCATAAATTAGAGAGATTTATATATTTTTTAATTATTTTTAGCCAGATCCCCGCACCCGTATCCGTACTAGGATCCATATCCCCGAATCTTAAAATTTACATCTTGAAAGATCCGACCTCTAGATCCGCACCCGTGTCGGACACCCGCACCCGTGTCCGAGCAACTTAAGTTGCTATACCAAATGTATGGTGATAACTTTGCAAACTTTTGGCTTCATGTTTTCTTCAGTGAGAAGTTTAGCTTCATCCGTGTGTGTGTATGCATGTACCTTTATTTCCCAATTTCTTTTGTGTAATCTAAAATAGGTTTTACAGTTATCAGTTATCACATAGAAGTTGCAGGTAAAGGCTGAAGTATCTAGTTTGAGTAGCCATTGCTGTAAATTAAGCTTCTTTGATAGAAGAGAAGCAAACTACATAGCTTATATCCTTTCCATCGTAGTGTGCATATGTTATTAGTTTTCATTAATGAGGATTTGATTTCTGCTGATGCAGGAGTCACCGTAAGCTTCATAATTGCAGGAGGATCTTGTGTGCTCAATGCTCTCTGTTATGCTGAGTTAGCTTCACGCTTTCCAGCCGTTGTTGGGGGAGCATACTTATATGCTTATACAGCTTTCAACGAGATTATTGCTTTCCTTGTGTTTTCTCAGTTGATGCTTGACTATCATATTGGTGCAGCTAGTATAGCTCGCAGTTTAGCAAGCTATGTTATTACTGCACTAGAGCTCATTCCCTTCCTCAAGAGCAACATTCCAAGTTGGGTTGGACATGGCAGTGAAGAAATATATGGAGCATTTTCTTTTAATTTATTAGCTCCAATTCTCCTAGTGCTTTTGACAATTGTTCTATGTCGAGGTGTTGGAGAATCTTCTATATTAAATTCAGTGATGACAGTGACTAAGGTGATCTTCTCATCTACTCTTTTTCATTTGTTATTTGGAATAATAGGGGAGCTTGTCCTTCTTGGTGATTGAATATCATTTAGGGTAAAGGTCCTTCTAATTTCGAAGTGTAACTCCTTAACTTAGCGTAAACATTGCTAATGCAAGTTCAACAATTAGTAATGAAATTAGTTAACTTAGGACATTAAAGTCCTCCCATAATCTGAGGAAGAGGATAACTACATATACTAGTGCTTTATGTATGGATGCTTAGAAAAAGTTGTGGATCACCTCTAATTGCATAGCTAAGTGGCTATGCACCTGTGGTGGGTTCTTTAACTAGTCAGAGTGCACGGGATGATGCCGGGTTTACTGAATGACGCACATAGTTTAGCCATTAGATGAAGAAAAGGAAAATACAGGGCAAGGGATGTTGCATCTCTAGCCATCACGTGGGTACTTTGGAAAGAAAGGAATAGGAAAGCTTTTGAGGGGATAGAAAATGATTTTGTATAATGTAACCATCTCAAAAGAAAATGAATCTGTATCAAAAGAAATAGCCTTTTATTCTTGGTTAGCTTTTGCTGCACCCTAGAAGATTGGATGTCATTTATAGAGGACCATGTTTTTGTGTAGGTCCTAACCTTTATGTAGACGGCTTATATACAAGAGTATTTTCACATTGATAAAATTATTTACCTTATCAGAAACATTTAAATTCTCCCATAGTCAGATAAATTTTTGCCATAAAGGAGGAAATGACATCAGCATAGTGGATGTTTCAGTCGTACTTCAAATTTGTCGAGTTCTAGAGTAGCAATCAATTAACTTTTTATATTTGGAAGAGAAATGTAGTAGACTCATATTGGCCACATGAAAATATGATTTTTTGAAAGGGAGGGGTTGGGGGGAATCTGATAGTAAGAAAAGTAGGCAGTCTAGTAAAATCAACAACTATAAGGAGGTACATAAACATTGATCTTGCAAATTTTTTTTTTTTTTTTTTGCAAAAAGATTATTCTTGACAAATTTTGTTATTTAGAATAATTGGACTAGTTGTGTATGGTATTCTCTGAAGTCAGTGACATAAATAATATTCAAATGTGAGTATTACCTCTCTGTCCTTCCAGGGGTAGGGGTAAGGCTACGTATATCTTATCCTCCCTAGACCCCACTTGTGTGAAACTATTGGGTTTGTTGTTGTTGTTGTAGTTGTCCATCCATGCGTGTTTTTTTTTTCTTTTTGTGATGTAGCACCACCAGGATGAGCAAAATGATGAGGAAAAAGTTAAGAGGGAGAGGTTATAATGTGGGAAATGGAGAATTAGAGGAAGGCAGGAGGAAGAAATGAGAAAAGGGAGGAGAGTGAAAGTTCAGAGCAATGGCAGGAAATAAGAAAGGAGAAAAGAGAGAAACCGAGTCGTGTCTGATTTAAAAAGTACATGATGGTCCTACCTCTAGCATAACTTTAACAAGTTAGAACTCTTCCTACGATTAAGGGTGTGTTTGGTATGAAGGAAAGTTTTCATGGAAAATGAGTGGTTTTATCACTTATTTTTCCTTGTTTAGTTGTTGAGTGAAGAACTTTTTCCGGAAAATATTTTCTAGTGTTTGGTTAGAGAGTAAAAACTATATCCAACGTTTTTAGGACTCTCTTTTCTTCAAGAATTTAATTATTCTTCTAAAAAATCACACAAACCCAAAGGAACTAATGTGTTGCTTTACTTTTTCACGCAAAAATAACGTTGAAATTTGTGCTCCATAACTGAAAAGAAAATACTCCTTTTTTGGTTGAAAAAGAAAGTACTACAACATGAAAATAAAGTACTCATTTTGTTGAAATGAAAGAAAATATTTTTTCTACATCATTTTGTTGAAATGAAAGAAAATACTTTTACTATATCATTTTGTTGAAATGAAAGAAAATACTTTTTACATCATGAAAAGAAAGTACTTTTTTTGTTAAAATAAAAAAAAAGTACTTTTTTTACATCATGAAAAGAAAATGCTTATCTGTTGAAATGAAAAAGAAAGTACTCTATCTATAACATGAAAAGAAAGTACTATTAATAATATTTTTATGTAGGGTGGGGGTGGGGGTGGGGGTGGGGTAAGGGCAAGGGTGGGTAGGTGGGGTGGGTTGGTGGGAGTTGGTGGGGATGGGGAACATGGTGGAGAAGGTTTTCCTTCTCTTGATAAGGAAAACATTTTCCAAAACATTTAAGCCGGAAAATGTTTTCCTTCATACCAAACGCACCCTAAGATAATGCAAGTCAAAATCAAACCAAACTAAAGTGTTAATGATAGGATATAAATTTTTTATCTAAGAGATGCCAGCATAATCTAAAATTTGAAAAGTAAAATGAAAACATTATAAACATAAAGGTAAAATTAAGCTGAAAATATGGAGAGAAAACTAAAGAATCTGCAGTAGCTCATCTTTTTCTACAGAACAATTCCCGATTTTATGAGCTACATTAGTGTCAGGTCTCCCCAAACCCCAGAACTTTCTTAGTAATAGATTTAAGTAGGTGATGTTTCCTTTTTTTCATTGAGCCGTAAAAGAAGTAGGTGATGTTTCATTTGTTATTTATCCAGCCATTCATGTGTGGCTGCAGTGTGGACTTCCTTAATAAGAAGTTCTGCAGTCACTATATTATTCTCCTTTGTTCTGAAAAGTTTGTGAAACACATAGTTGAATGATTCTTTCTCTTAAGATTGACATCAAATGACATGGCTGATCTCTGACAGAAAGACAATTTCACTGCAGGTAGTCATTGTTATTTTTGTCATTATTGTTGGAGCCTTTGAGGTTGATGTTTCAAATTGGAGTCCATTTGCTCCTAATGGTTTTAAATCTGTACTGACGGGAGCAACTGTTGTATTCTTTGCGTATGTTGGGTTTGATGCAGTTGCTAATTCTGCCGAAGAGTCTAAGAGCCCACAGGTAAGACTGATTGATATGATGCCCTTTTCACAACTGTCTTTTAACAAGTATTAAGTGATTTTATTCTTCCCCCCCCCCCCCCCAATTTTTTTTTGGGGTGTACTTACTGATATATTTGATGATGAATCTGGTGATCAGAGAGACTTACCGTTAGGCATAGTCGGGAGCCTCCTTATTTGTATTGCATTATATGTTGGAGTCTGCTTGGTGCTCACTGGGATGCTTCCATTCAAGTCCCTTGGGGGAGATGCTCCTTTGGCTGAAGCTTTTACGTCTAAGGGCTTGCAATACGTGTCTGTATTAATCAGCATTGGTGCTATTGCTGGACTTACTACCACTCTCCTGGTTGGGCTTTATGTACAGGTATATTGCTTTTACATCGAGATGCTGATGTCATTAAAGTAGCTACTTAAGTGGTTCGTAAGAGATGAATTGTTTCCGATGAGCAGTCTCGACTATATCTTGGCCTTGGAAGAGACGGTTTGTTGCCATCATTGTTTGCTGAAGTACATAAAACGCGACACACTCCTGTTAATTCACAAATATGGGTTGGAATTGTAGCCAGTGTGTTGGCAGGGCTATTTAATGTGCATATTCTCTCACACATTCTCTCAGTAGGAACCCTGGTACGTTCTTTTTCTTTCACCTCTTATTTTTATAATAGCTATATTTCGTGAGGTGGATAAATCATATTTATTGTTAGTAAGTTTATACTTAGCAAGAGAATAATGTCCAAAAGATGTTTTAGCACTCTTGCACTCAGTGTTTTCAAAAAGCACTGTGTGCAAGAGGCTGCTGTGATGAATGAATAGTTCATCTTCATATTTTATTAAAAAGAGAAAGCAAAAGGGCAAAAAAGCATCAAGGGTCCTTGGGCTTTAACCATGAAGCAAGAAGGTGGGCACATCATTAGAGAATACCAAAAAGTAACATTACACATGAATAAATGGGAAATCCTCGTCAATGTAATAACAATGCTAACTCAGCACAGGTCTTAGGTTTTAAAACTCATGTGAATCAGTCACAAAAATAAAAGCACTCATACAGTTTAGAAGAAACCTTCTTTTTTGTGTGATAAGGGACAGCTTAGAAGAAGTCCTGGTTGGCAGGGTCAATTTTTGTAATGAGAGCTCATCCAAAACTTCCAAATTTTAGTGCTATGTTTTTCCTCTGTCAATGGTAAAAAACCGAAGAATGGGAAGCCGCGAAGCGCACTCCTTACTCATGCCTGTAAAAGATTGGCACCATCGTGTCACTTCGATCAGTCACTTTAACTGATGTAGCCAGCACTTTTCAAAACTCTGCTTGCATAGCGTGAGTAGGAGAGAGAACTTCTCAGGTTGACGGCAAAATAAAAGGAAACTTTCTACATTTTTAAAAAGAAAAGCAAAAAAAAAAACTTTCTATTTTTAATGAGTGATACTTTTTCTCCTTGTAGGTATGTAATGATGAGTGATTATATTTAGTTTATACTTTATTTAGAAGATAAAAGGTAGTTCTACTAACAGATAGCATGAGCTGCTTCTTGAATGTCTATAAAATATACCTGGTTAATATAGGATTTCATGTAACTTACAAGGATGGTGGTCTGTTCAGACAGGATATTCTGTTGTTTCAGCATGCGTCGTGACTCTTCGCTGGAAGGATAAGACTGTGCGTCAGGTGTTTGGCATGCCTATGTCTAGCAGGGCAGAAGGTCTCATATGCCTCATCACAGTTGTTTGTTGTGGGTTTGCTGCAGGAGTTTTCTACCGTTTCGGAGCTTCATTTATATTCTTGATCGTAGCTGTAGTTATTGCGATCTGCGCAGCTGCTGCTCTTCATCTCCGTCAAGTAAGTTGGTTCAGTTTTTGCACCGAGAATCCTAAGACTATATATCAGGACGTTTACTTGCACCAGTAATTCAGGATATCCTTGAAGCAAGAGAACTGAATGTGCTTTTCCTGACTTGGACCATCAATGAATTTTAAATGGATGAAAAAAAACATATTGTGGATTCGATCTTTATGTTAAAAAATGGCCATGTAAAGCTTTTTGAAAGCTTGAACAGCTTCAAAAAAAAGAAAAAAAAAAGAATTAAGCAGCAAAACCTTTTTTCACCATTGGACCAGCAATGTTCAACTGCGGACTTTTGATCATTAAATACACGTGTGTCCTCCGTAACCACAATATGTTGGTGGGAGAGGAATTTGACCTTTTGAGGAAATTAGTTTAAACTACTCTTTTCAATCTGGTACCCAAGAATGATCTTAAATTTGTGAATTTTTGAATGAGCTGAAAAGTTTGTAGTTTCATAGCCAATTTTTTCGCAGTTACCGTCTTGTCTGTCTAGCATTTGTATGTTTTTGATGCTCAACTTATTCTAGTATTTCTGAAATTTAGTTTGGTTAAGGAAATGCATCAACTCTCCCTCCGGGGTGTCAAAGCTTACTTTAGAACAAGCTATCTCACCAAATTCAAATCTTAGAAATTCCCGAAACAGAATTGGAAGGAAATGTATGCGATTGAGCTTTCTCAGAAATGGGAGTGTTAAATGTTTTGTATACATCAGAAACTTCTAAAAACAGTGAATGTAGGACCTAGGTCTCAGGATTTTATCCATTTACAACAACAACAAACCCAGTGCAATCCCACAAGTAGGGTTTGGGGAGGGTAATGTGTACGCAGGGCTTGACCCTACCTGGTAGAGAGGCTATTTTCGATAGACGCTCGGCTCAAGGGACAGTGAAAAGGAAGCAACAGACAATAACAACAACGTGGTATCTTATTACCCTTTTTTTTTTTGAAAAAAAATAGTATTAATACTACTAGTAAGACTAGGAGAAACTCTCGACTACTTGTCAACCTTGAAACCTAATTCTCGACCTCTACACCTTCCTATCGAGGGTCATGTCCTCGGTAAACTGAAGCAATGCAATATCTTGCCTAATCGCCTCTTCCTGGTACTTCTTTGGCCTATCTCTACCTTCTTCAGATGCGTCATGGTTAACCCCTCACACCTCCTAACCAGGGCATCTATGTCTCTCCTCTTCACATGCCCGAGCCGCCCCAACATCGATTCCCGCGTCTTATCCTCGGCTGGAGCCACTCCCACCTTATCCCGAATAACTTCATTCCTAATCTTATCTTAAGACAACAACATTGTCAAGGGTTTTATCCTATCAAGGGTTTTTTCCATTTTAGGGCCCAAAGTTAAGACAACATTGCCAAACTCGTACATAGGGCTGTTCAAAATCGAAGCCGTTAACCGAACCGAATCGAACCGATGGCTTATTGGCTTATTGGTATCGGATTATCGGGATAATGGATGGTGAACGGATTGAGATTTTACAATTAACGGCTTAACGGTTTTGGGGGCGGATTACTCAATTTTCCTATCGGGTAAACCGTTGACCCGTTAAGAATTTTTATATTTACACTTTTACCTCTATGTATATAAAATATTATTGAAAGTAATTTGTTGAATTGTCCGCTGGTTTTATCCGTAATAGCTGGATTGTCTGGATTTATGTCCTTTTTTGCATGCATCTAACAAACTAAAGTCTGATTTTCTGGATTTTTGGTTTTACAATCTGGATTTCTTGTGAAGAACGTATGTTACTGAAAGTTTGATTGATTCATATGTGTATGAGTAGTCTTGAATATGAACTAGATTGGAACTTGGAAGAAGACTCTTCAATTCAAAAATACTGTTAGATCTTAGATGGTATTAAAAATTTGGTATTGATTTGAAACCGTTTGGTATTGATTGAATGATTCTTCAAAAAAAATTTATTTGGTTTAGCCGATAAACCGCCCGATAATCGTTAATCCGATACTAATCTGCCCGTTGTCTTATTGGATGGCTAGCGGATTACTACATTTATAATCTGATAACCGATAAGCCGAACCGCTAAGCGTAATTATCCGCTTGATCCGCCCGATAAGCACCCCTACTCATACATACATCATTTGAGGACATATTACCCCAAAAAAAACAAGGTAATAGATAACAGGAGCGAACAACACAACAGATAGAAATAAAGATCTAAGAATAAGAAAATACAAGAATAGTACTAATGCTACTGGTAAGACTAGGAGAAATTCTCGACTATCTATCAACCTTAAATCCAAATTCTTGACCTCCACACCTTCCTATCTAGTTTCATGTCCTCGGTAAGCTGAACCAATGTCATATCCTGCCTAATCACCTCTCTCCAATACTTCTTTGGTCTACCTTTACTTTTCCTCAGACCTGCCATGGTCAACCTTTCACACCTCCTAATCGAGGCCTCTGTGTCTCTCCTCTTCACATGCGTGAACCACCTTAGCCTCGATTCCTACATTTTATCCTCTATAGGAGTCACTCCCACCTTATCCCGTATAACTTCATTTCTAATCTTATCTTAAGACAACATTGTCAAGGGTTTTATCCATTTTAAGGCCCAAAGTTAAGACAACATTGCCAAACTCATACATACATCATTCGAGGACATATCCCTCCCCCCCCCCCAACACACACACAAAAAAAAAGAAGGTAATATAAGATAACAGGAGCGAACAACACAACAGACAGATATGAAGATTTAAGAATAAGAAAATATAAGAATAGTACTAATACTACTGGTAAGAGTAAGAGAAACTCTCGACTGCCTGTTAACCTTGAATCCTAATTCTCGACCTCCACACCTTCCTATTGAGGGTCATATCCTCGGTAAGCTGAAGCAATGTCATATCCTGCCTAATCACCTTTCCCCAATACTTCTTTAGCCTACCTCTACTTTTCCTCAGACCTGCCATGGTCAACTTTTCACACCTCCTGCCCGAACCATCTCAGCCTCATTTCTTGTATCTTATCCTCTATAGGAGTCACTCCCACCTTATCCCGAATAATTTCATTTCTAATCTTATCTCAGGACAAGTCAAGAGCTTATCCCATTGAGGATTTTATCCATTTCAGGGGCCAAAGTTAAGACAACATTGCAAAACTCATATATACATCATGCGAGGACATATTACCCAAAAAAAAAAAAGGTAATAAGATAACTGGAGCAAACAACACAACAGATAGAAATAAAGATATAAGAATAAGAAAATACAAGAATAGTACTAATATTACTGGTAATACTAGGAAAAACTTTCGACTATCTGTTAATTGAACCCTAATTCTCGACTTCCACGCCTTCCTATTAAGGGTCATGTCCTCGGTAAGCTGAAGCAATGCCATATCCTGCCTAATCACCTCTACGCAGTACTTCTTTGGCCTACCTTTATCTTTCCTCAGACCCGCTATGGTCAACCTCTCACACCTTCTAACCGGAGGCCTCTATGTCTCTCCTCTTCACATGCCCGAACCTCCTCAGCCTCAATTCCCGCATTTTACCCTCTATAGGAACCACTCTCACCTTATCCCGAATAACTTCATTCCTAATCTTATGTTAAGACAACAACATTGTTGAGGGTTTTATCCTATCGAGGGTTTTATCCATTTCAGGATCCAAAATTAAGACAACATTGCAAACCTCATACATACATCATTCGACGGCATATTACCAAAATAATGTTTTACCTATATAGCATTGTTTTCCCAATTTCAGGTTATATTTTGCCACAACAGTGTATAGCATTGTTTTCTAAATTTCAGGTTCTCCTTTGTTCTTCACAGGTTTATACTGAGACACCTGGATTTTCTTGCCCAGGAGTGCCCATTGTGCCTATTGTTTGCATCTTCATCAATATTTTTCTTTTTGCCCAGGTTTGCTCACAAAGCTTCATCCATTACCGTAAACATAGTTCAAATATCGTCGGATGCGATAAACTAAAAGATTGGAATCCAAGCTCATTTTTCCATTTCCTTTTCTGCAGTTGCATTATGAAGCATGGGTGAGATTTGTTGTTCTGAGCATAGTTACAGTTGGAATTTATGCGGGTTATGGACAATATCATGCCAATCCTCTAAGTTCGAAAACATCAATTATTTACCATAGGGCACCTGCAGAAGAAGCTCCGTGATTAAGCTTCTAATGGTTTTCAATCGACCTTGATTACAATTTTATCAACTGTAAGAATCTTGACGCAATGTCCTCAAGAATTAGAGGAGCTCTCGTTTCCCATTCAAGCCACATAAAATTGCATTCGTCAAATGCTGTTGTTCCATGTGTGTGTATATATGTAGATTTATCTGTAATCTATTGATTAAAAACTACACTTGAGCTTACTGCTGTAGGAAAGCTTGGTGCTGCTTTTGGATATATACACTGTAATTGTACCGCACCATCTTCCTGCTGGATTTCAATGAAACTTATATTGTTTACTGATAAAAAAGAACCACATGCGATCTTATTGCCGTGGACAATTGCAACTTTATAGTTTCTTAAATTGTTTCTGGTTTATGTGTTGCATTTCTAGATTACAACAACAGTTTTCTGGATTGATTTCAGACTAAGGACCATGTTAGAGATTAATTTACTGATATTGCCATTATTGTGTAAATCCTCACCTCTTAACCTTTGTGTATTTCTTGTTACTTGGATTATAAGTGTGGTCAGTCATGAATATTTTCTCGCCGAACTCATGGTTCAATCAAATGCTGACATTGACTCCTTTCCCGTCTGAGCAAGTTGAAAGTATAATATGGATCTTTGGAGTTGTGGACCTGTGAAGTCCTTGAGTTAGGACCTAATCTGCAGGTTTAGTTTAGTTTAGTTTAGAGTACTTTGGTAGGAACGCTGTCTAATTTCCTTCAGATCAGTGTGCTCTGTCTCTAGGTGCACTAGAGTGTTTACAGCAAGGTGATGAGAATTTATGGTTTTGGTTTCAAATCTCGTTTGGTATAGTAGTATATGCTTCTTTCCACTTGGGTAGGTAATTTGCCATCAACTGCATTGGTTTTTCTTTTAAATGTAATTGCTTATTGATCGAATTTAAACTTTGACAGGTTCTATTATACTTCACTTCCGACTTTTCCTTTTGAGAAAGAAGAGATTGTTGGACAATCGACGGAGCGTTGATGGTTTATTTGTAACAATAACTTAACCTCCAAAATACTAAAAGAGTATTTCGGGCGAAAAAAGGTAGGGAAGCAAACACTCATATTCATGTGCATGTAGTCTGAGAATTGTTTATCACTTCCTCCGTCTCATTTTATGTAACCGTTCTGACCTTTCAAATAGTAGCTAGGATAAACGTTGTGCTTGGTTTTGTTCTAAAAAGTTTCACCTCACTGTTGTTTCCTTTTAATTCTCGACGATCCAAGGAGTTCATTCAGTTACTGATGCATAATACTAGAGAAAGATCAAGCACAAGTAGTTCTATAGGCCCATTCTTGCCAAGAAAAGTTCTCGAATTGATTTATAGATACAACAAATACAAGATTTCTCAGCAAACATGAACCTCTTAATCAAATAACAGTAGGATAGTCTCCTGTTACTTTCAGTAGAAATTTACTGTTCCAGAACTACCTTTGTGATCTCTAGCCTAGTCTTTACTTTCCTCCATTTCTCTATTTGCAGTAAAAGAATGAAAAGGGAAAAATAAAAACAAGTCTCTTCTGATAATAATGATGCAAGATGTGACTAAAATATTCACAAAAGGGGATTATTGCTTAATTGCAGACAACATCAGAGTAGAAGCCTGCTATTGTCCTCCGTTTGCAGTCTTGAATGCCTAGCAGTTCCACGTCAAATACTTCAAACTGTTTTGAGCTAAAAAACGTTGAAGGCCCAACCTGTGAAAAATGAATAATTCTAAAATATCAAGATACATTCTACTTATGCACGTTCAAACTTCCAAACAGTGCTATATATTACTTGGCGCAATAATCAAAGTCTGCAATAGACTAGTAAATTACACCCTAGTTTGAGAAATACAATAGCGTAAGATTGGCTCCAAACGTGATTTTCAACGTTTTTTTTTTCCAACTTAACCATCAAGTATTCAAAGCTCACAGACCCAACTAATCCAGATCCGCGCCAAGTAGTCTTACTAAGAGGGGTAAAGCGCTCACTACTGAAATGTTTCTACATTTTTTTAACGTTTTAACCTTTATTATTCTCAAGTCATGGGAGTTGCAAAAGCGACCTCAAAGGTGACAACGTTTTAATACATATCTTGAAAGAACAAATGTAGTATTTTGTGCCTAGTTATAGAAGTCATGCATCTCTCATCATACTTTCCTGAACTATGCACCTAATATCCAACTTTTAAAGTAAGTAATGAGGAGAAAAAAAAGGCATTCTCTGGTCTGTTGGGGCTAAGCGCTAAACACAAATAAAGTGTGGGTTTTAGTGAAGAAAGACACAAATGGAGAAAAGTAACAAATATATATGTGTAGTCCAAAACTAATATCTATAAGCATGAATACCAAATATATGGACAAAGAAATTAAAGATAATTTATAATAAAGTGAAATATCAATTGTTTAGTAGGATTACGCCATTGGTAAGGAAAAATATGTTTTAGAGCCTTGATGACAACACTGAACCGCCTGTTAAGCGAGACGAAGTGCTCAACATGTTTTGAGCCTCGCTTTAGGGATTTAGCGCACTTTAAGTGCGCCTTTGATAACACTGATTCTCTTAACACCATTACTTTTGGATGGAAAAGCAATATGTGCCCTTAAAGCTCAAGCCGTACTTTCATTTATTCACCCATCGGGGAAGGAACAAACCCCATCAATTGGTGCCAAATCCGCACAACTTTAATATGCATACTGATTTAAGTTCTCATAATAATATTAAAAAGATTAAGTTGCCTTTTGTTTCAGAAAATATTTAAGGTAGAGTTCTTTTCCTTTTATATTTGGTATCTAGCTGTAATTCAATCTTAATTATCTGGAAAAAAATTAAATACTCGGGAAACAAAAAAAAAGTTCCTTTCTTCTTCATAAAACGTTTTTGTGCTACGACAAAATGGTATAAACATAAGTTGGAGCGAAAAAAACTAATGACATGTTTCGCATTTTTAAGTGTATCCGCTGCTTAACGATCAAATAAGTGTGTCAATTGCTTATAAGCACTTGCTGGTGTACACTAATGTGAAGTGCAGTCAATTAGAACTCATGAAATCTACAACATATACCACAACACTTAGTTTTTAGAACATGCAATTTAAAATTTCTAGATTTCTTCTAAATGGGTCATTTGCATAGCAAGTGATATTTTCTCACAACCAAAATAACAATGTAGAAAGAGGTTCCACTTATTTATGTTGCTTTACGAATTGCATATTATGCGCACAATTCAAAGAGTAAGACAAATCAAGCACGATGTCTATAAACCAGGAACCAAAACTGCAATTTGTTCTTCATAATATACAAAGATACAGATACTTTATAAGGATGTATTAGAACGCCAAACTCAGTTAATCAACATCATACAATATATGGATAGAATCACTTGTATTACAAACAATTTTCAAAATTAATGTGTAATTGAATCCTGTTAAACCAATTGATTAGAACAGAAACTACATCTAGGTTTGTGTTGGTAGTTACTGACAGTTGGGTATTTAATTTTTAATATTTTATAAAATAATATAATTACTGTAAATATTTATAAACATGTAAAATTGCATAAAAATTGAAGAAAACTATAAATATGTGAAATATATATATATAGATGTGCTCCATCCCATAAAAAACTAGTCAAAACAATATATTATACGCTACTTACAAGCACAAGTAACTTGAGTCGAAAAGAATAAAGTTTTCTATATAGAGGAACAAAAAGGATGACTAACCTGCAATTTGAACTTTGAACTTGCTGCTATGAAGGAGAATGAAGTTCTTTTTGTATTTGTAAAAAAAAAAAAATTAAATATTCGTTGTTTTGGGGAGATATTAGCATACTAGTGGACAAAATAAAGAATTGGGAAAACCCATAAATTAGGGCTTCAATCAATAAAAAAAGGTCTTGACTTTTAAATTTAATACATTTCAGTTCCTTTTTAAAACTTTTGAGTAATTACAAGCTGACTTTTGAGAATTTGGGTATTATATGAAGGACTTATTCAACAAATTTTATTTTAATTTGAAAAAGTCTCTGAGGCTTACGCCTCACTACAAAAACGCACCTCAAACGCCCGGGCGTACGCCCCGAATTGCTGGGCGTACGCCTCTTGAGACTTTCGCACCACACCATCGCCGCGGGGCATTTTTGGTGTGCCTCGACCTGAAAATGCCTTTTAAAACACTAGTTAAAGGATTCGTGTTGGTAGTTTTGAGTTCCTAATAACTCCAAGTTTACAAGGAACTTATCCTTAAAGTGGCAAAATGTATATATAGGTTCTCTGAGTAAGGAGTACTCCAACTGAAATCACACTATGTAAATGGCTGAGGAAGACGAAAGAAATTACAAACGCGAGCAAAAGAAGTATTAAGAGCTTCCTTGGCTTCTGTTAGTTAGCAGTATCAGAAATAGATTCTTATCAAATAAATAATATCGGAAGAATGCAACACAATGCATGCAGGTCTAAATGCTTATTTTTATTCCATAACAGCTTTAGATGATACTGATTATAAAAGCATTCAATTGAGGAGCAGACTAAAGGACACTTACCGGCGGTCCTAGTTCTGGAGGTATTATAATCCTCCTCCTCCCGCCAGGTCTCATGTCTCTAATTCCTTCCTCAAAACCTGCATTCATCATTTTCTGCTTATTACTGCAAATATTTCTCATATCTGAGAGTTAAAAAAGGTTATGACATTGTGTGTTTGCTTAGATCACCTGGGACCAATGCGTTAGTGCCCATCCGAATCTTTGCAGGAGCATTTTGTAGGTATGTACTGTCTATACGACGTCCAGACTCGTTATAACCAATATAGTGGAAAGTCACCTGTCAACGGAGTAAAATAATTCTGGTGATAATAACAACAAAAAAAAAAAAAACCAGTGAATTTTCATAAGTGGGGTCCGGGAAGAGTAAGATGTACGCAGCCTTACCCTTACCAGGAAGGGCACAGAAGTTGTTTCCAAAAGACCCTCGGCTAAAGAAAAGATAAAAAGAAGTAATGGCAACATGTATTAACAACAACAAGACAAAAAGAAGACTGCAGCCAAGGTAGCAATTAAATGGTAATAGCAGCAATCTAAGAATAAAAGGATGACAAACTAACACTAATGCTATCGAATTGAGGAAGATAAAGGGAAACGCTCGACTACCTACTAACCATCTATCCTGATCCTCGACCTCCACACCCTTCTATCAAGGGTCATGTCCTCAGTAAGCTCCAGCTGCGACATATCCCGTTATCATTCTTAATGCTAGTAAACCTTTCTTTGTTCCATTTAATATGTAATTGGAATACCTATTAAGGTAATAAAATCCCATTTGTCTTTTAATGTTTATAAATTAAGTGAAACATGAAAGGATCATTACTAGGCCTAGGTGCCAAGTCGAGCCAATCCCAACCGAGCTTAGCAATAGTTTAATGAGCCCGAGTCAGCTCTTTTGTGTTTATCAACCGTGCATATGTCAGAATAACTGCATAATACTTAAAACGGTCACATCTCTGTGAAGGAAAATAGATTTCAGAACGATTGCGATACATTAATTCCTTCAGAGACTGGCAGAGCATCCAACTTTTGGTTTCTTGAAATTCAGCGTTATTCCCATAATATAGACATCCAAGAATCATCTTATTACAAACTATAATAGTAACAGCCAAGACACCATCGCCTGTGCAGTGATAGTTTCTAGAAGACCAAATGAAACTCTTGAATGCAATAAATACAAATCAATTATAAAGAATATACAAAAAGGAAGCATAGGAAAAGAAAATTAAATGCATTTCTTCTTGCTTTGTTTTATTGTGAATGTACCATATCGGTTCCAAGACTCCGGTAGAGCAATGAATGAACATAAACGATGAACTACGGCACCATTATATACTCGTTTCCCAATGATTCATGGATGCATTTAAAATTAATGACATTCTACTAAAAGCAAATCACAGCTTTACAGTAACAAAGAATGAAAGAAAACCTGTTGGCCATCCTTTGGGCAATCACCTTCACCAACAGCAATATCCCACAATATAAGACCTGAGTCACGCTTTACATAGTTATCGGACGTTACTACTTTAACTTCAAAACCTGAAAAAGGATTCAAAGAATCACACTCACATTATAATGTACCATGGTATCAAAATAAGGAAATGGCAAGTCAAACTACTGATGTCTTAAAAACTTGGGTAATAAACAACATGGTCATTTCCACTCACACGGTGTCTCATGGGTAGACAAACAAACCTTCTCTGATGAAACTGGGGAACTCTTCAGGGGCATTATTTTCTCTTTGGATCCGTTTGTTTTGCTCTAGCAAGCGTCTTTCATCATATGGGTTTTTGCTCTTTGTTTTCCCATAAGCTGGGAGAGCGGGAGATATGCCAGATGTAATCAGAAAAAACAGGAGAGATCTGCGCTTCATATTGTCCTCATAATGCAATATATTTACTTTTTGTTCCCTAACCCTGAAATATTTTCTTTTTCAGCTACAAAAGATTGACATTTTGGTTAAAAGTTAAGTTACCTTTTATCTTGTAATGTGACAGCTGAGCAGCACTGGAACATGGACTTCTGTCTGTGAGTTGTGTGACAAGCTGAAAGAGTATCTGAATTGAGAATAAAACAAGCAGTTTAATAAAGGGATTTATGCATGACAAACCATAACGATTACCTATCAAAGGCTGTCAAATGTTGCTTAAAGGATCCTACAACCTACATTGTATCTACTGGCAAACTACACAGGAAAACCAATAATTTCGGTAATCCTGCTATTTCCCTATTCTTTTCTCATTTTTCCATGAGCACTATCGATATTTAAGTATGGAAATTTTTCACAGCAACATGAAGACAAATTTTTCTAATGCCTCGAACAAATTGTTCCCTTTGTGAGATTAAAATCCTACATGAGCTCACATTGCCAGTCCAAAACCCGGATAAGGAGGATTGTATGTTAAACCGCTACCACGAAACTAGTTAGTTTATGATGAATCTTCCCAAAATTGGAACGTGCTCCTAGGAACACACAACATTGGAATGAAATGGATCAAACTGGAGCTAATTCATCATATAGCTGACCCCAAGTTGCTTGGCATTGAGACGTAGTAGTTCTTGCAAGCCAATTAAGAAGTCATAAATGTACTAGCACTGCATCAAAAGATGCAGTCATTGACTCTCTTGCGATGTATAATTGGCACGAGCAAAGATATTATTGACATGGAAGGCTTTTCCGTTATGCTACTAGAACAAATGTAATTAAGTTTAACGAATTATTGGGGCTAATATAGCATTTAATCTAATTCAAACGGAGAGCAAACAAGAAAAAGGCATTCATTCACATTATTCTTCACAGCAGAGCTATTAAAGTGAACATGGCATGTATATCACATCTAAATTTCTCTTTGAATGGGGAAAAAAAGGTAAGAAAAAACAGAACACAACTCAATAAACCCACAAGTTCAAGCAAAGATTTTCCAAAATGGAAAAGAACAAAGAAAGAGACTGTTAGAGGACAAATCGAACCCTTTTTTTCTCACACCATAGACAAGAAAGTTTTAAAAAAATAAAAAAATAGCCAAAGCATTCAGAAACTGAAGAAATATTAAAAAAATTCCACAGTTTTTTCTTGTTTTAATGCTAAGAAGCAGTAGCCATAACCAGGATAAAGCATTGTTAGATGATCTTGTGTAGCCTATTTTCCTTTTCAATCTGTCAAAAAAAAAAATCATATTTCCTTGTATAGAAACAATTCAATTTCAAAATTCTCATTTTACATAGATTGAGACGGAAGGAGTATTATGGTAAATACTTAACCGCACCTGTTATTTACACCAAACCAATTGTCAAAAGTAATTTGATAAAGTAAAAACATGCATTAATTAACTATGATTAAGTAAGAGAACTGTGTATGCAAATACATGTCATGTTTCTATTGGCCCGGTGAGGTTAAGAAGCCAAATTGAACATTTCCCTCAACCACAGTCCACAGCCAAGAAAGTGAGCGAACATAAGAAAAAATTCCATAATTTCTAATTTCTTGTTTCTATACTAAGATTAAGAAGCAGTAAACATAACAGCAATAGTGTGTAAGTGTCACTCTGAGGAAGAGAGGAATTACATGGAAAAGAAATCTTGGAGAGGAGAAACGAAGAGTTCGGCACCATGGCTTTTGTCCCTCAAAAGCGCAATGGAAAAATGGCTGTTTTTGCAGTTTATTTGGGTAAGAAAACAAATGCTTTATCTTCACTTTGGATGTGCTATACAACTAGATATTAACAATAGGACCCTTATGATATCTTTGATGTTATCAATGTGCTACTATATTTTATTTTTCTGTCATTTTGCCTCCCCCTTGGGCCTTGGCCTTTCTCTTTGGACAACACTTGCTACCAGAACGTAGTTTTAACTTAGAGACTAGAATAGTCTTATATACTATTCTGTTATAAAATAAAGACCGTTAAGTAAAGACAAGTATAGAGAGAAACCGATATATTATTTAAATTTCAAACTTATGTACATATTAAACTGAAATTTCCTCTATTTATAGAAGAAAGCAAGTTGCTGTGTAAGCTGCTTCTGCAAGCTGCTGTGTAAGCTGTTACTGTACCAGATATAGATAATCTTTTTATCGGGGGTAATGTTTATTCATAACGGGGTACCGAAAGGATAAGCTCATTATACCAGATATGGATAATCTTTTATCGGGAGTAATATTTATCCATAACGGGGTACTGAAAGGATAAGCTCATTATACCAGATATGAATAATCTTTTATCGGGGGTAATGTTTATCCATAACGGGGTACCGAAAGGATAAGCTCATTATACCAGATATGGATAATCTTCTACCGGGGGTAATGTTTATCCATAACGGGGTACCGAAATGATAAGGTCATTGTACCAGATATAGATAATCTTCTATCGGGTGTGATATTTATCCATAACGGGGTACTGAAAGGATAAGCTTCTTCAAGAGACTTATTTCTAATAGAGTACTAAATAGATAAATATATTTATGACGAAGTATCATATAGATAAGCTTCTTCAGGAAGCTTATTTACAACAGTGTATTAAATGAACATCCATAATAATATATTTATAACACTCCCCCTTGGATGTTCATTAAAAGATAATGTGCCTCATTAAAACCTTACTAGGAAAAAACCCATGGAAAAAAATTCTAGTGAAGGAAAAAGAGTACACATATTTAGTAATACGCATAACTAGTTGTCTCAAAAAAAACCTTATAAGGAAAACCCTGTGGAAAAAATCTTAGTAAGGGAAAAAGAGTATAGCGCGTATTTTACTCCCCCTGATAAAAATCATGTTTCAAATATTTGAGTATCCACATTCCAATCTTGTATACCATCTTCTCAAAAGTTTAAGTTGGCAAAGATTTAGTGAATAAATCTGTCGGATTGTTACTTGAACGGATTTGTTGCACATCAATGTTACTATTTATCACCTTTTATAAATTTCCCATTTAATTCAGCATTGCCTTTGTATAAAATTGTGGATCTTTTATCACATTCCAAAACGTATTTTTCTTGAATAAATTGAATTACTGATCCCGACCATATACATTCTCTACTTGCTTCATGAATAGGTATTATCTCAGTATGATTTGAAGAAGTAGCAACAATAGATTGCTTTGTGGAGCGACATGATATGATAGTACCTCCACATGTAAATATGTATCCAGTTTGAGATCGAGCTTTATGTGGATCAGATAAATAACCTGCATCTGCATAACCAACAAGATCTACACTACCTTTGTTAGAATAAAATAAACCCATATCAAGTGTTCCCTTTAAATATCGCAATATATGCTTAATCCCGTTCAATGTCTCCGTGTAAGGGAATAACTATATCTTGCTAGTAAATTAACAGAAAATGGTATGTTAGGCCTTGTAGCATTACCAAGATACATAAGTGCACCAATTGCACTAAGATAAGGTATTTCGGGACTAGGGAGTTTCTCATCCTCTTCTGGAGGTCGGAACAAATTCTTATTCACTTCAAGTGATCGAACAACCATTGGTGTACTCAATGGGTGCACTTTGTCCATGTAAAAGCGTTTTAAGATCCTTTTCTATATAAGTAGATTGATGGATAAAGATCACGTCTGCTAAATGTTCAATTTGCAGACCAAGATAAAGTTTTGTCTTTCCAAGATCTTTCTTCTCAAATTCTTTCTTAAGATATTCAATTGCCTTTTGGAGCTCCTCCAGAGTTCCAACAAGATTTATGTCATCAACATAAACAGCAAGTATAACAAATTCTGATGCCAAAATAGATGGACAAATAACATCATTTATGTAACCCTCTTTCAGCAAATATTTACTAAGGCGATTATACCACATACGCCAAGATTGTTTTAAACCATACAAAGATCTTTGTAATCTGATTGAATACATTTCCCGAGATTTAGATTTGCTTCAGGCATTTTAAATCCTTCAGGGATTTTCATATAGACTTAATCAAATGAGTCATATTGGTTATGACTTGCATTTAGATGGCATGACATCTTCAGGTATTTGGACTACAGGTCCGATCCTCATAATCTTTCACAATATTGTGAACTATATTGTATCAAATATATCATCGACGATTATTTTGTATCGGTTCCTAAGCGACATAACTTGTTGAGATCTTATCACTTTCTTTATTTTCAGGTACCTGAACTTCTTCTGGAGTTATCATGAAATGTTATGTCGTGGGCTCTTCTAGAGCTCATATCCTCCTCATTATGATCATTTCGATCATTTGATCCTATTATTTTCCAAGGATTGTTACCTTCGGAACCGATCAGTTTATTACGCTTCATGCGTGCAGTAAAATTTATCCTTCAAGGACTTTAATTTTAATATGAGCATTTGCAGCTGAAATATGATATTTAATTTTGAATCAACAAATGCTTCTGGCATTTGACTTGAATTATCTTCTAAGTGAGGATCATATTAATGATAATTCGATTCATATATCATATTTTTCAGCTGTTTATTTCATCCCCCAAATGTTAGAAAAACTAATACATATCCCCAATCTTCTTTGGGAAACCTATCTCTGTGCATTGTGGTAGAGAAATTAATCATATACCACACATCAAAAGTTATTAGATAGTAAAAATATTTGGTTTCTGATCCTAAACCAATTGTGAGGGGAGGACATATCATATATTGTTGGTCTGATGCATACAAGTGTTGTTGTATGCAATTTAGAAAATCTTAGACAAACACATGAGGCTATGTTCTCATAAGCAATAGTTTAGCCATTAATAGGAGGTATTCAATGCTAAACTAGCTTGGATATAAACCAGCATCATCAAGATGAACTATCTTGATTTCATAATCTGGAAATTATGCTCTTAATTGAGAAAAGCAATTTCAAATGCCAAATTGCAGGTTGACAATAAACACACATGTAACCATCTTATATATGCATCTATTAATGGTTCACATGATAGGTGAATGGGCCCATATTCACCTTTTATATATATTCCAGAATTCAGGGGTCTTAGTCCCAACTTTAGCTGGTATAATCAATTTATTATAAGAATAAGCAACACAAGAGAATTCCTGAAGAATCTTCTAGTTATTCAGTATATGCTTATCTGAATTCTCAAATAGCTCATTTAAAAATGGCAAATGAAAACTTCAAGTTTATCATGGCATGTGCTATCTCTTAGTAAGCTTCTGGTTTACTATAGCATAAACTTTTGCATTAATAAACTTTTGGTTTACTGTGATACATGATGTAGTACAAATTGAATAATAAGGCGGGTAAGTTCTCATATACATATTATTTTACCCCTATCATTGTGGAAACATGAAGATTTTCAATCTTTCAATTATTTATAGTCTCAGTATGATAGCCATTCGTATTAGTAAACTTCTGATTTATTACAATATATGTTTTGACCACAATCATATAATATGAATGACAAATTTGCATATAAGATCTTCGGGAGCCTTCAATTTATTGTCCACAATCAAATATTATTCAGGCACTACTTGTGTCATGTGTCTTCTAGACAAACAGTTAGCTCTTCAGGATCTTTTGATAAATTTTGTACTACCAAATATCTCTCAGACACTTCTGGTATCATGAGAAATTTTTTTTTCAAAATGACATAAATAAAATAAATATGATAGTAAACATCATTATCAAAGCATAACTTTTATTTATGTACAACAATTACATAACCAAACTATCTACTACAAATTTAAAAAAATAAAATATTTATATTTCTATAGATTCATCACCGACCACATGACTTGTTTCTCCTTCCGAGAGTGCAAAGTAATCAGCTACATCCAAATGCATGAAGTCTAAATTATCTTCAGAAATAAAATTTGCTTCAATATTTTTCTCTGTCTTCTTCAGGGAGGCTTGATATAGCTCAACAGGTACTCTGGCGTACGACGGGTACGTGACCAATGCCCTTTTTCCTCCACATATACAACATGCATTTTCTGCCTTTGCTGCTTGCACCGCTTCATGCTTTTGTTCCTTCCTTTTCCACTGCTGGGGGTGAGGAAGGTTCTTTGGTGCATTATTATTACCATGATTAGTGTTTCTTCCCCGACCACGGTCATGACCACGACTGGGGCCACGTCCTCTTCCATGCTTAGCTTGGTGGAAGTTCGTCTCATTCACTTTAGGGAATGGACAAGAACTCGTAGGTCAACTTTCATGGTTTTTCATTAATAGCCCATTATGTTGCTCGGCTACAAGAAGATGTGAGATAAGTTCAGAATACTTTTTGAATCCCATCTCTCGATATTGCCGTTGCAAGAGCATATTCGAGACATGAAAAATGGTGAAAGTTTTTTCCAACATATCATGATCAGTAATATTATCACTGTATAATTTCAATTGGAAAATAATTCTGAACATAGCAAAATTATACTCACTGATAGATTTAAAATCTTGTAGCCTTAGATGAGTTCAATCATAACGTGCATGTGGAAGAACGACCATCTTCAGGTGGTCATATCTTTCTTTCAAATTATTCCACAATATGACTGGATCTTTAATAGTGAGATATTCTATTTCCAAGCCTTCATCATGATGATGGCGTAGGAATATCATTGCTTTGGCACAGTCTTGGTTTGATGCTTGATTTTTTTCCTTGATGGTGTCTGCTAGACTCATCGCATCAAGATGAATTTCGGCATCAAGCACCCAAGACATGTAGCTTTTGCCTGATATATCCAGGGCTACAAATTCAAATTTAGAAAGATTTGACATTATTTAGAAAAAGAAAGTTCGTACCTCTGATACTTTCAAAGTATTTGCTCGAGATGACAGAGTCTCGTGCTGATAACTGTTATAAAATAAAGACCGTTAAGTAAAGACAAGTATAGAGAGAAACCGATATATTATTTAAATTTCAAACTTATGTACATATTAAACTGAAATTTCCTCTATTTATAGAAGAAAGCAAGTTGCTGTGTAAGCTGCTTCTGCAAGCTGCTGTGTAAGCTGCTACTGTACCAGATATAGATAATCTTCTACCGGGGGTAATGTTTATCCATAACGGGGTACTGAAAGGATAAGCTCATTATACCAGATATAAATAATCTTCTAACGGGGGTAATATTTATCCATAACAGGGTACCGAAAGGATAAGCTCATTATAGCAAATATAAATAATCTTCTACCGGGGGTAATGTTTATCCATAACGGGGTACCGAAAGGATAAGCTCATTATACCAGATATGGATAATCTTCTACCGGAGGTAATGTTTATCCATAACGGGGTATCAAAAGGATAAACTCATTATACCAGATATGGATAATCTTCTACCGAGGGTAATGTTTATCCATAACGGGGTACCGAAAGGATAAGGTCATTGTACGAGATATAGATAATCTTATATCGGGTGTGATGTTTATCCATAACGGGGTACTGAAAGGATAAGCTTCTTGAGGAGACTTATTTTCAATAGAGTACTTAATAGATAAACATATTTACGGTGGAGTCTCATATAAATAAACTTCTTCAGGAAGCTTATTTACAACAAAGTACTAAATGAACATCCATAATAATATATTTATAACATATTCAAAATTGAGAATAAAGTTTTTTGAGTTAATATTATCTCCATGGTTTGTGAAAAGGTCTCATATTTGCCTTTAACCCGAGCTTCAACTTAAGGGCAATTTTAAAGAGAATAGGGCTAAATTTGTCCTTCTACTTTTGAATATTATCTATATTTAACCTCCGTTATACTTTTGGGACATATATATCCTTACTGTCGGTAAAATATTCAAATCTATTCTTACTTTTAACGGTGCTCCAACGTGGCAGTAGACCTAGCAATTAAGGGTGAGGTCAACGCCACGTGGCATGCCACTCTCACCGCTCTAATCCTATTTCACCCCTCCCCAATACCTATTGTGTCTTCTAAGAGCAACAACAACACTGAATCATCATGTAGTTGCTACAAAGTTTCAAACTTGTTTGAGACCATTTCGGATACAAATCATACTGCTAACCTACACGATTGTTACATTCTTGGAGAACAGCTGGACTTTGGGGTTATTTGGGATAATCAGGAATGCTCTGACAAGTTCACAGGAGAGGCGTTGGCCTGCAAATCATTTGAAGTTAATACACATTATCATAAAGGAACAGTTAATGTAGAGATACCCAAATTCAATAATTTGAAGTTCTAAATTTTAGATATATTCCAACCATTCTAAACTGAAAACATGAATTGAATATAAGAGGGTAAAAAGGGACAGAGAAGCATTTTGATACCCACATTGTATCAAATCTATTTGAACAACATAGTTTTCTTATACAATTTCGATTCAGTGAAAGACGCTAAGTTGCCAGTGATATAAAGGATATCAAATCTTTAGCCAGCTCTGCAGGAATTGACATAATTTATTTTGCACTTCAACTGATGAAGACGAGCGTTGGAACAACAATAAAATTGTCTCTATATCACGAGTTTAAGCGATGAAATCAGTCACTACACTTGTATTAGGATAAGTTGCATATATCACACCTTTCCTAAAACAATTCGTTAACGTGAAATATTTCTTACAATATTTTATTGGTGCTTCGCAACTAGTGGCCAGTTTTGAATTTTTTTCATCTCATAGATTATCTTCAGGTGACAAATTTGCTTTTGTTGAATGATCTTAGGAATAAGTGTGTCACGCGGGGAGGGGGGGGGGGGGGGGAGATGAAAGTAAATAGATTTTTGCATTCAAAACATCCAATTCATTAAAACATGCACGCCTCACTCTTCCCTTTCCAGAACAACTCAACTTACTACATTGTTATGCCCTGTCGCAACACTACATAGTATTCACTGTGTACAATTCTTGAATCTTGGCTTCTTGCCAAGACAATCTTCTCACAGCTTGAATTACATTCGCAACAACATTGTTGTAGCTCCACAAAAGACACGAAAAAAGGGGGATCGGGGGATGGTTTAAGAGAGAGAGAGAGAGAGAGAGAGAGAGAGAGAAGCAACATAAGGGAAAGGCAACACCTCGGCTTCCCTTAACCAAGATATGACATCTCAATAAACGTGGATGTTAACGCCAATACCTCCTAGCTTCTTCGTTGACATTTTTTGGCTCGAATGATAGCGAAGCCAGAAAAATGAAAGCCGGGAAATTGCAGCCTGGCTAGCAACCTGAACACTTCTACATGCAAGGTTTAAATCCGCTAACACTTCGTTTCGTGTTAGACCTGATTCAACGCTTTCATCATACCCATCAAGGTCGGATTCAGAGACTAGAACAACCGAGCCATCGTCAAAAGCAGCAACTTCTTTTTGTGCTGGAAATTCCAAGACTTTCAATGAATTATCACCTCCACAGACATCACTATCAGTATTATTTACTCTTACGTAGAATTCTTGAACCGCCTGCATTTGTATAAGCAATGAAAGTGCTTCAAAAAAACAAGACAAGAAAGGACAAGGGATTCTGAACTATCAAGGACAGCGTTTGGGAAAGAGAGTAAATAATGAAGAATACAGTAAACAAATGATATATACATATAACTTTTTCTAATAACCGAAAAATCTCTTGTTTCCAGAGTCGAAACTCAGAGAACGTTCTTGCCCCTCTACCCTTCTCCTCTTAAATACTGACTTGGTTCACCAGCCAGGATTCAGAGTGACATGTGCTTATACACATCTCTCATTCTACTAACTTCCGTTGAACTAAAGCTCTAGGGTCAGTGATATATGCATATAATAAAAACACATATACACACAAATCTAAAGTTGAAGACATGAACGCACAAATCTAAAGTTGCAGTGGACTGGCTGACATATTCTAACTCAAATGTGCAGATTTTGTTTTTTAAACGCCAGTGTCCGGTCCAGTTTCGCACAACCTCGACTATTTAACTGAGTACGTGCGACCTCCCACTAGCACAGATACATCAAAACTCTCACCTAGAATATTTTGTCTTTGCTGGGGTTTGAATTGAGCAGGAGTATAAGTGCCTCGTACAAACAACAACAACTAAGCCTCGATGCAGAACAAGAATCCTGGTTAAGAGCATACCTGCCACTGAGAGGAGGCTAACAACACCCTTGGTCTAATGGATCTGACATATTCAAAAGCAGCCTTAGGCGTCATGCGCTTGTGTTTGACCTGCCCAAGAGGAAACATTAGAATAGAGAATATCCATGAAGCAGATAATAATTATACGCTCTGAGTTGTGGTGCCCACCAGGTAGCAAAGGACAATTGTTGTACTACGGCCACGGCCGGCTTTACAGTGCACATATGTTGTCTTACCACAAGATGCATTACCTACAAAGCCACATGCATAAAACTATGAATTGACAATCAAAATAACATAATGAAATTGCAAAATCCAGCAATATGTAATATCTTTACCGTTTTACTCAAAAGCATAGTATATAAAAGCTGGGGAAGGATTCTTACCTTCATTTTACACACTAGAAAGCTGGGAGTAAGAAACTTACCATGGATGAATTCAATAGCTCGGTCAATATCTCTATCTGAAGGTGCAAAAAGATAGTCTCTGGTAGGAATCACCAAGTGATTGATGCCATGATCCTACAAATAAAGTAAAACGGCATAGTTGGAATGATTTTTTTTACAAATTATCACTGTTTTAGTGATAAATAAGGAGCACGACAATCATTTAGAAACAATATGGTTAAGTTTTCTTGCTCATGCATATTAGGCACACAGATGTTTCCTCTAGTTAAAATTGATCCTTTTACAAGTTTACACACGTTCACGGAAAATCTGCATATAGGTAGACAATCCAGCCATCTTGTTTCGATCAGATAGCTAACTTAACATAGTTAATAACAATAAACTAGTTAACAAGCAATTTCAGTATAACAAAATGTGATGACTTAAAAATGAGATATAGTGTGAAAGTGGGCGTGTAGACGGTACAAGATATAATGATGTTGAGACCAAAGTCTCATATGGTTCATTCAAGGTAACCACTCCAGCCACCCCTAGAGCCTTCAAGCGAGGGACATCAGCAGGAAATGGAACAGCTCCTAACAGTATGAACTGAAAACACAAAAATCAATCAACAACACCTCAATTAATTGAAAACATAATAAATGGTTAGTCCCCAATGTAATATGCATTTTAATTTTGAAAGCGATAAGTTCAGAGATAGAGAAAAGAATGAGCAGAGAAAACTGTAAAATCCACAATATTGCAGTGCATGAACAAATATTAACAACAGCTGCAGCTTACTCAAAGGCTGTATATAAATGAAAATATTGCTAAATGACAGACTTAATCTATGAACTTGTATATCCAAAAGTGTTGGCAAGTCTTCAGAACTGCAACTATTTGGTTCAAGAATTAGAAGGACCCAAAAAGAAAGGGAGTGTGTGTGTGCGTGAATGGATAGAAAGGAAGAAGGGAAAGGAAGGAGATGGGACATTCCTAGAAGATCAGTATTTTTCTTCTCCCTTCTTTCGTATTCCTCCATATTCAAACATGCTAGTGTAAATAACTTAATTGTCCTCCTCTCTTTTATATCCATTAATTTCCTTTTTCATTACCATATATTTACACCACACAAAATGGTAAATAATCCTAAACTCTAAACTTGTTGAGCATCCGAACATGTCGATCTTTAAAGGTATAAGCTTAGGAAATGGTTACTTCACATATAACAATCTTATGAAACATCCAAGCCAAGGGCAAGTGACAAATGAGGATGACAATATGCAATAACCTCCCACGCATAATAAGAGAATGCACAGCCAACACATTAGCTTACTACTTTAAATTGATAGAAAAAATGTAGAGGGAAATAAGTTGAGAATTAATCATATACACCAACCAGCAATCAAAAGCAGAATATTAGAGAATATGTGAAAAATGAAACTCAATAAATTAAAGTCGACATCAGTTACAGTTTCACATCTGGACCACCAACACGGCATTTCAACAACACTACGATGGGAAGAGATATCTATTTCTTAGTAAACATCATATATTAAATACTCGGTACTGATTTGCCCAGGAAAAGCACATATCCGTGCAACAGGAGGAGATTAACGAACATGCGCCTATCACATGCTTTGCAACACAATACTGAGATCTCCTAGAGTAAATGGATATCTCTAACAAACACTAAAAGTTTCTCCCGGGCAAGGGGTTTAGGCAGAGGCTGATCCAAGACTTAAATTTGATGAGCTCACACTGAACTCATCGTACTTTCAAAATTGCGGGTCACAATTTAATATTTAATGAAATTTTATTGGTTTTTCACATATATATCTAACAGTCGAACTCATAGACAATACACTCCATTCGCCTTTGGGTTAGGGGGTGGGGTTTACATATCAAAAAGAAAAAATCACAAAGAATCAGCAGTACTAAGAACTTGATCCTTTGGTTGAATTTTGATTTGGGAATTTGGAATAGTCAAACTATGTGTCACATCTTAAAGTCAATAACTTCTAGTTATACTAAAGCTAAGCTTTGAATAATTTGAACTACCAACCTAGAAAATATTAGGAAAATATAAACCTTTTTGACATTGACCAACTATTGGTTGCTAAAGATAATCTGAATTATACATTGAAATATGAAATGGCAAAAATTTAATCAAAAAAGCTTAAAAGCAATATACACATAAAAAGTGCAGATAGTATGTATGTTAAAGAGCTCAAATGCAGTAAGACATGAATATTAGATAGGTAGAACTTATACCTCATCAACCCTATCCCACCATCGAAACTCGGTCTCAATCTTGTTTCTCACAACATTATACAACAATGTGGGATAAAAAAGAGCACGAGCCCCCGCTCCAACCAAAGCCCTTTTCGCACCCAAAACAACCAATGCACCTTCACAAGTATCATCACAAATCTTCTCCTCCCTGTTTACTACTGCTTCTTCCCCCTCATTCAATTCCTCAATATACATCTCTTGGACTAAACACAAACACAACTAACCCTCAAAAAATAGCCTTGAAAATCTCTAATAAACCAAAAAAGATTCAAACTTTATTCTTATACAGTATCAATTTCAAGAACTAGAATTCTTCAGGCATGAATTTTACCTATAAAACGAATTAAAAAGCATATGAGTACAAAAAATTAGAACCCCAGAAGAAAAAAAAGATTCAATTCAATAACATGTTCAGTTACTCACCAAATTGAAATCAAATACAGAGGCTGTTGCTGCTACAAAAATTACACATATTTCTATAGCATGATAATAAAACCCAAAAGGAATTGGATTCAAGAATGTGCCTTTTACATGCCATATTCAATAACAAGAACAAGAAATTGATCTAAGGGATTAATTACTAAAAAAGAACCAAGATTTTGAATAAATATAAGATGAACAATTTCAAAGGAGCAAAAAAGAGAAACTTTATAGCTTCAAGAAAGGTTCTTCGTTGTTGGGTGAAAAATATAAATCTTGAATTATTATAGAGAAAAAAAAAGTGGGTGAGTTTTCTCTCTCAAGAACTTAGAGTGTTTCTCTCTCTATGTATATGCCTTTCCTTTTCTCTCAACAAATTCTAACGCACTGTGTGTAGGAGTGCGTGTAAAGCTAATGTAATGCTATTACATACTCCCTTAATTTCAGTTTGTGTCAGGAGTGCTTGACTGAGCATACATTTAAACAAAATTAATTTATGTAATGATATTTGAATGAGCAATAAAATTCAAGAAACCACTTTTAGAATTTATTGTCTATAAATTTTCATATATATATATATATATATATATAAAATATCATTCTTTTTTAGGAAAAATTAAAAAAAATATAAAAATATTTATATAATCAGGTCACATATTAAATAATAATCATTAATTGGTAACAAAAAAATGATTATTAACCTGTTTTAAAAGATTAAGCTAAGCTACTATGTAAAAAAAAGGTAGACCAATATATATATATATTTGCTCTATCCAATTTTCTTTGACACATTTTTTCTTTTATTTACATTTGTCGAATGATTGTAGGTTTCTACTTGAAGCTACAGAGTATCCTTCATTACTACTAGAGATATACAAAGATCGGGTTGGTTCAGATTTTTCAATTATCAAATCAAATATGTGGTATCGAATTTTTTAATTTATAAACCAAACCAAACCAAACCAAACCAACAAAGTCTGGTTTTTCAATCTCGATTTTTGTCGGATTTTTCTATTTTTCGGGTTTTTTCCGGTAAAGTTTTCATAGCACAAAATATGTAATTTTTGCTCCAAATATTTTTTTAATCCTAGTAAAATATAACTATATAATATATATTTTTTTTTAAAAAAAGAACACCATAATATGGGATAAGTCATAGCATTATACTAAAATATTCAATAACAAAGATAATAAAATTGCATAAATTAAATATTGCTAATTAATAAGCCATAATAAAAATTAACAATATCTAAAATACTATATATAAGTCATGCTAAAATAAGTATAGCTAATAAGTACTATTAATTATATAACTAAGCACTAAAGAAAAAGATAAACTAAGTTATGCATTTTCATTATAAACCAATGTAAAACTAAAATATAGATATCCAACACTATCGTCACTCCTAGTGTTATAATTCAATTGTTTTTGTTAGCATTAGTATTGATTTGAATTTTGTTTGAGTTACTACGTTTATGGGCTATAAAATTTATTTACCATTTAAGAATGTTAAGTTCAAACTTGAAATAATACGTTACAAGATAAAACTGTGAAAAAGTTTAAGAAATATTTATAATGTATAAATATACTGTTGGGTTGGTTTGGTTTCGGTTTGACTTTTTTTAGTTAAAACCAAACCAAATCAATTATGATCGGATTTTTTTTCAATACTATCAATCCAAATCATAATCGATTTTTTATTTTCCGATTTAACTTAAATTATCAGTTTGGTGCGATTTATCGATTTTTTTTTTTTTACACCCCCACTTACGACACATCTACAAAGGCAAATATGGTGGATGATTCACTAGCGCATTTTGGGAAATCAAGAGCAACACTCTGAACTGGAATTTAAGACTTTGTTTTGGTACTTTTCCCCTATACATTTTAATTATGGAATTCATTCGACTAGATTAGTTCCTGTTTGTATTGAATCACCTTAATTGTCTTTACGCTTTTAGTAAAATGCACTTTTATCAGCAAAAAAAATTATTTAATTTAAAAATTTTCATTTGTGTCTCTAATGAGATGATTTATAATCACGCAAATATTTATAACTTATTTTAAATTATAAGTGAAAAAATCTTTCTTTTCTCTTAAACTTCGTGTTCAACCAAATATAATCCCATAAATTAGGATAAAAGTAATACAACGTAAATACTTACATATTTATTACACCCCATAGATAGATATAGATGGTAAGTTTTAACAGCTAAGGACCAAGAAGGAAGTTTTTTTTTTTTTTTGGTAATGACCAAGAAGGAAGTTACCATATAGTTTGTAGCGCCATTGATTTAATTGTTACACCGTGTTTGGAGGGAAACGTTATGGATATGGAAACATCTGAGTTTGCAGCTATTAATAGTAAAAATTTATTAGCATAATTATTTGATGATGATGTAATAAAAGTATTTCCCTAGATATATTAATAAAATAAAATTTAAAAAAATGATAACTTGAGCTCTTTTTTGTTGAGCTCTTTTAGGGATAATAATTAATAGGGTTTTAAGTTTTGTGTTGATTGATTAAAATTACACAATCAAGTTATAATATATTAAATTACACTGACGATTTAAAATATTTGCTATACTATCAATGGATATAACATAGTTTATATTTAATATATAGTGAATATAAAAGGTTACTTTGTGATTATCACCTTACACTTCTTATAAAAAGTTACTTTGTGATTATCTTTTTAACTACCATAGCGTAAAAATAAAAAAATCTTGTGGGAATATATTGGGTATGTTGTTGTTGTAGTGTAAGAAAAAAAAAAATACTGTTAGTTTATAAAAATTGACTCTTCACGAATTAGTTTTGGTGGCAGGAGTAATGAGTTAGAATCTAGTGAAAAACTCAAAATACCACATTAATTTTTCTGGAACGGTGATAGAATTTCATTTATTTTAATTTAATTAACAAAACCTAAGTGTATTTTCGCATAGATGTTAAATGTCGGCTATCCATATTTCCTCTGAGAAGAATGGTTCAAAAACAGTTCTAAGGTGTAATATTATGTGAATCTTGAAACAAGATCTCCTGGGATATCGCATCTTGACGCTAAATCACTACATTTTCTGTAAGTAAATAAACATGTCCTAAAAGAATGATGTAAAATTTATACTTTTGAAAAAGATTCTTGGCTGAAAATAAAAAGTGGCAAGTCCCTTGATTCTATACTTTTTTACCTATTTTGATTTTCTTCTTAATTGAATATAATATATTGTCTATCCTTTTTATACTTTCTTTTGATTCCACTAAAGCATACTTAGTGGGCGTTTGGACATAAGAATTGTAAAATTTCAAAATAGGGGAAAACATTTTCCAAATGAAAATGATATTTGAAATTTAGAGTTGTGTTTGGACATGAATATAATTTTTGGTTGTTTTTGAAGTTTTGTGAGTGATTTGAGTGAAAATTTTGAAAAACAATCTTTTGGACTTTTTCAAATTTTCGAAAATTTCCAAAATGCATCTTCAAGTGAAAATTGGAAATTTTATGAACAAATACTGATTTCGAAAAAAATAAATTTTTTTTGAAAAAAAAGGAAAAAATTTCTTATGTCCAAACAGGCTCTTAATTGTTGTACCTTCATGGAGTAAATGAGCATGAAATTTATAACTTTCACACTTTCACCTGATATTCGGTATTCTTTTTCCTTTTCTAGAATCTTATAATCAAAGTTCTTTAAGAAGTTTGCGCAAGAAATTAAGTTTCTATTTGACCCTTACTTAACTAGTTTTTAAAATAGCATGGGCTAGCCAGTTCGGAATGGTAATTGAAAAATAGCCAGCGTTTGCAAAGTCATTAAAAAATAGCCACTATTTTGCTGCAACACGAAAAGTTTCAGCATAATATACTAGAGATTGGTGCACCTGTGTATGAACTTCTAACATATTATGCTGGAACTCCAACACACGGAAAGTTCCAGCATAATATACTGGAGATTAGATGTCACGACCCGATATAACAAGTATATGACACTGTAGCATCAAAATCATCATTTAGCATTGGTGAGCGTATTCTTACCAAGTACAGAAGTTGCATCCATCATGAAAATGTCCAAATACTTGTTACTACTCCAAATTGGCTGCACGGCTTTTCCCAAACTCAAACTGGTAAATTGTTTTGTGTGAATTTGAATATTACTAGTTTTTAAAATTTTATTATTCTTAATATTAAACTAATTAATATTGCATATGAATTGTAGATGTAGATGAAAGTGAAGATGTTAAGACAACCTTGTCATAAACGGATTCAAATGTATTTGATCAAGATGATGTGTTAGATATCCCATGAGCATCATGTACCTTTTCTTGAATAGTTTGTTTTGCGTCTTGACTTTTAGTGAATGAAATATAGTTTTATTTTTTTTTACTTTTTTAGTGTTTATTGTAATATATTGGAACAGTATAAAAACATATTAAGTTTCGCAAAAAATTTCCAATAAGATAATTTTTTAACTTTTAAATATTTATATTTTTTTAGGTTAGTATTTAAAGAAAATATAAAATTATATTTTAAAAAATAATGGGCTGGCCCGTGGGGCCCGCGACCCACATAGAACTGGGGTGGGCTGATCATTATAAGGCCCATCAAAATGGTGGGTTAGTCCAACCCAGCGCGTCAATTGCTAAAATCTATGTGGGCTGGGCTGGGCTAACCCAACCTGGCCCATATTGACAACTCTATTTTTTAGGTTGGGTTTTAATTGAAATTGAAAAGAAAACAAAATGCGAAGGTATACTAAGGCTCCGTCAATTATTCTCTTAAATTAGAATATCTCAATCTGAATATATATATATATATATATATATATATATATATAGTCTTATTGTCTTTTACTTTTTTTAGTGTTTATTGTAATATATTGGAACAATATAAAAATATATTAAGTTTTGCAAAAAATTTCCAATAAGATAATTTTTTAACTTTTAAATATTTATCTTTTTTTAGGTTAGTACTTAAAGAAAATGTAAAATTATATTTTAAAAAATAATGGGCTGACCCGTGGTGTCTGCGACCCACATAGGGCTGAGGTGGGCTGATCATTATAAGGCCCATCAAAATGGTGGGGTTAGCCCAACCCAGCGCGTCAATTGCTAAAATCCATGTTGGGTTGGGTTGGGTTGGGCTGGGTTGGGTTGGGCTAATCCGGTCTGGCCCATATTGACAACTCTATTTTTTAGGTTGGGTTTTAATTGAAATTGAAAAGAAAACAAAATGCGAAGGTATACTAAGGCTCCGTCAATTATTCTCTTAAATTAGAATATCTCAATCTGAATATATATATATATATATATATATATATATATATATATATATATATATATATATATGTAAAAAATATAATAATTTAAACTAATTTACATGATATTGTAAAAAATATTTATTTGATGAAGTGATGTGTGGCTATAATTCCATAATTTAACACATTATTCGCCTTGCATTTTATATGCTTTAATGATAAATTACACTTTACTAGCGCGTAATGGAGTCTATTTTATGTGTAGGTGAATTGGAGATGAAAGTAGAGCAAGAAGAATAATTAAAGTCTAAAGCGTGCTCGAAAACAGTTGAAAAGAAGAAAGAAAGAAGTGAGCAATCGACAAATGAAAAGCTAGCGAAGCCAGGCCTAGAGCAGGCTAGGCGAGCTCTTTAGCTCGCGTGGGAGCTGGCGACTCTAGGCTTGGGGCGAGCTCAAGCAGGCGTTATACCTCGCGACGCCAGGCCTAGGGCGAGCTTAAGCTGGCATTATGCCTCGCGAGGCCAGGTCTGAGGCACATACATTCCGAGCTTTGAAGACTTATTTCGTCTCCTGGTTTGACTAGGACTTGGCCTACGCGTTTAGGTCTTTTCCTACACATATAAATAGACCTAAAATGCCACTTTTGAGGACGTTTTTACAATCGGAGGCAAGGATAGCTCGTGGAACGACCGTTGGGAGCTAGACTCATCGATTTCTATATCCCTTTATCCTTACTTTGTAATTTAATTATGCAAAATATTTTAGATATTGTTACTATGAGTATGAGTAGCTAAACTCCTAATCTAAGGTTCTGATGGAACCTATTGAAGGATGATTTTCTTGTTACGTTAATATAGATTTGCAGTAGTATTTTCTCTATTTGTTCAACTATAATATTATTGTGGTTGATTGAAGGGCCCTCAATTGGCTGTGCCTATTTAGTATGTATTATTTGGGAAAGAGTGCATATTTAGGTAGTTGTTGAACAACATCACTCCTAACGTATATGAGGGATCAATACGAAGGGTTTAAAGGTGGGATTAGGGATAATGAGATCTTGGTGCGATCCGAGTGAGCCATACTTAATGCCAGCTAGCGTTATTCGGGAGAATATATCTAGTAAATTATGATAATTACTTGGGAGAGAGTTACGACAATCCGAGTGCTCATGATCGATAGAGAAGACTTAGGCAAATTTATAAAAAATGTAGCGGAAAAGATTCCGACAATGGGGAAAATCACAACCTTAGATCATTTCAATTCTTGTCTACAACTCGTTAATAGTTAGTTATTAATTGTTGCATTTTTAATACGTAATATTTAGTTAGTAAACATCCAAATTGTTACTTAAATATTTCTGAAGATTGATTGCGTGAGTTCGTGCGAGTCTAGTAGCTGTGTTTGATAGGTTCATTCCCTGTAGGATTCGACTCCGAACTTATTAGCCGAAATATATTTGCAACAATCGCTTAGTCCTTTTTATAAGGCATAGTTGGGCGTAATCAAATTTTGGCGTCGTTACCGGGGACTTAACGATGTTATTAATTGCACAATTTTCTTCATTTTAAACCAAATACATTGAAATTCTAACATTTGTAGTCTTGGGTGCTACAGGTGCATGCCTAGAAACTCCTCAAGAACTGGTGAATTGTTCGAAGCATTATTAGATCCTGAGAAAGTTTTCAAGGCACTGAATCGTGCAAACAAGAAGGGCAAACAACAACAAAACTCAACAGAACAAATCGAACCAGACATGGATGACGGAGTAGAAATTCCAAACAACAGAAACAATGAGAATGACCCGAACAATCGGGGTGTGGTGCCTCTTGTGCCAGAAGCAGTATTGTATGACTGGGCACAAACCACCGCCGAAAATCTAGTAACCGTAATTGCAATCCCTCAGATACAAGCGGAATCATTTCAAATCACAAACAACATGCTACATTTGTTGCAGAACAAAGGACTGTTCTCAGGGTCATACATTGAAGATCCTCAGCGGCATCTGAAGAATTGCCTGTCGATATGTGTCACACAAAGGCAACCTAATGTAACACCAGAAGCAATAAAGTTGTTATTGTTTCCATTCTCGGTGACAGGAGAAGCTCAGACTTGGCTTAATTCACTCCCCATAAATTCCATCACTACTTGAGAGGAATTAGTCAAGCAATTTTTGAACAAGTTCTACCCACCCAATAAAACTGCCAAACAAATTGATGATATATTGGGCTTCAGGCAGAGACCGACAGAATCACTACAAGAAACGTGGGAGAGGTTCAAGGGTATGCTGGTTAAGTGTCCACATCATGGCATTCCAGATCAGATGTTGGGGCAGAGGTTCTATATAGGACTGGCAGACGACTTAAAGGCCAATGTTGATGCTTTAGCAGGTGGAGCATATGTTAGCAAAACATTCAGAGAATGCAAGATCCTACTAGATAAGATGGCCCAAAACTCAGGATGGATGACAAGAGACTCTACGATCACTCATGTAGTTCACTCAATGGCTTTGGATCCAAACAACTCCACAACTGAAAATATGACCACTCTAATGACACAAATAAGTATCCTCACCAAAAAGATCGATGAATTAGGCCAGAAGCAGCAGGTACATATAGTTGACGCAACTAATGGGGGCTTATGTACACCATGCATTAACCAACCTTTTGTATGCTCGTGGAGTGCGGAAGGTGACAACCAGCACTATCAGGAAGATGTGAACTATGTAGCCAGCTATGGGGGACAGAGGCAAGGTGGTCAGAATTGGGGACAACAGAATCAACAATATAGACCAGCGTAACAACAGTACAATAATAGCAACAATCCTGGAGCTATGCGACCATATGGTCAAGTGGTGCCTTACCAAAGGCATCAGGGTTACAACCAGCAAAATTAGCAACTGGCTTATCAACAACCTCAACAACAACAGATTGTGAGACAAGATGATGGGTTTACTGAACTTAAAAGAATGCTGGACAACAATAACAGAATGTTGCAACAACTGATTGGGTCCACTGAAAAAACGCAAGAGAGAGTGGACTCACATGAATCAGCGATAAATGGGTATTGAGATTCAATTAGGACAGATTTCTATGGCTCTAAAAAAACGTCCCCAAGGGACGTTACCTGCAGACACACAAGTCAATCCAAAAGATCAGAGCTCGAAACAGCTTATGGCAGTGAGTCTACAAAATGGTAGAGACCTAGATCTGGTGCAAGAGATTTCTCGCGAAAGCCGACCTACTGAAATACTTGTGCCAGTACCCATTGAGATAGATGATTCAACAGGGTTAACTGAGGTGACGATACAACATGCATAAGAGAGCACAAGCAAAGAAAAAGAGGTTGCGAAGGAGACTGAGGTAGCACAAGAAACGACAGTAGAAGCAGTGCCTCAGCAAGATAAAACTCAAATCATAGGAAAGAAGCAACCTCCAACACCATTCCCGTAGAGATTTGCCAAATATCAGAAGGACATGCAATATAAAAAATTCATGGAGATGTTGAAACAAATACAGGTGAACATTCCACTGATTGATGCATTGCGGGAGATGCCTGGGTATGCCAAAATGATGAAAGATTTAATGTCTCACAAATTCGACTTCCAAGACCTGTCCACTGTTACATTGACACAAACCTGTAGTGCAGTCGTGACGAGACCAATAGCTGAGAAGTATTTAGACCCAGGGAGTTTCATAATCCCATGCATGATAGGCAGCTATGCTTTTGCTAAAACATTGTGTGATTTGGGGTCAAGCATAAACTTGATGCCCTTGGCTATCTATAAAAGGTTAGGCATTGGAAGAGCTAGACCCTCGTCTATGTTACTACAACTAGCCAATCGGACAGTGAAGAGGCCATCTGGTATCCTTGATGATGTATTAGTACAGGCTGGGAAGTTTGTGTTCCCAGCAGATTTTGTCATTTTAGATTGCTGGGTTGACGAAGAGATTCCCATAATTTTGGGAAGACCTATCTTGGCCAATGGGAGAGCTTTAATTGACTGTGAAACTAGAGAGCTCAAAATGAGACTAAATGATGAAGAAATAACATTCAACGTGCATAAATCTATGCGGCGACCAAGTAAATTTGCTAACTGCTGTCTAATAGAAGCCGTGGATGTAATTTTGGAGGAGGAAGATGAGACCTTGAACGCTAAAGACCCTCTAGCAGCCTGTCTCATGAACTTAGATGAAGTAAATGGAGAGTATTTGGCGGAGTGGGTGCTGGCTCTTGAAGGCCAAGGGTTTTGGAAAATGGAGCTCGAATTTGAGCCTTTGCACTTTGAAGAAAAAAAATTCCTCCAGCTAAGCCATTGATAGAAGAGTCACCAAAGTTGGAACTGAAGCCGCTACCACCTCACCTCAGGTATGCTTTCTTGGGACCTAACTCAACTTTACCTGTTATTATCTCATCTGGTTTGTTAGATGTGCAGAAAGAACAACTTTTGCAGGTATTGAGTGAGTGCAAAATTGTAATTGGTTGGACCATTGCAGACATTAAGGGTATCAACCAGGCCTTTTGTATGCATAAGATTCTACTGGAAGATGGCCACAAACCTTCCATAGAACATCAAAGAAGGCTGAATCCCAACATGAAGGAAGCTGTGAAAAAGGAGGTAATAAAGTGGTTAGATGCGGGGATCATTTTCCCCATCTGCGACAGCAACTGGATCAGCCCTGTCCAATATGTGCCTAAGAAATGTGGGATGACTGTAGTGCAAAACGAGAACAATGAGTTGATATCAACAAAAACAGTCACGGGATGGCGAATTTGTATGGACTATAGAAGATTGAACAAGGCCACCCGAAAAGACCACTTTCCCTTGTTGTTCATTGATCAAATGTTAGATAGATTGACTGGGAAGTCCCACTTTTACTTTATGTATGGATTCTCAGGGTACAATCAGATCTCCGTTGCTCCAGAAGATAGAGAGAAAATGTCATTCACATGTCCATATGGCGTCTACGCTTTCCGGAGAATGCCGTTCGGCCTATGCAATGCACCCGCCACATTTCAAAGGTTCATGATGGCCATCTTCACAGATATGGTAGAGGACATAATGGAGATCTTTATGGATAATTTCTCAGTGGTGGGAGACTCATTCGATGATTGCCTAAAGAATTTGAAAAGAGTACTGAAAAGATGTGTAGAGACTAATTTGGTGCTCAACTGGGAAAATTGCCATTTCATGGTGCAGGAAGGTATAGTCTTGGGTTACCTAGTGTCGAATAAGGTCATTGAGGTAGATCGTGCAAAGGTTGATATGATATAAAATCTTCCACCACCCACTTTCGTCAAAGAAATAAGAAGTTTCCTTGGCCACGCCAGTTTATAAAAGACTTCTCAAAAATTGCTAACCCTTTGTGTAAATTGCTTGAAAAAGATCACACTTTTTTGTTTCCTGATGACTGCAGGGTAGCTTTTGAGGAATTGAAGAAGAGGCTGGTGACAACACCTATCATAGTTGCACCCGACTGGGGGCAACCATTTGAGCTGATGTGTGATGTGAGCAACTATGCTGTGGGAGAAGTTCTTGGGCAGTGAAAAGATAAAGTCATGCATCTAATATACTACGCAAGTAGAACTTTGAGTGGTGCCCAACTAAATTACATAGTGACCGAGAAGGAGATGCTAGCAGTGGTGTTCGCATTTGACAAATTCAGGTCATACCTGATAGGCTCGAAGGTAATTGTTTATACTGACCATGCTGCTCTCAGGTACCTAATTGAGAAGAAGGAGTCAAAGACCTCCAGATTCGATGGGTGCTACTGCTGCAAGAATTTGACTTAGAAATCCGTGACCGAAAGGGAAAGGAGAACCAAGTAGCTGATCACTTGTCTAGGCTAGAAGAAGCCGAGAAGAAGGTTGAGGTGGAAGAGATTGTGGAGACTTTCTCGGATGATCAACTCTTAGTGACGAGGCTCAATGCTACACTATGGTATGCAAATATTGCAAATTACCTGGCAAGCAGTATTGTTCCTTATGACTTGTCTTCTGTGCAAAAGAAAAAGTTTTTTCGTGATTGTCGCATGCATTTCTGGGATGAACCATATTTGTTTAGTATTTGTCTTGATAACATGATCCGAAGATGCATTCTCGAGATAGATCAATCTTATGTTTTGCAAGCATGTCATGCTTCACCGTATGGAGGACATTTTGGGGGCATAAGGACAACGGCTAAAATGTTGGAGTCAGGTTTTTATTGGCCGACGCTGTTTAAAGATGCATACTTCTGGGTGAAAAATTGTGATGAGTACCAACGGACGGGGAATATTTCCCGTCGACATGAGATGCATATGAACCCGATCCAAGAGGTAGAAGTGTTTTATATGTGGAGAATCGACTTTATGGGACCATTTGTTAGCTCATACAATAACAAGTACATACTTGAAGCGGTGGACTATGTCTCGAAATGGGTAGAAGCCATCGCACTTCCTACAAATGATGCGAAGGCAGTAATTGGTTTCCTAAGAAAGAACATTTTCACCCGATTTGGCACTCCAAAAGCTATCATCAGTGATGGGGGTACCCACTTCTGCAACCGAGCCTTTGAAAAGCTATTGGAGAAATATGGCGTTCGCCACAAAGTTTCCACTCCGTATCACCCACAAACGAGTGGGCAAGTCAAGGTGTCAAACAGAGAAATCAAGAGTGTTTTGACTAAAACTGTAAATGTTACTCGGACTGATTGGGCAAGAAAATTGGATGATGCGTTATGGGATTACCGCACTACATTCGAAACTCCGGTTGGAATGTCACCGTATAAATTTGTACTTGGAAAGGCATGTCACTTGCCGGTGGAGTTAGAGTATAAAGCCTTCTGGGCGTTGCGACAATTAAATCTGGACATGGAGGCCGCTGGAACTAGTAGAGTCACAGAGGTTCATGAACTTGACGAGTTTCGGTACCATGCTTTTGAGAGTACAAGGTTATACAAGGAAAGAATGAAACTGGTGCACGACAAAAATATTCTTGAGTGAAATTTTAAGCCGGGAGACAGGGTATTATTATTCAATTCGAGATTGAGGTTGTTTCCGGGCAAATTGAAATCAAGATGGTCAGGACCATTTTGTGTGGTAGAGATTCACCCCACCGGAGCCGTAGATATTGATGTAGAAAATGACTCTCGCACGTTTAGAGTCAATGGGCACAGGTTAAAACATTATTTGGGCATGGATGACGCGAAAGTAATGTCGGTGACTCATTTGATCGAGCCACCAATGTTGAGCGAGCCTTAAGTCGATTGCCTGCGTCGTGCGGCGAAGTTAAATCAGGCGCTTCATGGGAGGTAACCCATTATAATGGTGTATTCGTCATGCCGTGATATTAACTAAGGCGCTCGTTGGGAGGCAACCCAATTCGTAGTTGATTTTTAGTGTAGTTAGGATTTTCTTTTCATTTTTAGGTACTAACATGTTTGCAGGTAATTTTAGTAAGTCGTACAGTGCACTGCGCATCGCTTGGTCCACAGTGAGCTGGGCTAGACATTAGGTCTCGCGTCGCCTGATGCAAATCTAGCGTGGGAGCTCGCCTCGCGAGGGGTAAGGCGGGGGTGTATCTGGCATTAGAGCTCGCCTCGCAAGGGGTAAGGTGAAGCAGCGACCTCGCGTCGCCAGGTAAGTGAAAATCTCGGTTTATTTTAATCCTCGTTCCTTTATTTCTATTAACCCCCTCCCTTAAAACCTAACCTAAAGCCCAAAACCTCATTACACACACACGCTCAAAACTTCACTGCCCAAAGATTCACTGCTCACACACTCACGCAAGAAGAATACTGCAAAGCCCCCTCCCTCACAAACCCATTGAAGACAAGCAATCTTCTGCTCTTTCTTTCACCTGCAACATCAATTCAAGGGCAATCACTCCTCTTAAACATCTAAGGTATTATTTCTATCTCTGTTCTTTGGCAATTTCGAGTGGGTGAATGCATTACATTGGCCACAAATTTTGGGGCTGTTCTTCATTGTAACAATGTGTTTGTGTATCCCAACCCCATGAATTCCATAGGAATGATGTTGTTTTTGTGTGAAAAAGTGGTATCACGGAACTCCTAAGCCGATTTTGGAGGGTGAGGCAATCCCTCATCCCTACAAGCACTCCCATGGCACTAGTGTATGCTAAGTGTTTGTCAGTATGCCTCAAAGGCATTCTCTGTCCCCATTGGAGACCGAGTCTCCGGGATTGTAAAACTAGTGCTATGTAATCGTACACCACTTTAAAATCTTAAGTGTGGGGTGGCTCACCGGTATCCTAATGCTTCGAAATTAGAGGAAGTACCCATATGTCCTTGCTTGATTCTCATGCTAAGTAAATATGAGGTGAAATCCGAGTAACCTCGAAAATTGTTGAAATTTATGTGTTAAACTCTTAAGTGTGGAATGGCAAGACCATGTGTTGAAATGTTGCAATACAACTTAAACTGATTAATGCTTACTTGTGTAGGAACGAATATGCCTCCAAGAAAAGACACCGGTAAAGGCAAAGCCACATCCACTGCTTCGTCTAAAGCTAAGGCTATCTCTGTGCCTCCCCCGAAGAGGGGGGGGGCTACTTCCAGTCAAGGTGAAGGACTGCAAGCCGTGGCAGCTATAGAAGCCACTCGTCCACAACCTCAAGGATATCAGGAGTTTGGACTCAAAAGCATACCCCCACACACTAAGGATTGGTACCGGCGCTGTAGGCCAAAACATGTACATCCAGAAGCTGCTATTAACGAGCGTCGCTTGCAATCCAAGTACCAAGCAATTTGGAGAGGCATCAATGAGTTAGGGTTGAGTTATGTGTTCAAAAACAGGGAATATAAATCTCAATCTCGTTCGGGAATTCTATGCCGGGTTTGATCCAAAGGATCCTGAACGGTTGGTGCCGATTCGTGGAAGGTTGATAGATTTTTCAGCCACGGCAATATGTGATTTCTTAGGTGCTCTAGATGTGCCTCAGGATCCATTGGACTACTTCATCACTCGTCCTATATATCGAGAGCTGAGGTACACTCTTTGTGGTGTCAATTCGATGGCAGCTTGGGTTCGGGATAAGAAAACAAATTAGCATAGGAAATTCCCCAAGAAGAAGATGAGGGCAGAGGCTCAAGTATGGTTGAAACTGATTAATGCACGGCTACTACCTTGCAATCATGACACATTTATTAGCCGTGAGAGGATGTGTGTGCTATATTTTCTCATGACGGGTCAGAGGGTGAATGTGGGTCATTTGATCCGCTACCAGATGTCTCTAGTAAGAATGAGTAAGAGGATTGATCGAATGCCTTTTGCAAATATGTTGACTCAGTTCTTAAGACATGAAGAGGTTGAGGAGGAGCCAACGTTCGACCACATCATTGATCAGCCCCTACGACAAACGGACATTACTAGTGTCCGGGTGAAGGAAGAGACTGCCATGCCATCATTGACAGGTGCCAAGCGCAATGCTCGTGATGATAGTTTTATGGCCCATCTATATGGGATGATGGATTTGCAGCTGCGGATAGGGGGGCGACCGACCACTATAGCGGAGAGGGATATATTGGAGGAGCGGTTCCCGCTCAACTCTCATGCTCAGCAACTGGTTGGGTTAGGTGATGGATACAGACTCCCAGATGATGAGGATGTCAATACACCTAAGCAGTCCGAGGCCGAGCGAGAGTATTCAGATGATGAGGATGATGATGATGAGGAGGAAGCACAAGATGAAGAATGGGCAGTCTCAGAGGATGAGGGCGATGATGCAGCTTGACCAGGGAGTTTTTCCTACACCCTACTCATTTTTTCTTCTTGTTTTGTCAGTTGTGTATGCACTGAGGATATTGCATGAAATAAGTGTGGGGTGGGGATTTGTAAATATTAGTTTTGTTTTTGTTATTTGTTTTTAGTTAGTGTCGTCTGAAAAATTAAAAAATTGGACTTTTCCCGATGATGGATCTCCTAGACAGTTTTCTTGAGGGAATTAAGTCTAAAGAAAAAAAAAAAAAGATTTTCTTGTAGGTAGTGTAGTAATTTTTTCTTGTTTTTTTTTGGATCGCGGTTCTTTTTTAAGGGTTTTATTTGTATCGGGTGTAATTAGTTTTAATTTTTAGGAGTAAAAAAATCACTGGGCTATGAATTAAATTGCAACGATATTTCTTAACGTTATTATGCCTTGAGAATAGTTAGTACTCTAGTTGTGACTCTTAGGCTCAATTTTTGACTCTAGTATAAGTACTGTAAATTGTAGATTCTTAAATTTTCTTGACTGCTTTGACTGGAGTGTCGTGATAAAACCAATCCTGAGTGAGTTATGTGCCATGTCTGTATGAGGTTTGTATGTATTCAGTGCATTGCATTTGATGTCTAGAACTTGCCCCGTGTGTATGAAAAGCGAAAAAGTAGTCTTGTTTAGTCTAGGAAGTGATATAGGTATTTCTTTGTTAAGCCAGATATATATAGTTTACCCACCTAAATGTTATGTGTCGTAGTTAACCCCTTTGAGCCTATAATCCTGTTTCTTTGGCAACCACATTACAAGCCGTACCCCTTTGTTTTAATAGACCATATAATTGAACCTTGTCACCTCTCACGAGCACTTGAATTGTGATGAATTATGAAAAAAGTTAAAGTGTGGAGTGGTGGGTTGGCTTTTGAGTGGAACAATTGAAATAAAGAGAAATGTGCAATGTTATGGAAAAAAAAAATATGTTAATAAAAGCCACTTGAAGAGAAAGAAAAAAAAAAGGAGAGAGAAACCACATTACAAGCCGTACCCCTTTATTTTAATAGACCATATAATTGAATCTTGTCACCTCTCATGAGCACTTGAATTGTGATGAATTATGAAAACGTTAAAGTGTGGGGTGGTGGGTTGGATTTTGAGTGAAACAATTGAAATAAAGAGAAATGTGCAATGTTTTGGAAAAAAGAAATGTTAATAAAAGCCACGTGAAGAGAAAGGAAAAAAAAGGAGAGAAAAATTATAATAGTGTATTGTATGAAAAAGAATTCTTGATGATGGTGGCTAGTGATATACTTGTGCTTAAAGAAGTGTGGGGTAATATAATTTGAAGTGAAGGTGGAATGTTGAGTTTGACATAAGTATGAGCTGTTGTATTAAAGTACATGTATTAAAGTACTTAAGGGAGGTATAGTCAGTCACTCATATCCAAATGTATCCTACCCGACCCGTAGCCTACATTACAACTAATGAAAGTCCCACTTGATCTTAGACTGAATGAAATCGATTAGTAGAGTATTACACTACGGGCAAGCCTATGGTGCATCATTTGTGGCATATGAATGTTATTTTTTAAGAGCGAGTGAATTTTTCCTATCTTGAGTTCCGACGTTCTTAAAATTTATTGTGTGTGGAACTAAGCTCTTTGATTGGGCGAGGGCACGTGATTCATAAGGGAAAGGTAATGTCGTTGACCTCCATGTTAGAGTAAGTAAGTGAATTGTGAATAAGGCATGGTATTTGTGAATCAAATTTTGAGGCGAGGATGTTACACCTTTGGGCTTAGACTATTTTAAATATTCTTGGTATAATGAGTTAAGGGAATTGCTTAGAAAGGTTGTGTCTATAAGTGTAGTTTGATTGCTCGAGGACGAGCAATATTTAAGTGTGGGATATTGATGTGTGGCTATAATTTCATAGTTTAGCACATTATTCGTCTTGCATTTTATATGCTTTAATGATAAATTACACTTTATTTGCGTGTAATAGAGTCTATTTTATGTGTAGGTAAATTGGAGATGAAAGTAGAGCAAAAGGAATAATTAAAGTCTAAAGCGTGCTCAAAAACAGTTGAAAAGAAGAAAGAAATAAGTGAGCAGCCAATAAATGAAAAGCTGGCGAAGCGAGGCCTAGAACAGGCGTTAGAGCAGGCTGGGTGATCTCTTTAGCTCGCGTGGGAGCTGGCAACGCCAGGCCTGGGGCGAGCTCAAGCAGGCGTTATACCTCGCGACGCCAGGCTTGGGGCGAGCTTAAGCTGGCGTTATGCCTCGCGAGGCCATGTCTGAGGCACGCACATTCCGAGCTTTGAAGACTTATTTCATCTCCTCGTTTGACTAGGACTTGGCCTACACATTTAGGTCTTTTCCTCACATATAAATAGACCTAAAAATGCCACTTTTGAGGACTTTTTTTGCAACCGGAGGCAAGGATAGCTCGTGGAACAACCATTGGGAGCTAAACTCATCGATTTCTACATTCCTTTATCCTTACTTTGTAATTTAATTATGTAAAATATTTTGTATATTATTACTATGAGTATGATAGCTAAACGCCTAATCTAAGGTTTTGATGGAACCTACTGAAGGATGATTTTCTTGTTACGTTAATATAGATTTGCCGTAGTATTTTCTCTATTATTCAACTATAATATTATTGTGGTTGATTGAAGGGCCCTCAATTGGATGTGCCTATTTAGTATGTATTATTCGGGAGAAAGTGCATATTTAGGTAGTTGTTGAACAACATCACTCCTAACGTATATGAGGGATCAATACGAAGGGTTTAAAGATGGGATTAGGGATAACGAAACCTTGGTGCGATTCCGAGTGAGCCGTACTTAATGCCAGCTAGCGTAATTCAGGAGAATATGTCTAGTAAATTATGGTAATTACTCGGGAGAGAGTTACGACAGTCAGAGTGCTCATGATCGATAGAGAAGACTTAGGCAAATTTATAGAAAACATAGCGGAAAAGATTCCGACAATAGGGGAAATCACAACCATAGATCATTCCAATTCTTGTCTACAACCCGTTAATAGTTAGTTATTAATTGTTGCATTTTCATTACGTAATATTTAGTTAGTAAACATCCAAATTGTTACTTAAATATTTCGGAAGATTGATTGTGTGAGTTCGTACGAGTCTAGTAGCTGTGTTTGATAGGTTAATTCCCTGTGGGATTCGACTCCGGACTTATTAGCCGGAATATATTTGCAACGACCGCTTAGTCTTTTTTATAAGGCATAGCTGGGCGTGATCATGAAGCACGCTCTAAAAATTAGTGATGGTGGTAACAAGGTGGTCAATGATGATGGTTTTAAGGCAGTGGTTGATGGTGGTCATGATTGGTTGAGGCGGCTAGATATGATGGTTGTGTAATAGTAATAAGATAATAGTTGTGTAACCGTAGATGGCAATAGAGATGATTGGTGGTGGTAATTGTGCGGTGAAAGCTGATGGTGAAGATGGTGGTTGGCGCGAGAGATGGTTGGTTATCAGGGTTAGTGGTTGGCGGTAGAGGATTATGATGGTAGTTGTGATGAGGTGGTTGCTAATAATTGGCAAAAAGTATATATTTTTGGGTGTATTTATGTCCCATGTATCGTATGATTTAATGAAGATTGTATGATTATTGGTATAGTTTGTGCTCAACGCATGTAGGTACAAGTTTGGATGAAAGTTACTCAAAAGAAGGTGACTTAGAGCGAAACGAGACGTGAGGAAATTACAAGAAAAAGAGCCGAAGGCAGCTCGTCTAAGATCGTTTGTCACTGGAAAGGAGCATCGGGAGTTAATCTTCCACCAAAAAAGTGAATTGAGCACCTTCTTTTGAGGCAACGAACGTGCAAAGAGCAAAAGAACACAAATTCGGCAATGACTTCATATTTTTCTTGTGTTCTTTCTTGTTCGTTTATAAATTTAGCTATTGTTGTAAAAATTACATTATGAGTGGCTAAGTACATTAGTTCTGGAGTCATGGTTAACTTGATTATTAACGTTTATTGATTATTACTTAGTTAATACGTATTATCATCATTGGTTGTTTCTTAATTCTAGATTTAATTTGTAAATTGTGTGGTCACCAATTTACCCCCTATCTATACTATACTTGGGAAATTCATATTTAGATTAAAATAGAATTAAAGAGAGCTTAGTTTTTAACCCGTGTCTCGACGAAAGATTTCGCGGTTAGGATAGGAATATACCTACATTCTTGCTTAGTTGAATATCGTGCTATATTCATTCGCGGCAGATTCAATACCATAGAAATATAAGATTGATATATTATGGATAGGCGGGTAGTATTGCAGGAGCAAACAATTCATATGAACAATCTGGTCAACTAGCAACTATAGATAATTCAGATTAGCGGGTGTAATTACGAATTCAATAGGATTAATAAATCGACCACAACCAAAAATCTTCATCTCCACTAGTTAAGTTAAAAATCATAAATACTTGCATCTTAATAATCTAATTAATTAGCTATGTAAATTCAACAATATTAGTTTAGTCACAACCATCAATTATTGATAACCTTGAATGGATAATAAAATGCTTGTTTGCTTGGGTAGCGATTAATCTAAGTATCCGTGAGTTTAATATCCGAGACTTCTTTGTGAGAGTGAGGAATTTCTTTGATATATCTGAGTCCTTAAAATATATTTGAGCATTTGATTCCAATGTGTGAATTCAACTTACTCTTTTGTTCTTGTTGTGAGGGCACATGATTTCACGAAGGATGGGTGACGTTATTAGATTTCTCTATGATGTTAAGTGTTCAAGCCACAAATGCATTGTGATATTAAGTCGGTTTGTGAGGATAGGATTGTTATAAACATGATGCCTTGTGTTGAATAAATTTTTGAAGTATGGCATAGAGTAAAGGGAAGTGTGTGTTGAAGGCATATACTAAAGTTTAATTGTTGCTATCAATCATAGTCATAGGTATGATGTGCTTCGGATGTGCTAAAAGAAAATAAAGTGCTCTAGGTTAATGTAAATTGGTGGATGAGTCAACTCGAGGACGAGCAACATCTAAGTGTGGGGTGGTGATATTTGGCCAAAATACTATACTTTTAGTATATTTTTGCCTTATATGTTGTTAGTTCAGTAATTAATTGTGCAACGTTTGAGCTAAATTATGTTGTTTTATGTGTAGAACCATCGGAAGACAAGGGCGAGTGAAAGTTGCACAAAAGAGGATAAAAATACGAGAAAAGAGCACAAAATCACGAAGTACTCAAGCTTGGCTGCAGGCCAGGCGTAGCCAGCTCTGTAGCCAGCTTGGCCGTGCTACAGGCTAGGCGTAGTCAGATCTGTAGCCAACTTGGCCACGCTATAAGCCTGACCTCGCGAGGTCTGTAGCCTGATGGTCAAAAGTTCGCGAATTAAAAGACTTTGACCCTGATTTGGACTCAAGGACTTCAACCCTAGACTATAAATACGCCCTAAACATGTCTAAAGTTGGGGGGGACATTTTTGAGAGGGGATTCGACCTAAGGAGGCAATAACACACTAGGAGCAAGGCGGAGAATTTTTTTACGCATTTTTCACTTCCTTCTTCCTATTTTCATTATTAGTTATGAATTCTAGTATTGTAATTTTGCATACTATTATGAATAGCTAATTTGTTATCTAGTGTTTTGATGAAATCTTTTGTAGGATGAATTCTTATTACGTTTTTATATAATTGATCCATAGAATTTCTCTACTTGTTCAACTACGTATTTATTGCTGTTGATTGAATGACCATCAATTGACTGTGCCTATTTAGTATGTATTGCTTGAAAAAGGGTATATATTTAGGTAGTTGTTGAACAACATCACTCCTATCGTATGTGAGGAATCAATATGGAGGGTTTAAATGTAGGATTAAGAATAACGAAACCTTGGTGCGATCTTAGTGAGCGGTGAATTAGTGCCAGCTAGCGTAGTTTGAAAGAATATGTCTAGTAAATTTTGGTAGTTGCTCAGAAGAGAAGTACGATACCCGAAGTATATTTTGTGACTAGAGTTGGGCGTGATCACTAAGTCCCCAATAACGGCACCAAAAACTTGTTAGTTCCCAAAGTATACATAAGTATACGCGGTCCATAAGTATTAAAGTGATTTGCATGCCCAAAGTACTTTTATTTTGCCCATTATGTAAACCTCTACTAATGTAGGCTTGCTCAATCTAAAATCAATTAGAACTTTTTCATGGTTGTAATGTGGGCAAAGGGACGAGTAGGATAAATTTAGGAATAGTGACTAATCCTCCTAAGTATTTTAACACATCACAAAATTAATTTTAAGCGCATTTTTCTTCAATACAACTTCAATTTCACAAACAATATCACCCCAACAATATTTTCTCTTTCTTTAAGCATTACTTTAATTCATACCCACTAGCAAGGATAAGATATTCTTATTTTCTTTTGCTACATAATTATTTCTTTTCAACAACACTTTTTTTTATTTCTTTCTCTTTTCTACCATTGTTGCTAGTAGCGTATTCCTTACAATACAAATGCACATTTTTTCCTTTTATTGGTTCCATTCAAAAGCCACTCAAGTTACTTCCTTACTTCTTCTAGCGCTCATTTTACAATTAAAGTGCTTTAAGAGGTAAAAGGATAAAAACAATGACAGTTAAGAATAAAGGGGTATAAGCTTGTAAGGTGGTTGCCAAATAAAAGTTTATATAGGCTCCAAAGGGTTGACTTGGGATAATTTTTATTTGTGGTAAGCATTAAGCTCAAAAAAAATTAAAGAAAGTCTAAAATCATTTTTCAAACCGAGCAAAACCTAAATTTAGCTTCAACTTACATGCCGGGCAAGTTCTAGACTCTAATACAATGACACGGACTATACAATTTCTCTCCACACATGGCACATGACTCACTAAGGATGGTTCCATTCCACTTCTCAAACAATTGCAAGTATTCAAGGAGCCACAAAATATTATGCATTAAGCACAAAGTGACACAAGCCAAGAAACGAGATATAGGCTTTAATAAACATGTTATCTACTCAACAAAGCATCATAAGCATTTCCAAACCATAGGAAATGTACTACACATGCTAGAGCCTAAACATGCTACTATCAAACAAGTACAAGGTGCCTAGCAAATCTCATTCTTCCCATCCTTTTATTTTCTAAATCCTACTCTACTCTCAAGATTAAAAACATTACTACCCGGTTCAACTACATCCCATGAAAAAGAACCGAGGCACAAAGAAAAACTATGAGGGATTATTTCTACCTAAAAGAATAAAAAGACATATTTTTGAAATTTTTTATTTTTTAATTTTTGTGTGTTTTTAGTTAAACTTTAGACCCTCAAGAAAACTGTCTAGGAGATTCATAGTCAGGAAAAATCCAATCTTTTTCTATGTTTCTAAAAAAAATTTATTCAATTAAACTAACACAACTAAAATAACATAGAAAGTCACCCACACAATCTCCTCATCCCACACTTAAGATTGTGCATTGTCCCTAATACACACCATAACTAATAAAAGGGTAAAAGAAATTTCTGGTAGGCCAAAGGCCGAAACACTGGCAGCTCATGAGGTACTCAAACTTCTCCCGAGTATTTTTCTTTGTGAGGGAACCCTACACTTAGTTCTAACCAACTATCTTGTTGTTGCATCCTTCCAATAGCTTTGTTTCCCATGCTCCTAGAAAATCAAAAATCGACACTACAAAAATAATACAATAATAAAAATTTAAAAATTTAAAAAATAAAAAAGCAGTAAAATCGGGTTGCCTCCCAACAAGCGCATGATTTAACGTCGCGACACGACGTGAACACTTTCTGCCTCCACCTCGAACTTCTGAATTGAACCCCAAGTTTTTATTCAAGCTTATGATTATGCTCTTGGGGCAGTACAAATTCTCGCGAGCCAAAAATTAAATATATTCTCTTGCACTTTTTGGCTCTCAACCGAGGAGTGTCACCTTGCCTAGACGGCCTTGAAAATTTTAAAATATAAGGTTCATCTACCTCTTTCTTTGACTCCTTTTTATGCTCATACAAATCAATTCTCATTTCACCATCTGAACATAATGTAGAGAAGTATTTGGAATGGGGACCAATGCGCTCAAATACATAAACTTCAGGCCTTTCCACATCCTCAACACTAATAACACTAGAGTCAACTAAATATGTATCCTCAATGTCCTTGGTTGACTCTAGTATCTCTTCTACAACAACGACATCCTCAATTTCTAGTTGGATAGATTGTTGGTGTTCTACTTTGACCTCCTCCATTAGCACATCAATTTCTGCATCTAATGCATGCTTTTTTTGGCTAATATCCACAATCTTATCTTGTTGAGCATTAAATGCTTTAACCAATTGACTCACTTGTGCCTCCAGGTTATGAATAGTTGCATCTTGCCTTTGGATAGTATCCAATTGCCTTTGTATTTACAGTTATTTCACAAGACTCTTTAACATATTCTTGATCTCTTTCAGGTCAGCTTCCCCTGGTTCTTTGTTCCTATTAACCTCACTAGAAAAAGTAGAAATATCATAATAAGGGGTTGGGGAGGATAAAAAATACAAGCACAACTATAAAAGTGACCATCTTGACCACCATAAATATCATACATTCCATACATTAGATTGGGTTGGTGGACATAACCCACTCCCGAAAATATTTTGACAATTTTGCCATATGTAGTTTCCTCCATAATAAGCACAAGAAAAATCAACAGTAGAATTACCAACATCGAAACTATCATAATTCCAAGATGCCATGTTTCTCAATTCAAGAAGTAAAATTAAAATAAAAAAAATTTAAAAATTCAAATGCTAGAAAACAAAATAAAAGTTCAAACTTGAAACCTAGCAATATGTACAGCTACAACTACACCGTTAGTTCCCCGGCAATGACGCCAAAATTTGATCACGCCCAACTCTAGTCCTAAAAAGGATAAGCGGTCGCTTCAAATATAATCCGGTCTAAAAGTCCGGAGTCGAATCCCAAAGAGAACTAAGGCTTAACTACAACTATTCAGTATTGCTAAGAAATACAAGTTCAAATAATTTTCTAGTTATAAAGATTGTAATTTTTATATTAAACTAATTAATGTAAAATTATGAACTAACAAGACTAAGGGTTGGAGACAAGATTAAGGAGGTCTAGAGTTATGATTTTTCCAATTATCGGAATCCTTCCCACTACGCCTTCTATAACTTCACCTAAGTATTCTCTACCAATCGTGAGTACTTCGGATGTCATAATTTTTTTCCGAGCAACTACCATAATTTACTACACATATTCTTCCGAACTACGCTAGCTGGCACTAATTCACCACTCATTAAGATCACACCAAGGTTTCGTTATTCCTAATCTCACTTTTAAACACTCCGTATGGATTCCTCACATATGTTAGGAGTGATGTTGTTCAATAACTACCTCAATATATACCCCTTTCCAAGCAATACATACTAATAGGCACATTCAATTGATAGCCATTCAATCAACAACAATAAATACGTAGTTGAACAAGTAGAGAAATCTAACGACTCAATTATATAAAAACGTAATAAGAATTTATCCTACAAAAGTTTCATCAAAACCCTAGATAACAAATCAGCTATTCATAATAGTATATAAAACTACAATACTAGAATTTATAACCAATAATGAAAATAGGAAGAAGGAAGTGAAAAACTAGTAGAAATATTCTCCGCCTTGCTCCTAGTGTGTTATTGCCTCCTTAGGTCGAATCCCCTCTCAAAAACGTCCCCCCCAACTTTAGACATGTTTAGGGCGTATTTACAGTCTAGGGTTGAAGTCCTTGAGTCCAAATCAGGGTCAGAGTCTTTTAATTCGCGAACTTTTGACCATCAGGCTACAGACCTCGCGAGGCCAGGCTTATAATGTGGCCAAGTTTGCTACAGATCTGACTACGCCTAGCCTGTAGCACGGCCAAGCTGGCTACAGAGCTGGCTACGCCTGGTCTGTAACCAGGCTTGAGTACTTCGTGATTTTGTGCTCTTTTCTCGTATTTTTATCCTCCTTTTGTGCAACTTTCACTCGCCCTTGTCTTCCGATGGTTCTACACATAAAACAACATAATTTAGCTCAAACGTTGCACAATTAACTACTAAACTAACAACATGTAAGGCAAGCAATGTACTAAAAGTATAGCATTTTGGCCAAACATCACCACCCCACACTTAGATGTTGCTCGTCCTCGAGTTGACTCATCCACCAATTTACATTAACCTAGAGCACTTTATTTTCTTTTAGCACATCCGAAGCACATCATACCTATGACTATGATTGATAGCAACAATTAAACTTTAGCATATGCCTTCAACACACACTTCCCTTTACTCTATGCCATACTTCAAAAATTTATTCAACACAAGGCATCATGTTTATAACAATCATATCCTCACAAACCGACTCAATATCACAATACATTTGTGGCTTGAACACTTAACATCATAGAAAAATCTAATAACGTCACCCATCCTTCGCGAAATCATGTGCCCTCACAACAAGAACAAAAGAGTAAGTTGAATTCACACATTCGAATCAATTGCTCAAATATATTTTAAGAACTTAGATATATCAAAGAAATTTCTCACTCTCACAAAGAAGTCACATGCATGCCCAAAGTACTTTTATTTTGCCCATTATGTAAACCTCTACTAAGAAATTCCTCCCGAGCGTTGAGACGCGTTTTTGTAGTGAGGCATAAGCCCAAGAGACTTTTTCAAATTAAAGCAAAATTTTCTGAATAAGTCCTTAATATAATATCTAAATTCTCAAAAGTGAGTTTGTAATAATCAAAAGTTTTAAAAAGGAGCCGAAACATTAAATTCAAAAGTGAAGACATTTTTTTATTGCTAGAAGCCCTTATTTATAGTCTTTCCCAATTCTTTATCATGTCCGCTAGTTTGCTACTATCTCCCAACAACAACAAACAATTAATTATTTTTTGCAAATACAAAGAAAAATTCATTCTCCTCCATAACAACAAGTTCAAAATTCAAATTGCAGGTTAGTCATCCTTTTTGTTCCTCTATGTAGAAAACTTTATTCTTTTCAACTCAAGTTATTTGTGCTTGTATGTAGTGTATCATGGATTGTGTTGACTAGTTTTTATGGGGATGAAGCACATCTATATATATTTTTCTCTTATTTTATAATTTTTTCAATTTTTATGCAATTTTACCTATTTAAAAATATTTATTATAATTATATTATTTTATAAAATATTAAAAATTAAATATCAATGGGGATTACACCCCATGCTTCAAGGCTTACGCTTCGCTGAGATATATGTAAAACGTGTCGCCTTATGTCCACGCCTTTTAAAGTACTGCTAAAGCAATTATAGATCTCCCACAACTGATAACAATAGAAGAGAACGCAGATCGGGCAGTTATTGAGGTTGCAAGGCCAGCCTTATAAACATGATGCATGCTATCGTCAAGCTCTGTTGTCACAGGAAATTTTAAGCTAAAACAAAATATGGTGCTGCTGGTGCAAAAGGGAAGTATGTGGGTCTACCACATGAAGATCTACAAAGGTATATTCAGAATTTTTTGAGATAACAATCGCCTACGATTTCTCAAGTGTCTTATCAGACTATATCAGGTTGACTTAGTTTTCTTTTTCACTATTGGGGGAAGGCAAGGTGTGGCTACAAAAGAAGCCGGCAAATTTAATCAAGAACTGGGACGACTTAGCTAGAAATTTTTTGATCAAGTTCTTCCCATCTCGAAAGACGAAATCGCTAAGGAGCAAGATTCTCGGATTTCGGCAAAGAAAGGGTGAGTCCCTCAATCAAGTATGAGAAACGTACAAGAAGTTGCTTCAGGATTGTCCCTATCACTATCAAATAAATGAGGTATTGGAGCACACTTTTATAGATGGGTTAGATGAAGCTTTGCATATGTATCTAGATTCAGTTTGTGGAGGTATGTGTATTATAAAGACATGGTGAGATCCAAACTCCGTTGAATAATTTCATCCCTAATGATTATAATTGGCAAGGACATAGTAAACTGAGCAAAACAATCTAGCAGAAGTCAGCGGGTATAATTGATGTTGATGCCCTCACAACTATGAGAGCTAACATGGCAAACATTTCTAATCAGGTTGGTAAGCTTACTATGGCATATGTGCTACCGATGCATCATGTGCAATAGATGTCTACTTGTTGCGATATATATAGAGATGGTCACACCAGTGACCAATTCCCTTTGCATCTTGAGTCTATATACTACGTGGGACAGTAAAGCAAAGGTCCAATGAATCAGACCGGAAATACGGTAATACATACAACCCAAGTTGGAGAATCTCCCTAACTTCTCATAGGGTGGAAATCAAAATAACAATAGACGCAAAAATGGCACGAAAATTGAAGGCCAGAGTGAGAGGGAAGCAAGAGCAGGTGGTGATTTCAAACACCAATCTAGGTAAGAAAGGGGTTTCGCAATTGAGAGACTCAAAGAAATATCGTAATGTCAATATTATACAGCGGATTGTCCCGTTAGGGTTGAGATAGGCATCAACATCCATACTGACCTCTCCTATTAGAAACACTGCGCAGCTGGTGGCCGAGAAACATTATAGGACGTCATGGGTAGACATGGTAGATGCAGAAGACGGTGAGATTGGTCAGTATCAAGTTGCGACTTCTGGAAAAAACTCATGCAGTAAAGTGGTTGGATCATTTCCTGCAGAGGAGGGCTTAGACTTAAGCTCTAAGGGAATTGATAGAGAAAATGTCAAAATCATAATAGAAGACATTAAAGAGGACATGGAGTATTGGAATTCAAATGCAATATGCTATGTGTTGGGCTCAAATCCACCACATACTGTCATTGAATGATACTTCAAAAGAATTTAGGGTTCTTTAGGTATTGACAAAGTTGCGTAAGTAAATAATGGGGAATTTCTAGTCCGATTCCATAGTGAACAAACAAAACTCAAGGTGGTGGAAGATGAAGTCCAGCTGTTTGACAAAAGACTTGTGATAGTTGAGCCGTGGAAGTCAAAACTTGATGCAAGAAAGGAGACAATAGATAAAATCCAGTGTGGATCAGGCTAATGGGATGTATATTAAGTATTGGGGTAAGAATGCTCAGATGAAAATGGCTGGATTGGTTGGAAAGCCTCTCAGGGCTGATAAAGCCATGACAAACAAAGAGAGACTCACATTTGCAAGGGTGATGGTTGAAAGCTGAACTAACCATATGATGTTTGAAAGAGAAACTAGGAGAACTATAGAGAAAGAAGCTCAATATGAATGGAAGCCTGTGTTATGCACAAAATGTATGAATTTTAGGCATGAAATAGGCGAATAGAGGAAACATTTAAAGGATGAGGGAGCAAAGAAGGGGAAACAGGAAGTAGAAACACAACAAGTGGAAGGCTAATGCAATTGGTGTGAAGAAGAATAAGGATGTGCAACAAATGGTATCGAAACCAAGCAAGAATACAAGGACAATAGAGAGCAAAGTAGGCCCTAGTAAAATTGTAACAAAAGAAGGGAATAGAAGATCTGTACAGGCTAATCCAATTAGGACTAGAAATTCTTTTGTTGTGTGGGAAAATTCAACACATATAGAGAATTGGTCACTGAGGATGCAGGAAGCTGAGGAAGAACATGATGTAGCTGGACCAGAACATGGAAGGGGTGGGGGAAACCCCCTACTTAATGGATAAGATCGGATTCTGGAATGTCAGGGGACTCAACAAGTCAGATAAACAGAGAGATATTCATCTGTTTATGTATAACAATAGAACTGGCTTGTTTGGGATCCTAGAAACTAAGACTAAGAGAGATAAATCCTAGAGAGCCTCTCTTAATCTGTGTAAGGGATGGTATGTTATCACTAAGTTGTTTCACCACCCAAGTGGAAGAATATGGATACTATGGAAACCTTTGTTTGAAGTAAATATTCTCATGGTCACAACTCAACTAATACACTATGAGACCACATAGGAGCACATAAAACAAATTAAGCCTCAATATAGTATATGGATTTAATGATCCAGCCCCTAGAAGATGTTTATAGAAGGAGATAAAGGACGTACATACTCTGACAACTGGTCTACATGGTGTAATGGGAGATTTAAATTGCATAATGAGTACTGAGAAAAGGATGGGGAGGCCAGTGTTTGTGGTTCAAATAAGAGAGTTTAGAATAAGCAGCGAGACAATAACCTGGAGTTGGGTACCAGACCTCGGTAATAATAACCGAAGTAAGTTTTATGGTATAGTATGACCTACCTAGATACAGTAAATTCATAAGGATAGATAATCGAGTCTATGAAATATGATATAGCAATAGTCTTAAGTTCGACATAATACCATGCGAAAACTTCAATATACCTATAGATGCCTAGAGGGATAGCTTGTCATAGTTCTGTATATTTTATTTCACAAATTGTTCTGCAATGTGGCCCTATGTCCAAACTATCATATTGTATGTTCAAAGTCCTTCAGTCTCAGGTTGGTACGCTCTATCAAGTGAGGCACCGGGTGTCGGTCTCGCCTCCCTATGTTTGGGGCGTGACACATTTATTTACATGAATAATAAGCAGAAAGGAGAAGATGTAGTATTGGTCAATTACCTGCAGTTGAGGTACATTTTATGAGTGAGGGGCTTTATGATGTCCTGCAATAATTGGATAGGTAGATGGCTCTCAACCAGTGAAGAAACATTTAGGTATTAACATATGGACTCTGGCACCTGAGTTTAAACAAAAAGTGAGGGATAGCTGGGAAGGTGACATTTTAGGCACTAAAACATATCATTTAGTTGGCAAATCGAATAGGCTTAAAAGACCTCTCAAGGAACTATACATAGAGAGGTTTGGTGAGGTAGAAATGAAGGTAGACAGGGCTAAGGAAGGTCTCATGGCATGGGAATCCAAGATGCAACTGGATCATACGAATGTATCACTAATCAATGAAGAAATAAGATTGGCACAAGAATATAGCAATTGTAACAAGGCAAAAGAGCATTTCCTGAAGCAGAAATGCAAGATTCAGTGGTTGAAGGAAGGAGATCAAATACCAAGTTCTTCCATAATTATCTAAAAGTAAGAAGGGACTATATAAGGTATTTACCATCAAGCATACCAAAGGGTCCACTAAAACTGACCTAGATAGGATTGCTAATACATTTGTAGAGTTATACACAAAGCTACTAGGGAGTGCTTAGAATAATAGAGAAAATGTCAACGGTAGCCTTGTAAGGAAAGGGCATGTCGTCTCACTGGGCGTAAGGAAATGTTGGAGAATGAGTTTACTAAAAAGGAAGTTAAATAGGATCTCTAGGCAATAACATATGACAAATCACCAGGTCCAAATGGATATGGCAGCTAGTTTTTCAAGGATAGCTAGGAGATTATTAGCAGGGACCTAGTGGGTAAAGTTCTGAAATTCTTCTCAACTGGAAAAATGTTGAATGTGATAAATAGAATAGTGATAACACTATTCCCAAAGAACAACAATGCAGAGTCAGTTGGGATTATATACTTATCGCTTGCTATAATATAACGTATAAGGTGGTGTCAAAGATATTGTGCAATAGACTTAAAAGGGTACTTTCTGAGCTTATATCCGCTAATCGGAGTGCATTCGTGGTTGGAAAAACAATTATACAAAATATACTCATATGTTAGGACCTTGTAAGACTATATAGCAGGAAAGGAACAACCAAAAGCTAGTTGATAAAGATAGAGCTAGAGAAGGCATATAATATGTCGAATGGGACTTTTTACTAGGAAATATTGTATGCAATAAACTTCCTAGTGAAGTTTATCATATGGGTCATGGCATGTATTACTACACCACAGTGAGGAAGGGAGACCCCAACTCCCTCTTTTGTTTATCATCTGCGTGGAATACTTCAGTAGAATAATGAATATGGTGGATGAACAAGACGGATTTGCATTTCACACAAAATGCAAATGGATCAAATTTAACCATAGATGTTTTGTAGATGATGTCTTGTTATTTTGCAAAGGGGAGTTCCAAGCAGTATTGCTGATGTTGAGAGTATTGAATGTTTTTTCAATTACATCAGAGCTAACCACAAACGCAGGAAAGTTCAACATCTTTAGTGCCATTATGGAGTCGCCGAGCCTGGAGGACCTTTGTGAGCTGGCTGGATTCCATAAGGGTGCACTACCATTCAGGTATCTTGATGTCCCAATCTCTTCTAATAAACTATCTATTGTTGAGTGTGAAATAATGGTGGATAAAATCACTACAAGAATCAGAAGTTGGGGATCGAGGAACCTATCATATGCAGGTTGTGCACAACTGAAAACTCAGTTCTCATGTATATGCATACATATTGGGCATCCATTTTCTTAATGCCAAGGAAGGTTCTAAGGTCTAATAGCAATATATCGAAACTCTTTGTGGGATGGGAAGGTGGTTACAATGAGAACCCCTCTGGTAGACTAGGACTTAGTTTGCAGAACAAAGAAAGCTAGAGGATTAGGGATTACAACGTGGAATAATGTAGCTATAGCGAAATATATCTGAAACGTATCCTACAAAATGTCACGCCCCGATCATGGAGAGCGCGACCGGTGCTCAATCATTATAACCCTGCCGAGCAAGCCTGCTAGATTTCATTCTACCCAAACTCACCCATGAATAACGAGAAGATATATCTTCATTAATTAAACAATAAGGAGATCATGTATACAACACCAATTCATTACTATTAGCTACTTCATTTATGGGTCCCCAAAATATTACATTACACATTCATAGTTTAGGAGTGGAACATATGATACAATTACAACATCTTTAGTTTGACCTTCCCAATACCAACGTACAACCCACACCATGTCTACGGAGCCTCTAACGGGTACAAAAGAGTACTAGGATAGTGCCGGCAACAAGGCCCCAGCTATTCCTCAATACACAATACATGAGAAACAAAAGATACATGACCCCGATATGAAGTGGGGCTCACCAAGTCAGTTGAGAGGAGGATGTACTGCTATCGAGGATCAAGACAGTCCGCTGATGAATCACCTGCATCCATTGAAGATGCAGCGCCCCCTACAAAAGGGACATTAGTACATGTGGAATAGTACTAATATGAAAACCAAAACACCTATTCAAGGACTTGAAAATACAGCATAGATATGATGAATCATGGTAACAAATAAAGGGCTTAGATAGCCGTTAAAGTCAAAACAAATTTATTAAGAACTTTCAATAACATTTATAAATTTCAAGTCGGGATCTTCTGTAACCACTTTTACACAAAGCGGCCCTGCCGCCTCACCCCAATTTATACGGGTGGAGGTACAATCACAATAGCATAAACTCTAAACAAAGCGGCCCTTCTGCCTCACCCCAATGTACGTGGGTGGAGGTGCAATCACAATACCACAACTCTACACAAAGCGGCCATGCCGCCTCACCCCAATGTACGCGGGTGAAGGTGTAATCACAATACCACAACTCTACACAAAGCGGCCCTGCCGCCTCACCCCAATGTATGCGGGTGAAAGTGTAATCACAATATCACAACTCTACACAAAGCAGCCCTGCCACCTCACCCTAATGTATGCGGGTGGAGGTATAATCACAATACCACAACTCTACACAAAGAGGCCCTTCCACCTCATCCCAATGTATGCGGGTGGAGGTGTAATCACAATACCATAACTTTACACAAAGCGGACCTGCTGCCTCACCCCAATATATGCAGGTGGAGGTGTATTCACAATGCCACACTTCGGATTCCCAAAATGATAATAGTTGGTACAAAAGAGTTCCCTTCCAATCAACTGTTTGGCACCTTTGGCCTTAGCAAGTGTAAGTTCATAAGGTTTCATTATATGAGAAATAATTATTTTGATTACATTGATTTCATACAAGGTTTTCTTTTCAAAAAGGGGTATAACATAATTAAGTCACAATAGAAAGTCTTTAACACATCATTTATTCTTGAAGTACTTTTTCCTAAAAGGGCAATACACAATTTCAACTCATGAATATATGAGAGCTCAAAACACATTGAAAATATTTACAAAGCATAATATTAGTTAAAACAATCACATTTGGGCATGACTTGAGTACATAAGCTTTTAGGCACATTTATTTTCGAAGTCGTTTTGGAACAATTGAATCAAGGCTCATTTCATAACCTTTCTCACATCATTTTATTTCCTTGGCACCATTGGCCACAAGTATAATTTTCATTCTTGGTATGTTGGCCACACTTTATATCTTCAATTCACTTCTTTCACTTTCAAGCATTTTTATAGATTACCAACAATATGAACATTCGAAATCAAGGCCTTAAGTATGTATATGAGCAATAGGAGTTTAAGACGCATTGAGTATTCTTTTCAAGTTATGCATAATGGACTTTCATTTGAAACACGACTCAAGCCATAATATTTTAATACACATCATTCTTGAACACACTCCCGAAGGATAACATAATGTGATAGGAACATTCAGAATGCATTTTGAATACATAATTCTCGACATTGGCTTACTCGGGTCAATCGAATTTATTGGGAACAACTCGGAACATGGGAATAAGGAACTTGAGCCAACCATACTTGAAACTTATGGGAACATCATGGAATTCAATTCTAAGAGAGTAGTTTAGCTAACATACCTTGTTTGAGCTTGCCTTAAGTTACCACAACGTCCCAACACTTCTAGCAATAACAATCTATAGGAAAATAGCGAAAATCGGATAATAATTAGAAGGATACTCATGGGTAACCCTCATTAGGAATTTTGTCAAACAACTAGTATGCAAAATAAATCACAAAGCTCTACAATGGTAATCCCTTCCTCCCTCAACCAATTTCAACAAAAGACTACCCAAAATAGTTCATTAACCCCACATACTACAAGCTATTGGCACATGCATGGCCTAATTCTAATCCCACAATATACTTAGACCCTAAAATAACTTGCATGGGTGGTATAGGACAGGAACTTACCCGGATAGATGGTGGTCTAGTAAATGATTCCCTTGAATCTTCAAGATTGGGGCAGGGATTGATGATCAATGCACTTGAGGCTCCTCCCTCCCTTTCTAAAGCACTTCCCTCTCTCTAAAATATGTGTTTAACCCGGCCAAAATAACCCCAAAGTCATTTTATAAGAAATGGGGTCGGGTTATAAAATAGGAAAATGGACCCTCCGAACTCAGGTTTGCGATCACAGATAACAAATATGCGGCCCGCAAAATGGGTTGCGAAAATGATGCCAAGAACTGGGCTGGTCAGGACCGGTCTGCGATAGATCTGCGGTCCGCAGAACACTTATGCGGCCGCAGAATGGACCGCAGAATAACCCAATAAACTTCTTCATGCCAAATCTGCGACGGAATATGTGGAACGCGAAAGGGATGTGCGATCGTATAATAGACCGCAAAACGACCTTCAAAATTCAACAAACTCCCTTCTCAACTACGCGATGATTATGCGGCCTGCAAAATAGTTTTGTGGTCGTGAAATTGACCGCAAAATTGCCTTCTTCTGTCAAAAATTTTCATCCACTCCTCAGTGCCTTCTTCAATCCAAAAAGTCCGTACGTGATACAATCCTCAAACACATAGGCCTACCTCGGCACCACGAAACCTTAAATTCCTTGGCGAAATTTTACGGGGCCTTACACAAAACTGATAATCTATGGGTAATATGGATTAATCACATATGCTTAAAGGGAAAATATTGGTAGCATAATATTTTAGCTTGTATTTATTACCTTTCAATATGCAATATAAAGGACAAATTCATAGGGGTATGTGGATAATGGGTGGCAAGACAGGAGGAACACGCACCATACAGAAGGGGTCTAAATGGAGAAAATGGGAGATGAGTGAATGGCCTCGGGCAAGATGGGCCTGGAATTCAATAAGTGTCCCAAAACATAGCCTCATAATCTAGCTAATAGTACACAGAAAATTATTGACCTGGGACAAGGCTATACAAGAATGGCGTATGTCAAGAGACTAGCTATGTGATGTGTGGTGGTTGAGGGGTACTAAATTAGCCGAAGATTTGGGTCCAAAACAAAGAAATGCAACGGCTGGGGCAAAGGGTGACCAAATGTGCAAGGGAGGATGAGTAGAGCCTTTGTAATGACTATTCTGGCTGCAGTGACTTGTGCTATTAGAAAAGCACATAATGTTGCATTGTGGAATTAAAAGGTTCCTAGACCTAATAAGGTGATTGCTAATATAAAACAAGAGTGTAGATATCGCATTTTAATTCATTAGATAGGAAACAAAGATGTAGATATATAGATTGGAGATAGGGGTTATAAAAATAGATTAGCAACTTAGAGATATAGTAGTTTTTTTTTATTTCTTATGCATTTTGTCTAGTTCTAGGGAGCTTCACCTGGTATGTATCCTTAGGATAGTAAACTCGTGGTGTGTAGGGAGGTGCATGGTTTACATTAAGTTTTTGTTCGTGGTGATTAATAAGATCTTTTATTCACCAAAAAAAGTAGCAATAAACCTGAAGAGACTATAAACAACCACACAGACCACCACAACTGGATGAAGAGAGTGTGCCTGACTTGTTATAGAAGTTGTTGGCCGATAAATAGAAAATAAGTTAAAATCAACAGTTGAGGAAAAATTTTCGGACTTTGGAGAGGAAAGTTTGGAAAATTAAAAGCATCTAGGCAACTAAACCTGTTGGAGCTCTTCCTAGTAACACTGAGAAAAATCCTCAGGCTCAAGTTAATATAGTGACCCAGAGGAATGGAAGAGAACCGATAGAGGTATTGAAAACGAAGAATGAGCTGTCTAGTCTTGAAGAAGAGAGAATTCAAAAACCTGTAAAAGCGACTGAGAAGAATAATGCAGAGTCTGAATAAGCAGTACTTGAAAGGGGTCCACCACCCTTCTCTTAGAGGTTGAAAAAAAGAATGACGATTATATATTTAACATGTTTTATCATATGCTGAATACATTTGAATATCCCACTAGTGGATGCTCCGTGATGTCCCAAAATTTGCTAAGTACACCAAGGACATTGTGGCACACAAAATAAGGTTGACTGAGTTTGAGACCGTCGCACTCACCAAAAAGTGCACTTCTAGGATTTAAAGAAAGTTTCTGTAAAAGCTTAAGGGATCCAGACAGCTTCACTATTCCCGTATGAATTAGTGAAGTAGATGTGAGAAGAACTCTACAACTAGGTGTACGAGCTCCACGACCTATTACAATTATACTACAGTTAGTTGATAGGTCTTTGGCATATCCAAAAGGAGTGATTGATGATGTGTTGCTACAGATTGGTTAGTTTATCTTCCTAGCAGATTTTATTATCTTGGACTATGAGGCTGACAATCAAGTCCCTATCATTTTAGGATGCCCTCTCTTAGCTACTAGGGATGCAGTTATTAAAGTTTGAGAAAGAGAGAGATGATCATGCAGGTGGACAACAAACATGTGATATTCATTGTCTATCGGGCTAATCAGTTACCTCGTCATTAAGAGGATCTTGCTATGATTTTTGTACTGAAAGTAGATTAGCCAGTCCTGGGTTCAAGTATCTATATAGATGATGCTTTGGAGAAAGCATTTATATTGTTCGATAGTATCAAACTTGAGGAGGAGGTTGAGGATATGATACATACTCTAAATGCGTCATGTGAATACATCAGAGACGAACCCCAGTTTGAGTCCTTAGATAAGCTGAGTGGACCATCACCCAAGCCTTCTATAGAGGAGACTCCAAAACTGGATTTCAGACCCTTAACCTCTCATCTTCACTATGCATATTTGGGTTGTCTAACACTTTACTTGTGATTGTCTCTGCTGATTTGTTTGATTTGCAGGAAGAGAAGCTATTGAGAATGCTACTATAGCACAAGAAAGTGCCATTGGAGGGATGATGTCTGACATAAATGATGTTATCCCTGTTTTTTGTATGTACAAGATTCTTATGGAGGAAGGATACAAGCCTAACATTGAACATTAGTGCTGCCTAAATCTGATCATGAAAGAGGTGGTAAGAAAAGAAGTGATTAAGTATCTTGACTCATGTATTGTATTTCCTATTTTAGACAATAAGTGGGTAAGTTCAGTCTAATATGTACACAAAAAAGGAGGTATGACTATAATAGTAAATAAGCAAATGAATTAATCCCAACTAAGACGGTAACTAGTTGGCGAATTTGCATAGACAACAAGAAATTGAATAATGCTACATGGAAAGATTACTTATCCCTCCCCTTTATTGACCAAATGCTAGATAGGTTGGCCAGACTATAATACTATTATTTTCTTGATGGCTACCCGGGGCACAATCAGATGTTATTGCCCTAGAGGACAAGAAAAAACCACCTTTACATGCACTTATAGCACTTATGCATTCAAGAGAATGTCATTCGGTTTATGTAATGCACTTGCGACTTTTCAAAGGTGCATGATGGAAATTTTCATCAATGATATGGTGAAAAGGTTTATTGAGGTCTTTATGGATGACTTCTCTATTTTTTGGTACTTCTTTTGATGAATATTTAACCAATCTTGGTAAAGTACTTGCTAGGTGTGAGGAGATGACAAAGTGTTATTTCATGGTGGGTGAAGGTATTGTGCTGGGACACAAGGTGTCCAAGGATGGGATGGAAGTTGGAAAGGCCAAGGTAGAAGCAATTGAAAATTTTCCACCATTGGTTTCTATAAAAGGAGTTCATAGTTTTCTGGGACATGTAGGTTTCTATCGTCACTTCATAAAATATTTTTCTAAAATTTCCTCTCCTTTGTGCAGGTTGCTTGAGAAGAACATGCCTTTAAAGTTTGATGATGCTTGTCTGAAATCATTCGAGGAGTTAAAGCAAATGTTAGTGAGTACACAAATTATAGTAGCTCCGGACTGGAATGAGCCATTTAAGCTGACGTGTACTGCAAGTATAGTGCAATTGAAGCCATTATATGTTAGAGGAGGAGCAAAGTGTTCCACTCCATCTACTACATGAGTAAAACCCTCACTCCTGCTCAGATGAACTACACTGTCACTGGAAAGGAGCTGCTTGCAGTTGTTTGGGCGTTTGACAAATTTCAGTCCTATCTAGTAGAAACAAAAGTCATCGTCTACAGAGACCATTCAACCATCAGGTGTTTATTTATAAAGAAAATTGCTAAACCAAGGCTAGTTTGTTAGGTGTTACTTTTAGAGGAATTTGACTTGGAGATCCGAGATTGCGAAGGAACAAAAATCAAGTGGTTGATCACTTAACCAAATTAGAAGCTCGAGATCATATGGCTAAAGGAGGTATGATTAGGGAAACCTTTCCCGATGAGATATTATTAGCCATCACTAGTGAAGAAACATTATGGTACGTGGACTATGTGAATTATATCACAATTGGAGTGTTACCACCGGAGCTTGAACCTCATGCCAAGGAGAAGTTCTTACATGATGTGAGGCTCTACGTATAGGATTAGTCATATTTGTTCAAACAATACATAGATTAGTTGGTGATAAGGTGTATGCCTGACAGATATGTAAGAGATCCTATATGACTACCATATATCACAACATGGTGGGCATTATGGAAGTGACAAGACTGCTGTAAAAGTACTACAATGGAGTTTCTATTAGCCTAAGATGTTCAGAGATGCACATGAGTTTGTGAAGAAACATGATAAATGCCAAAGGACCGGAATAATCAAAAGAACTTAAGATATGCCCCTACAGGGCATTTTCGAGATAGAGATTTTGGACGTGTGGGGAATTGACTTCATGGGACCCTTCCTGTACTCCAATGGTTACAATTACATCTTGGTGATAGTAAACTATTTGTCTAAATAGGTTGAGGTTGTTGCCCTTCCTACTAATGATTCAAAAGTTATGGTGAACTTTGTGAGGAAGAACATCTTTTCAAGATTTGGGACCCTCGGAGTTTCATAAGTGACAGGGGTACTTATTTTAGTAACAAGCTGCTGGATAATCTCTTAGAAAAATATGGAGTTAAGCATCTTGGTTGCTACTTCCTATCATCCTCAGACTAGTAGTCAAGTTGAGGTATCAAACTGAGAGATCAAGCAGATCCTTGAGAAGAAGATTAGTCTGAGTAGAAAGGATTGGGATGCGAAGCTTGATGATGCTCGATGGGCATATCAGACTACTTACAAGACCCTTATAAGGGCCTCTCCATACAAGTTGGTTATAGGAAGGCATGCCACCTGCCAATGAAACTTGAGCACAAGGCTTATTGGGCAATCAAGAAGTTGAACTCTGATCTAGAGTTAGTGGTTGAGAGAAGATTGTTGCAACTAAACGAACTTGATGAGTTTAGGTTGCATGCATGTAAAAAACACTAATTTTTATAAGGATAAAACCAAGAGATGGCATGATAAGCACATTCAACATGGCGGGTTTGAGCATGGGAATTGGTTCTGTTGTTCAATTAAAGGTTGAAATTGTTTTCGATTAAACTCAAACCGTGCTGGTCAGATCCATTTGAGGGGGTTATAGTCACTCCTCATGGTACAATTGAGTTTCACGCTTTGAAAGGCGAGAGGAACATTTTTGGTGAATGGGAAAATAGTGAAGCACTATCGTGGTGGTGACGTTGACAATCAATAATCAAAGGTCCTCCTTGTAGACAACTAAGCAAGAATTCTACGTGTTGCTGCAATGTTAAATTAGGCGCTGCATGAAAGGCAACCCATGATTGTAGTGTAGTCGTCATACCGCGAAGCTAATTTGCGCGCTTGTTGGGAGGCAACCCCAATTTTCTTGATTTTCTTTCTATTATTTTGATTTTAGGTTGTTTGATATGTTTGGGAGTGACACAGGGATGAGAGAGTGCAAATGCAAAAGTTGAAACTACATAACAGTAAAAAAGGCAAGATATGGCTTCATCTTGGGTCCTCACATCGTGAGGCCCCAGAACGAGTCAAGGGTCATTCGAAAAATAAAAAAAATATAGTAAATTGGGGCTAATCATATGAGAACTCATGTAGAATTTATTCTGCCTCATTATAGGGCGTTTCATCGCGTGAGACTTAGATGTGCGCCCATGTAAGTTACGTTTATAAATGATGAAACCATTCCCCTCATTTATTCAAGCACGTCCATCTCCCATCTTTTCCTTTTGCTCCCTAACACTAGCCTCTTCCGCTCATCTCTCCTTCTCGTGTTAAGTCCAGGTAAACCTCTCATCTTTTCTTTTTCTCCCTCTTTTCTTATTTTTGAGTACCACCCCATTCCCCGATTCCTGTAGTTAGCTTCTTTATCTTTTATTGATGTAGTTCGGTTAGTTTTGTTAGGAAATTAATGGAGATTTGGCTATTATTGGTTGATTATTGAACAAATTGAGGTGGAAAACTATAATTCTCACCACATCACTCAAAATTGGGATGGTATTCATGAGTCAAAATCATTGAAACAAAGAGTGAAATTGTATGCACATAAGATGTTTGATACAATGCTTAAACAAGATTTTCAAGAGCTTTGCAAAGTTTGAGTAATGAGTCTACTTTTATGGCATTGTGAGCACCCTAAGCTTGGGGAGGTTGTTTGGGAGTTCTTGAACTTAAATTGCATTCATTTTTGGATGAGTGTCAACACACAACAGACTTGGGCATGACTCACGCATCGCCTCCACCCGCTTGAACTTTAATTGTGCTTTATGGTCTTAAATGAATGCAATTGCATTCAGGTAGTCGCTCATGCACTACTCTGACTTTCTAATGCAAGATTGGACTAATATGAATTCTTTGCTCTTTGAAGATACAATGGTCATTTCTAAGACACCTACTAAAATCATAGAGCGAGAGGAGATGTTAAACCTCCCCTGAAAAAGCTATATACTAACAAGAATAAATAGGCAAAAGATAATAAGGAAATTAGACAAAAATAATGCATGATAGAATACAAGGAGGAACTTTTGAGGTAGATACTAAGGCCATTACACTGAGTAGATCCAACGCAAACACAACAAATGGCACAAACACGGTCGTCTAGGCCAAGAGAGGTTATGTTCCAAATCAGAGAAGGAGATTCAAGGCCACCTTCAGTTAAGAAGCGAAGACTTAGAGATCAAAGGGAAAAGGAAAGGTACCAAAGGTGGTTGAGTCAGAGTCTAATTCTGGCCCATCAGATAGAAAAATGAAGATCCCACCGCCAGATGGTGCTAGGAGCCAGGCGCTCCGGTTGACAAGTCTGTATGGGATAAGAAATTTGTGAGTGACCATGCCTGGAGGCAATATGATAGTGTCAAGAAGAAGAAAGTGCTCCCCATTTGCTAGAAAGACCACTGAACCTAGATGCGACAAAGGATTCTTGCTCAAACATAGTGACCGAGATAGAATAGAGATGATGATTACTCTTTTCCCAAGGACTAAAGGGCAATACTAACTTCACTTTTGTGAGAGAGTTATATGCCAACTGGGACCCGAATTAGGGCAATATTGTGAAGCTTCGTAGAAAGGATATTGATGATTTTGCTGAGGCTATAAACAAGTACTACAAGGCAACTAATCGGGTGATGAAAAATTATTTTAGGGAAGAGTAGACATACAACTTGAAGCATATGCTTGAGATTCTATGTGAGGATCCGAGTATTGCAAAGTGGAGTAAGAGATAGGGCTTGACCAAGGCATTCATGAACAGGGAGACATGAGCTTGTCTAAAACTGGATATGCAACAGATGGATGCCCAAAACTCACAAGACCATTGTTATATGGGAGCGTATTTTTATAATCTATGATTTTATGGAACATGACTATGTGAACACTAGAGAGATGCCGAGGAGTCAAATGTCCAAGATATGTAGGAACATGCAGTGGAGACTCTACTTTGTATACACTTTAACTACACTGCTGGAGAAGTACAAGTTGTATGAGAAAGGAGATTTGATGCTAGATAGACAACTAAAGGCACTTTGTGATATATGCTTAGTAAATTAACCAAATGATGATAACCTCCAGAAGAAGGCCATAGGGAGCGGATCACCGTGGTGGAGGATGAGCTCCAACAATTGAGAGTGGGCTTAGAGGCATGAGATCTTGCAATACTGACTGCACCAAAGACTAGAGACTTAGTGGATTTAGTCCTTGTTTGACTACATGCTAGCCTTCCATAAGAAGATGTTGCCAAAAAAGTCCTTTGGGGTGAAGATCGACCTAGAGGTGCTGTAGAGGAAGGATTCTAGTGCTATTGATAACACTCTTGTTGATGAGCCAAAATTGGTTATTGCTACTGAGGAGCCGACTGAGGTGAGAGTTGAGGTTGTTGCGATTGGGGACCCGTTTACTGGGGAGGGTTAGCTCATAGAGGCCGTAGATGCATCTGGCATAGCGCTAGAGGATCCAACAAAATAGGGGACCGAGGTACTAAACCGGTGTCCACCACAACTAGAGTCTACTTAAGGGAGTTTCTGACACCCACTTTATCTTTTGTAATGACCTGATCGGTCATTTTGAGTTGTAGAATATCATTCTCCTATTTGATGCATTTCGTAGGTTCATTTGATATTTTATTACTTGTTAGAATAGATGGTTTGATTCCCGATAGGTTTGGGAGTGATTTGGAATACTTAGTTCCTTACTAGAGGCTTATAGTTGGAAGAGTTGATCAAAGTTAATATTTTGGGTAAATGACCCCAGATTAGTAATTTGAAGGTTTCAATAGGTTCGTATGATAATTTTAAACTTGTAAGTATGTTTGGCTCGGGTTTCAGGTGGCCCAAGGTTGATTTGGTGCTTCTAGTTGTAAGTTGAAATTTTGAACTTAAGAAAGTTTGAGAATTTTTAATGCTTGATTCTTGATTTTGATGTTGTTTTTGTATTTCAAGCCTTTGGAAAAGTTTGTATAAGGTATCATACTTGTTAGGATGATTGGACGGGGTCCGGGTGACTCGAGTAAGTTTCAGATCATTTTGAGCTAAGTTGGAATTTCTAGTTTGCTGGTGCACAACAATGCTTCGTGATCGCTAAGCTGAGTCTCATGATCGCATAGAAGTATTTGGGAAGGGGAGATTTTTTTCGTTTCATGACCCCAAATTCTCACCTTAGGATGTCGTGATGGCACCTAGTCCCTAAGACTAAGTAAGCCTAACATATGCTGAGTTATTAACATATTTAAACCCTTTAACTATTTAACATGAATCAGTAAACGCCATACATGGGCAACAACCATCAATAGATATACAATATCCCAAAACCCATAGTACGAATTCATAAGCTTTCCTAAGAGTAACTAAGAATAGCAAATACATCACTGTTTGGAATAGAAGGCAAACCCAACATATATAGCCCGCCTTATCTCGCCGAATGTACAAATATCAAGAATAACAATAACACGAACAACTCACGTGCAAAATACCCCGACAATGCTCTCAACAATCCCACATGTGCCAAGGTCACAACAACACAATATATCAACTAGCACCACACGTGTCTATATGCCACAACATTTCCAAAACAACAATACCAATACCACAAAAACATATAGCCTACGACTCAACAATACTGAGCGCAACAACAACAACAATAATAACAAGGGAATACAACAAGTAAATCAACACAAGAATTACAACAACACAATGAAGCAGAAGAATAAACTCAGCAATGACAGACATAACATGTAATAATGACCTCAAATAAGGAAAATTAACAATAAAAGGGGTAACATGTAATAGAACTTCAAATAAGGAGAATCAACAATAAAAGAGGTAACAACTTCAAATATAGCATGTAAGAGAAATCTTGACAATGAAAAATATATCATGATATGGCAACTTAATATTAATGCATGAAAGACGCCTAAGACTCTAAACCAATCAATTTTCCAGATATAAGGCTGTGTACACACTTGTCACTAACTTCTCCTCAAGCAACTAAAGAGCTACCCTCAGTAACTATGTAATTCATTTGCGTGCCATTGAGTGTCTTGCTTGCATAGTAGATAGGGTGTAAAATCTTATTGTGCCTTTGACCAAGCACCGCCCCAATAGCAACACCACTGGAGTCACACATAAACTCAAATGGAAGAGACCAATCGGGTGTGACAATAATATGTGCCGTGGTGAGATTTGATTTCAAGTTCTCAAAAAATTTGAGGCTCTTCTCATCGAATACAAATTAACAATAAAAGGGGTAACATGTAATGGAACTTCAAATAAGGAGAATCAACAATAAAAGAGGTAGCATGACAATAAAAGAGGTAATAACTTCAAATATAGCATGTAAGAGAAATCTTGACAATGAAAAATATATCATGATATGACAACTTAATATTAATGCATGAAATACGCCTAAGACTCTAAACCAATCAATTTTCCACATATAAGGTTGTGTACATACTCGTCACCAACTTCTCCTCAAGCAAATAAAGAGCTACCCTCAGTAACTATGCAATTCATTTGCGTGCCATTGAGTGTTTTTCTTGCATAGTAGATAGTGTGTAAAATCTTATTGTGCCTTTGACCAAGCACCGCCCCAATAGCAACACCACTGGCGTCACACATAAACTCAAATGGAAGAGACCAATCGGGTGTGACACTAATATGTGCCGTGGTGAGATTTGCTTTCAAATTCTCAAAAGATTTGAGGCTCTTCTCATCGATTACAAATTTAGCCTCCTTTTCAAGAAGCTTGCACATGGGACTCGCAATCTTTGAGAAGTCTTTGATAAATCGCCGATAGAAACTGGCATGCCCCAAAAGGCTTCGAATTCCTTTGACCGAAGTGGGAGGAGGAAGCTTGGAAATAACTTCAATTTTTGCTCGATCAACCTCAATGCCTTGCTTGGAGACCTTTTGGTCAAGAACAATACCTTCGTCTACCATGAAGTGACATTTTTTCCAATTGAGCACAAGATTGATCTTTTTGCATCTTTTGAATACTTGCCTAAGATTATCAAGGCAATTTTCAAATGAGTCACAAATTCATCCATGAATACCACCAAGAAATCCTCCACCATGTCCGATATAATCGACACCATGCATCATTGAAAGGTGGCCGGGGCATTGCATAGCCCAAATGGCATCCGACTAAAATCAAAGGTCCCATAAGAACGTGTGAATGTCGTCTTATCTTGGTCCTCCAAGGCTATGTTGATTTTGTTGTAGCTAGAGCAACTATCCAAGAAGTAATAAAATGACCTTCCCGCTAGCCGATCAAGCATTTAATCAATAAAAGGCATAGAGAAATAGTTTTTGCAAGTGGCACTATTGAGCTTCTGGTAGTCCATGCAAACTCTCCACCCGGTCACCGACTTTGTTGGAATGAGTTCATTTTTTTCATTTTCAATCACGGTCATGCTTCCCTTCTTTGGCAAACATTGCACCAGAGTCACCGAAGGACTATCCGTAATGGGGTAAACAACCCCGGCATCCAACTATTTTATAATTTCTTTCTTTACCACTTCTTGCATGGAGGGATTCAACCTCCTTTGCTGCTCCACACTAGGTTTTCTATCTTAATCAAGTTGGATTTTGTGCTCACATCTACCAGCGGGAATCCCTCGAATATCCACTATTGTCCAACTAATGCCTCGTCTATGCTCCCTCAAGGTCTCCAATAATAGCTCAACCTGCACATCATTTAACAAAGGCAGAATAGCCTGATAGACACTTGTACTTATTATCATTTGTCATCCCGGTCCCTATAATTAAAAGTTTTATCCAGGTACTTATACTTGTTCAAAGTCAATAGTTTAAACTCTTCTAACGCTGCGTGTCCCTCAATCGCATGGTTCTAGAATCCACACCAGATAAAAATATGCTACATCAACATTTTTTTCTAAAATTGCATGGAAAAAAATAAACCTTTTATCTTTCCTCCCTTTTTTTTTAAACCTTTTCTTTATTTTTCTTTCTCCTCCACCATCATCCTCTACTGATTGTACTACCTCATTCCCTAAATCTAGCCCCCAGATAACACCATGAACAATATTCTCCCATGCCCAATTCCTCCAAAAGAACCCTTATCCCACCTCTACCTGAATACCTTATCTCCACCATTTTTCTTTCTCTCTAAAACATAGTTGGCCAACCATAGTAGCAACCTAATTCCGTTACTCTTCTCGCCATTTTTGCCCGTCTTCATTCCTTCACTCATTCATGATTTCACTAGCTTTAAATACCGCTCTCTCCCCTGTTAAGATCTTACTTCCCAGAAAAGGGTTCCTAATATTTTAGTAAATTTAACTTCATCCCTATATAACAACAACCATACAAAAGTAATAAAAATTAAAGATTTCTATCAATCAAATTACACTATTTTGTACTGATAACAAATATTCATAAAGCAAACAAACAATGGCAAACAGATAATTAACTAGACCATGCAAAGGAAAATCAGATCTATGAAAGATATTTTAAAAAGAAAAAAAGGGGCAGGGGCTGGGGAAGAACAGGAAGGGAAAAAAAAAGAAAAAGAAATGGGGCAGGGGCTGGGGAAGAATGAGATGGGAAAAAAAAGAAAAATAATTGGGACTGGGGCTGGGGGAAGAACGAGAAAGGGAGGGGGATAAAGAGAAACAAACAGGGGAAGGGGTGGGTCACGGGTGAAAACGAGAAGGAAACATACTATGTTTTTGTTTTTTATTTCTTTTGTCTTCTTCTTTTTCTTTTCATTTTTATCATTTTTAATATAAATTTCTACATTCACGCTTGTTATACGCGTGAAATATACGCATTTTGTATAACTCAGTCATCAAGTTGCCACATATGCTCGGTCAATGGTCAGAAGGATTCAAAATACTGACTTTGAATAATTATAATTTTCTGGATGAAACTTCATTGAGTACAAGGATCGGGATGACAAACATGAATAAGTACAAGTGTCTACTAGCCTATTCTGCCTTTAACAAATAAGAAACAATTACGAGCAGAGTGTCATTAAAGCCAAAAAATTTATACCTTAAGTGTGGTGGTAGTGGCTTGAGTTCAAGTTGTGGTGGCCCAACGATTGAAGGCTTGGCGGGAGGAGTGACTTTATTCTCCAAGTCAAGAGAAAGCTTCTTCGGTTCATAAGTGTATGAACCAAACCCTTCCAATGCGTTCACCATCTCCACATATCCTCCTATGTCCTCAACATCAAAATTCATCAAGATCGCTGCCAATGCCTCACCAAGGAATTCCTCTTCCATCTTTACCTCAATGACATCTTCACACACATCAACAATATCAAGTACCGAGATACTCTCATATACATTTGGCGATTTCATTCCCTTACTTGCTATAAAGGTAACTTCTTCGTCATTAACCTAGAATTTAATCTAATTTCTTTCCGAGTCCATGAGTGCTCTTACGGTTGAATGGAATGGTCTTCCTAAGATGATAGGTATCTCTTTATCAATAGCACAATCCTGAATAACGAAGTTGGCGGGGAGGAGAAACTTTTCCACTTTCACAAGCACATCATCCACTATCTATATCGGTCGCTTCACCGAACGGTCGGCCATTTACAATCTCATACTCGTAGGCCTGGGCATTCCCAATCCCGCTTGCTTTTAGATAGCAAGAGGCATTTAGTTTATACTAGCCCCATTGTCACAAAGTGCTCGTGAAAAGTCATGCAATCTAATAGTGTATGGAATGGTGAAAGCCCCCAGATCCTCTTTTTTTTGGACAACGGTTGTTGAAATGATGGAGCTAATCCGGTGGGTGACACTCACCATTTCATTTTTGGTAGTCTTTTCTTTTCGTGATCAAATCCTTCAGGTATTTAGCAAAATCGAGCATATCTTGAAAAGCTTCCACAAATAGAATGTTCACTGATAATTGCTTTAAGATATCATAGAACTTCTCAAATTTGCTTTCATCAACGTTTTTGGCTAGTCTTTGAGGAAATGGAGGGGGAGGTCTAGGAATCGGTGCTCGAGGTTATGGTGCCTCTATTACTTTTTCGTCAACCTTTTCATGGCTCACATCTTGAGCCTTCACCTTCTTCGGATTTCTCTCAACTTCAACAACATTAGGCACTTCAACTTGTTCCTCATCCTCTTGTTCAATATCTTCTACTTCAATCACCAGTTTACTCTCACTTTAAAGTAATTTCCCACTTCGAGTTGTAATGGCTATGCAATGAGAGGTTTGGCTGCCCCGGTACCCTTTGGATTTGTAATTGTATCACTTGGGAGTGTGACTTTTTGTTTTTAGGGTTTTGTTCTCTTGAGAGATCTCTCATTTGTATATCCAACTTTTGAATAGATACGGTGTGAGAGTCCACAAGTTCGGTCATGTTTTTCATTGAAGTGTCAGACCTCTCTTGATTTTGCAATACTTTTTCAAGCATGTTATCCAATTTGGAATTACTTTGGTCGCTTGAAGAACTCTCCTTCCAATGTTAAGAGTTAGAGTATTGGCCATTTTGTGGAACATAAGGTTTGAACTCCGATTCACAAAATTATTGTTGTTGCTGCTCTAAATTCCTTGATTTGAACTACCTTGGTCATTTCTCCATTGTTGGTTACCTTGACCTTGCGGGGTTAGGTCTCCATTGATGTTGTTGTCCCGACTCTTTGTAGTTTTATTTTTGATATCCACCTTGTAAATCTTTAACATATTTCACTTCTTCTTATTGCATTGGTGGATAATCTTGATGTTGGCCTTCTTGATGTTGATAGTTGGCATTTGACATTGGTTGTACTTCTTCCACAATATTCACTTTCTTTGTTTGGCTTTTCATAAATATTTTTGTCAAAATATTGACATTGGTAGAAAGCTCGTCAATCATGTGATCTCTTTCTTGATTTTCCTTGACAATGTTAGTCAATGAAGGGGTACCCCATATGAGACTCCACTCACCATGTCGCCCGAATGCCATACTTTGTTGTGTTCGGCTACCTTGTCGAGAATTTGAGTGACTCTTGCAAATGTTTTGGCTACGGATTGGTTCATAGGATCCAAACCCGTGTAAAACCTCTCCAACAAAATATTTCCGGAAACCCATGATTCGGTGATCTCACCAAATACTTCTTGAATCTAATCTATGCTTCATGTAGTTGTTCCCCCGGTAATTGCTTGATGAAGAAAATTTTGTCGCGAAGTTCGGACTTTTGCTTTGTGGGAACCATTTTCCTAGGAAGACATGCACAAGTTCGACCCAAGTGTTGATGGAGTTAGGATGTAGACTATGAATCCATTGCCTTGCCTCTCCGACTAAAGAGTATTTGAACACCCTTAACCTTAGAGCATCATCAAAAATATGATTCTGCTTATGCATTGCGCACACACCCATAAAATTTTTGAGATGTTGTGTTGGATCATCGTCAATGGAATTTCGGAAGAACCCCTCCGCCTTTCGCATTAGGTATAGACTATGGTCCACTTTGAATGTAGCTGCATAAACCCTAGGAGGGAAAATGGCATTTGAATCATCAATATACTCATCCATATCAGCAAACACCTTCTCTGGCTCACACATGCTTGCCTAGTTACCTCAAACAAAACAAGCAAAGTGTGATGGAATCTAAAAAGACATAAAGTAAAGCACACACTAGTTAGTAATTTCAAAACCGTATTCTTCGGCAATAGCGCCAAAATTTGATACGCTCAAATTACACCTATATAAATGGTATAAGGCGGTCGATATCAAATATAATAACCCAACTAGGTTGGGGTTGAATCCCACTGGGAATAGACATGAAAAGGTTACTTGAATAGTGTGTCACTTGACTAAGGCCGTAATTCTACTTTGTTGGTTTGGAAAGAGTTTGATAATTGTGAATTATAAAGAGAAGCTATTTTGTTATGAGAATAGACTAATTGGATTAAGAAACCAAAGTTGTGTCCCCTTTTATGGAAAGTAATGCTATAAGTGTTAATATGATATATTTCTAATGGGAAGTCCTTTGATATGAAGAATGTAACGACCCAACCGGTCGTTTTGAGCATTTGCACTTCGCTCGGTAGTTTACGGGCATGAGTAGCTCCTTATAGAACAGATATATGATCAAATCAGGTAGATCACAGGTAAAACCACCTTTGTGCGCACAATCTTTTTTTAAAGTGTTCTACTCAGTCAGCAATCCAACATATAAGGGAGATATGCAAGTAAATCAGGTAGACAGTCAAGGAAATTGCAAGTAAAAATGAAATGCAATAACCAAATATCAGTCCATTGCGGTGCGCAACCCGATCCAAATAACAATAATCCAATGAGGTCTGTTGCGGCGTGCAACCCAATCCAAATAACAATAACCAGCTCTCCCAGAGCTCACATCAACCAGAAACCCATCGGTTTCTCAAAATCCGCATGTAATCATGAGAGAAACATGAAAGGGTGACCCTAGCCGGATGGATCTATATCCACACGCAAGCATGGCCAATACAATGTGCTATCAGCACAGCGTGGTACAGGCTCAATATCAACTGGATGGATAACTTACGTGTTGCACGAACAACTCATGTGCCATAATATCAGTATCTGGATCTGCACAGACAACTCACTAACTACACAGACAACTCACGTGCTAATAATCACAATCTGCCCAGTGTGATCACAGGCATAACAACACGATTCTGTCCGGCATGGTCACAGGCATAACAACACAATCTGTCCGGTGTGGTCACAAGCATAACAACACAATCTGCCTGGCGTGGTCACAGGCATATAGTCCAAATCATATTACATAAAGCAAATAAATAAGAACATATTTATATGACCACTAAATATCATATTCATGCTCCTTGACTGGTATAAGTGACATGCTAAAGTGTAGGCATGTGCAAAATGTGCTATCATAGCTCAAATTGCCAATTTTATCACAAAAATAGGAATTATCAAGTTTATTCAGGGAATTAGCCTCTATGTAATCTCAAACATGGATCAAATAGTTCACAACAACGTTACAAATACGAGAAACATCATAACTTAAAGCTTCACAGTCAATTCTAGGTATATCAAAGTCTAAGCACTACCTCGAACATGGATAAATACCGTGGTGATCGCACATGGGCTCAAACCCCACACATATGTGCACCCATAGCGCGTAGCTATCACAAATAATTCAGGCGACTAGTGCCTCAACCAATTTTAGATACGATACTTACCTCAAGCAAGACAAAGCAAATACCAAGTAAGCCAAACAATACTCTATAAGTGTCATCCTATATAAATCAACCTCCGAACGGCTAGAAACTAGCCAAAAACAACTCAAAAACATCAAATAATGCCAAAGGAAACAAACCCAGTCGATAAAGGTCGAATCTTTAATCGAAAACTTAAAGTCAACCAAAAAGTCAAACCCAAGCCCGCACCTCAGAACCAGACAAAACTCATAAATTCTGACAAGCCATACTAATTTCACTCAAATTCGACTCTGAATCGATGTTCGAAACTCAATTATTCACTTTAGGAAAGTTTAGACAATCCCCCCCCCCAATTTCTTCTCTTCAAATCCTTAATTTAGGTGTTATAACCCATGGAAAAATATATATATTAATCAAAACAAAGATAAAATTACTTACCCTCAAGATTTGAGTGTTTATCTCCTGTAAAATCGCATTACTTATGCTCCAAGAACTCAAAAAGTGAAGAAAATGAACTGTGAAATTTGATGTTTTAATGCACTGTCATGGGTCCTTATTCGCGATTGCGGGTCGCCAACCTTGCGATCACGATCCAAAAAAAGTTCCAGCACACTTTTTACACTTCACGATCGCGGCCATGGCCCCGCGATCGCGGTGAACAAATTTAAACAAGATTGCCCAACTCTTCCAGACAGCCTCTAGTATAATGGCTATAACGTTTTGTAACAAACTCCAAATGGCTTAATTTTCTGAAAGCGCTACAACTTTCATTTTTGGATCATCTCCAAATTTCTTATAGATTGTAAGATATAAGCTTCCAAAGTCAGTCCCGTGACAGCAGAAATTCTTCAACGCAATCACGAGAAAGTCTTCCGTGATCGCGATTCAAAAGGCCCAAACAACTATTTTCTCTTTATGAACGCGACCCAAAAGTCTGTGAGTGCGATTCACATCCCTGTAGCCAAAAATCAGCAACTAAAAAGGGCCTAGAAATAGTCTGAAACGACTCTGAAACTCACCCGAGCATCTCAGGACCTCGATTGAACATACCAACAAGTCCCAAAACATAATACGGACCTAATCGAGGCCTCAAATCACACATAATAACATCTAAACCATGAATCATAGATCACGATCAATCTCTTAAGTTCATAAACTTCAAACTTCGAACCAAGCATCTGATTCAAGCCTAACCAATCCGCAATGAACCCAAATTTTGCATACAATTTTCAAATGACATATCGAACCTATTGGAACTCCCAAAACAACAATCTGAACCTGATAACATTGAACTCCACTCCCGGTCAAACCTATAAATATTCTAAACCTTCTAATTTCCAACTTTCGCCAAGTAGTACCAAAACTTTCTAGAAATATCCAAATGCAAATCCAGGCATACGCCCAAATCCAAAATCACTATCCAAACCTAATGGAACCATCAAAACTCTGATCCGAGGTCAAAATGCACAAAAGTCAAACTTGATCAACTTGTCCAACTTAAACTTTCCTATGTGAGAATCATTCATCCAAATTAATCCCGAACTACTCGAGAACAATAACCGACAATGTACACAAGTCATAATACATCATATGAAGCTACTTATGACCCCAAACCATAGAACTGAATGCAAATGCTCAAAATGACCAGTCGGGTCATTACATTCTCCCTCACTTAAACATACGCTCATCCTCGAATGTGACAAGATTCACTACAAGGCCATCAAATCACTATGTTAACTCACCATGCACTTATTCATAGGTGATCCCACATCACCCCAATTCATATAAGTGTCTTATCACAATATAATTGAAAATTATTCCTTCACCCTTAGTCAATAAATCTTGGAACGCAATTTCTAGCATTCAGAATCCATTACAAGACCCGATTCTCACATCCATACACTGTGTAAGTATGAATAAACTTGTATCAAAGCCATAACCATAACCCAAAATGTAATCACATGATATACCACATAACTCAGATACTTATAGCAATAACTTCCAACCACAATAGATGCTCAATAACGAATCCAGTGCCGGTAACAAACCTCATATCAAATAAAACCTTGTTCTAACTCTTCGTACACTGCCAATGATAAAAGAAACATGCGGAGACTCATAACCACCCATCAGATCAACAAGTCGTGGAGCTCTCTCGCCCAACCAGAACCATAGCCCAAATTCTAAGCTGACTAGAGACGTTACTCTTCCAAATATACCTTAACAAATATGACCCGGTGTAGAATACATATCCACATTAGGTCGACTAGTGGACTCTATTTCGATTCTAATCCTTCTGAAATGAGTAGATAACCTTTCTGAAGATCTACCAGAACCTATCCACAACACATACCATTAACTGGATAACTTGGTCATATCTTTGCAGTCTGCCACCAAGAAACAATCTGCCTATGAGACTCCAAGTCTCCAAACCATAAGAATACGAAAGAATAACCAGATTTGATCCTATCTCCACCACTCAAATGACTGACACATCCTTCATACATAATCATTCCATGAGAAATACTTCCATAATTCTTCCGTGCCACATAGAAAATTTTGAACATCAGTAGTCGATCAATCAGGCGAGTACCGCAATACCAATGAAGCATCAGTAAGTCAAAACACAAGGCGCCTACTGAAATGCGCAGTCTTCTCAGGTGATACCAGATAGTGTCAGCATTCTTCTAAATAGTTGAAACTGTGAATGTCATCTAGAACTTATGACCTTCCTTTGAAACTGAACTGCATACTTGCACATACAAATCTCAATCTCACACGACGCACCGCCTCTATCAAGCTATCATATAAAAATACGAGAACCACATTACCACCCCTGAGTCGCAAGCAGAATACATACTCAATTAAATAGAAACCTTCCACTTGATTCCATTCAGGAGAAAATCACAACACACAACAAACTGCCCATGTCTGTAGAAAATGTCCATCCCAAGCCGTGGTAAAAATCATCGAGAACTCTACGAAACCCATTTGCACATAACCAAGCTATCAAAACTGAATTCCTCTAACTCAACCAAGTCACGCAAGTCGCGAAACCCCAAGAGTATTGCCACAAATCACTGGTAAAGCCTCACCACATCATAAGAATCAAATGAATCGATCATACCATTACCTTACTGATCCAACCTACTACCAAGTTGTCCTATTTCTCCGAGTTCCTTTCGAATTACATTCAAGTTGACACTTCTCCTTGCCAGAACACCACAATCCTTACCCAAAGCTCACCACAAGAGATCCTAGCATTAAATCATGTCGTCCTAAAGCTCATAAGCCACTGTATTCCTATTTAAACACTAAAAAAATACCCCATCCGACATACCCACTTCGAAGAGTCCTCATGTGAATCTATAGTTGTTTCTTTGACCTCTCAAATGCTGAAATGTAGAATCTATAGTGATACTGAATTACCACAAGTTCTGGAACTATCCAATGCAAATATCAGATCTTAGCCATATATAACTCCAAAAATTTCACAAATACCACATATGAATCTTGAACCCATTAGAACCTTCACGAAAGCCATCCACTCTACCCTAATGTCAATTGCACCGCTCAAACGAGCCAAAAACCCCGTCTTCTTTTAGCACACCTACATCCTAAAATGTAACCCACATCTCTAAGAAACCGAGCGAGTCCCTTTTCTTAGCACATTACATCCGCCACAATTGGTAGCCCAAATCATTCCAAGGTTTCCAAGATGTCCAAAAAGTATAATACATCATGCATCCAATAATTTCCTTGCTCAAGTCATCCTCAAGAACGACATCTTCAAGTCGCAATCGATCCTCAAATATGCCTCGGACCGAAATCAATATAATACATAACCATGCAATCTGATCATCGATAACCAATTCTCCCACTTGTCTCAAAACTATAGAACCAAATATCTGATAACTCACAATACCTATACTCTATTACTGCCATAATCCCGCACTGAAATTCACTTCAATCCTTTATACGCTCATGTAGAATTGGCCATAGAATGCTTCAAATCTTCTTCTAACCTCGTGAAAGTTGTACAAACTCCTTCGAGTGATCCAAACTCAAATTGCAACACATGTAACCCACCGGTAGAAAGAAACTCTCGACAGAATCATCATAAAAATCACACATCTGTAGACTACCCCGCATGTGATAACACGCCTACTCAGCCCCAAACCAACATCTCTATATGACCTCATTGTGGTCGCAACCACCGTACCACCTCTAAATCCTCTCGAGTCTAAACTCGTCACCAAGACATAAGAATCTACTTCGTTCCACAAATGAACAACATAAAAGATCCCTAGCACATCCATAACTCAAGACTGTATAACACATCAAGATGGAAATCAAGCACTAAATAGTCCTTTTCACATCCCAAGGGAACTCTTCTTGTCACATCCAATCCATCTGAACATATCCCGCAGCCACATCATACTCATCATTTAGCCATCCAAATACTCACCGAGCCATCATTCCCACTCATAGGGACACTACCAGACATATAAGTCCAAAAACACATGCTTACACAACTGAAACTACCGAGCCCAAGCTGAGGTCTAAACCTGGCCTCAAGTCCTCCAGACTGGGCCACCACCGAAACACAGAAAACAAATCTCACACCTCATCCATGGAATCACAAGTCATTGATACATAGCTGATACCGAGAGCTCACATAACATACGAGTGAGTGGAAGGAATTCAAAGACATACGCTTCAAGCTGAATCAATGATGCTCGATAAGGAAGGAAAGATGGGAAGCTTATCCTAAATGCCCTGTAGCTTCTTGAAGATATGTACGGACATCATCATACCGATCCGCAAGACTCTACTAGACATTTGCTCTTGACTCGTAGAACCTATGAACCTAGAGCTCTGATACCAACTAGTCACGATCCAATATCCAATAAGTCGTGATGGCACCTAACTCAACCCGCTAGGTAAGCTAGATAACAGTCAATACAACTAAAATAAAGTAATAAGGGATCTATAAATGAAATAATTGAAACTCTATACAAAATCCCAAGGACTAGTAGTAAAAATCATGAACTTCTAATATCTAGAATTTGCAAAGCTAATAAGCTAATATGAAATAAATATATTATCTGTTTAGAATATACATAAATAGATTGACAAATCTAAAGATACCAAGGACAAGTGGCAGTTATAACCAGAAGGCATGTACATCTTCAGTGCCAGCTCCCGCAGTACACATCAACATCAGCTCCGAGATCTACACGCAAGGTGCAGAAGTGCAGTATGAGTACAACTGGCCCCATGTACTTAATAAGTATCCTAACTAACAGGTAATAGAAGCAAGAACTATAAATGATACTCACTGATCACCTGTGCAATTCATAAACTCAACAAGTTTAGAACAGATATATGATCAAATTAGGTAAATCACATGTAAAACCACCTCGGTGCTCACAATTCTTTATTTTAAAGCGTTCTACTCAGTCAGTAATCCAGCAAACAAGGGAGATATGCAAGTAAATTACGTAGACGATCAAGGAAATTGCAAGTAAAGATGAAATACAATAACCAAATATCAGTCTGTTGCAGCGCGCAACCTGATCCAAATAACAATAAGCCAATAAGGTCTGTTGCAGCATGCAGCCCAATCAAAATAACAATAAACAGCTCTCCCAAAGCTCACACCAACCAAAAGCCTGTCGGTTTCTCATAATCCATGTGTACACCATCCAGAGAGAAATATGAGAGGGTGACCCTAGGGGGATGGATCCATATCCATATGCATGCACGGCCAATTCTACGTGCTATCAGCCCGGCATGGTCACAAGCTCAATATCAACCGCACGGATAACTCACATGCTGTACGGACAACTCACGTGCCATAATATAAGTATCTGGATCCGCACGAACGACTCATGTGCTGCACCGACAACTCACGTGCTAATAATCACAATCCGCCCGGCGTGGTCACAGGCATAAAAACACAATTCGCCTGGCGTGGTCACATGCATCCAGTCCAAATCATATCACACATAAGCAAATATACAAGAACACATGTATATTATCACTGAATATCATATTTCATGCTCCTGTACTGGTATAAGTGACATGGTAAAGTGTAGGCAAGTGCAAAGTATGCTATCATAGCTCAAATTGCCAATTTTATCACAGAAATAGGAATTATCAAGTTTATTCAGGGAATTAGGCTCTATGTAATCTCAAACATGGATCAAATAGTTCACAACAACGTTACAAATATGAGAAACATCATAGGTAAACGCTTCACAGCCAATTCTAGGTATATCATAGTCTAAGCACTACCTCGAATATGGATAAATACAGTGGTGATCGCACATGGTCTCAAACCTCACACATATGTGCACCCATAGCGTGTAGCTATCACAAATAATTCAAACAAGTAGTGCCTCAACCAAGTTTAGATACGATACTTACCTCAAGCAAGCCAAAGCAAAATATTGAGCAAGCTAAAAATACTCTATAAGCTCCATCCCTCACAAATCGACCTTCAAACGGCTCAAAACTAGCCAAAAGCAACTCAAAACATCAAATAATGCAAAAGGAAACAAACCCAATCGATAAAGGTCAAATTTTTAATCAAAAACTCAAAGTCAACCAAAAAGTCAAACCTGGACCCGTACCTCGGAACCCGACAAAACTCACAAATTCCCACAACCCATCTAATTCCGAGTCCAACCATACTAATTCACTCAAATCTGACTCCAAATCGATGTTCAAAACTCAATTATTCACTTTAGAAAAGTTTAGACAAAAATCCCCAATTTCTTCTCTTCAAATCCTTAATTTAGGTATAATAACCCATGGAAAAATAAAATATATTAATCAAAACAAAGATAAAATTATTTACCCTCAAGATTTGGGTATTTATCTCATCCAAAATTGCCTTACTTATGCTCCAAGAACTCAAAAAGTAAAGAAAATAAATTCAAAATCCTGAAATTTGATGTTTTAATGCACTGCCAGGGGTCCTTCTTGGCGATCGCGGTCGCGATTCAAAAAATATTCTAGCACAATATTTACCCTTCGTGATCACGGCCTTGGCCCCGCGATCGCGATGAACAAATTCCAACAAGCTTGCCTAACTCATCCAAATAGCTTCTAGTATAATGGCCATAACATATTGTACATAACTCCAAATGACGAATGGTTTGATTTTATGAAAACTAGACACAAAGGGCTACAACTTGCAATTTGGATTATCTTCAAATTCCTTATAGATTGCAAGATATAAGCTTCCAAAGTCAGTCTAGTGACAACAGAAATTCTTCTACGCGATCGCGAGAAAGGATTCCGCGATCCTGATTCACAAGGTACAAACAACAATTTGCTCTTCGCGAATGCGAACCAAAAGTCCACTCACATCCCTATAGCCAAAACCCAACAATTGAAAGGGGCCAAGAAATGGTCCGAAACCACCTCGAAACTCACCCGAACCTTTCGGGACTCCATTCGAACATACCAACAAGTCTCAAAACATAATACAAACCTACTCGAGACCTCAAATCATTCATAATAACATCAAAATCAAGAATCATCGATCAAGATCAATCTCTTAAGTTCATAAACTTCAAACTTCGAACCAAGCGTTCGATTCAACCCTAACCAATCTGGAATGAACCCAAATTTTGCATACAAGTTCCAAATGACATATCAAACCTATTCCAACTCCCGGAATAACAATCCGAACCCGATAACATCGAAGTCAACTCCCGGTCAAACCTATGAACATTTCAAACCTTAAAATTTCTAACTTTCGCCAAATAGTTTCGAAACTTTTTAGAAACATCAAAAATGCAAATATGGTCATACGCCCAAGTCCAATATCACTATTCGGACCTAACGGAACCATCAAAACTCTAATCCGAGGTCAAACACATAAAAATAAAACTTGGTCAACTCTTCCAATTTAAACTTTCCAAAGTGAGAATCATTCATCCAAATCGATCCCGAACCACTCGAAAACCACAACCGATGATGTACACAAGTCATAATATATCATATGAAGCTACTTATGATATCAAACTATATAATTGAATGCAAATGCTCAAAACGATCGGTCAGGTCATACAAGACCTCAATTTGAGGTCAGATCTTGAAACTAAACACATATTTGGAATAGGAGGCGAATGGACAATTGAGAATTGTTCTTGATTTCGTATTTATCATATAGGACCGAGTTGATTTTTTTTTGTTAACTTTTCCAAATATGATAAAGACCAAATTTATCTTAGTATTAGAAGGGTTCCTTAAGTTTGTTTTAACTTATTTGAGTATTATTTAACCAGATTTGAGTTGTTTAGAGACTTTTCATAAAGAAAAAATGATAGTGGAGAGTTGACTTGTTCCGAAAGAGGTAAGTATCTTGGTTAATCTTGACTTAAGAAAATTAGGTTGTAAATAATTTATTTTCTATGTACTAAATGTGTTTGAGGGCAACGTATATGCATGGTGACGAGTGTATATGCATTGTCATGAGTTAATGCATGCGGGTAAAATTAGGTTTATTTATGCCTTTGTTTATTTCTTGTATTATTCTTTTGTATTATAGTGGATTGTGGGATTACTTGATTACTCACACGTTAGTTACCATTTTTTGACTCTTGTTGAGATACATGTGGAGGATTGGTTCCTGGTAATATTGATTTTCTTATGTCACCTTAGTCATGATCATATTTTTCTTAATAAATTATGCTTAATCGTTCTCTTTGGTATTATATTATGCGCTTTGCCATGCTTGGCCGCTTATTGGGTGTTTTCATATGAATTGGTATATCGGACAGGGTTGCTCGCCGCAATATTATTAGAATAGCATCGGGGTTGCTGGCCGCAATAATATGGCCATTGGCTCGGGTTGTGCGCTACAATAGTATTGTCTTGGATCAGGTTGTTCGCCATAATAGTTATGATGTGAAATTCTTGTGTTTAATTTATGATATTATTTTCCTTGTGGATTTGGTTATGTTGATTTTGAGGTATTGTTTTATCCTCTTGGGTTTGGATTATATAGAAAGGTTTGGAATGCTTTAATTGAAAAACATGATTGTTATCTCTCTTAGTTGAACATTTTACTATTTATCGTATTTATTCTTGTTATTTCTCTTTTTATTTCTCTTGTTTATTAAATGCACAAATCTATAGAGTAAGTGTCTTCTCATAGCCTCGTCATTACCTCGTCGAGGTTAGGCTCGACACTTACTGAGTACATGAGGTTGGTTGTACTCATACTACGCTTCTGCACTTCTTGTGCAGATTCAGTCGTGGGTCCCAACAAAGTCCCAAGAGGTGCTTAGCTTGGACACTTGGAGGACTCAAGGTAGCGCTGCATATCCGTTCGCAAGTCTATCTTCTTACATCTTTATATTGTTCACTTGTTTCAGACAATATTGTATTTATTTCAAACCTTGTATTTACCACTCTTTATAGCTCAGATACTCAGTGACACCAGTCTTGGGGAATTGTTTAGACAATTATTAGTTTTAGACTTATTATGTAATTTTGAAACTTTTACTCCCTATTTATGATATTATGTTGTTAAATATTTAGTTTTATTTCCTTAATTTTTGCTTAGTGTTGGCTTGCCTAGCAAGTGGAGCTAGGCGACATCACGACCCTTTGGTTGGAATTTTGGGTTGTGACATTTAAGTGTAGCATTTTTGCTCTTAAGACACACATGACTAAGATGCAGCCAATTTTTTGTATGCACTTAAGACATGTGTATCTTAAGTGTAGATGTTCGACTGAGTTTTTTTTCAAAAATAAAAACTTATTTTTTGAAATTTAACAGTCAATCCAACACATGGTTCAATGTTCAAATCTACTCCAAATGAGTCCAATTTGAAGCATACATCCCAAATATCATAAAAAACGAATTTCAATCATTATTTTGTCAACATAATAACAAATCTAACAAATCCTTTTTGCAACAATAGTGATTTATCAATATCTTCAAGCTTCCAACAATACTCATTTGATTTAAAACTCATTTTTCATAATCAAAATTCAAGACCCGTTTCTTTAAAGTATTATACTTTAATTGCTATAAATTTAAAAATATTATTGTACAACAACTAAAAAGAAGGAGGAGGAGGATGAGGAAAAGCAAAAAGAAAAAAGAAAAAAAAAAAGAAAAGAAAAGCTTGCCTGAAGTTACCTATACATTGGATATCAGTAAAATTAATTTTTGAAAATAAAAATATAGAAATAGGTTAAACGGGGCGACCAAATATGACGTCGAGTGAAATTTCTATTTCAACTATGCCTCAAATTGGTCCGCCTATTAATATTTTGCTCAACCGGCCTGTGCTTGGACAAATTGAAAGAGATTATGAGTGTGTTTGGTACGAAAACGTTTTCCTAGAATATGTTTTCATAGAAAATGAGTTATTTTATCACTTATTTTTCCTTGTTTGGTTGGTGCGTGAAATTTTTTTACGGAAAATATTTTTTAGTATTTTGTTAGAGAGCAGAAAATATTTTTTAGGAAAATAACTTTTTATGCTACTCTCTTCACTCCCCCACCCCCTCCCTCCTCCCCCCAAGTCTCCATGTTTCATGTGCTCCCCCCTCCCCCCAAATACCCAACGTTTTGAGGACTCTATTTTCCTCAAGAATTTCATTATTCTTCTAAAAATTCATACAAACCCAAAGGAAATAATGTGTTGTGTTACTTTTTTATATAAAAATAATATTGAAATTTGTGCGCCATAACTAAAAAGAAAATACTCCTTTTTTGGTTGAAAAAGAAAGTACTTTTTCTACATTATGAAAAGAAAATTTTCATTTTGTTGAAATGTCATGAAAAGAAAGTACTTTTTTAGTTAAAAAAAAATTTATATCATGAAAAGAAAATACTTATTTGTTGAAATGAAAAAAACAGTACTCTATCTATAGCATAAAAAGAAAGTACTATTGATAATATTTCTATTTAGGGCTGGGGTGGGAGTGGGGGTGAGGGGTGGGGCGGGGTGGGGTAGGGGCATGGGTGGGGATAGGGATGAGTAGGGGTGGGTTGGTAGGGATGGGGAATAAAGTGGGGAAGGTTGAAAATTTGTTTTGGAAAATGCTTTTCCTTCACTTGATAAGGAATACATTTTAGTTCATAAGGAAAATATTTAAGCCAACCAAACATCCTAAAACTGTCATTCCAAGATATGGTGAAGCAGCAAAACTAAAAGGTAAACAACCTATAACAATCATTTTAGCTAATTCTTCCCGATCTATCTTAATTTCGTATTTACCCATTAACCTCCCAGTACCCGGGTTAAGTTTTTATTGCCCATCTTCCTCATCTACTCCCCAATCAAGAGAGTGGTGCTCTACCATGTGCCTACGAAGTTGACCCGTTCCCGCTCCCTTACCGGTATCATGTTTATAAACATCCTTACAAATTCTACATCTTACATAATTTTTATCTTCTTCTAGTCTGTCAAAAATATTCTAACACTTACTTCTTCATCTTTGATTCTTCTTAATAGGGAGGGGATGCCTACTTGTATTACCACGACCTCCACCCCTAATATTTTGAGTTTGACTAGCATTACCAGGTGTAGTTGGTGGTGTTTCAAGATTATCAGGTGATTGAATATCATCTAAATCATCATCTATACCATAATTTTCTTGAAGTCGCTCATAATCTACATTTAAATTTTCAGGTGAACTTTCAGAAATATGTGTAAAGCTACTAGAAGAACCAGCACCACCTCTTGATCTTTTGAAAGTTTTCTTACTACCACCTCTACTAGTGCACGCTTTTTTGGCTGCTCTAAATATATCCATTATGTAAATTAAATTAAGAAATTAAATTAGTAATTCTAAATAATAAAATAAGTGTACACCAAAGAAGAGAAAGAGATGGAACGAGTGTACCGGGATTCAGAATGCCGCACTAAATTTGATATCAAAAATCAAACTTCAATTGATAGATCAATACATGATAGTTGATACTTGATACCACACTTCACTTGAATACTTGATATTTGATAATAATAATAATAATTTTATAATGGCTAAACTAAATATTTGATGAAACTTAAAATAATAAGTAATTGAGAATTTAAGAACAATAATCAATATTATTGAGATAGAATTAGAGTAGTAAGAGAGTGAATTGTGAGGAAAAATGAAGGAGAAGGGGGGCTATTTATAGTTTTTAAAAGGTTAAAATTATAATTTATCAAATATTAGGGGGTGGGGGGCTATTTTCTTAAGGGGGTAGGCTGAAATGGCCATTTCTGCAAAAAAGGGCCGCTGGCCAATGATCATTTTTGAATTTGACCGTTGGCAACGATCCAGAAAATTAAAAAAAAAATTATAACAGAAACCGGGCTGTGGCCCGTTAAAAACCCGTTAACGGGTTACCGGGAGGGTTCCGGTGCACTGATATCCAAAAACTTTTCATCTAAAACCCGCTTCCCGCCCAACCCGTCTCAGCCCGCCCCCAAACGCTACAGTACCGGACTGACCCGGGCTGAATCGGGTCGAACCGGGTTATAAACGGGCCAGTCCGGCCCGATTAACAGGTATAGTGTTAATGCACGAAGGGTGATGTTATTGCATATTGTGAGTGTTAATGTACGAAGGGTGATGTCATTCCATATTGTGAGTGTTAATGCACGAAGGGTGATGCCGTGCCATGTTATGAGAGTTAATGCACAAAGGGTGATGCCGTGTCGTATCTATTGATTTATATTGTGATGCTGAGAGTAAAAGCACGAAGGGTGATATCGTGCAGTATTATTGTTTCATTGTGAGGTTGAAAGTAAAAGCACAAAGGGTGATGCCGTGCAATTTTTTTCATTGTGTTTAGTTGTTTTCACCGGTTAAAAGCATGTTGACTGTTCTGGTTATCATTTCCGTTGTATCTCTTATATCTTGTTCCCCTTTAGCATGTCCCCCTCCCAATAGTACATGTTTAGCTGTTATTTATTGTTATCTTGTACATATACGGTTATCTGCATAGGTTTATTAAGTGGGTGTCTTGTTATAGCCTCGTCACTACTTCGTCGAGGTTAGGCTGGACACTTACGAGTACATGGGGTCGGTTGTACTCATACTATAGTCTGCACTTCTTGTGCAGATTTTGGTAGCGGTCCTAGTTGATAGTGATGCTAGCAGTTGGACTTGCTTATCGGAGACTCAAGATAGATCTGCTGGCGTCCGCAGACCTTGGAGTCCCTTTCTAGTTTCCTTAGTTTACTGTTTCTTTTCATTCATAACAGTTGTATTTCGTTCAGACTCTGTTTGTAGTAAATCTTAGAAGCTCGTGAGTTGTGACTCCAGATCCGTATTGTATCAAATATTATGGGCTTTATGTTATTCCGCATTTCAGTTTTAGCATCTATTTAGCTTAATTGATTCTGCTATTGAAATTGACTAAAAATTGGTTTAAAGAGTTCTCTAACGTTGGTTTGCCTAGCAAGTGAAATGTTAGGCGTCATCACGGTCCCGAAGGTGGGAATTTCAGGTCGTGACACTTCCCATAGATGTTTGATTTTATTAAAGTAAGAGGCAATGTCTAAGAATCCCTGAAAATGTGTGCTAGGTCTTTCTTCAATTCAAAGATCCTAGCACTATCATTCCAAATATTTTTCTTCTAACTTATTCCAAATATCTTTGGCAAGTATTGAATATTCAACACTACGAGAGATTTACTTAGTGAGTGAATTGGTTAGTCGGAATATCCCCAAGTCATTACAACGCTGCCACTGTCTGGCGAGAGGAGAACCATCAGGAGGTCTCTCAGTGGTGCCATTTATAAAATCTAGTTTGTAACGCACTGACAAGGCTACCAGAATATTCCTTCGCCAACTACCATAACAAGTGTGTCATAAATAGGAGTAGAAACTAGAGAAGCTCTTAAGACATCAGTAGGATGGACTTAGAGAGGGTGACAGGGATGAGTAAAATCATCAGGATAAAAAGCAGTGTGTCGAGTAGAGGAGTTAATTGGAACAGAGGAAGACTCATAAATGCTGGCAACATGAGTAACAGTACCAATCACCATTTCAGTCGAACAATATCAACTAGCTAGATGTGCAAACAACATTATAGAATCTGACAATCAAAGAGGGATGAATAAGGATGAAACAATGTTACCAATTCTTTCGCAACTGGAAAGAGACGGCCTTGAAATAAAATGCAGCAAATACCAAGTGATTGACTAGCGATGAGAAGTCAAAACCCTAGAAACCGATGAGAATCCAGCTTAGAGACCTTATTCTCCCCAATCGCCTCCAAGAATCAGAAAACAATACGAGATAGTGGCGGAAAGATGAAATCTTTTCAAGTAGACAGTCAATCGAAACCTTAGAAATCGAAGAAGAACTCTGATAGTATAACTCAAACAAAATTCCGGCGAGAAGCTACACGGGTAACATCAGACGATAGCCGGACACAAGCTCTACCATAATCCAAGCCCTGATACTATGTTATAAACTGGAATCAATGTGAATTTGGGGAGAAACAAGTTAGGGTTAGAACACTTATAGAGAGAGAAAGCGAAAAGATTCTTATTTCATTCTGTGTAAAAAATGTTATCCAACTATACAAATAATTGTGGGCCTCTATTTATATGACCCAATAGACCTACACTACCCAGGCCACTAAAACTTAGTTGTTATAAATAAAATATGGCCAAGCCCAAATATACTAACCAAATACACTAATCAGACTATTAAACTAGCCCACATCAGGATATGTACTAAGCTCAACACAAGAATCGCTTGCTTTTTGTTAAGATCCATTTATCTTCTTCATTTCTTAAGTATTCAAATTCAAAAACAGTACCGAAAATGACATATATTTTTATTCACCCGTCTTCCTACTTCGAAAACTATTATGCGAAATCTGGAATTTCTCATAGTCTTGTCGCAGCTATTACGAGGAATATTTTCAAGGTAACATTTATTCATAGAATTGGCTGGGGAAATATAAAAAAGAAAAAAGAATTAAAAAGTGAGAAACAAATAGTAAAGGAACTAGAAACAAAAAAGAATTAAATGAAAGGGAGAATCACATAGGGTATAAGGGTGTTCAAATAAGCTACAACATCAAATCAAACTGACAAGTCGAATCACTTTTAATTAGGGATGTACATAGGTCGGGTTGGTTCAGATTTTTCAATTACCAAATCAAACCAATGGTGCTGGGTTTTTAAATCTATAAACCAAACCAAACCAAACCAATAAATTTGGGTTTTTCAATCTCGGATTTTTCGATTTTTTTCGGATTTTCAGTTTTTTTTCCTGTAAAGTCTTCATAGCACAAAATATGTAACTTGAGCTCCAAATATTTCTTCAGTCCTAGTAAGATACAACTATATAATGTATTTTTCAAGAAAATAATGCAATAATATGAGATAAGTCATAGCATTATACTAAAATATTCAATAACAAAATAACAACAACAACAACAACATACCCAGTATTATCCTATACCGTGGGGTCTGGAGAGGCTAATGTGTACGCAGACCTTATCCCTACCTTGTGGGGATAGAGAGGTTGTTTCCAATAGACCCTCGGCTCAGATAGTATAAGTACCACATTAATAAAAATATAGGCAAGAAGGGACAGTACCAAAAAGTCATATAAAAGCAGAATAAAACAACAAGACAGTAAAGTGATCAACAATGAAAGAAAACAACGGTTAGTCATAAAAACCTACAACCAACAGAAAGCGAGACTGCATGCCAATACTAATATTATGAACACTCTACACTACCTACTCTACTACCCTAATCCTCGTCCTTCATACCTTTCTATCAAGGGTCATGTCCTCGGTCAGCTGAAGTTGCGCCATGTCTTGCCTAATCACCTCTCCCCACCTCTTCTTTGGCCTACCTCTCCGTAGGCCCTCCAATGTCAACCTCTCACACCTCCTCACCGGGGCGTTTGTGTTCCTCCTTCTCACATGTCCAAACCACCTAAGCCACGCTTTTCGCATCTTGTCTTCAATAGAGGCCACACCCACCTTATCGCGAATAACCTCATTTCTGATCCTATCTAACTTGGTGTGCCCGCACATCCATCTCTGCTACCTTCATCTTTTGGACATGAGCAATCTTGACTGGCCAACACTCAGCCTCATACGACATCGTTGGTCTGACCACCACTCTGTAGAACTTACCCTTAAGTTTCGGTGGCACCTTCTTGTCACACAAAACACCGGAAGCGAGTCTTCATTAAAATATTCAATAACAAAGATAATAAAATTACATAAAGCAAATATTGCTAATTAATAAGTCATAATAAAAATTAACATAATCTAAAAATACTATATTGGTCATGCTACAATAAGTATAGCTAATAAGTACTATTAATTACATAACTAAGCACTAAAGAAAAAGATAAAATAAGTTATGCATTTTCATTATAAATCAATGTAAAGGGAAAAAATAGGTACCATATAACACTATCATCATTTCTAGTGTTGAATTGAATTTTTTTTGTTAGCATTAGTATTGATTTGAACTTTGTTTGAGTTACTATATTTATGGGCTATAAAAATTATTTACCATTCAAGAATGTCAAGTCCAAACTTGAAATAATACACTAAAAGATAAAATTGCAAAAAAGTTTAAGAAATATTTATAAATTACATTACAATAAATGTATAACATATTTTTAAAATTTGTATAAATGTACCATCGGGTTGCTTTGGTTTCGGTTTGACTATTTTTAGTTAAAACCAAACCAAACCAATTATGGCCGGGTATTTTTTTCCGATACCAAACCAAATCAAACCAAACCACAATCGATTTTCTTTGTACACCCCTACTTTTAATAAACCAAGAACCGATCAAATATGATTTTGTTTGGTATTAAATTTTTAAAAATTGATTTGGGTTTAGTTTTAAACTAAAAGAAAGTCAAATCACACCGGATCATACCGACTAATATACCATATATATGGAGTTAAATTATATGTATATTTATTATAAATATTTTTTAAAAATTTTCTTCATATTTTTTGTTGCTGCTACGTCTGCTGGAGACCTCAATTGATAAGAACCCCTTCTAAATAGTGAAAACTAAACCTTCTTGTTTTTGGTTCAAGTGAAAACTAAAACTTCGTAATGCATGTCCTCTATATTGACTATGTCCATGGCAGATCATCACGTCTAACATTAGTACATTTTATTTATTTATTTATTTCTGATGTAATTAAAGAGTGTTGTACTTTCATTCCTCTACATTTCTCAACAAACTTTTCCTACTATTTTATAGAGACCCATCAGATGACCCAAAAAGGGGATTAATGCCAACTTAATATATCTAAAATATTGTATGTTTCACAATATGAATATTTGTGGAACGACGACAAAAAGAATGAGTAATTCTAAATTATGATATCTTTTTCTTGTTTTTTGTATTGTTAGTTCTCAAATATATCTATAAAAAAACGAAAATAACTACAAAAATCAAGTCAAATCGACAAAATAACAAAATTGAAATTGGTAATGTTATATTGGTTTGGTATAAATATTCAAAAACCGACTTAGTCTGTGTCATGACCCGAAATTCCCACCTTCGGGACCGTGATGGCGCCTAACATTTCACTTGCTAGGCAAGCCAACGTTAGAATATAATTAGCCATTTTAACATAATTTTTAAATTAATTAATAACAAAGAAACAAATGCGGAAATAAAGTCTAAAATAAAGTGAATAATCCATAATAAACGCGATATCTAAATACCATCCTAGAACTGGAGTCACAAGTGCACGAGCTTCTAGAATAATACAAATAAGGGTCTGAATAAAATAAAGTTGTCTGAAAGAAAACACACAGCTAAAATAAAGTATACGGGGACTTCAGAACTGCGAACGCTGTGCAGTTATACCTCAAGTCTCCTCTGGGTAGCTGAAATCCGAGCAAGTCTATGGTACGCCGCTGGGACCAACTCAGAAATCTGTACAAGAAGTGCAGAGTGTAGTATGAGTACAACCGACCCCATGTACTCTGTAAGTGCCGAGCCTAACCTCGACGAAGTAGTGATGAGGCTAAAGCAGGTCGCTTACATTAATAATAATAATAATAATAATAATAACATTAATAATAATAATAATAATAATAATAATAATAATAATAATAATAATAATAATAATAATAATAATAATAATAATAATAATAATAATAATAATAACAGGAATAGTAGTAAGACCGGTAAATAATATCAATAATTGAAGTCAATTCAGCAATCTTAATCCTTCAACTTGTTTCCATTGCGGCGTGCAATCCGATCCCTCAATATAAACTTAAAATAAATTTGTTGCGGCGTGCAACCCGATCCCCCAATATAAACTTTAAATAAATCTGTTACTGCGTGCAACCCGTTCCCCCCATATATTTTAACAACTCTTAAATGTAACAAAAATACTCCAATAAATATCACGTTCAATGAGAAACTATTAAGCATCAAGGCATACAGTAATTATAATTTATTTATGAAACAAACAATGACAAGTAGTAATTAATTATGAAAATCAGGGAGAAAATAGACAGTTTAATATTTAATAGGCTAAATGTCAAGTAGCATTTAAGACACATAAATCAAATAAGCATGTAACAATTATTACAGGAATTTAAGCTTTAATATTTGAAAAGGAATAGGAGAGAAACGATTATTATAACAATTAATTCGTGTCTTAGAATAATTTAAGATGTTTAAATAATTAAGCAAATAATTAATTTGACAAAGTATATGCACTCGTCACATTGCCTATACATCGTTACACATGAAATTTGCATAGCAAATAATTCAAGGGTTCTATTCCCTCAAGTCAAGATTAACCACGACACTTACCTCGATTTGCAACCAACTCAAGATTCCAATAAACCTTTACCTCGCGAACTCGTGTAAGAAATCCTCAAATCTAGTCATAAACAATTCAATATACACAATACAAATCGTAGAAATTGATTCCATATGAATTTACTAATTTTTCAGATTAAAATCCGAAATTTATTTCAGAAATAAACAGTGGGACCCACATCTTGAATTTCGAAAAAACTCACAAAATCGGATTGGCTTTCAAAAATTATCGAATTCCGACATCGGATTGGCTTTCAAATCTTCATTTTACATTTTTGGTAGATTTTATAAAAATCTGATTTTTCTTCCATAAATTCATGGATTCATGATATAAATGAGTATGGAATCATGAAATATAATCAATATAGGATAAGGAACATTTACCCAAATATTTTTTCGTGAAAATCGCCCAAAACTCGCCTTACCCGAGCTCAAAATCTTGAAAAATAAAAAATGGGACGAAATCCCATTTCGAGAGCTTAAGTTATGCTATCCAGGAATTTCTTCTTCGCGAACGCGATAGCACCCTCGAGTTCGCGAAGCACATTTTTGTGCTGCCCCAGATTTCTTCTTCGCGAACGCGAGGGCAGTCTCGCGAACACGATGCCTTGCCAAACTTGGCCTTCGCGAACGCGGTCTCCCCTACGCGAACACGAAGCCTTATCGTCTGGTGCCCGGCCAGGCCTTGCCCTTCTACGCGAACGCGAGCGCTCCCACACATTCGCGATGTACACTTCCCTTTACCCCTTCGCGAATGCGGTCCCCTCTTCGCGAACGCGAAGAGTAAATTTTGCCTGCCTCTAGTTCCTCTTCGCGAACGCGAAGAAGGAAACCAGACAGTGCATCAGAAAAATTCCAACAAAGTTCCAAGTCCAAAATTCAACCCGTTAGCCATCTGAAGATCACCCGAGGCCCCGGAGACCTCAACCAAATACACCACCAAGTCCTAAAATATCATACGAACTTAGTCGAAACCTCAAATCACATCAAATAACGCTAAAACCACAATTCAAGCTTAAGGAACTTAAAAAATTTCAACTTCTACATTCGATGTTGAAACCTATCAAATCAAGTCCGATTGACCTCAAATTTTGCACACAAGTCATAAATTACATGATAGACCTATTTTAATTTTTGGAATCGGATTCTAACCCCGATATCAAAAAGTCAACTCCGTGGTCAAACTTGGAAATCTTTAGCCTTTAAATTTCTAGTTTTCGTTAAATGGTCATAACTTGAGTTAGGGACCTTCAAATTAAATTTCGGGCATACGCCCAAGTCCGAAATCACGAGACGAACCTACCAGAACTATCAAAATACTAATCCGGGTCCGTTTGCTAAAAATGTTGACCAAAGTTAACTTAATTGAGTTTTAAGACTCTATTTCACATTTAATCAATTTTTTATATAAAAACTTTCAGAAAAATTATACGGACTGCGCACGTAAGTCGATAAATGATGCATACTGCTTTTCGAGATCTTAGATCATAGAAATAATTATTAAATTTAAAGATGACCTTTTGGGTCATCACATTCTCCACCTCTAAAACAAACGTTCGTCCTCGAACGGAATTAGAAAAAGTACCTGAGCTGGTGAAAAGGTGTGGATATTTACTCCGCATGTCTGACGCGGACTCCCGGGTAGATGCTTCTACTGGCTGACAACTTTATTGTACCCGAACTGAAGGATAACTCTTAGACATCAACTGTCGGTCCTGCCGGGCTAGAATAACTACCGGCTCCTCTTTATAAGTCAAATCTTTGTCCAATTGGACTGAGCTGAAAATCTAATACATGGGATGGATCACCATAATATTTTCGGAGCATAGACCCATGGAACACCTGATGAACCGCTGATAAACTAGGTGGTAATGCAAGCCTGTAAGCTACTTCGCCCACCCTTTCAAGAATTTCGTAGGGTCCTATATATCTAAGGCTCAACTTGCCCTTCTTTCCGAACCTCATTACACCTTTCATAGGTGAAACCCGGAGCAATACTCTTTATCCAACCATGAATGAAATATCACGAACTTTACGGTTGGCATAACTCTTTTGCCTAGACTGAGGTGTGCGAAGTCGATCCTGAATAATTTTGACCTTATCCATGGCATCATGTACCAAATCGGTACCCAACAACCGAGCCTCTCCCGGTTCAAACCAGCCAACTGGCGATCAGCATCTCCTTCCATATAATGCCTCATATGGAACCATCTGAATGCTCGACTGGTAGCTATTATTATAAGCAAACTCTGCAAGTGGCAAGAACTGATCCCAAGAACCTCCAAAGTCTATAACACAAGTGCGAAGCATATCTTCCAATATCTGAATAGTGCGCTCTAACTGTCCATCTGTCTGTGGATGAAATGTTGTACTCAACTCAACCCGCGTGCTTAACTCACGTTGTACAGACCTCCAGAAGTGTGAGGTAAATTGCGTACCTCGATATGAAATAATAGACACGGGCACACCGTGAAGGCGGACAATCTCACGAATGTAAATTTCAGCTAACCGCTCTGAAGAATAGGTAACTGCCACTAGAATGAAATGTGCTGACTTGGTCAACCTGTCCATAATGACCCAAACTGCGTCAAATTTTCTCTGAGTATGTGGGAGCCCAACAACAAAATCCATAGTGATACGCTCCCACTTCCACTCAGAAATTTCTAACTTCTGAAGCAAACCACCAGGTCTCTGATGCTCGTACTTGACTTGCTGACAATTTAGACACCGAGCTACATATGCAACTATATCCTTCTTCATTCACCTCCACCAATAATGGTGCCGCAAATCTTGATACATTTTGGCGGCACCTGGATGAATAGAATACGTGAAAATGTGTGCCTCTTCAAGAATTATTTCACGAAGCCCGTCAACATTAGGCACAGAAATATGACCCTGCATTCACAGAACTCTATCTTTCCCCACAAAACCCTGTTTGGCATCACCGTGCTGCACCATGTCCTTAAGGACAAGTAAATGGGGATCATCATACTGCCGCTTTCTGATGCGCTCATATAAAGAAGATCGAGCGACTGTGCAAGCTAGAAACCGACTGGGTTCTGAACATCTAACCTCACGAACTGATTGGCCAAAGTCTGGATATCTATAGCTAACGGTCTCTCACCAATCGAAATATAAGCAAGGCTGCCCATAGTCACAGCCTTTCTACTCAAAGCATCGGCTACCGCATTAGCCTTTCCTGGGTGATACAAAATAGTGATATCATAGTCTTTCAACAACTCCAACCATCTTCTCTTCCTCAAATTAAGATCTTTTTGTTTGAACAGATACTGAAGGCTACGATGATCAGTAAATACCTCACACGAGACACCGTAAAGGTAATGCCTCCAAATCTTCAACGCATGAACAATGGCTGCCAATTCTAAGTCATGAATAGGATAATTTTTCTCGTGAACTTTCAACTGCCGCGATGCATATGCAATCACCCTGCCATCTTGCATCAATACTGCACCAAGCCCAATGCGAGATGCATCACAATACACCGTATAAGATCCTGAACCTGTGGGTAATACCAACACTGGCACCGTAGTCAAAGCAGTCTTGAGCTTTTGAAAGCTCAACTCACAATCGTCTGACTATCCGAATGGAACACCTTTCTAGGTCAGTCTGGTCAATGGGCTTGCTATAGATGAAAACCCATCCACGAACCAACGATAATAACCTGCCAAACCCGGGAAACACCGGATCTCTATAACTGAAGTAGGTCTAGGCCAATTCTGAACACCCTCAATCTTCTTAGGATCCACTTTCATGCCTTCTGCCTATACAACATGCCCCAAAAAGGCAACTGAGTTTAACCAAAACTCGTATTTTGAAAATTTAGCATATAACTAATTATTCTTCAAAGTCTGAAGCACACTCCGAAGATGTTGCTCATTCTCCTCTCGACTGCTGGAGTAAATCAAGATATCATCAATGAATACAACCACAAAAGAATCCAAATAGGGCCTGAACATCCGATTAATCAAATCCATAAATATTGTTGGCGCATTTGTCAACCCAAATACATCACTAGGAATTCGTAATGCCCATACCGAGTCCGAAAAGCTGTCTTAGGGACATCAGATGCCCTAATCTTCAACTGATGGTAACCAGACCTCAAGTCGATCTTTGAAAACACCTTGACACCCTGAAGCTGATCGAATAAGTCATCAATTATTGGTAGTGGATACTTGTTTTTTATAGTAGCCTTGTTCAACTGCCGATAATCTATACACATTCGCATTGAACCATCTTTCTTCTTTACAAATAACACTAGTGCACCCCAGGGCGAGACAATGTCTAATAAATCCCTGATCAAGCAAGTCTTGTAACTGCTCCTTCAATTCTTTCAACTCCGGCGGGGCCATACGGTATGGTGGGATATAAATGGGCTGAGTGACCGGAGCTAAATCAATACAGAAGTAAATATCTCTGTCGGGTGGCATCCCTGGCAGATCTGCAAGAAATACATTTGAAAATTTACGGACAACTGGAACTGAATCTATAGAAGGAACATCCGCACTATAATCGAGAATATGAGCCAAATAGGCTAGACAACCCTTCTCGACCATACGCCGAGCCTTCATATAAGAAATAACCCTACTGGTAGAATGACCAGGAGTTCCTTTCCACCCTAATCGAGGTAACCCCGGCATGGCTAAGTCACCGTTTTGGTGTTACAATCCAATATAGCATGATAAGGGGACAGCTAATCCATACCCAAAATTACATCAAAATCTACCATATCAAGAAGTAGAAGATCCACACTAGTCTTAAGACTCCCAATAGTAATCACACACGAGCGATAGACATGATCTACCACGATAGAATCTCCCACCAGAGTGGATACACACAGGAGCACTCAGAGAATCACGAGGCATCACCAGATATGAAGCAAAATAAGAGGACTCATAGTAATAAATAGATCCTGGATCAAATAGAACTGAAGCGTCTTTATGGCAAACTGGAACAATACCTGTAATCACAGCATCGGATGATTCGGCCTCAGGCTTTGATGGAAAAGCATAAAATCGGGGCTGGGCCCCACCACTCTGAACTGCGTCTTTGGGACGGCCTCTAACTGGTTGGCCTCTACCTCTAACGGCCTGACCTCCACCTCTAATGGCCTGACCTCCACCTCTAGCTGCATGACCCCTACCTCTAACTGGCTGAGCAGGCGGTGAAGCAACCGGTGCCGGTATGATGGCACGAGAATCCTGCCGAGATTTGTTACCCAACAACCTAGGGCAATACCTCCTGATGTGACCAATGTTCCCACACTCATAACACCCATCCTGCTGTCGTGGCTGCTGAAGCTGAAGTTGACTCGAACGGGCCGGATAACCGATGTAGTGACTCTGGAGTGGTGGTGCACTAATAGGATCTGAATGTGCACTAACTGCTAGCTAACCAGAGTAAGGCATAATAGGACCGTGACTCCCTGAAGCACCGTGAGAAGCCTAAAGTGCTGAATGAAATGGCCTGGGAGGATGACCCCTACCAAAATTACCCCTGCCTCCAGATGAGGAACCACTGAACCCACCGAACTGACGAGGCCTCTTATCAGACCCCTGCCCCCTCTCCTATTCAAGAACCATCTCGATCCTCCTCGCGACATTAGCGGCCGCCTGAAAGGAAATCTCACTCCGGTCTCCTTGGCCATCTGATGCCTGATAGGGTGAGTGAGTCCCTCAATAAACCTCCTCACTCTCTCTCCCTCAGTAGGTATTAAAAGGAGAGCATAACGAGCTAAATTCACAAAATGGGACTTATACTGAGCAACAGTCATATTGCCCTGCTGTAGACGCTCAAATTTCCTGCGGTAATCCTCTCTCAATGTGATAGGGAGGAACTTCTCCAGAAATAGCCGTGAGAACTGTTCCCAGGTCAATGCAGGTGATCCAACTGGTCTGGTCAATGTATAATCTCTCTACCACCTCTTGGCGGAACCCGTCATCTGAAATACAGCAAAATCGACCACATTGGTCTCAACTATACCCATGTTTCGCAGCACCTCATGGTAGCGGTCAAGATAATTATGTGGGTCCTTAGAAGGTGTACCACTGAAGTGAACTGGAAAGATCTTAGTAAACTTATCCAGTCTCAATAAGGCCTCAGAAGACATGGCGTGCCTATCACCGGCCTGTGCCGCAACCACTGGCTGAACTACCCCAACTGGTGGGGCTACTGGAGCCTGATACTGGGGAGCCATCTGCTCCGGAGCTGGAGTAGTGGGAGTCTGTGCTCCTCCCCAAGCCTGTGAGACGGCTGGTGCCACTAGAAACATACCGTTATGGGCCACACCCTCCATAAGACTCACCAAACGGACTAGGGCATCCTGAAGCACTGGAGTAGCTATGAATCCTTCTAGGACCTGAACTGGTCCAATTGGTACAGTCTGAATTGGAACCTCCTCATGATGATCCACCTGAGGTTCTACAATAGGTGCTGCTGCTCGAGCTTTAGACTGAGCTCTACCTCTGCCTCTACCTCTGCCTCGGCCTCTAGCACGACCTCGACCTCTACTCCTGATCATATTTGCCATCGGGGGTTCTGGTCCCTATCCGTCGGTAAATGTATTACGTGTTCTCGCCATCTGCGAGAGAATAAGAATAGAATGGTTCAATTATCTATGATATAATAAGATCACATGATAGAATAAAAAACAAGTGATATTGTTCCTAAACTTTATAGCCTCTGAAAGATAAGTACAGACGTCTCCGCACCGATCCTTCAGACTCTACTAAGTTTGCTCGTGACTCGTGAAACCTATGCAACCTAGTGCTCTGATACCAACTTGTCACGACCCAAAATTCCCACCTTGGGACCATGATGGCGCCTAACATTTCACTTGCTAGGCAAGCCAACGTTAGAATATAATTAGCCATTTTAACATAATTTTTAAATTAATTAATAACAAAGAAACAAATGCGAAAATAAAGTCTGAAATAAAGTGAATAATCCATAATAAACGCGATATCTAAATATCATCCCAGAACTGGAGTCACAAGTGCACGAGCTTCTAGAATAATACAAATAAGGGTATGAATAAAATAAAGCTGTCTGAAAGAAAACACACAGCTAAAATAAAGTAGACGGGGACTTCTGAACTGCGGACGCTGTGTAGTTATACCTCAAGTCTCCTCTGGGTAGTTGAAATCTGAGCAAGTCTATGGTACGCCGCTGGGACCAACTCCGAAATCTGCACAAGAAGTGCAGAGTGTAGTATGAGTACAACCGACCCTATGTACTCTATGAGTGCCGAGCCTAACCTCGACGAAGTAGTGATGAGGCTAAGGCAAGTCGCTTACATTAACCTGTACACAATAATAATAATAATAATAATAATAACAGGAATAGTAGTAAGACCGGTAAATAATATCAATAATTAAAGTCAATACAGTAGTCTTAATCCTTCAACTTATTTCCATTGCGGTGTACAACTCGATCCCCCAATATAAACTTAATGTAAATTTGTTGCGGCGTGCAACCCGATCCCCCAATATAAACTTTAAATAAATCTGTTGCGGCGTGCAACCCGTTCCTCCCATATATTTTAACAACTATTAAATGTAACAAAAATAGTCCAATAAATATCACGTTCAATGAGAAACTATTAAGCATCAAGGCATACAGTAATTATAATTTATTTATGAAACAAACAATGACAAGTAGCAATTAATTGTGAAAATCAGGGAGAAAATAGGCAGTTTAATATTTAATAGGCTAAATGTCAAGTAGCATTTAAGACACATAAAGCAAATAAGCATGTAACAATTATTATAGGAATTCAAGCTTTAATATTTGATAAGGAATAGGAAAGAAATGATTATTATAACAATTAATTTGTGTCTTAAAACAATTTAAGATGTTTAAATAATTAAGCAAACAATTAATTTGACAAAGTATAGGCACTTGTCACCTTGCCTATAAATCGTTACACATGAAATTCATATAGCAAATAATTCAAGGGTTCTATTCCCTCAAGTCAAGGTTAACCACGACACTTACCTCGATTTGCAACCAACTCAAGATTTTAATAAACCTTTGCCTCATGAATTCGTGTCCGAAATACTCAAATCTAGTCATAAACAATTCAATATACTCAATATAAATCATAAAAATTGATTCCATATGAATTTACTAATTTTTTGGATTAAAATCCAAAATATATTTCAGAAATAAACAGTGAGACCCACGTCTCGAATCCCGAAAAAACTCACGACACCCGAGCACTCGTTCCGATACGAGTTCAACCATACAAAAATTATCGAATTCCGACATCAGATTGGCTTTCAAATCTTCATTTTACATTTTTGGAAGATTTTATAAAAATCTGATTTTTCTTCCATAAATTTACGGATTCATGATGTAAATGAGTATAGAATCATGAAATATAATCAATATAGGATAAGGAACACTTACCACAATGTTTTTCCGTAAAAATCGCCCAAAAGTCGCCTTACCCGAGCTCAAAATCTTGAAAAATAAAAAATAGGACGAAATCCCATTTCCAGAACTTAAGTTCTGTTGTCCAGGAATTTCTTCTTCGCGAACGCGATAGCACCCTCGCGTTCGCAAAGCATATTTTTGTGCTGCCCAGCATATTTTTGTGTTGCCCCAGATTTCTTCTTCGCGAACGTGAGGGCAGTCTCACGAACGCGATGCCTTGCCAAACTTGGCCTTTGCAAAAGCGGTCTCCCCTACGCGAATGCGAAGTCTTATCGTCTGGTGCCCGGCCAGGCCTCGCCCTTCTACGCGAACGCGAGCGCTCCCACGCGTTCGCGATGTACACTACCCTTTACCCCTTCACGAACGCGGTCTCCTCTTCGCGAACCGCGAAGAGTAAATTTTGCCTGCCTCCAGTTCCTCTTCGCGAACACGAGACCCTTATCGCGAACGCGAAGAAGGAAATCAGACAGTGCATCAGAAAAATTCTAGCAAAGTTCCAAGTCCAAAATTCAACCCGTTAACCATCTGAAACTCACTCGAGGCCCCCGAGACCTCAACCAAATACACCACAAAGTCCTAAAATATCATACAAACTTAGTGAAAACCTCAAATTACATCAAACAACGCTAAAACCACAAATTATACCACAATTCAAGCTTAAGGAAGTTAAAAATTTTCAACTTCTTCATTCGATGCCGAAACCTATCAAATCAAGTCCGATTGACCTCAAATTTTGCACACAAGTCATAAATGACATAACGGACCTATTTCAATTTCCGGAATCATATTCCGACCCCGATATCAAAAAGTCAACTCCGTGGTCAAACATGGAAATATTTAGCCTTTAAATTTCTAGTTTTCGTTAAATGGTCATAACTTGAGCTAGGGACCTCCAAATTAAATTCCGGGCATATGCCCAAGTCCCAAATCACGAGACGGACCTATCGAAACTGTCAAAATACTGATCTGGGTCGTTTGCTAAAAATGTTGACCAAAGTCAACTTAATTAAGTTTTAAGACTATTTCACATTTTAATCAATTTTTCATATAAAAACTTTCCAGAAAATTATACAGACTGCGCATGCAAGTTGAGAAATGATGCATAGTGCTTTTCGAGGTCTTAGATCACAGAAATAATTATTATATTTAAAGATGACCTTTTGGGTCATCACAGTCTGTTTGTTTTTCTTTCAAGCAACTCGAGTTAAACTGCACCACGAACACCCTTAATGACTTGATCAGGTGATCTAATGAGATGTATACTTACTCCACATATGGAGCTCTATCTATATCTATAATTATATCTATATTAAAGAAATAAAGTTACCATATATAATTGGCATTGTGGTTAAGCCAAGTGACAAGCTAATAAAAGTCACTTGGCAATCTTTAGGATAAAATATAAAAAAATATATTGAGAAAGAAGAGGGGTGTCACAACCCAAAATTCACTATAGGCCGTGATGGCGCCCAATATCGTCGTCAGGCAAGCCAACAGTGAACTACCAACTTGACTAGAAATTTTATTATTTTCAAAATCGTGAATCTTATTAGATACAAAAATCAACACATTACAATTATGGAAACTTACACTTTAAATAGAATAGATAATAAGAGTGTATAAATGCTATGCAAAATCACCCACGACATCTATAACATTCCAAAACCGGTGTCACAAGTGCATGAGCATTTATGTCACGACCCAAACCGATGGGCCGCGATGGGCACCCGGTACCTTACTCAACCGAATACCAACATAACGTATCTTTTTTTATCATGCTATCATGGGTAAATAAGACGGAAAAGTTGTCATGGGATAACTATAATAAAACATGTAATACCAACTTGGGCCTATAAGACCAAAGTGATCACTCGTACACTAAACGTAGGTCGACAAGGCCATACAATCTTTTACATACATATCATATGTCTACAAGCCTCTAAGAGTAGATAAATATCATAAAGGTCGGGACACGGCCCCACCATAATAAACAATATACGTCCGAATCATACTGACCAAATAAGCAACTCCGGAGCAAATGGAGCGCACCAACTTCTTCCACTGAGCTGATAGCCTACTTGGAGAACTCTCAACCTGTCTATCGGGACCTTCGGGTATGAAACGCAACATCCCCAGGAAAAAGGGACGTCAGTACAAATAAAGTACCGAGTATGTAAGGCATGACAGTAGTATATAAAAGACATGAAAGAAACATGGAGTAAAGAACTCAACCTGTAATTCTGAATAGCTCTATGAATCATGAAAATTTATAATGTAATGCATGAGCGTATAAATGCCATACCATGCATAGGTGTATGCGTACATAACAACATCAAGACTCTAAGGGCATCCCATCATATCATCTCAGCCACTGTGGGCAAAATCATCAACGTATACCAGCTGATCAGGTGGTGGTGCGTATATAATGTCGTAACCTTTTCCCATATCCCATATACATATAATATACACGTATATAACGCCATCTGGTCATGGTTCAATGTACATGTATACATGAATGAAATGCATAAAAAGTACGTTAATAAGATTTCTCAAAATGTCATAAGATCACTATGCCTTTGATTAATATCATAAAATAAACTTTATCAACTTGCGTATTTTTATGAGACCCATGAACAGATGATAGAATAATAAGACACATGGTGAATCAAGAATATAGACATCCCTAGTATTTCTATGAATAGAGTCATTTATGAAAGTTGCGTATTTGCTCGTTTCGTTTGTATCGTACGGATCATGCCAAAAAGAAAGGAGGGATAACCTTAACATACCTTAACTCCATTGAGTCCTTAATACCTTCCAATAAATTCTTCAAAACAACTCAACCCAATCTACCATATCATAAGGAGATTCAAAATCAGTGCTGAGTAAAGGCTAAGTCCGCAACTTAAACTAGTAGCTCATTTACGTAAAGTTGGGCAGCATCTCCCCTGTAACTAGGCCCTCCTCCAATACCATATACCAACAACAACAAGAACACAACAATAACAATATGCAAGCATCATTTTCTAACCTTATCCCCATCACAATAAACCACAAAACAGCCCACACACCCTAATCACTTCATACATAAAACGACAACCAAAGTAGTATAAAAAAAAAATATAATGACGAACGACCAGCCCACCATTCCGTCATTATGTGGTGTTTCTCCACACCATTTGTCCTCCAAAACTCCATTAAACAGTAGAAAAATATACATCCTTCCCAAAGGCAACACGAAACAACCCACAAAACAGTCCAATACAAGTCAAATAACTCGAACTCATGACTTTCGATCACCGTCTCATGAGTTCTAACTATTAGGAAATAAATTTATCAACATTCCTTGATATTTATCAACGTTTTCTTATCAACTTCTTGATTCCGTGCCCGGAATGATAATCTTATTTGAAGCTCTTGCACAGAGCTTAAGAGTAAAGTTAGGGGTGTTATTTGGGTGTGTTCTCTGAAAAATGGAGAAAGAGACGAGATGGGATATAAATATTCCCTTTTTTTAAAAAGTCAAAAAGGTGCTACTTGGCACCCTATGATTGGCCCTCCTTCCAACACTTATAACTTTTTATCCGGGTATCGTATAAATGAACGGTTAAGAGCGTTGGAAACTACATTCCATGATCTTCAATTTGGTATATAATATGTCCCAAAAATACCTCATATAGTATACGAAATTTATTTCTCAAAAAGCTCTATTACAAGACAAATCCTTAGTCGGTTTTTTCGCAACTTTAATCCGATTTTCCCAAACTTCATATTTTCTATCCAAACATCATATATAGCCATATTATAACTTTAAAATTATTTAAATTATGATTAACAAGTCTCATATTTATTACGTCACCTTGAGACGCACATGGTGTAATAATTTACTAAGGGTTACGATAATAATACAACATCTTTCCAGAATGTAAATAAGACAAGATAGAGTAAATAGTACGATGGAGACTCTGTGGGCTGTGATACGTGGCCTCGAATGCAGCTCATCATAAAGTCTCCTCAGCAGCTGTGCCTACACGCCAAGATAACTACCAATTGAACCTGTCAGATCCTGCACATTTAGTGCAGAAGTGTAGCATGAGTACGTAAATCAATACGTACCCAGTAAGTATCTAGCCTAACCCTGAAGAAGTAGTGACGAAGGGTCGACATCGACACTTACTAGAGGTCCAATAAAGCAATATAATAAATCAAAAGCAGATATGAAGCACACAACAATAATGGGGTAAATTTGTAAGTTACATAATCTTCCAAAAATTTATTTTAAAAGGTATGAATTTCTCAGTCTTGTATTCTACATCAACAACTCAGATGTAGCAAGTGCCAGTATCAAACAGATAAGGAATACCATATAAAATATCAGGCATCAGTGGAAGGATAATCTCATAAATATTCGAACTGCCAGTGATATAACGCACGATTATGTCGAGGTCGTTCGGCCCGATCCAGAATAATGTGTACACTGCCGAGAGTTGAGCGGCACGAACCATAGATGCATCAATTATACTGCTGAGGCGTTCAGCCTGCTCCACAAGAAAGGAAGAAACTAATCGCATTATGAGACACGTGCCTACAATACAATACATGAGTATAAAGTGAATGTAACCTTTACCGTTTCTCAAATAACTTGCCAACAACTCAAGGTGATAAGGCTCGACCTAATATATATACATGTATTTCTAAATCAATTTCAATTTATAAATTCGATTGATTAAGCCACCAGAATAAGTTTAATTAATTCAAGTATTACATGATAAAGTCCTAAGTCTACCCAGAAATAAACATGCTTTAACTACGTACGGACTCTCGTCACCTCGTGCGTACGTAGCTCCCACAACTAGTAGCACATAACAATTACATCGCCTAGGGGGTAGTTTCCCCCTCACAAGGTTAGACAGGAGATTTACCTTGCTCCGAAGTTCTAAAACCGGCTCCAACGCCTCTCTAACACCTCAACTCAAAGCCAAACATTCCGAAACTAGTCAAACAATATGCAAATCAATCAAAATATACTACAATACTTACAATTTAACAATTTATAATGATTCCCAACTCCGCTCGAAAAGTCAACAAAGTCAACCCTCGTGCCTACCTGCCTAGCTTCCGAAAATTTTCGAAGATAAACATTACCCATAATATCACAAACTCAAATATGTAATTTATTCCTAATTCCATGTCCAATTTCGTGGTCAAAATCTAAAAATATCATTTCCAGATTTTCTTCCAAAAATTTCATAATTTCTATCAAATTTTCATGTTAAAATCCATATATAACCCATGTATTTAACTCAAAACAAGTAGGAATAACTTGCCTTATGATATATGGCAAAAACGATCTTCAAGAATCATCCCATATCGCCCCACGTGAGCTCCAAGAACTTAAAGTGATGAAATGAGCTCAAAATCCCGAAATTAGATGTTTAATACTCCTGCCAGGCCTCCTTTTTCGCGATCGCGGTCATTATCCATGCGATCGCGATTAACAAAAGTTACAGCATCGTTTTCCTTCATCGCGATCGCGGCCAAAACCTCGCGATGTACAAATTTTGTTTCCTCTTCACAAAATTTGCTCATTTATTAGGTTATCTAATAATAATGCATAAAGAGAGAAAAATATAAATAGTGAGGCTAATTATATTTAAAATTATTTTAGAAATAAATAAATACTAAAAAAAATGTTATTGATAACTTCAAATAATGAAAGAATTTTGAGAACTAGAATAAAAGTCTAAAAATTTTATGAGTAAGTAAAATTCATATTTAGCTGTATTAAGTTAATTGACAAGCCAAATAAAAATTTGCATGACAATGTAAAAATTATAAGGCGTATATGAAATTAATATTTTTAATACATGTAATATTAATAATAATTGAAATTAAAACATAAAATATTATGTTAAAAATAACACAAAAAAAATATTTAATTACAAATTATATGTACTATTAAAATAAAAATAATGCTAAGAAAATTCATGAAAGACTTCACCATGATTATCTCCTGAATAGAACACTAGAAAAAATATTAAGTCTAAGTTCTAGATCTATGGATTTATAAAGGTAGGAACTATTATTTTATTAGAAGAAAAGCATAAACAAAGATATAAAATAATATAAGTCATTTGCAAATTATAAAGTGAACAAATGATGTAATAGTCTACTAAATAAGACATAATTTTTATTATAAATATGAGTATATATGTAATTCTAAAATATTGTATTGGGTAACAGCATGCGTTTAATCTTTATAAGACTTATAAATCAAGTTATTGAAATTAAGATTTTATCAGAAAATATTTTAAATAAAAAGTTATCATCTCAATATAATGTTGACTCCGTCCGAGTCAAAATACGTTTTAGATCCAAGCAAAGGCAATTTTTCATCGCATTATTCTTTTCTCATTATTGAAAGTTAATATGTATCATTATCTCATATTGAACTATTCTTAAATAAATATGTATTTACAAATAAATCACTTTATGGTCTTTATCACGAGTAACAAGTAGGAAGGAGTTGAAGATTTTAATAATGATGATGAACATTAACAAAAAGTTAGAAAAAAATACTAAATAAAAAAGTTTTTAGATTCATTTTAATTATAATGTAGTCTTATTCGTTTTGAATTATATTATATTTTCAGATTTTTTGTTGCACAAATTATATCAGTATGATATTTGACTTTTATCCAAAAGTTATGCTATGATTATATAATTCATTTAATTTAATTACATAAAATTTTATTACTGGTGCGTACATTAGGATAAGACAACATTTATGATTTTGTTAAAATATATAATTAACGTGCTCAAACAAATTATATTATATAAACTTTGATATGTTTAATATTCTTTAATGATGTACTAATACTAGTTAGTGAAGATATTCAAAAATATTACCTTTTTTTTCATGAACCTACACAGCACGAATTCGAATTAATGAAAAAGAAAGTTAAGAAATGAAAGGGGTAGAATGGGGAGTACAAAAGAGAAACTCTCATCTGCATCTAATCTCAGGATTCAGGCTGACTCAAAGGGTTGTTATTTTACTCTCTAATTAACTGTCTTCCTCTATACACTACTCTACTCCTCTTTCCTCTCTTTGTTTCTCTCTCTCTCTCTATCTAGGGTTCCTTTCATCTCCATTCAAAGTTTCCTCTTCCCCCTTATTCCAATTTTCTCTTCACACAAAATTCACCCCTTTTTTTATTTATCCATTAAAATTTTTAATTCACATTTATATGTATTTCCATCTATGTAATTACTCATTAGATTTCACAATGAGGATTTCTTGGTTTCTTAAGAGTCAATTGCCTTGATATAGTTGCTTCAAATTATCCGATCGGCTGTTTGTTGTTACTTCTTTGAGAGAAATTGAAGAAAAGATTTGGGTATTATTTCTTTGTTAAATCTGAGAAAAGAATTATTACTATGGCTTCTACAGTACCGGCGAAGTCGAATAATCCACTTTACAACTTCGATTTTTCCCACTTGAAATGGAAGAAGAATCATCATTCGAACAATCATCAACGTCGCCGTTCCAACAAGCTGTCGTCGGACTCTTCCTCTCCGTCACGGCACGACTCGCCGCTAAGGCACTCTCAGTCTCAGTCCCCGATGCGTGAATCCCTCGCGGCGGCGCGTCAGTCTCCAGTAAGTGAATCTGCTGAGACGGCGCGTATATCGCCGATGCACAATTCGGCTGCGGCGGCGCGTCAGTCTCCGATGCGTGAATCGGCACGTCAGTCTCCGATGCGTGATCCCGTTCCGTCGGTTCAACGATCAAAGCATAAGGTACCAGAGATTAATGTTGTCAGTAGCAAAGAAAGCAGATCGAAAATCTTAATTAAAATCCCTCGCAAAAACAAATCCGAAGAAATTCAAATCAACGAGGATCAAAATCAAAAGGAGGCAGATGAGTCTCACGACGAAGCTGCAGCAGCTGAAGAAACAGCACAAAAAACGTGGAATCTGAGACCTCGGAAGCCGATACACAAATCACTGAATATAAACGGAGGAGTCCCATTTCGATCCAGTGGATCTGCGATGCAGGAGATCAAATCTCAATCACCCCATCACATGATGAACGTGAACAAGCCGGAAAATAATGAAACCCACGCTGCTTCTGCTCAGAAGAAGGTAAAAAGGCAAAGGTTTTCCATAGCGTTATCCAGAGAAGAGATTGATGAAGATCTATATGCTATGACTGGATTAAAAGCTGCTAGAAGACCTAAGAAGAGAGTTAAAGTTGTTCAGAAACAACTTGATGTAAGTATTTATCACTTTTCTTTTTCTTTCTATTTTGCTCTTATGATTTCTAGTTATCTGATGATATGAATTTCTTTTGCAGACACTCTTCCCTGGTTTATGGCTTGCTTCAATAACTCCTGATTCATATAAAGTTTGTGAAAATCTTCCAAAGGTAGAATTTACTGTTTGATGGATTTAAGTTTACACTATCAATGCAATGTAACCTGTTATAACACGTTACTTGCCATTTATGTAGGTTACAATTAGATTTTAAGCGACCTGATTGTGCATAAAACTTAACTCTTGATAAGATTAGATTTTCATTTCTCCCATAGTTTTCTGCGTGTATGTGACAGTGTGATTTTCCTTGCAGGGTTAGAAGAAATTCTTCAATGATGGTTTGTCCTTCGAATGTCCTTGGTTTTTGTGGAAGTTTGAAGGTGAAGGCTTCCAAATTTTATGATTTGCATTTGGAGGTATAATCAGTTCTTATATCTGTAAAAGATGAAAGGAAGAATAAACTTTTTTTTGTTCTTGCTCTGCTTCAGCACTAGTTTTTCATTAGGTTTCCTGAATAGTAGCTGAAGTTTATTTCTTTGATTTCATCTTAGTTGTAGATGTAAATATGGTTTTCTAACAAATTAATGGAATTTTGCTTTTGATACCCTTATGCTGGTTTTACTTCTTTGAATGGTCCTTTTCTTGTTTGCCTTTATTCTAAAGTATATTGTAGTGGAAGCCCCTGCTGTGAGGATGCAGTGATAGTATTTTCCTCTACTCCTTTTTGTCTTTCAGGATGAAAATGATGCTAAATTCTTAAGGGGTGATATGTGATCTTAATTCAATCAATAATGGACAAATGGAGCTTACCTACTTTAGAATAAAGCCCACAAAACCTTCTAACATTATCCATGATACTCCTTTGAGCTAACTTTGTTTTTGCTGTCCTTTAGTTAGGATATAGATTAGAAGTACACCTCAATGGTCATGTATAAAGTTTGGGATGCCAAACTCAATTTGTATCTTTTTGCACATCAATGATCAATGGTGATTGGTCATGTATAAAGTTTGGGATGCCAAACTCAATTTGTATCTTTTTGCACATCAATGATCAATGGTGATTGTTTAATTAAAAAAATAAAATAATGTTACATAAAGGACAGTTGATTTTGTTCTAAATGAAATTTTGTTGTGCTTTTGGATTTTAAGTTCAGGAATAATATTTTCAGCCTTGTACGGTAACTGTTAGAAATGTTATCGGATGCAATTCTCTTCTCCCAAATGCATTATCTTATTGGGAGGCTGGCAATTGGCTAAGCTGATATGTGGAGGAGCTGCCATTTTGACATGAACTATCCCACTAAGTACAAGCTATCTTCTCACTAAATACCTGTTGAAGTAGGTCAGTGGGAGGTAATATGTTATACGCATATAATTATTTTTGCATGCAATTCCTTCTGATGAATACACAAGCAGAAAGGTTTCATTACTTTTTGACTGCTGCATTTTTGGACTTCTCAACTAACCCATGGTTTTAGACAGCCTTAAACTGACCTGGTTTGGCTTAGTTAAGTGGACAAGTTGTGAAGCGGAAGAACATGTCCTGGTTCAACTTTGTGTATTTTCTCATAATGGAGTTTGCTGGACATCATAAAGCCCTGGAACCTGAACGATTGGCTTGCAACACACTGTGCTGCTGTATCAAAAGTCATTACTTCATCGCTTAAGGCGATGTAACACAAGGGGTTATTGCTTCATGGTGAAGCTATGTGCTTTAGGGAAGTTTGCGCTGCTTCAAACATGAGGTATAAAGTAATCCGAACGAGCAGTTAGTACTTTGAATCTCAACTGGCAAGAGTTGAATTAGTATTGACATTATAATATATACGGCATTAGATGCTGAAATTAGTTATTTACCTACAATTTATTGATTATTGTTCTACTAAATTCATATATGTTTGACATAATTTAATTTTCTGTAAATTGTGCATTTCACTTCAAAGAAGCGTGTGCTTTAGATTCATGCTTTTCACATCAAGCTCCACGATCTCTGTTAACATTCCCGAGATAAAGTGCTGGATTTTTTTATCCCGCGTTTGATTGCCGGGATTAGTTATACCATCATTGGGGATAACAATCTCGAGATTACTAATTTTGGCATAAAATACTAATAGGACAAAAGTGTCCTTCTCCAAGGCTTTTCTTTCTAAGTCCTTTAAAAAATTCAATGTTAAAATTAGTAATAAAATATATCCCAATTTATCTAGTTTAAATCAAATACATGTTTTATATTATACCGATATATCCTATATTTAGTTTAATAAACTAAATATTTACCCATAAAAGCCTGTAATTATTCAATCGCTGCCATTAATCTCAACTTCTTCACCAACCAAATGACCCCTGTAGCATAGCAGCCAAGAGTATGGCCGAAAGGTCAATGAAATAGGCAGTGTTATTAAAAGCTATTGCTTCATTGTTTAAAGCGACGAAGCAATGTGAAAGCAAGAGGTTAATAGGGTGTTTGGCCAAGCTTTTAAGATTATCTTATTTTGAAAAAACAATTCTCAAAAGTTTTTTTTTTTTTTACAAAAATATTTTGGGTGAGAATCAGTTTGTATTTTATTAATTAATTTTAAAATATTTTTAAACAGTAATTAGTATTTTGTCAAGATTTTAAAAGTGCTTTTAAGTATATTTTTCTCGAAAGTGCTTTTGGGGAGAAACTAGTTTTCTTATTCTCAAAAATGTTTTTGGTTCTACTTAAAAATTAATTTTTTTTTCCTTTCTTAAAGCTTGACTGCGATTTTGGCCAAACTGGCTATAAAGCCTCATTGCGAAGCCATAGAGTTTGGAGAATTGTGCGCTTCAACAATGACGTGCCAAGTTATTCCAGCAAAGAAGTAATCAACTGTTTGAATTAAATCTTTGAGGAGTTGGATTAGTATGGTATTATTGTACTTTGAATGTTGAAATTGGTTTCTTTTAATTGACATTTGATTATAGTACTAAAATCACATATATTTGGTAACAATATTTTTTCATAAATTCTGCCCTTTGCTTCAAAGAAGCGTGCACTTTATTAATTGCTTATCTGGTGCTTGTGTTGATAGAAATGGATTCAGGATCTGGACGATTGAATTTACTGTACGTAGCAGACAATTGCTACCACCTGATAACATCTATTAAAACATTTAATTTTAATTTTACGTGTGTTGTCTTTTTTGCTAATTTTATTTTTACGTGGTAAGTGAGTCCAGTACTGTTTGTTTTTGGTTTGGGTGGTGTGGGAGTGGAAAATGAAGGGCGGCTGCGTTTGCGGGATGGAAGTTTTGGCTATTTGTAAGATTGTATTGAAAGATGCGTAAAATCAGTGGATTCCACATGACATGAGTAATCTGTTAGCAATTGGATGGCTTACGATTAGTTCAAAGATCAAATATGTAGGAAGTAGTCAAAGTTTGCCTTACCACATGTTCTCTTCAGAATAGGATTGACGTGTACCCACCTTTTCTTTATTACTTTTGTATTAGTATTTGTTTATCAAATGACAAAGTTTGGTCCATCTATGTGGGCATTCTGTATTCACACAAATTGTTTTATGTTTTGGTGGACATATTTATTGTGATACTTGTACAGATAATAAATATTCGGTAAAGTTAATTCAGGTGCATACAACCTAGTTAGGACATCATCGTTATAAGAAAAGAATTAGGATTGCGAAATTCATTTCTCATTCTTTTATTTAGAAACTGGCAAATTAAAACCATATGGGATTGGTAGGTTGATTTCGTTAACATTTTGGGTTTCAAGATGGGGTTACCTGTTCCTATCAACCGAGAGGTTTCAAACTTACTCCTACTGATTAATCAGAGAGGGAGTGAAGCACTGGGCTTGAACAAAAGAAGAAAGAAAAAAAAGTGTGATAAAGCAAGTTTGACCGACTCTTTTTATGTATATCAAGGTCTTAACTCTAATTGGTAAGCACTGGGCTTGTTTTGACGCCACCAAATTTTGCCAAAAGTTTCGGAAACAAATTTCTTCTAAGTGATTAGAGTTCAATCTCTAACAAATTTAATTGGCGGAATGGAATCACTTAAACTTGTATCCATATGTAAAGCGGATAGACGAACTTGCAACTTTCCCATTTGAATACTCCTATTTGATAAATTGAATATTATAAACGTCTCTACCAACGCGTGATCCTCAACTGCGCTGACAAAGATGACACGTCACATTTTAAGCCTTTTATTGTTTGATACGTCTAATAAATATGTCCCATTTTATAAGAATTAATTTATCAAAATCTAAAATTCTTTATCCTTCTCTTCTTCTCCCATAAGCATCCTTTCATCACTAGGGGAATACAACTGGAAAACCTTCAAATTTTGCCGACAAAATCTCTTAAGCTATTGTCATTTAAATGCCTCTCTGAAAATCCTCCTTCATTACTTCTCCCTCATAATCGTCTCCTCACATAGATCACCATACAAAGAATGACAGAAACATACCAGTGCTTCACTTTTTTGACACCAGCAATAAACTAGATTAGAGAACATGAATGACATACTACTAAAAAACTATCAAAAAGTGTCCAGCATAACCTACCGAAATCGGTCGGAATCGAACAAAAACCGATCGATTACCGACCGTTTTCAATTCATCGAAAAAAGAATGGTCGTAATAGGGCAGCGACCGCAGTCGGTTGATATTACCGACCGAAGTTGGTCGGTATTTGTCAACGCACTTTGACCAAGTTATCTGACACAAAATAATCTCACCGACCGAAGTCGGTCGGTATTTTTGAAACTAATTTTTAATTAATTTTAAATTAACGACCGACGTCGGTCGGAATTTAATTATTTTTTTAAAAAAGAAATTGTTCAATTCCGACCGATTTCGGTCGGAATGATTAAAATATTTAAAATGTAAAATCAAAAATTCCGATCGCAGTCGGTCAGAATTGTTAAAATATTTAATATTTAAAATCATAAATTCCGGCCGAAGTCGGTCGATAAGTTTAAATTTCTGGGAAATCAAATGAACATTTTCTACCGACTTCGGTCGGAAAGAGGTCGGTTTTCTGGGTATTATTTTGGCAGAATACAGCTGTTTTATAGCTGCACCACCTGCCAACAACCAATCACCTATAATGGCAGCATTACATTGTTGTCATTCAACCAATAACAATAACAATAACAATAATAATAACAACAATAACAACAACAATAACAACTATCAAAACTATATTATTAACAAAACATCATCTCTATCTCCACTAAAATATATTAACAGAACATCATACCCAATAACAAAACGTTTCACAAGTTAAAAGTTCAAACATCATTCAATGAGTGTTTTGTATTGCATCACCTCCATCTTCACTACTAGAAGCTTCATCTTCGGCATGATTTGAAGGATCACGACGAGAAGGACTAGCATCTGGGGATGTCTCACGAGACCGGGGAATGGGGAAAGCATCACTAGCAAGAAGATTGGCCAGCTGACCTTGAAGGAGATTAAATTGTTGGTCCCTCTTTTCTAGCTGAACTTGAAGGGTATCAAATTATCTATCTCTCTTTTGTTCTCTAGCCTTTGTCTCTTCAAGCTCTGCTGTTAGCTTTGCGATCTTCTTTTCTATAGACGAGATAGTGTCACGACCCCAAATTCACTAGTCGTGATGGAACCTGACCCAACCCGCTAGGTAAGCCAACTGGTAACTATCCAATTTCAATGATATTAACAAGACAAATAAACGATAGTAATTTACTAAATTTTATACATTTTCCAAGGACTGGTAGTACAAATCATGAGCTTCTAAGAATAGAGCTTACAAACGGAAATGAAGTAAATACATCATCTGTTTGAAAAATACATTAACAGAGTTTTATAGATCTAAGGCTACCATGAACAAGAGGCAGCTACAACCGGGACGCAGGTACATCTTCAAATCCATCTCCCGTCGATCACAGCAACATCAGCAGTCAGTATCTGCACACAAGGTGCAGAAGTGTAGTATGATTACAACCGACTCCATGTACTCAATAAGTAACAAACCTAACCTTAGGCTGAAAGTAGTGACGAGCTAACACAAGGTCGGGTCCAATACCAATATCCCACAACAGTTCATAACAGCATAATATAAGTAATAAAAGATGTATCTCAGAAGTAAAATGCCCAGCTCGTTCACAGTTCCAGAAAATAGTCATGCTTTTTAAGTATCTTAGTGAAAACCCAAATCTTTTACCGAAAATTCTAAAAATACGAGTAAGTTTGAAAACTGTAATTTTGCCAAATATTCTTTCCACAATAAATAAGATGTTTCATTTTCTTTCCAGATAGCAAGTGTGAAATACCTCTCTATGGCCACATATCAATGTGTGTAAAAAGTCATGAATGGCGTGATACCGTACAACATGAGGAAAAATGCATCTCTATGCCTGTATGTCAAGTGTGCATGCCAAATACTATGCAAATCAATGATAAAGATCATATGCATACTCTCAGAGTATCAATTCACTCCGTCCTCCCAATCACTCAGCACTCGACACTCGGCACTCGCACTCAGTAGTACCTGTGCTCACTGGGGGTGTGCAGACTCCGGAAGGGCTTCTACAATCCAAGCGCCATAATCTGCACGGACAACTCACATGCCATAATATCAATAGCTGGAATCGCACGGACAACTCACGTGTCATAATATCAATATATGGAATCGCACGGATAACTCACGTGCTGCACAGACAACTCACGTGCTGCACGGACAACTCACGTGCTATGGTAAGCCAATCTGACTCGTTGCGGCATGCAGCCCGATCCCATAATCATCCTCACAATCAGGCCGTCGGCCTCACTCAGTTATCAATCTCTCCAGTCTCTCGGGCTCACAATGTCATGATACCAGCCCAAAAACAATGATATGATGCATTAATAAATAACAGCAGAGAATGAGATATGATATGCATGTGAATATGTATGACTGAGTATGTAATGCAATGAAAGCAGATTACTCCACAACAGAAATGACCTCAGTGGGTCCCAATAGGATAAGCATGTAGCCTAGACATGGTTTCTAACATAATCGCAGCTCGATAACTCTAGTACATAGAGATTTCATGATTTCAGATAAGTTCAGCTAACTACACAGTACCACAGAAATAACGAAAATCACAGTTCACACGGTACACGTCCACACGCCCGTCACCTAGCATGTGCGTCACCTCAAAAATCAAACACACAACACGTATATTCAGGGTTCATTCCCTCAGCTCTAAGATTAGAAGAGTTACTTACCTCGAGCAAGCCAATACCAATGCCGAGCAAGCCAAACGATGCTCCAAAGATGCCACCCTGCGTGTTCCGACCTCTGAACGGCCCGAAACTAACCAAAAATAACTCAAATACAGCCCAAGGAAATAATTCCAAATGATAACAATTGAATCCTCAATCAAAGCCCAAAATCGGCCAAAAATCACACCCAAGCCCGCGCTTCGGAACCCAACCAAACTCATAAAATCTGACAACCCATTCAATTACGAGTCCAACCATACTAGTTTCACTCAAATCCGACTCTAATTCGGTGTTCAAAACTCAAAAATTCCTATTATGAAACTTTAGGCTAAAACCCCCAATTTTTCTCTTTAAATTCATCAACCAATTGTTAAAACAAAGATGGATTCATGAAATGTAATCAAAACCGAGTGGAGAACACTTACCCCAATCCTTATGATGAAATTTGCTCCAAATATCGCTCCATTATGAAGTTCATAGCTCAATATGTGATAAAAATGACCAACCCTCGAACTTATAACATTCTTCCCAGCGATTCCGCATTTGCGGACAGATCGTCGCATCTGCGACCACCGCTTCTACGAAAATAGCTTTGCCCAGCAACCCCCGCACCTGCGGATATAAAATTCCGCTTCTGCGAAGATTTTTGTACCTGCGCTTCCAATCTCGCATCTGCGCGCACGCAGGTGCGCTACAAAAATTCGCTTCTGCGGTCTTCCTCACCCAGCCTCTTCTCGCTTTTGTGACTCCACTAACGCTTCTGCAACCATTGCACCTGCGCATTACCAGTCGCAGGTGCGGAACACCAGAACCAGCAGCTTAGCAAAAATCCAAAATGCAATGAAATGACCCGAACCTCGTCCGAAACTCACCCGAGCCACTCGGGACCCCGTCCGAATATATCAACAAGTCCAATAACATAAGACGGACCTACTCGAGGCCTAAAATCACACATAACAACATCAAAATGATGAATCACACCTCAACTCGAAATCAATGAATTTTGAAACTTCAAACTTTCACAACCGATGCCGAAACCTATCAAATCACGTTCGATTGACCTCAAATTTTGCACACAAGTCACATTCGACATTACGGACCTGCTCCAACTTCCTGAATTGGAATGCGACCCCGATATCAAAAAGTTCACTCCCGGTCAAACTTTCCTAAATTTTCACTTTCGTCATTTCAAGCTAAATTCAACCACGGACCTCCAAATCACAACCCGGATGTGCTCCTAAGACCAAAATACCCCAACGGATCTAGCGGAACCATAAAAATTCCAATCCAAGGTCAAATGCTAAAAAGTCAAACTTGGTCAACTCTTTCAAATTTAAAGCTCCCTAGTTATGAATCATTCTTTCAAATTAGTCCCGAATAACCTAAAACCAAAACCGATAATTCACACAAATCAAAATACATTATACGGAGCTACTCACACCTGTAAACTATCGAGCAAAGTGAAATTCTCAAAACGACCGGTTGGATCGTTACCGATAGTCGACCAATCAATTGCCTCGCCTTGTGCGGAAGTCCCTATATCTTGCAATCCAGCCCTGTAGCACCGGAATGATCTCTCTGGAAGGCCGTATGCTATCCCCTTTTTAGGACCACCAACAACATCCAACCATATCTTCTGCGCTTCTTCGTATGAAATGGGTGGTCGCTCGCCTTGCTCATTCGGTGGCAAGCTCTGAGTGTACTCCTCCACATTAATCTTGTAGCGACCCTTTATTTAGAAGATAAAAAATTATTAACTATATAATATTATAAAAATTAATTTCAAGTTATAGTAGTTATGAAACTTACATATGTAGTCTCCGCCCGGTCCTCGACCTATCTAGTTAGATCTATCGGTGCCTTCTTCTTTCGGATGTAAGACTCCATGAAGAACTCATCATGAGTCATCTTCCTCCCATATTTTTTCCTACAAATATAATAAAATATGTTAACTAAATTAAAATATATAAATATAGTTTGATATATATAGAATTAAATATTTTAAGAAATTACCAGTAGTCTCATCGCAGTCCCCATGCTCCTTGAACCCACACAGTGCAAGGAGCCACCCTTCTCAGATGCTAGAGCCTTCTTTCCCTGTTCACTCTTCTTCTCAAACTTCTCAGTGGTCCACTGCCTCAACAGATCCTCCCATATATGCGGTAGAACCCATGAAGGCTTCTTGCTTTTCTTTCGAGCACAATAGAAGGAATCAGATAGTCTCTTATGGCATTTGAACTCAAAATTTGCAAGAATGACACGGTTATGACGGTCCTCCCAGGCACACTTAGTCTACAAATGAAGTGTGTAACGTTAGATGAAAATATTGATAGTATAATTGTCACACCCCGAACTCAGGGAGCACGACCGGCGCTCAACCGAGTAAGCTCAGTCGAGCAAGCCTACGTTACATCGACCTCTCATCATAACTCCTGCATGATTTACCAAAACATAATTAGATCTTGACTTTCATATTGAATATATTTGGCTCAATGGCCCATAAATTCTTTCTCATGATGGTTACACAGCTTTTAAATAGCTGTAAATACTGTGAACATAAATACATGACAAAAATCAAATCTTTAATTACATGACCCACAGTGTACATAGAGCTTCTATGATAATAGATACCTAAATACATAAAATATACTGGACCCAAACACCCACTAGAACTATAGCGGGCTCAGCATAAGCTAAGTAGTGAAGAAGATCCTTATCAAAGATCCATATCATCCTGTAGAAGTATACATGCATCCAATAAAAGATGCAGTGCCCCCGGCAAAAGGGATGTGAGTACATGTGGAATAGTACTCGTATGTAAGGCAGTCAAAACAACATATGAAAATACGGTAACTCAAATAAGAGGCAAATAAAATACATCAAGAAACTACGAAACATTCCATAGAATAAGTCTTATTATACTTGCATCATTTTAAACTTCTTTTAGGATCAACTGAGCCATATGAACTATATGTGGAATACATAATATAATGTAATTGTAACAACATGTACAAACAAGGCCATGAAAGTGGCACCTTCCTCTCTTATTTTACACATATACATTTCATAGACCGTCCTTACTGTTCACATATCATATTATACATCTATGAATCTTATAGACCGTTCACAATGTGTTTACTTACACAATACAAATACACCTATTCAAGGTCTTGGAAATACAATATGAATATGATGAATCACGGTAACAATAAAAGGGTTTAGATAGCCATTAACGTCAAGCAAATTTATTAAGAGCTTCCATTAACATTTATAGATATTAAGTCGGGGATCCTCTATAACCACCTTCACATAAAGCGGTCCTGCCGCCTCACCCCAACATATGCGGGTGGAGGTGTATCACGATACCACAATCTCTACACAAAGAGGCCCTGCCGCCTCACCCCAATATATGCGGGTGGAGGTGTATCACAATACCACAATCTCTACACAAAGCGGCCCTGCTGCCTCACCCCAATATATGCTGGTGGAGGTGTATCACCATACCACAATCTCTACACAAAGCGGCCATGCCGCCTCACCCCAATATATGCGGGTGGAGGTATATCGCAATACCACAATCTCTACACAAAGCGGCCCTGCCGCCTCACCCAATATATGCGGGTGGAGGTGTATCACTATACCACAATCTCTACACAAAGAGGCAATGCCGCCTCACCCCAGTATATGTGGGTGGAGGTGTATCACAATACCACAATCTCTATACAAAGCGGCCCTGCCGTCTCGCCTCAATATATGCGGGTGGAGGTGTATCACAATACCATAAATACCATAATATCTACACAAAGCGACTATGCCGCCTCACCCCAATATATGTGGGTGGAGGTGTATCACAATACCATATATAAACTCAAAGCGACATGATTAACATTACATTTTAAGGTCGTAATTTCCTACATCATTGGAATACTTCACGTTCATACTCATCATGGAGAAACGCAACTCATTACATTAATATATGCATGGTGAATCAATAAATCGATTTCAATGACACATGAGCCCAATTTCTTTTCTTAAGGTTCATCATCATTTAGCATAGGACATCTCCTTTTCATCTCGTTATTTACTCACTTGACATCTTGAGGTCATTAGCTAGGTTCATGACTCTTGGGGACTTAATAATCAAAGTCATTTACATACATTATTTCAGAAGCATACAACTATAGTTGAAACTATTGGGACATACAACAACTCATAATTTTCATTTAGGCAACGATCACATTTCATGTTCATACTACCACTTACTTGTACTTGCCATGGGTGGTCACAGGAAATTAAGAATATTTAAAATATTTAGGAACATCATAGCCTCTCTTTATGAGGGCGTAGGAGCTTTGGAGTCAATTTGGAATAGTTGAATCAAGGCTCGTTTCATAATATTTCACGCATCATTTCATTTCATTGGCACCACTAGCCACAAGTATAACTTTCATTCTTGGCACGTTGGCCACACTCTATAACCCCAATTCCCTTATTTCACTTTCAAGCATCTTTATACATTATCGACAACAAAGAATCTCTAATCATGACTTTTAGTACACTTATGAGCAATTAAGATTCTTAATCACATTGAGACTTCTTACACAATTTGGCATAATAGCCTTCACTTGAAACACTACTTGGAGTCATAACATTTTTATACCCAACTCATGCTTTGAACACATTCCCGAAGGATAACATCATATGATAAGAGCATCCGGAACACATTTTGAACATATACCTTTCAACATAAAGCTTATTCGAAATAGTTAATTTATAATAGATAACTCGATACTTACAAGAATATCATGGGATTCAATTCTAGGAGAGAAGTTTAGCCAACATACCTTGCTTGAGCTTTCCTTAGATTACTACAATATTCCGGAAATCCTAGAAACCTCAATCTATTTAGAAACATAACAAAAGTGAATCATAATTAAGAATATATTCGTGGGTTCACCTCATTTAAGTATTTCATCAAACACTTGGTGTGTAAATTTGACTAGAAGGTTCTTCTATAAGATTCTCTTCATTTCACAACCCAATCTTTATTTATTTGAGCTCAACAATCTTCCCAAAAACCTTATTGGTACATGCATGTAGACAAAATACTCTCACACCCAAGAATCATACTCCCAATCACCCATCCTTTACCCCAAACTCGAAATTGAAGAATTGGGGAAAGAAATTTTTACCTCTTTGAAGCCCTAGCAAGATCCTTGTGAAATCTTCAAGCCTTGAGCAAGAATTGATGAATAAAATGGTTAGGTCTTCTCTTTCTCTCTCTAAGATACTCTCACCTCTCTCTATAAATATCAGATTTTACCTTGTAAAATGACCCCCAAAGTCCTTATATCAAAATTGGATCGGATAAGAAAATTTCCAAAAATAATCCCTGAAGTCAATCATGTGGTAGCATAATCGATTATGTGGGCAGCAGAATCAATTATGTGGCAGCAGAATCGATTACGTGGGAAGCATAATCAATTATGCGATAACATGATCAATTATGCGATAGCATAATCACTTATGCGATAGCATAATCAATTATGCGATAGCAGAATGGTTTTTTCAAAATTTGCCCGTCTCTGCTCCACTTTGCGATACTTATACGGTCCGCGGAACCGTTCTGCGGTCGCAAAATGGACCGTAGATCTAGTCTTTGGAAATTTGGTCATAACTTCTTGTAGGAGTGTCCAAACGAACAATTTGCAGCGTTAGAAACTAGATTCGACGATCTTTCATTTGATAGGTTTTCCATCACATAACTCCTTATATATATATGTAGATATGCTAGTCCAAAGTTTGGTCAATTGTGTACTCATTTGGAACTTTAGTCTATCATGTAATTTCTAACTTGACTTATACTTAGGGCTCTCCTTAGACCCCACATCACTTATAATATGTCTCGTACACTTATTATCATATCCAATTGTTATCCATCGTATTAATAGTCCCCGTCTGCGCATAAAATATTATAATTAGCACACATCAACTTTCTTAATAGCGCTTAAGTACTTTGAAATTTTTCGGGGTGCTATAATAATGCTTAAATAGATAAGAATTATATTAAAACCTTAAATTGGTTGAGAATTTTCTCCATTATTTCCGGTGGAAAGTCACTCCAAATCGCACAGGGTGCATCATACAACCGGCGAAGAGCTTCAGTGATTATCTTTGTAGTCCGATGATTAGGTATGAACCTGTAACATAGCAATTACATTAAATAAGTAAGACTAGATATTATAATTCAGCAAAAATAAAGAAGTAATAAATAAATCTTACCCATTGCCCTCAGGCCTGATGATCATCATATGATAACGATCATACTGCACTTCCTCTGGATCATCTTCCTCCGATGAATCTGAAGCGTGCACAGAAGGGGAAGCATATGGCTCAGCGCTACTATCCCAAAGGCGAAGTCTAGAAATGCTAGGAGACGAACTCCATGGAGAGGGAGACAGGGTCGCTGATGAAGATGGCTGCGATCTACACCCCTGCTACGATCTAGACCCCTTCTGCGATCCAGACCCCTGTTGCGATCCGGCTGGCTGAAATCTAGATGGATGTGATCCAGCTGGTGATGAAGAAAATAGAGCAGATGGCGGGCATATCACCACATGGACCTGTGACCGGTGACTTGATGGACCAATGTAACTATATGCAGGATCATGTGGATAAAGTGGGGTATAGCCTTGTGGTGGAGAATGGTAAGAATACTGCTGGGAGGGAAAATGGTAGGTGGTCTGATGATGTAGTGCTAAAAGGTAGGTTTATTTCCTACCTTAAGGCCACAAAGATGATCAACAAGGGATGTATTTACCATTTGGTCTGAGTTACGGACACCGATGCTGAGGCACCTAAGCTTGAGTCCGTGCCCGTTGTGAGTGAATTTCCGGGAGTTTTTCTGGATGAACTCCCTGGGATCCCACCAGACAGGGAGATTGATTTTGGGATTGATATGATGCCAGACACGCATCCTATATCTAATCCACCCTACAGAATAGCACCGGTAGAATTGAAGGAGCTAAAGGAACAATTGAGAGATTTGTTAGAAAAGGGTTTTATCCGGCCAAGTGTGTCGGCTTGGGGCGCACCGGTCCTTTTTGTAAGAAAGAAAGATGGGTCACTGAGAATGTGTATTGACTATCAGAATCTTAACAAGGTCACAATCAATAATAAGTACCCACTTCCAAGGATAGATGACTTGTTTGATCAATTGCAAGGTGCCAGGTACTTCTCCAAGATTGATTTAAGATCCGCATATCACCAACTGAAGACCATGGAGCAGGATATTCCGAAAATAGCTTTTAGGAACCGGTATGGGCATTTTGAATTTTCGGTGATGTCTTTTGGGCTAACAAATGCCCCAGCAGCCTTTATGGATCTTATGAATCGAGTTTTCAAGCCATTCATAGACTCTTTTGTGATAGTGTTCATTGACGATATTCTTGTATATTCACGAAGTCGAAAAGACCATGCCGATCATCTCAGGGTAGTTCTGCAAACCTTACATCGGCACCAGTTATATGCAAAGTTCTCAAAGTGTGAATTTTGGCTTGAATCTGTCATATTCTTGGGTCATGTAGTCTCTAGTGAGGGAATTAAGGTTGATCCTTAGAAAATTTCAGCTGTGAAGAATTGGTCGAGGCCTACAACTCCAACAGAGATTTATAGTTTCTTAGGCTTACCTGGATATTATAGAAAGTTTGTGAAGGGGTTTTCTACTCTTGCCTCTCCATTGACTAAATTGACGTAGAAGGCAATTAAGTTCCAATGGTCGGATGCTTGTGAAAAAAGTTTCAGGAGTTGAAAGCAAGATTGACTACGATGCCGGTGTTGACTCTACTAGAGGGTATAGATAGATTTGTGGTATATTGTGATGCTTCAAGAATCGGGCATGGGTGTGTATTAATGCAACATGGGAAGGTAATTGCTTATGCTTCTAGGAAACTAAAGAATCATGAAAAAAACTATCCAACACATGATTTAGAACTTGCAGCAGTGGTGTTTGCATTGATTTAGAACTATCCATGTTGATATATTCACGAACCATAAGAGCCTTCAATATATTTTCAAGTAGAAGGAATTGAATCTGAGGCAGAGAAGATGGCTTGAGTTACTCAAGGACTGCGACATTGATATTCTATAGCATCCGGGAAAGGCCAATGTTGTGGCAGATGCTCTTAGCCGGAAATCTATGGGTAGTTTGGCTCACTTGGAGGCATACCAAAGGCCATGGGCCAAGGAAGTTCACCGATTGGCTAGTTTGGGAGTACGTCTTGCGGACTTGAGTAAAGGAGGGGTAATTATACAAAATAGGGCTGAATCATCTCTTGTTGTGGAAGTCAAAGAGAAGCAATATAACGATCCATTGTTGGTGAAATTGAAAGAGGTGATTCATAAACATAAGACCATGGCCTTTTCTCTTGGCATGGATGATGGTACACTAAGGTACCAAGGGCGACTATGTGTTCCAAATGTGGATGGCCTCCGGGAAAGAACTATGACTGAAGCTCACACTTCTAGGTATTTCATGCACCCAGGTTCTACGAAAATATATCATGATCTTAAATAAGTCTATTGGTGGAACGATATGAAGAGGAATATAGCGGAGTTTGTGGCGAAGTGTCCAAATTGTCAGCAAGTGAAGGCTGAACACCAACGGCCCGATGGGTTGGCACATAATATAGAAATTCCAATGTGGAAGTGGGAAATAATTAATATGGACTTTGTGGTAGGATTACCGCACACTCCGCGCAAGTTTGACTCAATTTGGGTGATTGTGGATCGACTCACGAAATCCGCACACTTTTTGCCAGTTAAGTCTACCGACACAGCGGAGCAATATGCTTAGTTGTATATCAAAGAAATAGTCATGTTGCATGGCACCCAGTTTCCATCATTTCTGATTGGGGAGCACAATTCACTGCTAATTTTTGGAAGAAATTTTAGCAAGGTTTGGGTACTCAGGTAAATCTTACTACAACCTTTCACCCGCAGACTGACGGGCAGGCAGAGCAGACTATTCAAACGCTTGAGTATATATTGCGTGCTTGCGTTCTAGACTTTAAAGGTAGCTGGGATGATCATTTACCACTCATATAATTTGCATACAACAATAGCTATCATGCTAGCATTCAGATGGCACCGTTCGAGACTTTATATGGTAGAAGATGTAGATCTCCCATTGGGTGGTTCGAAATTGGGGAAGAAGAGTTGATAGGGCCAGACCTCATGTATCAGGCTATGAAAAAAGTTAAAATCATTAAGGAGCGGTTGAAGACAACTCAGAGTCATCAAAAATCCTATTCGGATGTTCGTCGTAGGGATTTGGAGTTCAAAAATGATGAATGGGTATTCTTGAAAGTTCCCCCATGAAGGGCGTAATGCAATTTGGTAAGAAAGGAAAATTGAGTACGAGGTATGTCGGACCGTACAAAATCATTCAGAGGATCGGTGAGATGGCGTACAAGCTCGAGCTACCACCTGATATGTCATTAGTACACCCGGTGTTTCATGTGTCTATGTTGAAGAAAGTAGTTAGGGATCTGACACTCATTGTTCCGGTTGAAACTATTGAGATTAATGAGGAATTGACTTATGAAGCAATTCGAGTTTCTATTCTTGATAGGCAAGTACGAAAGCTAATAAATAAAGATATTGCCTCTGTGAAAGTATTATGGCTAAACCGGCAGGTTGAAGATGCCACTTGGGAGGCCGAAGAAGAAATGAAGAAGAAGTACCCTTATTTGTTTGAATAGCTATGTAATCGTTTCTATGAAATTGTTCCCTATGAATTGTGTGTCACCTGTACAATTTATGCTAAGGGTGTTCCTTTCCCGCAATGTATTGCTTATAAGGCCACGGTTGGTATTGTTTAATATTATGTTGCTTCATTGGGTTATGTATATGTTGTTAGGATTGGTTTTTGATGATACTCTGGCAGGTGGATAGGCCGAATTACAAAGGAAACTCTGCCAAAATTTCTGAAAAGTTTGAGAGTTAGTCAAAATTTGGTAGTTTGAGGTGTGTAAGAAAAGAGATAAGTTATGTTAAGCGTTTGGGGACACTTTACTTCTCATTCGAGGACGAATGATCCTAAGCGGTGGAGAATGTAAGGCCCCGAAAAATTTCACTAAGTAATTTAAGGTCTTGTGGTGCCAAGGTAGGCTAATATATTGTATTTTCGGAGTTTTAGGGTTGAACAGTGCATTGGGGAGTTAAAACTTTTCGACCTGGCACGGCCAGGTGTAAGATCAGGCTTTAACCTTGTGAGGCCAGGCCTGTAGCGCGCTAAGACCAGGCTTTAGCCTGGCGAGGCCAGGCCTATAGCACGCTAAGACCAGGCTTTAGCCTGGCAAGGCTAGGCCTATAGTACACTAAGACCAGGCTTTAGCCTGGCGAGGCGCGACCTGTTGCACGCTAAGACCAAATATTAGCCTGTCGAGGCCAGGTCTGTAGCCCGGTCCGGAACTTCGTAGTATCCATTCTTTTATCACAATAACCCGACCCAACTTCATTAAATACACGCAATGGGTCATTTTTGAGCAGAAACCTGATGCTTTAGAGTGAGAGAAGGAGCCCTAGAGTGAGAAATTGATCTTCACCAAATCATCCTTCAATTCTTACACAAATCTTTCAAGATTAACAAGGAAAACACCATAGATCTTCATCCTTGAGGTAAGATTCTACATCCTAACCCTTAATTTCGAATTCTAACTAAAAGATGGGCAATTATCAAGAAAGTTCATGGGTATTGGAGTTATTATCTTGCTTGCATGTGTTATCAATGGGTATAGGAACATTGTTGAGCCAAAAATGGTGAAGTATGGGTTGTGGGTTGACGAAATCCTCTATAAAGGGACCTTAGAGACTTAATGCGCACCTAGTGTTTGATAGAATGCTCAAATGAGCTAGAATCACGATCATCTTCCTAATTTTATTTTAAATTATTATATTTCCAAAATAGATTGAGGTTGCTAATAATTCTTGAACATTGTAGAGTTTAAGGAAGCTCAATTGAGTTATGTATGGTTAAACTCTCTTCTTCTTAGAATCGAACCCCTGGTGTTCGAATATTTGGTGTAAGTTCCTAACTTGACCATACTAGAATTGGCTGCCTTAATGTGTTGTGTTGAAAGATTTATGTTCAATAATTGTTCTAAATGTTAATCGTGTCATCATGCTATTTGATAATGTGTTTGAAATGAGGAATATGAGTTAAGAAATTTTAAGAATTCGTGCCAAGATTCAAATAAAGCTTGCTAACCTAATTTGTATGAAAAGCCTCCGTGTGATTAAGATTTTCCAAGCTTTATCCCTTATGTGTGCAATGCTTTATATGGTAGGACTTATTGACGTGGATAATACTGTTATTTGAATGTATAAAAAGGAAAAGATTTGAATTGTAAGATACAGCCAAGTGCCAAGAACGACTTAATAAATGAGGCTACTCATGCCATGTAATGAAAGATGGGAAGGAAATGTGAATTGAGTTGAACAATTGAAAGGATGATGTCTCAAGTGAGATGGCCTATATGATCGGGCCGTGATCGGACACCATGCCACACACATGGTAGTAACTATGTTGGAAATGATAATTGAGATTGTAGATATGGTTTATGTCTCAAATGAGAAGACCTATCCGATCAGGTCGAGATCGGACTCCGTGTAAGAACACGTGTAAGAACACGATGGTATTGTGGATTGTGACATATGGCACTAAAGATTACCCAACCTAATAAGACGAAAATTGACTTGAGAACTTATGTGATCCTTACTTGATATTTTAGTATTGTTTTGAAGCTCTTATTGAATTCATGACTGTTTTCCCCCTTGTATTATTGTCTATTATATTGAGATGGTGTTTTAGCTTTACATACTAGCACTATTCAACGGTACTAACGTCCCTTTTGCCGGGGGCGCTGCATCTTTAAATAGATGCAGGTGGTTACATAGCAGACAGTTTTGATCGCAGTTAGTGGTACATCATCATCTTTCCAGCGGACTCGGTGAGCCCCATTTCATTCTGGGGTCACGTATTGTACCTTTTATTTATATTGTGGTCACTTTTTGAGGTATATGCGGGGTCTTATTTCCGGTACCATCTCTACTCTCTTTTGTATCTTTATAGGCTCTGTAGACACTATGTGGGTTGTATATGGGTATTGGGAATATTAAACCAGTTATGTTGTGTTTGATCACTTGTTCCATTCGAACTATAAGAATTATGTATTTTGAGACTTAAAGGCGCAATGGCTAATCAAACGATTTGGCATCATATGTATGAACTTCCTGCTGTATAATTTATGAAATCATGTCTTCTCTTGATCGTAAGTGAGTCTGGTAGAATGTGTCTAACAGGCTTGCTCGGCCGGGTTCACTCGGCTTAGCGCTAGTTGCGCTCCTCGATTTTGGGGCGTGACAATAGTATCGTTACACTTAGTATTAGATTGAGAACTAGCTTAATATATCCTTGTAATTTATTTTAAGTTTGATATAATTTATTTAAAAGTCCATATAATAAGATTTATTTATCCTTGCAATTTATTGTTATAACCCTATCATTAATCGTATAATTAGACTCGCTAGACAATGAATTAGTTAAGCCATTCAATGACTAATTCAATTAGACTAACTCAATTAGATTAATTGATATTGTAGTTCATAATTTATACCTTAAATTAATTTATATATTAAATAATTTAAATGCATTAATTTGAGTTCTATTAAGAACCATAAGTTCATAATTTAAGGTAGTTCGTTATTTATACCTTAAGTTCATAATTTATACCTTAAATTAATTTATACATTAAATAATTTAAATGCATTAATTTTATTTCTATTAAGAACCATAATTTCATAATTTATACGTTATTTCTAAATCTAATGTAGTTAAAACCAAAAATCCTAAATAATTATAATTTTAGATAGTTCAATTCTAAATCTAAATCTAATGTAGTTCAAAAATCCTATTTAGTCACAGAAATCCTTAATAGACAAAAACCCTAAATAATTGCATAAAATTATATTCCGAAAATTAAAAATTAAAAAGGTAATAAGATAAATTACTAACCTTGAACAACAATGGCAGTGGTGGTGCCGTCGAGGAGGCAAAATGGGAGTGATGGTGGCGGCGGCGCAGCAATGGTGGTGGTGGTGGAGGCATGGAACAGTGGTGGCGGTGGCTGGGAGCGCAGGCATGAGAGAGAAGAGGCGGGGCTTCGATTTTGGGGGATGGATGACTTGATTTTGGGTGGGATTAGGTCAAATATCCGTGGGGAAGGGAGATGGATGAGAGATAGAAGAGAGAGATAGTGAAAAGATAAAAATGGGGAAGAAACCCGCATGTGTTGGTCTAATTAACAGATTTTCGACAAATTTCGGTCGGTGTTGTTAAAAACATGATTGACCGTTTGACCTCACAAATACCGACCGAGATCGGTCGAAAACTAAATTATAAAAAGTTTAATAATATTATTTTATTAATTACTTATCAAAATTTTTTGTTCTTAGCATTTTGCACACTTAATATATGCTTTCTTTCTTAATTTATACCTTAATCAAAAAAAATTAATTAACCTGCACCACATACCGGTCTATTTTGTGTTTAAAGATTGGAATAAAATAATATATAATTAGATTTATATATAGCACTACATCTTAATTATAAAGCTTTTAATATTTTTTTTATTAATTACTTATCAAAATGTTTTGTTCTTAGCATTTTGCATACTTAATATATGCTTTCTTTCTTAATTTGTTCCTTAATCAATATTTTTTTAATTAACTTGTACCACATACCAATCGATTTTGTGTTTAAAGATTTTAATAAAATAATATATAATTAGATTTATATACAACACTACATCTTAAGTTTTACCATAACATTACATCAATGATATACTTTATAATCTATTTACTAAGACACTAAGTGTGTCTTAGCATATTGGATACAACGACTATATCAATTACACTCGATCAATTATATATATATAATATTTATCATCTGTGTGCTTTCATATAAATTACACTTCATATTCGTATACGTGTAATAGATTATAATAGAGTGTATAATTTTATTCATTTATTCATTTATGACAATTTACACTTACATATATATATAAGTATACATATATTATTGTTGCTACAACTTAAGTATTAATATAGCACTACATCTTATAGAACTATACACTTTATTTTTAAATGTGTTATATTAACTTTTAATCAAATATAATTGAATTTTTAATTGATCCACCAATGAAGTATCCGAGCAAAGTACTAATACGGTGATCGAGAATAAAATATTCAAGACTGTGTCGATTGTACACATCTTGGAGTATCTAGTCACTCATTATACCGGAGCATCTAGTCACTTAAACTCCAAGATTTATTCTATTATTTAGTCACCGATCAAGCATTCGAGTATGAACAGTTGAGAAGAGAGAGAGAGAGAGAGAGAGATTTTATTTTATTATAAATAACAAATAATTTAACAATAATGCCGACCGAAATAGGTCCATAAATTAATAATAATTATAAAAAATTATTTTTGTTATGAAAAAAACCAATTGACCCTGGGCGGGAAAAAATAAATTAAAATTTTTGACCGATATTTGGTCGGTATACTTGAAATTTTTTAATTAAACTTATTTTGGTAGATAATATGCAAGTATGACTAGGTCATGATCAAAGATTGACCAATTTCCGACCGACATCGGTCAAAATTTTTATGTGTCAGGCGTAGTAGTATTTCTTTGTTGTGGGACCACTTTTTGTCGGTATCTTTGTGTGAAATTTTTTCTTTGACTTTTGCGACTAATTACACTACAAAAAAATTGATAAATTATGGCGATTAATTTATGGGAGTTATAAGAAACTCCCACTATACATTTGTTTTGTGGCGTTTGCGTCAAACCCCTACAAAATAATTCTTTTTGTGATGGTTTATTTGTAGGGGTTGTAAAAGATCTCCACTATATTTTCAATTTATGGCGTTTGTTCTAACTTTCACAAAATTATTCGTATTGCGACAGTTTTGTTGTGGAAGTTTTATGATACCTCCAGAAATGCAAATTTAATTGTCTGCAAAATCTTTGCCATTCGATATAAATTGGAGGCCACTAACTCATGCAATATTTAGTCATTTTTTCTACCATCTTTTGAAAATCTAATCAAATTGCACATTTTAGTTAAATTTCTACAAATTGATGCAATTTATGCCAATTTTTAACCCTTGCCATTTTTTGTCTTTTCCCCAACATTCTACCCCTACAAAAAGTAGACACAAAAACAGAGGTTTTCCATTATCTCTATATATTAGTTATTAGTTTTTTTTTTATTGTCTTCAGACATTTTTTTATTTTGTATATTCATCTTTAGCTAATGAAAGATTGAAATACCCTGACAAATAATTTAGCCACAAATAAAAAAAATCAATAAAAACTATATAGAAAAATATTTATCAAACTAGATAGAGAACGAGGATTTTTATTCACTTATAAATTCTTGAATATCTCTACATCGAAGCTGTCACGATCCAATTCCATCTATAGGTTGTAATGGCGCCCAACACTACAGCTAGGCAAACCAACTAATAAATTAAACATATATCGATTATTTCCAGAATAATTTTTCCATGAAATTTTATTATTTTATTTGCAGTCTTAAGTAAAATGAAAAGATACCGATAAATTTAAATCCAAGAAAAATAATAAGACACTAAATTCTACCAATGTGTGTGCCAAGACCTGGTATCACAAGTGTATGAGCATCTAGTAGATTATACTAAACTCCAAATACTATCAGAAATAAAAATAGACAGAATAAAAATACAAGGAGAGGCACTGGTAGCTGCAGGACGGCTCAGAAAGGTAACTCACCACTACGCCTCTAGATAACGAGGATGTGCGATGATAGGTCCTCCACTAGTACATGTCTCCGATCCTGCACAAAAAGTGTAGCAAGTGTAGTATTAGTATGTAAACAACGTGTACCCAATAAGTATCAAGCCTAATATCGAAATGGTAGAGACGAGATGGTCGACTTTGACACTCACTAAGGGTCAACAATAATAAATAAAATTTATTTAATTCATCATGATTCACAAAATTAACAATAATTTTACTAAATCAGCTGGAATAATTAAATTCTTCCAATTTCAACAACTTCCAAACCATTTATTAAATTCACAAGCTGCAAATTAAAAACATCGTGAAATCGTGTATTTATTATTATTATTAAGTACGATTTCTGCCGAGGTCGTATACGGCCCGATCCAGAATATCGTGTACACTGCCGAGGGATGTACGGCACGATCCATAGATGCATCTATCTTGCCGAGGCGTTCGGCCCAATCCACAAGAAAGGAGGACATTTTCTTATGTGCCTCCAAAAGGAAAGTATATTTATTATAATATATATATATATATATATATATATATATATATATATATATATATATATATATATATATATATATATATATATATATATATATATATATATATATATATATATATATATATATATATATATATATATATATATATATATATATATATATATATATATATATATATATATACTAAAGAATACACTTTACCCAAGTAATTCATGCTTTGAGTCATAAACTACCCGAAATTTAACATTTATAGTAGTTACGCACGAACTTTCGTCACCTCGTGCGTGTAGCCCCCACAATTAGCAACATTTATTAATTTTAATCACCTATGGGGTAATTTTCCTCTCACAAGATTAGACAAGAGATTTACTTTAATTTGCTCCAATTTAATCCACTAGAAGGCCCTTTCCACGATCATCCAACTCTGTCTGGCTCGAATATAGGAAAAATAAATTCGATACAATCACTAAAATAAGAATCAATTTCATAAGAAAATACTACATTTTTCAATGAAATCCGAAATTAACTCAAAAATCGTCCGTGGAGCCCGCGAACGTGATCCATTATTCGCGAACGCGGAGAGAAAATCTTGCCTGCTCCAGTTTTCCCTTCGCGAACGCGAAGAAGGAAACCAGAACTGAAAAATCTGGTTTCCCAAATTTAGCTCCGGGCGGTCCGAAACACACCCGAACCCCTCGGGACCCCGTCCAAAGGCACCAACAAGTTTGTAATTATAATACGGACCTACTAGAACTCTCAAAACGAGTAAAACAATAACAAATCTAAGAATCACACCCCAAAATCAAATGGGATCAAACTTTGAACTTCAAGTTTTCCAAATTCTCTGAATGCGCCGAATCATACTCAGACTACTCGGAATGACACCAAAATTTGCGTGCAAGTCTTAAATCACTATACGGAATAATTTCCAAACTCGAAATTCCAAACGGACTTCGATTACTCAAAAACATACTCCAAACCAAATTTAAAGAACTTTAAACCTTCAAATAATTAATTTTTACTATTAAGCGCCAAAACGCTCCCGGGTTATCCAAAACCCAATCCGAACATACGCCCAAGTCCAAAATCATCATACGAACCTATTGGAACCGTCAAATCCTGATTCTGGGGTCGTTTTCTCAAAATATTTACCGAAGTCAAACTTGGCCTTTTAAGGCCAACTTAAAGAACTAAGTGTTTCGATTTCAACCCGAACACTTCCAAATCCCAAACCAACTATCCCCGCAAGTCATAAATCAATAAAAGCACATACATGGAGTTTTATTTTAGGGAACGGGGTTCTAAAAATTAAAATGACCGGTTAGATCATTACAGAAGCTATGTCTCCACCTTAGAAATTATGTAGCTACACCCCTTTTTACACAAATAGCCGTTCATATTCTTTGTTTAAGCACATGCAAGAAATTCAATAACGGCTATATGGACAAAATTTATCAAACTAGAGAGAAAACATGGTAGGAGACTTTTTTATTTATTTATAAACTTTTGAATCTCTCTACATCGATGATACCTCTCCACCTTAGAAATTATGTAGCTACACCCTTATTTATAATATTACAAACCAAATTTGACTGAAATTTAGAAAATCTATTCCTACATGATTCCGACCGTGAATCATAATTAGACAAATTTAAATAAACTAACAAATATCATAGACATTTTAGGAATACTAATTAATCTTAGTTTAATTTTCAACTTCTAAAAACTCAAAGGCATTTTTTCCTCTCTTTATTTGTCACTTCTCAATATTAAGATATTGATTTTATTGTGGATGAATTTTTTTTTACAATTATGAAGAATATGACACTAGTAGCTAAATAGTAGAATGAAAAAATAATATTGTTAAACCTCTTTATAACAGTCTCATATGTCCATATGTTTTAGTCTATTATAACGATTAGTTGTTATACACCTATATTAACATTTAAAATTTAGATCTTATTTGGTTGTTATAAACAAAATTACCCAAAAATAGTTTTTTCAATTTTTTTTATATTTAAAAGATAAAAAATATATTTAGATTAAACATCTAAAAAGATATTCATATTTCATTAATTAAAATTTTAAATAATTAGTACGATATTAATACATCCGTAACTAGTTGTTACATTTATTTTATCTAGGGATTTTAGCAATTTTATTATGTTCAAAAATATTATTTTTATTGTTGGAAAAATACTTAATTTTCTCAAAAACTTATTTGTTGCCTTAATTTTCCTTTTGTTTTTGCTCGAAAAGTGAACGCGGTAAGTTCTCCCTCCTTTTCCAAAATATTTCCCGAATCTTTCCCTCTTTTAATTCCATTATGCCTCTAGCCCTAGGTTTTCCCTTTTCAACACCTCGGCTCTTCCCTTCATATGCGCTCTATCTCAATTTTCTATCCATATTAGTTACATTTTGTAAGTATTATTCTTCATCTCAATTTATAGCTCCTGCTCTGATTTTTGAATCACGGATTATGTCTTTTGTGTTGCTCCATTGTTTCAATTTAAGTAATTTTTTATTAAGGTATTTTCAGGCTAGGAATACAATTTATTGGTATTGCATTATGTCTTGAGAATTTCTGAAGTGAAGTATCCATTTGGGCGAATCAACTTCAGAATGTCACTGCTCATCTAAAGGTGATTTTTTTTCTTTTTTTCTTTTCCTCTTAATTTCGTTTATTTTCTTTATCTCAGTAGCAGTAGAATTTGGGTTTTTCAATTGTAGTTATTGCTTGAACCAGTAATAAAACTCTTATGGACAATCTAGCTTGAAATTTATTCTCTTTTTTAAAGAGTGTTGACATTCGAGGGAAGACCATTAGATGTTTTGCTTCTGGCTACAGATTACTTAGTGTTGTAGTAAGAAGCTCCTTTATTTAACGCAAAGTTTTTTCCATATTTCAATTAGAATTTAGTTCTGTTGTGTGATGTTGAAATTGATTGACCCACAAATTAATATAATATGGGAATTGGGAGAGCATAAATGCATTTTATTCTGCGGATTATTCAGTCAGGGAACTTGCTAATGTTTTTCTCACTTTTACATTGA